>NC_080785.1:37379522-38062022 GCF_028018385.1 Neofelis nebulosa
ATCATTGCCTTATATATTTTTAGCTTTTAAAACACTTCTATTAAAGACTTTATTTTTTACAGAAGCTTTAAGTTTACAACAAAATCAAGAGGATTTCCTCATTCTTAGATGTAGATTGTAAATTTTGTCAGGAATATCACATAAGTGGTTTTGTGTTCTTCCCAGTACAATTTATCAGGAGGTACATGATGTTGATTTGCCACAATGCTGTTAATTTTAACCTTGATCAGGTAGTGTCCACTAGGTGTACATAATGTAAAGTTAGTATTTTTCTATTTTGATTAAAATTTATTCATGGAAGATGTTTTAACATGATATAATGTTCTTCATAAAACTTTCCTCTACTATTAATATCTAGTGATTTTCTAGCTCCATCATTCCTTTCTCATTCAGTAGTATGCTTTCTAATATACATAGGAGTGTTTACTTGTTGTTTACTTTAATCTGTGTATCTTTATGGATTTATACTTCATTCACTAAATTATAGTCCATTAGTCTCATTATTTATGTTAATGTACAAATGTCCCAGATGTGGGAAGCCAAAGTCCCTTCAATTGTGTCCCATTTTCTTTTGACATATTCCCATCATTGTTTGAGTTATTTCCTATTTTCTAGCACAATAAGAGTTTTGAGGCTCATTCTGAAATTTTCATGTCCCTAACTTTGGAATCAGTTATATCCCCCAGGGTTCTGATTCATTTTACTTAAGAATAATACTTAGAAATCAAGGTCTGCACAATTTAGTGTGGTACTTTTGATTGGTTCTTTAAGTGTGCTCATAACTAATGCTTCTAGATCCTCTTTGTTAGGAAATACACACACAAACATACATACTAAAACATACATTTACACATATATAATACCTATCATCTATTTATTATCTATCGTTCTCTCTCTAGGTATGTGTTTCAATTGATACCTCCATTGCCAATCCAACACCATAGCATATAATCTATTCCTCCACATTTTCTTATTTGTAACTTAAATGTGGTTTTACCATCTTATACTCCAACTTGAATGTTTCAGAGTTCCAAATGTTCTACATCCCTGCCAATATTTGGTGCTATCTTTCTTTTTTGATTTTAGCCATTCCAGTAGTTAAATAGTGGTATTTTATGGGGTCTATTTGGCATTTACCAATGACTAATAACATTGATATCCTTGTTAGTTGTTTATATATCTTCCTTTATGAAATGTCTGTCCATGTTTTCTCCCTTATTTGTTCAGTTATTTCTTTTTTTGATTGTGCTGTACAAATCCATTATACATTCTATATTCTGTATAATGTTCTTTGTCAAATGTGTCATGGATTTTTCTTACAGCTGTTGGCTGAGCCTTCCAATTTCTTAGCACTGTATTTTGCTGAGTGGAGAATTTTTTTAAATTTTGATAAAGTCTAATTTATCATCTATTGTGTTAACCTTGCAGATTTTTGTTATTTGTGTTCTGTTCGAGAATTTTTTGCCTCCATCTGCCCCTACCTTATTTAAACAGATATTTTCCCTTTTTTCTTCAGTTTTTTTATGTTGATATTTATGATCCACATCAAATTATTTGGATAAGATATAAGATAGGGGTTGCTTTCCTTTTCCCCATATGGATGTCCAGTTGTTTCAGCACCATTTGTTGAAAAGATTTTCTTTTTCTCCATTGAATTGTTATGGATCTTTGTCTAAAATCAATTGACCATGTATGAGTACATTTCTGAATTCTATCCTTGTGTGAACACTATACTGTCTTGACTACTTTATTTTTATTCTTTAAATCAGGTTACTTAATTCCTTAAATTTTGTTTTTCAAGATTATTTGGCTTTCCATGTCTATAACATTTCTATAGGAATTTTAGAATCATCTTGTTAATATCTATTTTAAAAAGTGATCTTTCTGGATTACCTATTATATTTCATTTTCTAAGAAGAGCAACAACAAAAAGTGAAATAAAGACAAATTTTACTTGTATCTAAGTTTAGAAAAAAAATTTTTTTTCAATGAGTCCTGAGTCTTTTCAATGAAACTTCTTTAAGCTTTTCAAATTTATGTACTAATAGAGATATACATTCATTGGAAAATTTGAAGGTAACATAGAATTTCTAAATTCCATTAACAGCCATCTGTAACTTATAGTTCCTCGAAATAATTTCAAAGGTACAATACATTCTGCCATGATCACTTCAAAATTATATTGAAAATTTAGAGAAAAATGTTTGAAAACTCTTTACAAAATGGTTTTTGTGAAGTTTTTCAGTAAAATTAATATTGAGCTAGCATACAAAGAATTCACTCTTTAGAATTTTTAAAGAAGCTAGTCAAATAGGTAAAACAAGAAAGTAGCTAAGAAAATAGCTTCCTAATATAGATAACCTTGGAATCTCAGTATTCCTTCTTGGTTAATAGCTAATTCTCAAACCATATAAGCAAAACAAACAAACATAAATTAACACCAGTTCCTTATTGGTAATTACCAAAGTTTATAAAAGAACTACCTATGATATGTTTTACTTGACATGATCTTTTGCCAAAACCCTCTCTGTTCCCAATACTGCTTAGAAAAATGTCTTTTAAGTGAGGGCCTGAAAACTGAGATCAATACTTCAAAGAGATAGGGATGCTAACAGCACAACTTTATGGCATGGCAACTTTAAGTCCTAATCATCCCAACTAGATCTTGCCTTTTATTCTATCTTGTTACTGTACTGATAGTTCCAGGGTCATGCCATCACAGGAATGGGACAATGAGGACTTAAAAATCATGCAGTTTGTAATTCCAAATCCTGTCTTCAATGACTTCTCCATGATAAACTCTGTTGGAGCCACAGAGAAAATGAGAAAAATTAGAACAAGGTGGCAAATGTTTCATAAAATTAAATTTATTAATCTTTTTATCCCATGCCCTTGTTGCTTTTATATTAAAATATCTTCTACTTTATGAAATTATATGCTATCTACATATAACACACACTTATTTAGTAAAATGAAAAACTGGTTGTAGGTCACTAAATTTAGGAGAGGAAAGCTCTAGAACTTCTGATTTTAACGCAATCTTTCCCTTTATTCAATGAATTCTAGAATGTCCCTTATAATAACCATGACAATATTAGGTAGTTTACAATCTTAAAAATTTAGGGTTTATCTTAGATATTCTTATGCTATGAAGTAAGCTTATATAAGTATTGTGATAATTCTACCAGAGTTCACTTGACTGTCCAGAGTCCATCTAATCAATCATGTGTTTGATGAGCCAGATAGTCTCTAGGTAAGACACTCTATGGGTGTGTCATAAACTACAATTACTGAAACAGGTAATTCAGTTTTTAAAGAAATTAACCTGATATGTAAAAGCCTTAGCAAAATAGGACAGTAAGAAGTCATCTCCAATTGGTCTAAGAAACAACTCAGCCCAAGGTAAGTGTTCTAAGAAAAAGTGATTTTAAAACTAGAAAGAGAAACTAGAAAGTTGGAACCTGGGTAGTGATAAAGTAAGGCCAAAAATTTAGCAACGGAGAGGGAAGAGGGAAGGGGGAAGGATAGGGTCAGAAATTAAATTTCTTTTTCTCTTCTACGTAGCAACATTCTTCTTGGCAGGAAATTCTTTTATTATTAAAGTATTTTGAATCTTTGAAAGATGATTTCCTATTCTCCACTCACAGCATGGTTCACTTTGGAAAGGGATGTCAAAATAATGAGAGGACTATACATTTCTGCTTCAGAAAAGAAAGAAAACTTGGGAGAAGAGAATATGGGGAATAACATGAGAAATAGAGCAGGTATTGAGGTATGAATAAGTGAGAATGTGAGCAACATGATGGCATATAGGCATCCACTGAAAATCATAGCCATCATGGTCAAACAATTTTTAAAAACAAGTTCTATTTTAAGTAGTTTACATTGTGATGGTATTAAATAACTATCCTTTTTTTACCTCCAAATCTCCAGTTTGAGGAAATGAAGACAAACAAGATAATTTCAAATCTAAGTTGCCACAGAGTGGAAAAGGACTAAAATCTTTCTGTCCACTATCTGAAAAATTGACCTTTGGTTAACTCTAGCTTTGTTTCCTATAGTAACCAAAAAAAGGAGTATCTTTGTCAACCGTGCTTCTGGGGTTGGTTATGATAGAAATGACATATGTTTGTTAAATTATGTCTAAACATGAAGAAACTATAAATGTGGTGACAGTCCTTTCCTCTGGAACATGTTCATATAGCAACACCTTTATCTCTTAGTTGATCAGAGTAGCTGACTTCCTCCAACAGGTACTTTCAGTTCTTTTTGACTTTAAGTCTTAGGGTTTCTAGGAAATAGAAAAGCCTTTCTATGTATTGAACATGATTATACAAAGAATCGGTTAAATTGGGCACAAGACATGGTCTGGGACCCAAATTCATAGGCCTGCCAAACAAACTTAATGTGACAGATACTATGCTTATTTGTAGGCATCATTTTAGTTTTTATAATGCTAGTGGTATCGTTCCACCTTAACCCCATAGATTGCTAAATCTTAGCCAAGGAGTTTTCTCCAGTTTGATTCATTCATGCTACTTTTTCAGAGGACAGAGGCTCATAGGAATCTACAAATACTTATATAATTCCTGGACAACAGTAGAAATAAAAACACCTTTTTTCCCTAACCAATGCACTCTAATATATCAAAAGTGGGAATTTCACATATTGAAAGAGTTTTCTAAAAATCAACTTTTGAGGAAAGACTTCAGGCCATCCTGACATCATACACACCAGTAGACAAAATCTCTTCCTTTCCACAGGCATGTATTCTATAAAAGCCACTGCCACCAGGTTCCTGGGAGATTTGGCTGGGGATTCCTGCATTTACCTTGGGAGTGCCCCATTAAAAAAGTCTTCTGAGAAATAGCATATTTTTCAAAATACATTGTGAATCATTTCATCTTTTTGTTAGGCACAGTAAGAGTCTAATAATGCCTTTAATATCCCTCTTTTATTCAGATGATGTTATTAATACCATCACAACATTAACCAAGCAAATAAGTACTATGAACAGGTATTACTTCATTAGGTAATTCCCACGGTCCAAATTTCTTCTAGCCTCTTTTATAATTGATTTGTCCACTTCATTTTGTGAAGTGTTTTTGGAAACAAACAAGCCTTTCTTATTGTGTTAAAGAGTAGAGCTTTGAAGTTCAGAGTCTGACATGTTTTAACTACAACTTTTGTAGCTCTGTCAGCAAAATGAACTACTAATCTGAGCAGGCAGTTGTAAAGTTTCTAACAAATAAGCTATTAATTTATCATTAGTTAATTTTTAGTTCTTATTGAAATTAAAACTCTACTTTTAAATTTTTGCATGACAGACACTATATATTTATTTGTAGTAAATATATATTATGTATTTAAGTCTAACCAAGAATCATTCTTCTAGTAATTGCCGTTAATTCATTTGCCTATGCAAATTTAATTCTAGACAAAACATAAACTTCCAGTGTCTTACAATAAATTACTACAGCATAGAAGGGTTTAAGTTGGCCATTTTCCCCAAGTACATGACACATCAGTAAACACTATCAAATATGCAATATGAAAAGGAGTATCAAGTAATTCCACCTGGGTTTTTCAAATTTTGAAATTCTAAGAGCTGGAAGGGAGACAATAGCAATTTCACTTGTTTAAAAGCCTCTTTAGATCCTAGGGACAGAAACAGATCCTAGGAAGAATTGTCCTGTATTTGTTTCATCAAAGATTTGGTCCATTCTGCAAAATCTGTAATCTTGTCTATAATGCTGTACTAGACCCAAAAATTGTCCAAGTTTTGTGTGTGTGTAGTAGTAGTAGGCCACTTAATCTGCAAAATTGGATTATTCCCATATTGTAACACTCTGTGGCCTATAACTGACAACAGGTGCCCTACATATTTATCTCAGATAAGTAATATTGCAATTTGTCTATTGAGGTCTTATGCATTTGTGAATCAAATAATTTTAACAAAGCCAAAGTATTAGTTTTGCATTGTTTTTTTTAAGTTTTGGAGGTTACTAGAAAGCATCTACATTTTGAATAATTATAAATGGCTTTAGTAGAACAAACTTCTCTAAGTTATCCTGTAAATGACTAGAGACGATAGTGAGGGAGTCTTGAAACCCTCGAGTAATTCTTTATCATAAATATTGAGGTGCTTTTAAGTAAAATCAAACAAAAATCTCAATTGGTCCACTAGAGGGACAGAAAAAGTAGAACACAGATCAATCATAGGAAAAGACTTTGCAGATAACAGTACTGAAATCAGAATAGTTGCAGGGTTAGGAACTACAGGGGTTAATGAGTTTTCTAAGATCTTGTACAGATCTCTATAGTAGCTAACCAGTCTCTCTTAGCTTTATTTTTTATGGAAACATGGGAATATTACACAGTGAATACTCCCTTTTTAAATTATCTGTTCTTATTCTAGTTCTTTTTTACCTAATTTTATTCTTTCTAATTGAACATCTGACAATGGATTTTTATTTACCTCATGGCCATACCTTATCTTTTTGGAAAATTATTTGTATTAGCTTTATATTTTTAATTAAACCAGAATCATAGTTCCCTAGGACCCAAAGCTATGCATACAATTGTCTCAGCTCAGGGTGCTTTTTTAGAACAGTGTAAGACTGCCACTCTCTGGTATATCCCTTTTATTCCAGAAGGCAGAGAATAACCAATCCAAGTGCCTTTTTCCTAAGGTAGCTTCATAAACATTCCAACTGGAGTATAGAATATGAGCCTTTAATTTGCACAGCAAAGCTTTCCCCCAGTAGGTTTACAGGAGATTCAGAACAAAGAACGCCTGTTCCTCAATCAGAGCAACTATCTATAAGGGAATTGTGGAGGGCAAGAAACAAGTAAAGGATGATCCAAAACAGCTACAACCTGCTCTGTGGCCAAGTGGAAAGTGAGAAATTTCCAAGGAAACTGCAGAATAAGTGACACCAGTAGTTATCAGAAAAGGCAAGGATAGATTAGCCTGAGAAAAAGTTATTGACACGTGGTTCACTAGTTCCCACTGTCAAGATTCCCTCCATGTTTCTATCTACTTTAAGCCATTTGCCAAATATTTCCTAGCTGAGGGTTGTCCCTTAAACTCTTTTGATTCTCTTATTCTTATAATCCCTACATCCTTCAGAGTCTCTTTCTGCAATCCCCTTCCTAATTCCCTGGCTTTTTGCAAAAAGGACATAGATTTACTGTCTCTTTTCTTGCTTTCTTTCCTTCATAGGTTGGCCAGAGTAGGGATTATTCCCTTTAGTAGAGTTCTAACTGAGCAGCCAACAGAGCTATAAGGTTGTCCAGTGTCTATAATGTTGCACTAGATTATTCTCAAATAGTAGCTACTGCTAACATATGAGTAAGAGTCTGTTCTTGCCATCTAACCACCTTTTCTGTAAACTGGGTTTAGATAATGGGCATGAGAGCCAACACAAAGGTAGTTAGGCCAGGAGGCAATTTTTCTCTCCCTGGGATCTATGAGGATAGATTTTGAGAAAATTCCAACAAACCAATGAAAGATATCAGCGGAACCTTACCCATCTTCTGAGTATACTGCTGCAACTTCTCCCAACTCATCTTTACCAGAAAGATATCAAGTAAATGGCTGTTAGCAAACCCTCTCAGTGGATCTCTATTCCTCTTAGCTCATCCATATTTTGGGAGGAGGGGAGGAGCAGATAGTTGATTTCCCTTGGCCACCATACCCCTTGATGTGGTGACTGTCTGCACCCCAACATTTGCACTATCAAAGGATGAAATTACCAGTTTTCTAAAGTAAATACTCTAAGAAAAAGGATGGGGAGGAGTCTCTTCCTTTATTTTCAACAGGGATAATTAGGCTTCTTATTTATTTTATTTGCACTTACTATATACAGGGTTATTTTTTTGCAATAAAATAGAATTTTCCCATAACATTTAAATAGGAAATTTCACAAATTTCACTGAAATTATTTATTATTGAATTATGTCATATAATTTCTTTTCTCATCTTTACAATAGCAAAAACTACAGAGATGCTTGTGTATGTTAACAATTTTACTCCTCTGTGCATAGAGTCTATTCCTTGATAGACTTAAGGAAAATGGCCTCCATGGTTTATAATCATCATTGCCAATTATTAAATTCTTATTCTAAATAGCTGATAACCAATGGCACTGTTTGTAACAGATCTCTTTCCCCTGTGCTGCTCATTATTCTCATCATCACTGCATGGACTATAACATGTACTCAAGCTTTGTAAAACTTGTACTGTCCCTATCCACAGCCATCCAACTAATTAATTATCTTCAATCTCAACATTACTCATAGAAGCAACATATTTCACTGATCATAGTGGTTAACTCAGCCAATGATTCAATTGAAGCTGCTAAGGGAATATTTAATTTTTGAAAAGAGATCCTCCATGCAGCAAACTAGCAATATCAGAAGTACTTATATCCATATGATATTCTCTAGTGCTTTTTAACTTTGGAAAGCTTTCCTGGACTTCACAGCACATTAAGAAAAATGAGTGTGACATAAGGGAAAATTACCACACGTTTCAATGTTTTGTAAGATGTAATGATATATTTTATGGCAATGCAGAGATTACTATACTCACTAAAGGGAAGTTATAATACAGTCACATATTTTTTGATGGATTGAAATAAATTGCATTAGATAGCCAATAAAAATTCTGTGACTCTACTTTTCTTTTTCTTTTTTTTTTTTTGGTAAAAGAACAAATTGACTTAATTCTGATTTTTCTTTCAGACTTCTCTCTCATTCCAAAAAATTAAGTTTAGTATTTTTTAAAAAATAATATAAACTTGTTATAATGTGAATATATCTGGTCAACACAGACAATAGTCTAATCTTTTAGCCATTCATTAATTCATTCTGACTTGGTAATTACTTAGTGATATATAGAACACATGGCCTCTACTGAAACCACAGGGTGAAGGGTGTTGTCAGTGGTGCTAACTGGTAGTGAAAGTCCTGATTGCCCACCAGTCTTCTTCAGACACAATCCCAGGGAGTAGTAGATAGGGTAGAGCAAGAGGGCTAGTTGGAGGTGGAAGTCCAGACTCCTGACATGGTCTCCACTAACGCTGGGGGTGGGGTTTTAGAATGCATTGCGAGGTTGAAGCCCCACTCCCTTACTTTTATGTCTTTGACACCACTCTAGCAGAAAGATTGGGTCCCCACTTGTCCTTGCCAGAATGGATGGGGGTCAAGGCAATACCTTTTCTGTAGTATTTTGCCTGAGTAAAATGGTTATTATATACAAATTTTTGGTCTTGCTAGTTTCTATCTTTCCTGGTGCTTTGATTAGAGACTGCAGGTTCTGTTGTTGTTTGTTTTGTTTTGTCTGTGTCCATTGGAATTTCTAAGTTGCCCACTTCTTGAACTCTAATCATGGGATATATGAGAGAAAAAGTATGGAAGTATTGAATCACTATATTGTACACCTGAAACTAATATTACACTGCATGTTAACTAACTGAAATTTAAATAAAAACCAAAAAAAAAAAAGAAAGAAAGAAAGAAAGAAAGAAAGAAAGAAAGAAAGAAAGAAAGAAAGAAAGAAAGAAAGAAAGAAAGAAAGACAAACCAAGGCATTCACTACCATACTGGTCAAAAAAATTAAATTTTGGATTATTTTGAGAATACCTTCTTGGAAATGTTTAATTTCTCAACTAAGAAAAATATAGGCTATATTACATATAAATATATAATATTCAATATTTTATAATATTGAAGTATAAAACTTCAATTTCATTTATTTAGTTCCCAAGGTTAGTTACCATTTTTTGTAACAGCAAACCAGTCAGGAAACTTAATCTTTACCAGAGCAATTTTTTTTTCTCCTGGAAGGTGGCATGCTTACTTTCTTGAAATAATATTAAGTCATATCATTTCTCAATATTTAATGCTCATATGAATAACTTTATATGTTCTAAAGCCTGTAACTTATAACACATATAGTAGTGGGATATTGGGCCAACCATATATTGTGCTATAATTCAGGAAGTGAATATGAACAGAAATATCTGCCTTATGAGAGACCCTCCACCCAGCACCTTTACATGACTTCTCTAAGAAAACAAGGTATTATTAAGCTTCTTAATACACTTTTAGGTTTTTTTTTTAATTTTTTTAATGTTTATTTATTTTTGAGAGAGAGAGTCAGAGTGTGAGCAGTGGAGGGGCAAAGAGAGGGAGACACAGATCCGAAACAGGCTCCAGGCGCCGAGCCATCAGCACAGAGCCCAATGTGGGGCTTGAACTCACGAACCATGAGATCATGACCAGAGCCAAAGTTGGACACTCAACCGACTAAGCCACCCAGGTGCCTCTATAAACTTTTAAATGATAGTAAAAGTAGAATAGACAGTCACTACTCCTAGTGCAAATGAAATGACTTGGTGTAGAAATTGTTCAGTCTACTGAGTTTCAAGAACTGGCTTGAATATGTCACTGCATAGATGAGATGATGCCAGCTTGCTAGTTTCAGTTCAAACTTCTCAAATAGCTGCTTCATTTTAGCTGATGCCAAGTCATATGAAACGCCAATGTTTGGATTCTTTTAGATCTAGTAAATTCACCAGACTGTCCCTCCAATTACTAAGATTCCTCATCTGGAACATGTCTGGATAGTGTCCAAAAGAGAAATTAGCTCTTCTAATAAGTTTTAATAGTAACAACTGCTTTATTTTTAAATCATATTTGAGTTTTAAATATTTTTTCTCCAGCTAAAAATTAATAAATAAGTCTTGATTTAAAAGAATGGCCACACTGATGTCTGTCAAGCTCACCCAAATAGCCACTTATCACCTATGAAATTAACATGTCCCTCCAAATCTTGTTTGTGTCCCTGATAAAATGTATATAAAACCTGTCCCTAAATTTTGATCACTACTTCAGAAGTGTTTAGATCTGTGCTTATATGTATTTATATGTCTTGGTTGTTTCTAAGTCTCTACTTATTCTATATTTCTTGATCATGCATAGAAGAACCCTTTGGTGAGTTGGATGAAGCCCTATTGAAAGTGTCTGTGAAATCAGTCATGCCCTTTGAACTATTTATCATCCAACATATAGATTAATTTTTTTGGAAAGGTTTGATTAAATTTATTTCAGTGGAAGTTTATGGGAATCCTGAAATAGGATTTTATTTTTAGATCACAACATACTTAGCCTTATCATGCTTGCATTGGGTATTCATGACTAGGAGAAAATTGTCATTTTCTGTCATCTCTTCCTAAAAAACTGGAGACAAAAAAAGCATGCTGATGACATTGTTTTATTGTCAGATGTAGAAGTGGATTCAATAAAAAACTGTTCTAGCTAATTACTGTCAGAATAATTTTTAAACTCAAATGATCATTTTTTGCAACTATATTCTAACATTTAATTGGTATACATTTATGAATCCTAGAGTAAATAAAATTGTTGAAATACTTGGAGACAGATTTTGAAATGTGTTTTTTTTTTGGGGGGGGACTTATCATTACTTGAAATTTGGCCACCCTTGGGTACTATATTAACCATATTAATGAGTGCATTGGGTATTTGAAATGCTTTTGACATTTCAAGGCTAAAATGTTCATGTAATACTTATAGCCCTAAACTTTGAGGTTTTTACTGCTACATAGTTAGTCTAGTATTTGAGCAGCTTTAGCGTTACATTTTGAGGAAATACTGGCCTGCTCAAAGATAGAGCCTTGACTTAATCTTGTACCATATGTGAAATGGCTCTACACAGACATGTATCCTGACTAGGGCATCCTATTTTCATAAGATTTCAATACAAACTTCAATAAATCGACTGTTTGCCAAAGCAAATGCATGTGACCTGAATTGTCAGTTTAGATTATCTGTAATTAAGTTTCATGGAAAACTGCCTAAAGGAAAAGCAGTACATTTGTTCTAGGCATTTTAACTTTTATCCTTGAATCAAATTGTGCCTTCAACAACCTACAATCCTGAACTATGCAATCTGGATGGCATATTAAGTAATTTCCATTAAGATATATCATATGTAAGATCCAAGTGTCACCAGTTCCTACAAAGGATATCATACATTGACATAAATTTCTAATTTTGCTGGCTATCTTAGTAGGCTTAGCCAGCCCAGCAACAGGTTCTCCAGCCCCTGCCAGTATCACTTTCGCAGTCTATCCTTTATCAACAGGTAAATCTTAGAGTATAGAGAAGGTGTGCTACCTATGCTGTATCCCAATAGCTGTGCCACTGCCAGGAGCTCTCACTTACCAGGTATTATTCTGGCCATCACAATGCCATAGTTTCTCTGTTTGCTCCAGCAAACACAGTATTTCTGTTTGTGTCCTGTGCCATCAGGTCCTCTATCTTACCCCTTCTGTTCCACATTAGGTTGCCAAAGCTGATGGGTAGTCTATAATACAGTACTAGAGAAAATGAGCCTCCTTTTTATGTCTTACATCATGTTAGAGGAATATCAAGAAGTATTGTGTGAACCACAACATATTACATAAATAGCTATTTGCTTTATTTACAAACTCCTATATTTTTAAGACATACACCCATGTTGATGTGAACAGGAACATTATTTTCAGTGTTTTTTCCACTTCAGTCACCTTGACAATAGTGTTGGCTGACCACTTGCAGAGTCATGTCTCACTTCTGTAGTAGTTTCCTATACACTCAGTGGAAACACTATTCTTGCTTCTCCTCTGGACTCTATACTCATTGTGGCAAAGCTTCCCTACAGCATGATGTGCAAGGCAGGGAAGAACAGATGGCTCTCTCCTTAAGTACTTGTTATGAAACCTAGAATTACTAATGCTTGTTCCCATAATCAAATGAAGTCATTTATGAACATAGCTCATGTGTATGCTGCTAACTCATCTCCATATCATGCCCCCAAAACCAACTCAAGAATGAGACAGTGGCTATGCCTTTCATCCTCCCTGTTGGTCTTACTGGCTGGTGTTCCTGCACCAAAATAAATCTCTTCCTAACCTCACAGAAACAAAAGCACCTAAGCAGAACACCACATGCAAATCAATACCAGCAAAGTCACAGACCCAAAGGCTTCCAGAAATAGTAATTAATTTTGGGCTCACTTAGAAGTCCAATCCTTGGCCAGAACACATAAATTGCCAAGTAGTGAATAAAGAAACCATAGTATGATGTCTGCTAATCTCGACATTAGCTGGGCCTGTCTCTCTGACCTCCTATTTGTTGTAATCCCATGCTTACTTGTGGAACCTACTGCTTTAATTTCTTTTTCCTGGTTTAACATTTCTCAGGCAATGCTCTCTGCCCGTGAATCTGCCTACAGGCTTCCCACCGCCCCCTCCAACCCCGCCCGCACTGACCCGGAACTGCCCCCTAGAGGACACAGGGGGGCATTGCTGGGCCAGTCAGGCTTTGGAAGTTTCATGATCAAACCTGAAATGGCCCACACATAGTAGATGCCTGATGAATGTTTGCTGATGATTCTGAATTCAGTACCAATAATAAATTACTTTATTACAGTATCTCACTGCTCTGCAGCTGTTTCTCATCCATTTTTGTCACACTATATCATTGAGCCACATTCCCCAAGGCTTCGGCTAAGCTACAACTTGATTGTAAATTAGACATCTCTGGAAAAATGTGTTAAAATTTTTCATAGTTTGTTTCGTGGGGGTAGGTAGTGGGGACTGTTGTTGTTATGTGGCGGGTGTTGTGTGAAAATGAATACAGCTTTGCTAATATAAATCCAAGTTATGTGGCTCAAAATACCAAACTCAGTGTGTGGTAAAGGCTAAGCCAACACTGCACATAGCCAAAGGCTTTCCTAGATCTAGCTAAGTGCATTAACCAAAAAGCAGCTTACCTGGAAGAAATGTACAAATGAGAATTAAATCTATTCTAGTTAAAATCAAACATACTTGAGTCTTCAAATATGAATGACATTTCTATGTACTGCTTCTTAGAAGAAGTATCAATTACCCAAGAGTTATCAAAATTTACTTTTCAAAGAATAGTCTTTATATTTTGAAACCTGGTTGTAGACCTAACTAAGTATTAGTATACCTTTTGGGGGTATTTGCATCAACTGCAGACATGAAAAATGTCTCCATTTGTGCTATGGTATTAACAAATTCTACTATCTACAGGACAGTGGCAACTGACCATTTTCCCTATGTAGACTTAGGCACTGCACACCCGTCAGAAATACTCCCCGCCTGAATTGAAATGGACCAAAAGCACTTAAGAATGTTAGGCAATGTCAGCATATACTACATCTCTAATTATAAACTCCTCAAGGACAAAGTCATTGTTTCTCACCCCTCTGTTTTTTTCACTCAGGCACCTACAACAGGATTATTCATTCATCAGTCTCCTAATAAATAGTGATGACTGTACTCCTTCTGAAACATAACACTTACCCAGATTAGGTATCTTCTAGTCGATTTGTCAAACACCATAAATCAGGGGTTCTTAAACTGAGAATGTAAGAAGATATGTGTTCTCGTATGGGAAAAGGCTAAAATTTTTATTTTCATAAATCCAACCTCTACTGAAATTTAGCATTTCCTTCAATTATGAAGTAACAGCACAGAATAGTATTAACGGTATCTATGACTATAAACAATAGAATTCAGAGGTGATTTTAAACCATATTAATTTTTGATGTTTAATTTATTTTATACTCATAATTATCTGAAATGGCATGAGTGATTGGGCAAGCCACTAAATCACACATGATTAGAGCTGTCTATTTACAGATGTTAGTGTAACGTAACTGCCGACTCATGGGCAACTCCGTGCCTGGTGATCATTCAGGCACCCAACAATAAAGGTGCATGTGTTTTCATCAGTGATTCAACGACATTACTTTCCAGTACTCCATATCTACAGGTGTTTTTTTTATTCTTTTTAACACTTATTTATTTATTTTAAGAGAGAGAAGAGCAGGGGAGGGGCAGAGAGAGAGAGAGAGAGAGAGAGAGAGAGAGAATCTCAAGCAGGCTCCATGCTGCCAGTGCACAGCCCAATGCACTCTTCTTCTATAAAGAAGTATATATTTTAGTATATCACAAAAATTTTTAAACATTTTCTTAACTCTTTTGGTATGGCACAAAGCTTTCAATGAACATATGTCTTATGTAATAGAAAATAATGGAAATTAAAGTATGTCCAGGTATCTCATGTAAGTGATCACTGATTAGTAAACTTTTTTATTCTTCTTTCTATCTTCTAACTGATTAGTTTGTCTGCAATGTAGTAAAACTTTGTATTCATGTGTCAGTATAGTGCCAAAGAATTCCACGAAGACTCTCTTTTATGCTACTACAAAGATTTTCAATTTGAGGAAGAAGGAATTGCCCTTGGAACCTATTAATCTTTCAAAAAAGACTAGAGTAGTAAATGGTGAAAATAAAGTGTAACTAAACGAAGTATTTGACTTATGGACAAAAGAAACATTTTCTCAAAGAACTAAACCAAGTGAAATCAATTTGTGGGTATAGATAGTTTTTATGATCATTTTTATTGAATACACATTTAAAAATCCATTATTCAGGGACTCATTTCCAAGGTCTCTTTATCATAATAATATTTATAATTTTCCTAGTAAGAATTATCATTTATTCAAGCGGAATCTTTGAACTGAATTGAATTCAATGCTCTAAGAAACAAAGTCACACTTAGTAAAAGTCAACTGCTGAGCAATCAATGGAAATAGAAACTTAGTGTATGAGACCATTGATCATTTGCTATTGGGCTGGATAGAAAAGACACTACTATAAATGGAAGATTTGGTCATACCTTATGGACATGATGGTTCTGTATAGTTATCGTGACAACAGACTTTGCCATAAATAAACAGAAAGGCAATTTATCTGAGGTATTAAGCTTCACCCCAGTAGAATACTGCAATTATGCAGTTTTTCTGTGACAGAATTGCTTTCATGAACTCTGAAATCTATTATGCATCATTTCCTATAATATTGCTTTCCCATAATTTTCCTTGGCAGGTAAGATCTCAGCTATACACTTAATGTAAACTGTGATAACAGCATCTACATTACTAAGAAGTTCCAATTAGTCTTTGAAGATTATAGAAAGTAAATAGAACTTATAATAATATTTTTAGTTATGGACTTTGTTTCTATTTTACCAAATGACTAGAAATAACAACTGGACTGTAGATTGACAGATTTTAGAAAAATATTCACAATGAGAACAAATTTTATCTTAGTATTTCTTGTATTTAGTTTCATTTACAATAACATGCCAGTTTAAATTACATCAATTTGGCTCATTTCACTTAATTTCACACTTAAGAGACAATGCAAATTTGGAAATCACACTTACATGTGGCATAGGCCTACACTTTAAATGTCATGCTTGTGTTCTTGTTTATTTGATTTCTTTCGAAGCCCCTGGCAATTAGCAAGCCATGGAGGAAGTAGTTTAAAGACAGAGCTCACAGAGTCGCCTAACAGGATGTATGTGGGATATAAGAGAAAGTGTGGAATCCAGATGACTACACATTTTGAATCTAAGAAAACTGGATTTCCAATAAGGAAGATGAAGGAATGAGGAGATTTAAAGGCAAAATCAATATGCCAGTTTTAGGTACCTTTAGATGCCTACTATATATCCAAGTAGAGATGGTAAGAGGAAATTCAATTCTAAAAGTCAAAAAAGAGAGACCCATGTTGGAAGCTCACAACACATAGATATGATACAAACCATATCGATGGATAGGATCTCTTAGAAAGTGAGTGGTGAGACAGAGGAGAACAGGTTCCAGGCCTAAGATAGAGACCACTAGAAAATTTAAGAACTGAAAAGGTGAGGAATTTCTAGCAAAAGATACTGGGAAGGAGTGGTAATTGTGTTGAAACAAAAATCTGTTAGAATGTGATGTGAAGAAATGTTTAAGGAGGAAAGATGAAATCAAGAGTTTCAAATGCTATAGACAGATCAAGTAATAGAAACTAAAATTTGCCCAATAAGTTTAGCAACAAGGAGGTCACTGGTAACCTTGATAAGAAAGATTTCAGTGGAGTAATTAAAAATAAAGTCTGATTGGAATGGGTCAATAGAGATTAGAAAGTAGGACGTTGGAGAGGGGGAATATATACAACCCTATCTAGGAGTGCTATCACAAAGAAGAGAGAAAGGAGAAGCCTGTAGGAAGATGAAGGTTTAGCATTTGTGCTTGTTATGGTTGTCTTAAAGTGGGATATATATATATATATATATATATATATATATATATATATATAGTGTTTGCACCGTGATGGAAATGTTCAGTACAGTGAAAAAGAAATTGATGATTTAAGAGTATGAGGATAATTGAAAGATAAAGGTCTTAAGTAGGTGATGAGGGATAGAATCCAGGGCACAAGTAGAATGACTGTGGTTGGGGGGCTGGGTGGAAAGATTGTATTACGTATAAGAAAAGGCTAGATGTAGAAGTATACATAAAGGTCATGTGCAGGAAGATGTAAAGATTCTTTTAAAATTGCTTCAATTATTTTGTTGAATTAATAAGACAGCTCAACATCTGAGAGTAAAGATGAAGGAGGGATAACAGATTAAAACAGAGTTGACATGATATGAAATAGTATTCTTAGAAAATAGGGATACAAACTGATTATGAAAATGTCACAGAAGCACAGGGTAGTGTTGGGGTTTCATTTGAATTCTGTGATTTAGAATCTGAAATGAGACCAGTCAGCTTGGCTGCATTTTCTTCAGCAATGTTGCTCTGATATACATCTAGAGTAGGCAGAGAGTTTGATTTAACAAGCTTTGGAGTTTTGCCAAGAGGAAGGGAGAAAGAATAAAAAAAAGAATTATGGGTATATGCAAAAGATTGATTAGAATAGTGAATCATGGAATCTAATTCTTTGTAAGAAAAGAAATAAGGACATAACATGGGTGACAGTGAAAAGCTAATAGAATGAATATATTGGAGTCTGAGTCAGGTCAAAGAATAGTTAGAATTAGGGTGCTAGAAAAATAATGGAAAGATGGAGTTGGTTGTCAAAGACAGGGATACTTGTGATAAACAATTTAGATGAGTTGTAGTTATTGCACACAACAAGACCTGGAATACATTAGAATATATGGCTGAGATAAGAGGAGAAAAAAATCACTAGAAGTCAGCAGGTTAAGAAACTAATAAGTCAGGGCGCCTGGGTGGCTCAGTCATTGAGCGTCCGATTTTGGCTTGGGTCATGATTTCGCAGTTTGCAGTTTGTGAGTTCGGGCCCTGCGTTGGGCTCTGTGCTGACAGCTTGGAGCCTGGAGCCTGTTTCGGATTCTGTGTCTCCTTCTCTCTCTGCCCCTCCCCCACAGTGCTCTGTCTCTCTCTATCAAAAATAAGTAAATGTAAAATTTTTTTAATAAAAAAGAAATTAATAAGTCAGCGTTGAATGTATTATATAGATAATATACACGGAATTGAAATTACTCAGACTGAGAAGAATGGTGCAGAAAAATATCTTGAACCAGTATCATCAATAAATGAAGGCAAGTGACCATTAGTGATGAAGATGACTGGAATAGAAGGTGATAGCATGAGAATCAAAACTGGGCTTTTGATAGTGGCTGAAGAAACAATGTCTGGAAGGAGCAATGAAGAAAGGTGAACTTACCACACCTCTAGTAATATGTGGGATGCCACCACCTGAGAAGGCTGTAAGAAAGCTAGCTCCCAATTAGAGTACAAATGAGAGCCCATTTATAGAATATGCAGAGCCATGTAGAAAAGAGATTCTGGGTAATGAGAGATGTCCATGCACCTTAGACTTCTTAAGTCTGTTGACTGAAGTAAACAGAAATGGGAGAAATCATGGATTATTTTCTTAGTGAGTAGTTTGATGTTAGTTTTCCACCTTGGGATAGTTATCAAGTAATTTGTGGTGGTAAATCAGAGTGTACATGATACTGATGAATATCCATCTTACCAGGAACATGGAGTAGTCTCTGTCCCTCTCCAGCTCTGTAAAGAGGGACTGTTAAGAGTAGGGGACAGCCTTGCTAGGAGCATAAAATTTCAAAGGTTATAAAATACAGCATTTATGGCTCAAAACTCATCAGATCCCATGGGACTCTGCAATGACATTGAGGTGCTCTAGCAGAATATGGTGAAGATCTGTTATTGAATTTTCCATAAGAATTCTTAATTGTTAAATCAAAGGTTGCTCTTTTATGGAAAATAGCAGACTTCTGCAAAAGGAGGTTGAGATAAACTTCTGTTAGTAAAATTCATACTTTTTAATTACTGACTATAAGGTATAACTAAATATTTAGTGGAGGTGGCAGGAAGGAAATAGATGACCACAGAGGAGAGTGAAAAGGCAACAAAGAAATCACTGTCCTAGAGAAAAAGGTGATTTGTATGCACAGAAATCAACTTCTGCCAAAAAAAATGCAATACTAAAATAAAAATTATTTCAAAACCTAATAATATGTGACTTAAGAAAATGTTACCAAGAATAATCTCTGACAGCAATGTACACAGTCTACTTCTCTTTGAACCAAACGACAAACTACAAGTCTAAAAACATGTCCAATGCTCTGTACCAATCTGCAGAAAGATTATCTAATATTGGATAGATCATAACAGATGAGGTACGACTATCAATCAACTGGATTTGTTGTTCTTAAAAACATCTGAACCTATTATTCAAGAGCTGGGATTTCTGTTTCCATTACTATCTTTCTGCCTACAGGTCTGTGTTGCTTAGAATACAAAATGTGCATTACAGAGAAATGCCCAGTTTAGAGAAATAGCATCATCTTCTCTCTAACTGTCTAGGAATAGGATGACAAAATTATCAGCAAAACATAGGGTTTAAAATAAAGTCTTACAAGCTTTATTTCTATCATTTATATAAACAAATCCTATAATTTCTTTACTAAATAATTTTCCTAATTTAATTATGTATTCATGCATTCACTCACTTATTTTATTAGTGTCTACTCTGTTACTCTGGACCACACACTGTGCTAGGCCCTGTGAATATAACAGTGAATAAGACAGAGAGATAGCTACAAGACAGATAGCTACAGAGAGATAGCTACAACAAATAGACATAATGAATAAATAAATAATTGGAAGCTATAATTAATAAATAAAATAAATACCAGGTCCTCACAGAGACTATAATATTATGGGAACAAAGTTTAGATTGTAAAGTCAAGAAAGTGATATCTCTACAATTTACTTGTTATCTACAAATGGGAGAAAAGATATCTTTCTAGTGGAGAAATCTGGCAGATTCTATCTAAGAATCAATAAAGTTATCACCACAAATATGCAACAACTAAAGTGGTACACTGAGATAGTATTTCTATAGTATTCCTGTAAAAAAAATAATAACCTAAATCCAACCATCAGGCAATCATTAAAAACAACAACAACAAATAACTGGCTTGGACTTTTCAAAAATGCCAAAGTTGTTAATGTCAATGAAAGGTTGAGGGACTGTTTCAGATGAAAGGAGACTAGAGAAATATGAAAAACAAATGTGATGGAAGTCTAGATTGGATCCTAGATGGAAAGGTAAAGTTGCTATAAAAAACATGGAGTCAACTAGCAGATTTTGACCATGGAGTACATACTAAACAAAAGTATTTTATTGATATTAGTTCTCCTTAATTTGAAAAAAATACCATAGTTACATAAGAGAATGACCTTACTCTTAAGAAATAGATGCTAAATTATTTTGTGGTGAAGGATCAAGGATCAAGGTGAGTGTAGATTAACCTAAAATGGTTTAACATAGACAGAGATGGGTAGAAACAGAGAGAGAGAGAGAGAGAGAGAGAGAGAGAGAGAGAGAGAGAGAGAGATACACATGGCGGTGCCTGGGCAGCTCAGGTGGTTAAGCGTCCAACTTCAGCAGCTCAGGTCATGATCTCACGATTTGTGAGTTTGAGCCCAGCATTGGGCTCTGTGCTGACAGCTCAAAGCCTGGAGCCTATTTCTAATTCTGTGTCAACCTCTCTCTCTGCCCCACCATAGCTCATGTTCTGCCTCTCTCTCTCTCTCAAAAATAAACATTAAAAAAAAAAAAGAGAGAGAGATACACATAGAGAAACAGAGACAAAGAGAGACAGAGACTGACAAAATATACACAAATGATGAAAATATTTACAAATGGTAAATGTACGTTGAAGTTGAATATGTGTTCATTGTACTATTCTTACAAATTTTCTATTGTTTTAAATTTTTCTAAATAAAATCAAAAGCAATTTAAACTTATACCCGATGGAACAAAGAATGGTATTACCTATATGGTAATATAAGTAATAAATTTCAATATGGCAAAGAAAAAAAGATGTTCTGAGTTCAAAGTTCTGAGGGAGGAAAAAGAAAACAAAATGCCATGCAGTCTAGCTGAACTAAAGAGGGTTAAGTTCTTCCCTGAGTTCAGAGAGATTCCTCTACTGGTGTTGAAGAAAGAAGCCACCACAAATTGTACAGCTGCAAGGGAATGCATGCTGAAAATCAGCATGTGGGATTGGAAGAGGATCCTGATCCTAGGACTAAATTGATCCCAAGCTGACACCTTGATTGCAGCCTTTTGAGAACCTGAGCAGAGTAGCCTGGACTCTGACTTGCAGAAATGATGAGATAATAAGTGGCATTATTTTTAAGTTGCTAAGTGTGTGGTAATTTGTCACACAGCTATAGAAACTAATACAGTTGACCCTTAACCCAGGTTTGAAATCCATGGATCCACTCATACACAGATATTTTTTCAGTAAATATAGTACAATACTATAAATGTACTTTCTCTTCCTTAAGATTAATAACATTTCTTTTCTCTATAATAGGAAACTATTATAAGAAAAAGTATATAATACACATGACATACAAAATATATGTTAATTGACAGTTTATGTTATTGATAAGTCTTTCAGTCAACAGTAGGCTATTAGTAGTTAAGTTTTGGGGAGTCAAACGTAACACATGGGTTTTCAATTAGGTGGGGATTGGCTCCCTCAACCCCTGTGGTGTTCAAGGGTGAACTAACTGTACGCTATGCAAATGACTTAGCACAATCTTGGAAAAGAAAAGTTGGAAGACGCTACCTGATTTCAAGACTTACTATAAAGTTTAATTAATCAAGACAGTATGATTTTGATGCAAATAGAGATAAACAGATCAATGAAACAAAAATAGAGAATCTAGAAATAATCACAAAAATAGACAACTTATTTTTGATAGTCACTTAGGCAATGCAATAGGAGGAAAACCAGTATTTTCAAGAGATAATACTAAAAACATTGAATAAACAAATAGGAAAAAAAATCAGCCTCAAACCTCATTTCAACACCAGGCATGAAAATTAATTCAAGTTGGATGACAGTTCAAATTTTAAAGCTAAATCTATAATGCCTCTAGAAGAAAACATAAAGGAGTGTCTTTATGATCTTAAGACAGGAAAAAGATTCTGTTTTTACCTTTAAGTTTTTAAAATTTTAATTCTAGTAAACATACAGTGTTATATTACTTTCAGGTGTACAATATAGTGATTTAACAATTCTATACATTACTTAGTGCTCATCATGATAAGGGTGTTCCTAATCCCTTTCTCCTATTTCACTCATCTCCCCACCCACCTCTACTCTGGTAACCATCAGTTTGTTCTCTAAAGTTCAGACTATGTTCATTGGCTTGTCCCTCTCTCTCCCCCCCTTTTTTTTTCCTTTGCTCTTTTGTTTTCTTAAATTCAACATGTGAGTGAAATCATATGGTATTTGTCTTTCTCTAACTGACAGATTTCACTTCTCAACATACTCTCTAGATGCATCCATGTTCTTGCAAATGGCAAGATTTCATTCTTTTTTATGGTTAAATAATACATTGTATATACATATCACATCTTTATCCATTCACGTATTGGTGCACAGTTGAGCTGCTTCCGTAATTTTGCTATTGTAAATAATGCTGCAATAAATATAGGGGTGGATGTATCCCTGTGAATTATGGTTTCATATTTTTTTGAAAAACACTCAACAGTACAATTACTGGAGAGTAGGGTAGTTCTATTTTTAACTTTTTGAAGAACCTCTATACTGCTTTCCACAGTGACTACATCAGTTTGCATTCTCACCAACAGTATATGAGGGTTCCTTTCTCTTCACATCCTCACCAACACTTGTTTCTTCTGTTTTTATTTTAGCCATTCTGACAAGTATGAGGAGATATCTCATTGTATTTTTTATTTGTATATATCCCTGAGAATGAGTAATGTTGAACATCTTTTCATGTATCTGTTGGCCATCTGTATATCTTTGGAAAAAAGTCTTTTCATGTCTTCTGCCCATTTTTAATTGGATCATTTGTTTTTCTGGTGTTGAGAAGAACTGTTGTATCAGTTCTTTTTTTTTTTAATTTTTTTAAGTCTATTTTTGAGAGAGAGACAGAGAGTGAGCAGGGAAGGAGCAGAGAGAGAGGGAGACACAGAATTCAAAGCAGGCTCCAGGCCCCAAGCTGTCAGCACAGAGCCCGATGCAGGGCTCGAACTCACAAACCATGAGATCATGACCTGAGCCGAAGTCGGACACTCAACTGACTAAGCCACCCAGGTGGCCGTAGTTTTATCAGTTCTTTTTATATCCTGGACACTAAACCTACATTGGATATGCCATATGTAGAGTGGGAGAGGGCCAAAGCATAAGAGACTCTTAAAAACTGAGAACAAACTGAGGGCTGATGGGGGGTGGGAGGGAGGGGAGGGTGAGTGATGGGTATTGAGGAGGGCACCTTTTGGGATGAGCACTGGGTGTTGCATGGAAACCAATTTGACAATAAATTTCAAAAAAAAAAAAAGGATATGTCATATGCAAATTACTTCTCCCATTCAGTAGATTGCCTTTAGTTTTACTGATTGTTTCCTTTGCTGTGCAGAAGCTTTTTATGTTGCAGTCCTAATAGTTTATTTTTGCTTTTATTTCCCTTGCATCAGGAGACATATCTAGAAAAATGTTGCTAAAGCCAATGTCAGAGAAATTGCTACCTGGGCTCTCTTATAGTATTTTTATGCTTTCATACGTTACATTTAGGTCTTTGATCCATTTTGAGTTTATTTTTGTATATGGTCTAAGAAAGTGGTCCCGTTTCATTCTTTTGCATGTAGCTGTCCAGTTTTCCCAGCACCATTTGTTGAAGAGACTGTCTTTTTATCATGGGATATTCATTTCTCCTTTGTCAAAGATTAACTGACTAAATAGTTGTGGGTTTATTTCTGGCTTTTCTATTCCATTCCATTGGTCTATGTGTCTATTTCTGTGTCAGTACCATACTGTTTTTATCACTACATCTTTGTAATATAACTTGAAGTTCAGAATTGTGATGCCTCCAGCTTTCCTTGGCTTTTTCAAGGTTTCTTTGACTATTCAGGGTCTTGTGTGGTTCCATACAAATTTTAGGATTGTTTGTCATAGCTCTGGGGAAAACGATGGTATTTTGAAAGGGATTGCATTAAATGTGTACATTACTTTGGGTCGGAGGGACATTTTAATATTTGTTCTTCTAACCCATAAGCATGAAATGTCTTTCCATTTCTTTGCATCATCTTCAATTTATTTCATCAGTGTCTTATATTTTCAGAATACAGGTCTTTTATCTCATTGGTTATGACTATTCCCAGGTATCTTATTGTTTTTGGTGCAATTGTAAAAGGGATTGTTTCTTAATTTCTTTTTCTGCTGCTTCATTATTGGTGTATAGAAATACAACAGATTTCTGTACATTGAGTTTGCATCTTGTGACTTTCTTAAATTTTTTTGTCATTTCTGGCAATTTTTCAGTGGAAGCATTTGGGTTTTCTATACAGAATATCGTGTCATCTGCAAATAATAGAAATTTTACTTCTTTCTTGCCACTTTGGTGCCATTTGTTACTTTTTGTTGTCTGACTGCTGTGGCTAGGACTTCAAGTAATATACTGAATAATGGTGGTGAGAGTAGACATCCCTGTTGCCTGGCCTTAGAGGAAAAGCTCTCAGTTTTCCCCCCATTGAGGATGATGTTTGCTGTGGGTTTTTCATATAAGGCCTTCATGATGTTAAGGTATGTTCTTTCTGAGCCTACTTTGTTGAGGATTTTTATCATGAGTGGATGTTGTACTTTGTCAAATGCTTTTCTGCATCTATTGAAATGATCATATGGTTCTTATCCTTTCTTTCATTCATGTGGTGTATCATGTTGATTGATTTGTGAATACTGAGCTACCCCTGCAAACCAGGAATAACTCCCACTTACCATGATAAATGATTTTGTATTTTATTGTTGGATTCAGTTTGCTACTATTTTATTAAGAATTTTTGTATCTTTGTTCATCACAGATATTGGTCTGTAGTTCTCTTTTTTAGTGGAATCTTATCTGGTTTAGGTATCAGTGTAAATTGTTCTTATAGGATCAATCTGGAAGTTTTCCATCCTTTTCTATTTTTTGAAATAGTTTGAGAAGAATAGATATTAACTCTTCTTTAAATGTTTGGTAGAATTTGCCTGTGAAGCTGTCTGGTCTTGAATTTCTGTTTGTTGGCAGTTTTTGAATTCTGATTCAATTTCATTCCTGATAATTGCTCTGTTCAAGTTTTTGATTTCTTTCTGTTTCACTTTTGGTAGTTTATATGTTTCTAGGAATTTATCTATTTCATCTAGGTTGTCCAATTTGTTGGCATACAATTTTTCATAATATTCTTTTATAATTGTTTGTATTTTTGTGGTATTGATTATTTTTCCTCTTTCATTTGTGATTTTATTTATTTGGGTCCTTCCTCTTTTCTTTTTAATAAGTCTGGTTAGAGGTTTATCAATTTTATTAATTTTTTTCAAAGAACTAACTCCTAATTTCATTGATCTGTTCTATTCGTCTTTGTTTTTAGTTTCAATGTTATTTATTTCTGCTATAAACTTTATTATTTCCTTCTTTTTTCTGGCTTTAGGTTAGGCTTAATTCATTATCCTTTTTCTAGTTCCTTTAGGTGTAAGGTTAGGTTATTTGAGATTTTTCTTACTTCTTGAGGTAGGCCTGTAGTGCTATCTACTTCCCGCTTAGGACCACTTTTTTCTGTATTGTAAAGGCTTTGGACCACTGTATTTTCATTTTTATTTGTTTCCATGTATTTGTTTATTTCCCCTTTGATCTCTTGGTTGATCCATTCATTGTTCAGTAGCATGTTATTTAACCATATATTTGTGCTCTTTCTAAATATTTTTGTTGGTTGATTTCTATAGTTTCATAATGTTATTTTCAGAGAAGATGCATAGTATGACTTCAGTCTTTTTGAATTTGTTGAGACCTGTTTTGTGTCCTAGTATATGGTCCATTCTAGAGAATGCTCCATGTGCACTTGAAAAGAATGTGTATTCTGCTGTTTTAAATCCATCTGGTCCAGTGTGTTATTCAAAGTTGTTTTCTTGTTGACTTTCTGCTTGGATGATCTGTCAATTGATTTAAGTGGGTGTTAAAGTCTCCTACAATTATTGTGTTATTATCAATTTATTCCTTTATTTTTGTTATTAATTGTTTTTATATATTTGGGTGCTCTCTTCTTGGATGCATAAATATTTACGATTGTTAGATTTGGTTGGATTGTCTCCTGAATGATTATATAGTGTCCTTCTTTGTCTCTGATTACAACCTTTGTTTTAAACTTTTATCCAAAATAAGCATTGCTACCATGGCTTCCTTTTGACATCCATTTGCATAATAAATATTTTTCCATCCCCTCTCTTCCAATCTGCAGGTGTCTTTAGATCTAAAATGAGTCTCTTGGGGCTCCTGGGTGGCTCAGTCGGTTAAGCGTCTGACTTCGGCTCAGGTCATGATCTCGCGGTCCGTGAGTTTGAGCCCCACGTCGGGCTCTGTGCTGACAGCTCAGAGCTTGGAGCCTGTTTCAGATTCTATGTCTCCCTCTCTCTGACCCTCCCCCATTCATGCTCTGTCTCTCTCTGTCTCAAAAATAAATAAACGTTAAAAAAATAAAATGAGTCTCTTGTAGGCAGCATACAGATGGGTCTTTGTTTGCTTTTTTTATTGAATCATCTTTTGATTGGACCATGTAGTCCATTTACATTCAAAGTAATTATTGATAGGGACACCTGGATGGCTCAGTCAGTTAAGTGTCTGACTTCAGCTCAGCTCATGATCTCATGATTTGTGAGTTTGAGCCCCATGTCGGGCTCTGTGCTGACAGCTCAGAGCCTAGAGCCTGCTTTGGATTCTGTGTCTCCCTCTCTCTCTCTGCCCCTCCCCCCACTCATGCTTCATCTCTCTCTCTCTCTCTCTCTCTCTCTCTGTACGTTTCAAAAATAAACATTTAAAGATTTTAAAAAGTAATTATTGATATATACGTATTTATTGTCATTGTGTAATTTGTTTTGTGGTTGTGTTTGTAGTTTTTCTATGATAGTTTCCTCTTTTGCTCTCTTTCATAGTTTGTTGGCTTTCTTTAGTGATATGCTTGGATTCCTTGCTCTTTATTCTTTACATATCCATTACTGGGCTTTGATTTCTGGTCACCATAAGGTTTGTATATAACATCTTCTGCATGTAAGTTGATGTTCACTTCTATATTAAGTTGATGTTCACTTGAGTTTGAACCCATTCTTTTCTCCTCTCCCTCTTATGGTTTAGGTATATGATATCATACTTTACATTCTTTTATTTTGTGAATCCCTTAACTGATTTTTACAGATATACTTATTTTTACTGCTTTTGTGCTTTCTACTTTTCACATTCACATATGTCTTTCCTTTCCACAAAAAGAGTTCCCTTTAATATATTTTTGTATGGCTGCTTTAGTTGTCATGAACTCCTTTAGTTTTTGCTTGTCTGAGAAATTTTTATCTCTTCTATTCTGAATGATAGCCTTCCTGGATACAGCATTCTTGGCTGCAGACCCATTCAGCACTTTGAATATATCATGCCACTCCATTCTGGCCTGCAAATTTTCTGCTGAAAAATCCACTAATATCCTACAGGGTTTCCCTTCTATGTAATCATCTTTTCTCTTCCAAATTTTGAATTATTTATATA
Source organism: Neofelis nebulosa (assembly GCF_028018385.1). NCBI lineage: Eukaryota > Metazoa > Chordata > Mammalia > Carnivora > Felidae > Neofelis > Neofelis nebulosa. The sequence continues at coordinate 37,407,559 of NC_080785.1, forward strand.
TCACTAATTCTTTGCCATTTTAATTACTATTTGTTTTGGTGCGGACCTCCTAGGGTTGATTTTGCGGGAGGCTCTCTGTGCCTCCTAGATCTGGATATTTGTTTCTTTCTTCAGATTAGGGAAATTTTCAGCTATTATTTCTTGAAATAAATTTTCTCCCCCCTGCCTTTCTCTCCTGTTCTTCTGGGATCCCTATAAATACAAATGTTATTACACTTGATGGAGTCACTGAGTTCTCTACATCTATTCTTATTTTGCATAATTCTTTTTTCTATCACTTGTTCAGCTTAATTACTTACCATTACTCTGTCTTTCAAGTCATTAATTCATTCTTCTGCTTTCTTTAGCCTGCTATTTATTCCATCAAGTGTATTTTTTATTTCATTTATTGTGTTCTTCATCTCTGATTACTTTTTTTTATCTCTTTATTAAGGGTCTCACTGATATTGTCCATTCTTCTAAAGTCCAGTGAGTAATGATGATTACTTTAAATTCTCTTTCCAGAATATTACCTATATCTGTTTCACTTATGACCCTTTGCTGTGGTTTTGTCCTGTTCTTTCATTTGGGACATATGCCTCTGTCTCCTCAGTTTGTCTAACTCTGCGTCTGTTTCCATGTGTTAGGAAAGTCAGCTGCACCTCCTACTCTTTTTTTTTCTATATATTTTTGAGAGAGAGAGAGAGAGAGAGAGAGAGAGAGAGTACAAGTGAGTGAGGGGCAGAGGGAAAGGGAGAGAAAGAGAATCCCAAAGTGGGGCTCAAGTTCACCAGAAGTGGGGCTGTTTGTTATGCTGTCCCTCTCAGGGTGGGGACGCCACTTCCTAACACCCTTAGGGCTCTCCCAGAGCCAAACTTGCTGATTTCTTAAAATTCCAGAATTTAAGTCCTGCTGTTTGTAAGAATTCAGACAATTTGTCCCCTCTCACTTTCAAAGCCAAATGTTATGGGGATTTGTCTTCCCCATGTAGGCTCCACAGTATAATAGTAGAATACTTTTTTTTGGCCTTCTTCCCACCTTCAGCTCCCTCCCCACCATGGATGGCCACTGTCTGTTTCACTCCCACACCACATCTTCACCCTTCCTACCTTCTTCAGTGTGACTTCTTCTCTGCCTTTAGTTGTGGAGTTTGTTCTGTCAGTCTTCAGGTCATTTTCTCAGTTATTTATACTGATGTGTTATCTAGTTGTATCTGTGGGACAAGGTGAGCTCAGTGTCCTCCTATTCCACCATCTTCCCCTGCCAAGCACAAGGAAAAGGTTTCTTAGATAGGATATAAACTGCATTGAACACAAAAATTTAGTAAGTTGGGCTTTATCAAATAAAATATGCTTATGAAAAGACTCCATTACGAGGATTAAAAAGGCAAATTGTGGCCTAAGAAAATACATCCAACCAATACATAAATAATCACAAAGCAATAATAAAAAGACAAAAATCTAATAAATAAATAAACAAACAAACAAACAAACAGACAACCCAATTTATAAATTGGACAAATTGACATACACATCCCCAGAAAAGGTATTTGAATAACCAATAAAGCTTTTGAAAAGGTATTCAACATCATTAGTCATCAAGAAAATGCAATGGCATCAATTAGATGGTTAAAACTATAGACATCGGGCTCTGTGCTGACCGCTCAGAGCCTGGAGCCTGTTTCAGATTCTGTGCCTCCCTCTCTCTCTGACCCTCCCCCGTTCATGCTCTGTCTCTCTCTGTCTCAAAAATAAATAAACGTTAAAAAAAAATATTAAAAAAAAAAAAGGGGCGCCTGGGTGGCTCAGTCGGTTGAGCGTCCGACTTCGGCTCAGGTCATGATCTCACGGTCCGTGAGTTCAAGCCCCGCATCGGGCTCTGTGCTGACAGCTCAGAGCCTGGAGCCTGTTTCTGTGTCTCCCTCTTTCTCTGACCCTCCCCTGTCCATACTCTGTCTCTCTCTGTCTCAAAAATAAACATTAATTTTTTTTTTAAACTATAGAGACTGATAACAATAAATGTTGGTAAGGATATAGAACAATAATATTAAGAACAATAAATCCTCACTATAGGGTTATTTCAAATAGTATATTAATTTAAAATACTTATGTATGTTTTATTATAAAAATGGTTTTAAGGTCTAGCTCTTACATAAAATGAGATATATACAAAAACATGCACAGATGGAATCCTTTAGGTTTGATCCCAAAAGAATACTGATCACCTTCTCCACAGTTCTTTCTGCACAGGTTAGTGTAAAAAGCAAAAACAAAAACAAAAACAAAAAACATTTTATGTAAGATTTGGAAAGTGGAAATGACACAGCAGCCTTATTATTTTTACACTCAAGGGTTGATGTTAAAGTACCAGGAGTTATGGCAGTTCACATATCCACTGGCTCAACTTGGTGGGTTAGTACAGCAACCAAGTCAGCAAGTCTTCCAACTGATCTTATCAAATCTCATCTCATCTGACTCTTGAGCCAGGTGTGTGTTTAGCGTTTTGATGAAAGGCACCAGATTCTCTGGTAGGTCACTCTCAGCACTGTAGTTAAAAGCTTGAATTTCAGTCCATCCTCATGGGTCTCTGCTTATACTTACATATTCCTGTTTATTCTTGATCATCCCCCCAACTCATTTCTCATTCATCTTTCCTTCTCAACTTCCTTCCCTGTTTCAGGCCACAGGACCCAGAAACATCCACAATAGCATCATAGAAACTGTTTAGTCAGCTTCCAAAGTTCTGTAGGGTCAAATTACCATAGGAAATCACTCATTATATACCAGTCCTATGGTTTTGTTTCTCTGATTGAATCCTGACCAATACTATCACCTGCCCTATGACCCAGCAAGGTACTCCCAGATATTTTCTCAAGAGAAATAAAAATATATGTCCAAAAATAGCCTTGTACAAAATGTTCCAACATCTTTATACATACATACAACAAACTAAATGTTCATCAACATGAAAATAAGCAAATAAGGTACTAATACATGCAACAACATGGATGGATTTCAAAAACATTATGTTAAATGCAAGAAGTCAGAAAAGAGACAACATATTCTAAGATTCCATTAATATAAAATCCAAATACAGGCCAAAACTAAATTATCTCCACAGAAATCAAAATATCTCCATCCCCAGTGGGCAATGGAAATAAGCACAAGGGAACTTTCTGGGTTATGAAAATGTTTTATATCTTCATTATAAATGTCAGTTTCACACAGAGGGATACATTTGTCAAAACTCAGTGAATATACATTGATCTGTCCATTTTACCGAATGTGAATTTTACCTCAATAAAAATGTATTAATGAAAGTGATAGAATACGATATATTTAAAAGTGCTAAGAAAATATGATCAAAGACATTAATTCTGCTTGAGGAGATTAGGGAAAGGTTAATAGGAGGAGGGGCATTTGTGCTCCTGCTTTAAGAATAAATAGGCAATGCCCTGGCAAGCAAAGTTGACAAGGAAATGAAAGGGATTTGCTTGAGAAAGGCTGAATGCTATGCAAGTACGTAGAGTGGGAGCTCCATGCAATGGTACAGAATTTGATACAGTTAAACTGTACACCAGGGGAGGTATCAGACTGGAGAAAGTATAGGTAGAAAGCTAGGCAGAAGCAGGTTATAAAGGGAAGTTTACATTTTGCTAATAAATTTCAATTTTATTCTACTGTGAATAAATTATTAGCAATGGCATTTAAGTAAAGCAAAGTACTGAAGAAAATTAATTTGTATTTTAGAAAGGTAAGCCTGTCAGTATCCAGTATAGTTGGGTTATTTTATATGGAGAAGAAGCAGTGAGACCAAATAGGAGATGAGTATTATAATTCAGCAAGAGTTAATAATAATCTGGATTGTGTCAATGGTTATAAAAGAATGACAGGTATCAGAGATGTTTCAGATACACGACTATAATGATTTGAGGATGAAGAGTCAAACAATTTCAATTAACATGGGTTGAACAACCAGATTTTACATTAACCAGATGTAGGTGGAAAGGGGGTAGATTCAGGGATGGAAATTAGTTCAGTATTAGATGTGATAATTTCAAGAGGCCTATAAAGGAGTTCTAAGTGGAGTTATTTGATGCACAATTAAAATGGCCCCTTGTTGGCTATAAAGCAGAGTTGAGCTATAGATTCATTTGCCTAATTTTTCCTATGCTAATCTTTAATAAAAAGAGAAAGTAAATAATGTAACCCAGGATTGCACCTGGCACTAGCTTTGGCACAAAGTATGGAGGTTTAGTGTTCTGGGCATAGAAATACTGAAATAGATGGCTATTAGGTGCTGAATGTGGTAGCAGCACAGATAATCCATGCGGGGAGGAAAAAAAAAAAAAAAAAAAAAAAGACCTGCTTGAAATGAAAGGATTAAGTGATTAGAAATTGTAGTGCAGGTAGGGAGAAGATCTTTAAAGGAGGAATAAAAGAATGCTTGGCTGAATAAAAGAATGCTTGCTTAGGGATACACTAAGATAACTCACAAAGATCAAGTTGATGTTACCTTTTATGGCTAATAAGGAGCTTGTGATGTAAACAAAAAGGCAATAAATACACAGACTGGTAAATCCTATAGTAAGAGTAAATTGTGGATATTATGTGAGAATGTAGGAGTCCATCTAACCTAGTCTTTTATAAGTCATTTTTCTCATTGGAGAAATAGACTGCTTAGCTAAGTCCACATAAGTGGCTAATATATGTCAGAATGTAAAATCAATTTCCTCAGCCCCACCACCCAAAATACACCAAATCTAAAAAACAGTGGTAGTAAGGCTAGTTCTAAATTTTCACAGTTCAGGACTTTGTGTACCACTAAAAAATTTTGGCTACAAAACTCCTATATATTAAACTAATTTAAAAAAAACACTTCATCTTTAATACATAGCTAAAATGTCCTTGATTTCTGATTCTTTATTGTTAATGGTTTAATGACCAGGGCATATGAGTATCCAATTTACTGAATTAGACTCTAAATATATTTCTCATGAACATTAAAATGCAGCTTTCCTGTGAATTTTCTATTTTAAAAGTTAACTTTCTATCCTATCATAAAACAAAAATATTCTAAAATATGGCCTGATTCAGTGATTGATTTTAGTTTTCAGGTACTTTTTTAAAAAGGAAAGTCCTCTCTCTCTTTTCTCCTCACCCTCATAAGAGTTTAACTTAATACTAAAGATTCTACTAATCACATCAAGAGTACACAAATCAAGTACACAAATTTGATTTTGGGAAGTTTTCAGGCTTGTTGCCTCCCACAGGAAACAAAACTACTTGTGAGTCAACTCTCCTCAGAAATGTGTTCCATTTCAATTCATAGGCTGATTATTTTCCAAACTTTCTTTTACATTTACAACCCAAATTCATATTGATGACCTATATGTTACCCAATGACACTTTAGAATAATAATTCCAGACCTGAGTGCCACAAAAAAGTGTAACATGTCATATATTTGAGATTCTGCTCTTAGGCTGGTCCATGGTAGTTTTCAAATAATTATCATTAGGGAAGGGGGTCCAGATGGCACCAGGAAATACACACATATGACAAAGACAGTAAGCAAAAGGATGAGTAGTTGAGAGAAAATCAAATTACTATACACTATAAACAGCAAGAACAATAGAAGGTGCCATGAAAAGAAGAGAGTCATGATCACCATAGATTTGTCAAGGCTTCAGATGCCAAACCATCTGGTCTACTCTAGTAAAACACATTATCTTTATAACTCATAGAAGTCTCATTAAAGTTTTTATTAATTTTACTAAATTTCTGACCAAAATGGCAGGATGTTTCTGGACTCCTATGGACATGAGCTAAAAGAACAAAAACTGGAAATAAAATAGAAAGTCCAAAATTCAGCAAACAATCATACTTCAATTGGAATATAACAATGAGCTAGCATCCTTAGCTAAATGGTGCGCTGAGACAATATACAAACTCTCAGGTGAAAACTGCAGGTAAATTTGATCAAAGCTCACATACAGAGAATGTCAATAAAGAAAAAGATCATGAACAAATTCCCTGAAAATGGCTCAAGGAAGGAGCCAGAAGGAGAAAGAAAGAATTCAAATAAAATTAGTAAAATTAGCAGTGTTTAAAAGCAAAGAGTGAAAAGACATCAAGAAACTTGCAGGGATGAATATGTTTGATATCTTGATTGTTGGTGATAATCTCAAAATTTACTAGATTGTACACTGTAAATATATTCAATTTATTGTTTGTAACTATACCGCAGTAAAACTTTAAAAATCAATACATTTGTATCTTCTTCTATCACAGAGACTTTACTTGTGAAACATTTGGCATAAATTCTCTGTTTCCTCTGCAAAGCAAGTCAATACTTTAAAAATGCCATAATTCGAATGAGATAAAAATCTATGCCTTTTAGAGTGAGAGCTCTCATGATGGCTGTAGATTGATAGCCTGAAAAGTTACAGAGTTGCAGGAAACTATTCTTTCCTTAAGCAATCTTCAGAAAGTTATGCAAAAGAAAAATAGAAATGTGGTTCACGAAGTTACCTCAGAAAAATGTGTTTAAAGATGATATCACAGACAACATTTCAGATGAAAATTATGGAGTTTTAATTGGTCTGCAAGCTTCCAAAATTCCCAGTAGGTAAAATGCAATAGCAACAGATGGCAGACAATTTGGAAATCACAGTGGAAAGCAGAGCATCTTAAAATGTAGATGTATACCTAGAAAAAATTTCAAGAGAGCCTTATATGTAAGCACTCCGATCCAAGGCACGTGTTTTAATATAGATTATTTATCACTGATAAAGTCACTTTAATGTGGACTTATACAAGATAAGCTTACATCATTATTCTTTCTGATTCTTCAGGAAAAAAAGTGTCTTTGTACATTTGGTGCCTTTCATGATGATGAGTAATTCTTGATGTGGAAATTTTCGTTTTCTTGGTTTATCACTTAATCAGAAGCCCTGAAAGAATTTTTTAAAAAGCTAGCTCTATATCACTTGCAAATTGAGCAATGACCCACTGAGTAATTAAATTGCCTGACTTTTTTAAGATGACATCTGAGATAATTACAATGAAGCTCACTGATTCATTCATTCACATATTCCTACAATACTGTTGAGTATTCAATATATATCAAACACTAGAACAGACAGCGAGGATTCAAATAAGAGCCAGAAAGGTCCTGTGGCAAAGCAATCTGCTTTCTATTGTGAATTTAGAAACTAAATAGAAAATATTATGTGATAAGCACTATGACAGAATTCCTGCACATAGCATTGAGTAAACGCAGCCAAGTGCACCTATCCATGGACTGGGGGGAACTCAGAAAAGTTTTTCAAAGAAGTCATATTGGAATTAATGAGGCAAGGAAGGTGTGGTAGAGGATAGAGAATATGCAAAGGCAGGAACTGACTGAGTATTTTCTCTCTCTTTACAGTGAAATTTGGCTGATTTTATACTAGTTTTTCTATATTGCTTACATATAAGCCAGTAAGTTGAGCTAAACTTAAAAGCGGCTGATACATCCACTTAGACTACTTGGTCAAAACTTCATTGACAAAGCAATATAAGACATGTTGTGTCTGAATGATTAAATAGATACGCATTTAAAGCTTAGGGCAGAGGACATTCCGGAACTTCTTTATCTCATATTCACTCCAATCAATTCTCAATGAGATCCCATCATATTTCCTTCAATGAAGCATGTCTTGAACATGGGCTTTGGAGTCAGAAACACCTGGGTTTGTCCCCAATATTGTGTTTGTACACAATAACTAGCTTGAATTTGGGTTTAATTTCAATCAGTCTCAGTGTTCTCATCAGCCCTGCAATGTGAGTTTTAGCAGTATCCACTTCACGTTGCTGTTCTAAGAACCAAACGAGGTGAAGTTTGTAAAATACACGAGAGGTTATTTAGTAAGAACTCAGCAAACAGCAGTAAAAATACATACTCTGCAAAATGCACAGCTGCATATCCCCAGCCCCAAAGCATGTGTTTTCACATAGTATTTTAAAATTCAGATAAAAAAGAAATCACTTGAGAATCTTTTCCCTGAGGTGGAAGGTCCAGCCTAAGGAGTTTGCTGTTTCACAGGGACATTTAGACTTCCACCTGAAACATCTGAAGCTCCACCACATTTGTGCCAACCTAGAAAAACTGCATTAACTTGACTCTCTGCCTGTGCTGAAGATCAGTAGTGCAGCTTGTAAGAATTAATATATCATGTGTTTCTAATCTACATGAAATAAGTGACAAAATCAAGGCAATATCATAATCAAATGCACCCGTGTCAAAGTTCATCCTTCCACCCCGGCCAATGCCCTCTCCTGGGGCTTGAGTGCCTACCTAGTCCTTATATTTCATCAAGAGAAGTGATTTGTGAAAGAAAAGAAGTTTCCTTAACCAGAGTAATTGTTCTACAATGTAGAGTGAGGATGCAAATTTAATTCACACTACAATCTGTGTATTTCAAGAAAAAGCAAATTCCTTTATTTTTTTATAGATTATCTGTACTTCCATACAAGTCCACCCAACCTTTAGCAGGGAAAAATTCACTAAATGCCTAATATAATTAACATTTATCATATTTCAAATAGTAACTAAGGGAATGTTAGATTTCCTAGGATTAACTCAGTTCCTCAGGTGGTCTTCTCTCCTTGCCTCTCCTTCTAAGATGGCATCTCAGAGCATGCCATATAGAGGAATGTGTGATTCATGAGATCACTAAAAAGTGAATTACTTGAGGTCTCTTTGTATGGTATTTTCTGACCTTTTATGTGATGCTCACATATGATCTCTGAGCTCAAGATTTGTATATCTCTGAGTTTACTGGCATTTTATATGACTATATAATAAGTACCACAAACTAAAATGTTCAAAACAGAACACAAGTTTTATTCCTGTCTGAATCCTCCTCATTAATATAAATGATCCCATCATCACCCATGTTCTCTTGGCAGTCAGACTGATCTTGAAAATGTTATTCAAACCTTCAATCTCCTTCAAAACCATTGACTGTTCCCATTGCTTGTAGCATGCCTTAGAGCCTTTGTAATTCACTGTTCTGTGTGCTTAGGTTTCTGGCAAGCAAAAATGTTACTTCACCAGAGACATTTGTGACCACATTGTCAAGAGTGGCAAGAATTGAGTTCTCTGCTTTGTATCACATAGCTTTCTTTGGATTGCACTATTTTTTCTAATGTATAATTTTTATCATTAATTAAGCAATGTGTTTTTTTTACTAGTTTATAGTCTCTTTTCCTTGGTTGTAAACTCCCTATAGGACTCTATTTGCACTGTTATCATCGTATCTCTGTCACTTAATTTACTGAGCAGAATAGATTAATGAAATCACTGTATGCAGCAGTTTGATCTACATTTAGTTATGCTTAAAAATTATTTGCCAAGTTATACAATTTCTTTCATAGTTGGCATATTATGGCTTCAGTCATTTTAAACTACTATTATTATTACCAATACTCGACTATTGTTATCACTATTACTACTGTTGCCTTTTAAACATTCCATAATGAAATAACTGATGTCTCCTAACATATTTAGAAACAAGAGCCTAGTGCTTCACTGGGAAGACCGGGTAATAATTACTGGAGCGTTGGCCATATCTGCCACTATCACTTTAGGACTCTGCCAGGAGCATTTTAGAAGCTAGCGATGATGATTGCCTTGAAGATTCAGTCATTTGAAAAGTTCAGATAACCTACATACACTTAGAAGAAATGTATAGCTCCTATACATAAATTGTTAACTTCTCTGGAGTGTGCCCTTTTCTGTAACCATGCAGATCTAAATTTTATGCCCAAGGTTCTGATAAAACACATAGTCCAGTGATCCTTTGCATTTCTATGGTCCTGGGCCATGAAGCATGATATTGCATGAGACCAGTATCACCCAGAATTATCACTTGTCCTGAGGCCTGAAAAGACCTAATGAAATTTAATTTGTTTTGCTGGGAGCATTATTGGCTCAAGCATATTGCATTCATCTGGAAGCTTATCTCTGAAAACCTAGAAATAGCTGCTTTGACATTAACTTTTTCCTTCTGTTTTGTATCATCGTGAGTATTGTGGATATCTGCAGAAATTACTCACATTTGTAGCCATGGTGGTTGAAACTGTACATTAGACTTTACAAACATGTGAACTTTCCTTAAATTCATGCACAGAAAGAAAATTCAAGAGTCTTTCTCCCAGGAAGCTTTCTTAGAAAATCCTTTTAAGTTAACCAATAGAATACTTGTCTTCTCTTTTATTAAGAGTTCTCAGAATTAATTTCACAGACATTTTCCGCCTTTACACCTTTTGCTGAAACTTTTTTCAAGTCTGATAAATATGTTAAATCGCTCAAACTAGCTGATACTAGTGTTGAAACTTATATCCATCAGCCCTAGCTCCTGTGTTTGCTGTGTTCTGTGTGACTTTGGCCAAGTTTTTTGTTTTTGTTTCTGTTTTTGTTTTTTAACCTTGTTAAGTCTCTATTTTTCCACTGTAAAATAAGAATACTAATGACTTATATTGTATATGATTCTCCAGGGTTAAATTAGATAAAGCAGTAAAAGGCCTTAACCAGGGGCTTGGCACTGTTGTCAATATATGGTAATTACTATTAATAGCTACCTTGATGGCTATTTCTTCTATCTAGATAATTCTTTGTGTCTAACATATTTGGCTGAAAATTAATTATTTACTTCTGCAGAAAGTTTGTTGTGTTTTCAATGCTTAAGTGCCATAACTATCCATTTTACTCACTTCCCCCCATTTTTCTTATTTTACATTTTACCTCTTAAATAGGTAAAATATAATTACAGTAAAAACTTGGATTGTAAGTAACTTGTTCTGTAAGTATTCTGCAAGATGAGCAAACATTTCTAATAAATTTTAACTTGATAAGCGAGCAATGTCTCAGAATATGAATAGTATGTAACACCAAATGTCACATGATCACAACTGAGCCAATGGTTCTCGAAATTCACTTTGACGTACAAGTGCTTTGGACTACAAGCATATTTCTGGAACAAATTATGCTCACAAACCAAAGTTTTATTGTATACGGGCATTATATATTTTGAATGCCTTTATTATGCTTGGCTAAATTTTTAAGACAACTCTCAGTATCACTGCATTGAGTACGGTTGTCTAACAGGGACCATTCTTCCCTTTGCTCATGTTTTGGCCTTATAAAGCACCTCTGCTATTATGAGAATAGATGTTTCACACCTTTTTCCCACTTAAAGGCATATTACAGAGACTTCTTTCAACACTATATATGATCCCTTATTAACTCCTCACCAAAGGAGGGTTGGTGATATAATTGATTAGAGTCTGAGACAGTCTTTGTGCTTTCCAAATGATAGTGTTACTGTGCCTTGAAAAGCAACCACATGGGAGCCTTTCTTCCCTTTCGTATCATCTGCCAAGAGGATTTACACCTTCTTTTTGTTACAACATTTATCTTGGTTTTTTTTTTTTTTTGGTTTTTTGTTTTTTGTTTTTTATCCCCCTTGTAGAGAGCAGACACGAAAGTGTTTCTCACCAAGGCAAAGATGCCGATACAGGCCCTCTCTGTTTTAGTGTCTCTCCCTGTGGATTGGTGGGTACCTCCAGCTCCATGAGAGTGACTGGGCAAGGAAATTTAGAGTCTGTCTGAAAGACTCAGGTGTTCTAAATCCCAGGGAATAGTGAGTACAAAGTTTCTGGGTCTAGCTTTTCAGGGAAACTCTGATTTCAGAAAATTCTAGCTTGTCAAGGAATTAAGAAATGTATTTGGCTATTGTTTCTTGTGTGTGGTATAACTTCAAAGGATACCCACAAAGACAGAAAAAGTGAACAAAAGCTTTAAGTCATCTACAATCCTTAGTGTTATGCCCCTTCTTTCAGAGCAATTCCAGGAATGGTTTCATAATGTAACATAAAGAATTATAAAAAGAGAAGTCAGTCCATTGGTATTCACAGATTTTCACTAAATATTTTCGTTTTCACTATTCATTTTTTCCCTTCAATTCCACCTAGAAAAGGTTTTCAGAGTGTAAAATTTTGTTAAAAAAAAAAAAGACTCCTAACTGTGAAATAAACACTAGTTCTAAAAATAACCTTTATGTTCTTCAGAAAAAGGCAGCCACAATCTCAAGAACCCAGTCGTGTAACTTGACCATTATTTAATGTCACATGGACTTGCAGGACCTATTTATATAAATTGGCAGACGCTGAAATGGTTTCAAATATATCTCTAAAACCCCACATAATCCCATACTTGTGTGATATAAATTCACAATCTCATGAGGAAAAAGAAAATCAATTTTAATTTCAAAATTAAACTTGGAAGAAACCAACAAATTTAGTAACAATAAAAAATGTTTGACTTGGTGTTCCCAGAGTTTTTAGTAAGAAACTACTAAAAAAGCTTATTTTTAATATGAATTTTGGGGAGCAAACTATCTCTCCAGTGAAATCTAATGATGAAGTGTTTAAAATAAAGGCATAGGCTCTGGAGTGAAACAGAACTGGGTTTGATTCCTTAACTAGGTGAACTCAGATTTTTATAGACTTAAGTTTCCACCTGAGTAGAAAATGAGTGAAAACTCCTTCCCCATAGGGTCATCGTATCAATGATAAATTTGTCAAGCACATAGGATAGCAGTAATCTACTAGATTACTAATCAATCTGGTTAGTGAGTACTAATCAATAAGTAAACTCAAAATAAAAGTGGGACAGTACAAGAATATTTTTATTTTCATTTTAACACATATTTTATAGCTGGCTGCAAGATATTTAAAAAATATTTTCATTTTTATAAAAGGAGATAGTAATAGTGTAACCAGATATGTATTTGGACATATAGGGATATTAAATGAAATTAACAACCTAATTTATTTCCCAGCTTCTGTGTTGTCATTCTCTCTCTGATTGAGAGTTCTGCTGAATTAATCTTTCTAAAGTATAATTACCATCTTGTTACTCTCTTGTTCAAAAATCTTCACAGATTCCCCACTGACCACTGAATAAAGTCCAAACTTCTTATCGTGCTTTTTAATACACTCCACAAATGTAATCCTAATTTATCCTTCAGATATTACTCCTTACTATTTTCCTCTGTAAATCTTATGCTTAATTCCTCAAATTCAGAGATCTTCATTTATTCATCTTTGCAACCCTACCATCCACTCTACTGCAATGTGTACATGCCGTTCCCAGTCAGTACCAATATGGTTGTTTCCAGGTTTGTGATTCTCACCTCCTCCAAAATTTACATTGTGATTTGTCATCATTTCGAATGCTGTTTTGGTCTTTTGAAATGTTAGTGATTCCCACAGAACTCTAGAGCACACCATTTCAACTGCATCATCAAATGGTTATTTATAAAACTAAGATGATCCCTTCTGGGAAATATATCACTTCCAGTATAATGTGGATGCCTTCTTCATTTGGGACCTAACCCATGCCTTCACCATCTGAAGATATGACTATCAAAGACATTAAAATCTTTTGCTTAGTTCAGTGTTACAGAGAGTAGATGTTCAGATGTTATTATTTTTTTCTTTTTAAAATTATTCTTAGATGTTATTTTTTGAATAAAGAAATGAGTTGAAGTTCGCAATGAAGGATACAGGCTATCTACTTTTTCTCACTAGTCGATAGTATGCCACTATTGCAAAGAAAGAACATAGTCAATACAAATATTGTCCTAAAGGCCATAATGCTTTCCAGCCAGTACACTGTGATTCTTCATATGATTACACATTAATTTTTCACAGACTTGTTATAGCTTCTTACCAAGAATGGAATGTCTATAATTGTCCTCTGTTTTCTTTAAAATACTGAGAGCTACCATCTTCATTCTGTTGCTCAAGCACTCATATTGTTACTAGCAACTAACAAATATTACTTAGAATCCCATATGCATAGAGCACCTTGTTAGGTACTATAACTAATAGTTAAAACAATAATTCTCAAGAAATGTATCGATACTTGATGCCTATACTCCCTTATGACCATTCTCTTCTTCACTCACCATACATGGGCCTTGGGCTGCTTAAGCACTCTGCTAAAATCACTGTTGTCAAAGCCAATCACCTCTCTCTCACAAAATCTAACTCGTATCCCTCTTCTCATCTAGGCAGCATTTGCCACAACATAGTCAAGAGTCTCTTGATCTCCCCTGTGCCCACCTTTCTCCAAACATTTCCCTAATTCTTCCTGGGCTCAATAAAAATCACTGCCCTATTATTCAAGAAAAATTAGAAATCAGTCTTATTTTTTTTCTTCGTTCACTTGCTGCATTCAAACTAATAGAACCGAGTTGTATTAGTCTTCCTACAGAATATATTCTGAGTCTATTTCCCCTCATCTCCACTGCAACCATATTAATGACAGATTCACATAAAGTGTACTCCATCTGTGACTGAACTACTACCATTACAATATCCTTCTAATTGGTCTCCCGCCATGTCTCAACCCTCTTATAATAGATTCTAAAGGTAATAAAAACTTCTCACTTCCCTCCTTAAAATCTTCTAGAAATTTTCTACTGGATATAGAACAGCACCCCAAAACCTTACCATGGTCTTTGTACAAGGCCTCCACGAGGTCCTGCCAACACTAGAAATCTCTCTTATCTCTTCCTCTACTAACAAGTTACTTATATAAACCAATCTTCTTCACAGTACAGGGCCTTTGACTTGCTTCTTCCTTCTCAGAGAATCTTTCCCTGACCACCCAATATTAAAGAGAATTCTTAGTCCTTTGTTGTTATATTATCCATTTCATTGGCTTCACAACATTTGCATTTACAACAGCAATGAAATGGGTCATAATTCTGGTCATTTACTGATATGCTTCTTTATGTTTTGCATAAATTGTCCAAATTACAAGTTATCTGGGGGCCAGGAATTGTCTTCTTCTTTATAGGTCTAGCACACAAGTTAGCAAACAGTTGCTTCTGAGCCAACCCAGACACTGCCAATTTTGTAAACACAATCTTATTAGAACACAGCCACACCCATTGATTTAAGAATGGTCTATGGCTGCTTTCATACAATAAGGATAGAATCAAGTAGTTGCAACAGAGACTGTATGACCCCCAAACAAAAATATTTACTATGTAGCCATTTCCATATAATGTTTGCCAAGGATTTTACTTCAATTACAGAAAGCCAAGGTGGTTGGATCCATTATAAAAAAACAAAAAACAAACAAACAAAAAAAACCCAAAAACAAAAACCTTACCAGTTATCTAGCCAAGGACTTAACAAATTTTGGAGCCTGAATTAGGGTATTTGTAGTAGAGTCTGAGAGAAGTAAAGAAATCACTCAAAGAGAGCATATATAGATTTTCACACCTGCCGGAGTATAAGGAATGAAGGAAGAGAATGGTATGACTCCAGGGTTTTAAGTCTGGGTACCTTAGAGAATGTTGATACCACTAATGAAAACTGGGATGTAAGGAGAAGGGTGTGATCTGGAGTGAGGACAAAAATATGATAATGGACATGTTAAATACACAGTGCTAGCAGCACCTTGGAAGTTAGTGGAAGAAGCTGAGAAGAGGGATTGAGATGAGAGAACTGCATTTCAGACTCATACGTACGTGAGCAATAACAATTTTTGAAATACTTCATGGAGATAAAGATTCAGAGAGATAATCTTTTTAAGCAAGAAGATACTGAAGGACAGAACTTTAAGAAATATATATATGTAAGGGTGAAAGAAGAAACAAAGGAGAAAAAATAATCATCTAAGAAGGAAAATTACAATCGTTTCCAGAAGAAATGGTTTTTGAGTCTTAACTGCTAAAAAAAGAAAGTTAGAAATGTAAAAGGAAAAGCACAAAATAGGAAAATTTTTTGCACATTTATAACAAAAAATTATTCATATACTTCATGAGATGTATAAATAAAATTATATGCATACACACATACAGAATTCTTATAAATTAAAAACCACAATTCAAACACCTTATATTGGTAAGGATAAAGGCATCATGGCTATGCCAGCTGATCAAATGACAGTGACTTAAGAAATATAGAAATTAACTTCTTCCTCATGTTGCAATCCGAGCATGAGCATATCAGAGCTGACATAGCAGCTCCATGGGATGGTGGTAAGCACCAGGCTCCTTCTAGCTTGTGATTCTATTATTCTTAACATACATCTTCTATTTTGTAGGCTATAATGGCTGCTCCAGTTTCTGCCAAAATGCCCTTATTCCAGCTGAAAAGGAAGGGGGAAAGACAGTAGACAACACCTCACTCTTTTTATGGACCCAGACATCACACACATCAATACTGATCATATTCCATTAGCCAGAAAACAGTCACAGGGCCACTCCAGCTACCAAGAAGCCTGGAACTTGTTTTTATCTCAATAACTATGTGTCCAGATAAAATGTGTGGGCTCATTCCCAACTAAGGAAAGGGAAAAGATACCAGTAATAGCTGGTAGTTTCTGTCCAACACCACCTCAAATGGGGGGATGGGAGGAAAGACACAGAACATGAGAAAAAACACAAAGAATGTAAATAGCCATTAATGATCATCAAAGAAATAAAAAAATGTAACAAGATACTAGACAATTCTATGACATTAACAATAACCAAAAAAATGCTAATATTTACAGGTAAACAAGCCTAACCATCCATCCCTGCCTAAACCGAGACCAGACCACTTCACTGTCACACCTAGACTCGTACAATTGCCTCCTAATTTACATGCTCGCTTCAAATCTTGTCATTCTCAATCAATCCTCCAAAGTGCTCTTAAGTGATCTTTAAGAAAACCCAAATCTTGATCAGCTTACTTTTTCCATAGGGAAAAAAAAATCCAGGATTCTGACCTGGTATTAGACCTTACAGATCTTCACCATTACTCTACATGCCAGGCATGAGGAAATGCTGACAGTTCCCCTAATGGACCTTAATAGTTCACACTTTTGCTGATTCTGCTTGCTCAGTCTGGAATGCTTTCTTCTGGCCTCCCTGGCAAATGCCTACTCATCTTTGGACTCAGCCCAAATGCATCTTCTTCTGTAAATTCTGATATCTTTTTACCGCATATAGAATTGATTTTCTCAGCTCTGCCCAGACTGCATCCTGTATATATTTGTACTACTTTATCATGAATTTTTGTCTACTTCTGTCACTAAAAAATTAAGCTTTTTAAAACACAGGATTGCATCATCTCTTTCTTTGATCTCCTTTAAATACCTTAACTCCTGTCACATAATAAACCTTCACTAAATGTTATTGGTGAAGGTACCAGCACCCATCCTTCTAATAACAATGTCTCTTAAATCTTGGACTTGAGTAGAAGGGACAAATCTTACCTGAAGGCTGACAGGAAATTTTATTAGACATAGATGTCCCCATACCTTGACACTTGAATACTGTCCTGGCCTAACCTTGCATAGAAAAAAGCAAAACCAAAAACAAGACTTTTCTTTCTTTAAGTTTTAAGAGGCCTCCATTGCAATATCTTGCTGTCTGTTCTCAAATGTCAACCCCTCCCTATTCTGTGGAAGCACAATGAAAAGAGGAATTAAGTTGTTTATGTTGTTTATGTTCCCAGAATCTGGTCTCCACCTCTGATATTCAAAATAGACAATGGATAGATTCCTCCATGATCTAAGCTATTTATCAATTACAGGAAAAACCTACATTAATTTTCCATTTGTTGCCTTTCTCAATCCATAGTCTCTTTGGGGGAGGGAACATGGGAAATTTAAAATTAACTAAATAACAATATTCCCAAATCTAAGGAGATTGTTTTTTTAATTCCGTTTTTAATGTTTATTTATTTTTGAGAGAGAGAGAAAGTGTGTGTGTGTGTGTGTGTGTGTGTGTGTGTGTGTGTGTGTCTGTGTTTGAGTGGGGGAGGGACAGAGAGAGAGGGAGACACAGAATTCAATGTAGGCTCCAGTCTCTACATTGAGCTGTCAGCACAAACTCACAAATGAGATCAGGAACTGAACCAAAGTTGGACACTAAACTGACTGAACCACCCAGTTGCCTCCAAGGAGATATTTTTTAATGGCAATGAAATTAAAACCAGGAGAGCCATCAGTCAGTTCGCTGACCAGTCATAACTTCTTTCCCAAGGATGTAACGTCAGATGTTTAGTATTGAATCTGGGATAAGGAAGATTCAGAATCCCTAAGAATTTTTCTGCCACTCTTGAGTTCTTTCTGATTTCATTTGTATATTCAGCTGCCACATGACTAATATAGGTCTTTATACCATTAGGCCTCTGGAACACCACTACTTGCTAATGCTTCTCAATAAACTAAAGAATGATAAACAAATTTGTATGGCAGGGTAGAGGATAAGAAGGGCATGTCAGGAACAAATGACTAAGATCTCTACCAGTTTTTCCAACTCTAAGCAAATTCAGTTAGAGGAATTATATTATACTTTATTATCTCGTAATTCATCTGTTCACTTTAAAAATTTTTTGTTTAATGTTTATTGATTCTTGAGTGAGAGAGAGACAGAGTGTGAGTGGCGAGGGGCAGAGAGAGAGAGAGGGAGACACAGAATCCGAAGCAGGTTCCAGGCTCTGAGCTGTCAGCACAGAGCCCAATTCGGGGCTCGAACTCATGAACCATGAGATAATGATCTGAGCTGAAGTCAGACGCTTAACCGACTGAGCCACCCAGGTGCCCCCATCTGTTCACGTTTTTAAAAAGTAATGTACTGTTTCTTCATAACGTCATTAACTTTCTTTAAATTAAAAAAGTTAGAGAGGGAGGGAGCCAAACCATAAAAGACTCTTAAAAACTGAGAACAATCTGAGGGTTGATGGGGGCGGGGGCGGGGGTGGGTGGGTGGGTGGGTGATGGGTATTGAGGAGAGCACCTGTTGGGATGAGCACTGGGTGTTGTACGGAAACCAATTTGACAATAAACTTCATATTTAAAAAAAATAAAATAAAAATAAATAAATAAATAAATAAATAAATAAATAAATAAATATTTAAAAAAGTGTATCTTTCTGTTTTTTGGAATTACGGTTTTCTTTACAGTGACTTCTAAGCATCACATAGGATTATAAACTAATAAAAGATTATCTCTCAGAATAGAAGCATAATCTGAATCTTTACTTTTGTGTTTGTCAATATTTGCTCTGGCCCAAGGCATTTTTAAGTGACTAGTCAGAGACCATTCCTGTTCTCTTTTTCTTTTGTTTGCTTTTTCCTTTGAATATTTCCCAACTGAAGTTCAGAGAGAAGCATCTTTCCTCTCTAGATACAAAGCTACATAAGGGAACTCTGGAGCTCCTGGAGGGCAAAACCTTTATTTTATGGCAAAAACTGACTTAGAACTGAAAACAAAAGAGGAAAAGAGCTAGGAGTGGGAGGTGGGAGAACGGGAGGGAGAAAGAGGATGAGAGCACAAATCCTGAAACATACAAATTCCTTGTTCCCATCATTCCCTACAGTGACTTCATTCTTGCTCTTTTTATAATTTTATTATGTGAACCACTTATTTCCGTTTCACCAAATCCGCTTTGAGTTTAGTTTCTATTCCTTGCTTGAGAGAGTTGAGAGAGTACTAATAAGCACTAATCAGTCTCTGACCATGATAATAAAATTCCAAATTTTGGTTTTCCTCTCAGAATTTATGGATGCAAGGGGATTAATTCAGAAATGAATGAAGAATGCCCTTGGTTTTGTGAATTCAAAACATGTTAGCCAGTTCTCTGCCTACTGCTTTGAGAATGACTATGGAGGAAGTAACTGGGGAGAAAATGTATGACTACCTTCCTTCCATAATCTTAAAATTTGCTGAAAGTGTTAAAATTTCCCATGTAAAACATTTCCCATTTAAAATGTAAAATTTAGAAAATGTCTAACTCTTGCTATTCTGCTTTCTGGTAGGAGCTGGCACACAGCTGTATATGCAGAAGCTGTGAGGAGGACATTCATGTCTTTGCCTAATTAATGTGCAGCTTGGCTGGACTTTTGTCCAATCCCTGACAATGCCAACAGTGATAAGGGACCATTAAAGTCTAATGAGCTTGGAAAAATTAGAAATCTGAGTCTTCTGTAGAATGTTAAAGCTGATCTACTTGTGTGGGGGAAGAAAAAATCTTAAGACTTTCGTTCTATTCATTAACAATGTCCTTTTGAATTAGTAAAGAAATGTTCTTATCATTTAAAGCTCTATTATGTAAGTGTTTCTTTCATTTTTTAAGCTCAAACTGTGTTGACTAACTGCAGCAGGGAGAACAAATAAATTAAATCCTTCTTTTCATCAGAAAGCAAAACTGAGTGTGTCTAAATCAAGTTTTTTGTCTTAATAAATAAAAGGTTCCTAGAGGAAGTGTTATCTGATCTTAGCAATCTGATGTAAAAGTAAAATGTACACAATTTTGTGCAATGTGAACACAGATTAGTTACTGATGTTCACTGCTAGTCCATTATTAATTCACATGTTTCATTAATACTTAAATTATTACTTTTAGTTGGAAAATTATAGAGGATGCCTAATAAATTTCTTCATTCTTCTTTATCCTTGACTTCAGCCATCATAAATTGAATTCATCCATTCTCCAATTAATGTATGTTCATACACACAAGCATATTACAGGATCACTTTAATACTATTAGTACATGAGTATATTAGTAAACAAGACAGATACTATCTCTACCTCTACCCTATATAGGAAAGCCTTTATGGAAAGTCTTCTTGTAAAATACTTTTTAATATAATGGATTCATGCAATTAAGTAATATTGTGTGTTACTATGATATACTCCATATTCTAAGCCTCCTTGAATAGATCAAAAGAATACCATTGCTAGCCTGAAGTCCATGTTATAATGAATATTGTTATAATGAAACTTCTGTTTGCTTCCAGAAGATGAATAACATTCAAATTAGAGAAAAAGGCTTTCCTGGAAATGACCTAACAAGACATTTAAACTCACCATCACTTCTGCATTCTGAGGTATTTTCCTCAGAAGTTCACATACAAATCATTAAGGTCTATATATCATTCCCATTTATGCAAAGGACAGTGACAATACAAATCAGTCATTTTGATCATCAGTAAAAATCAATAACGACACACTCACTGCCTGGATATTTGTGTAAAAATTTGTGATTTTTTTCTTTCTGAATCATTTCCCCTGAGCTGTTTCTACTGACAGAGTATGTCTACTCACATTAGTGACAGGAAGATATAATTAACTGTATGTTGTCACTAGTGATTGGATGATCCATGAAGTAAGGCACACTAAGTGGGGCAGATGAAATCCAGGCTATCCTTCCCCACATCTGCTGAAACAGAATTAAGAAATAATCTCTGAAACATTTCCACTTCTCATTTCCAAAGTTTATGAGGATAAAAATGACGATAATCTATATTTTATAGGATCTGTAAGGGAAATATCCTACTCTACTCTCAGAATGTGTCTGAGATAAAGATAAATCTATGTAATTGTAATTAGGGTGAGATCTTAATAATTGGTAAATGTTACTATGCCTGATTGTTAAGTGTGAATTGTTAGTAAAAAAAAAAAAAAAAAAAAAAAAAGAAATCATTATATGGTTCCTAATCATTCACTCAACAAATATTTAGTAGGTGCCTTCCATATATCACAACTTTTCAAACAACTGAGAAAAGAGAGAAGATTAAAATATAATTATTCTCCTTGGAGTAATATCAGCCTAAAGGAAATTAGAAAATTGATGCTTAAAATAAAGCAGTATCAAAGCTATAGAAACAGGAAGATCACAGGAGAAGGATTAACAGATGTGAGGAAAGGGGCCTCAGAAAAGCTCCAGGAGCATGTAATACTTGATCTGAACCTTCTAGGATACTTGGAAGATATCTAAAAAACTAAGAGTAGAGGAGTTTACAGGAGTTAGGTAAAATGTAGCAGCTAATATATAATTCCAGAAAAAGGCCACCCAACAGCAAAGTCAAGTAGTTGTGAGGTCTTAACACTGGTGGGAAGAAGCAAGTAATATGGTTTATTTGGAGAGAAGGGAAAGGAAGGAATATTGTAGAAAGTGAGCCTAAAAGAGACAGCCTAAGGTCAGATCATAAAAGACCTCAAATGCCTCCATGAGGACTTTGAATTTTATTCTCAAGTTTGTAATAAAAATTTCCAAACATGGCTAGTTTTGTATCTTATTTTATTTTATTTTATTTTATTTTATTTTATTTTATTTTATTCTATTAAAAATTTACTTTAGAGACAGTGAGAGCATATGCACAAAGTGAGGAGAGGGTCACAGGGAGAGAGAGAGAATACCAAGCAGGCTCCGCACCCCGAATCTCACACGGGAGTCAATCCCAATCCCACAACTGTGAGATCATGACCAGGGCCAAAATCAAGAGCCGGGCTCTCAATTGACTAAGCCACTCAGGCACCCCTCATATGAAAGATCACTCTGCTATTAAGTTGAGATGAGTAAGACTGAAGGCAGGAGATCATTTTGGAAGAGATGGAGCAGGAATGGAAGATGTCCCTCTCATATCAGTTAGAAAACTAGAAAGATGGCTGTGCTTCTTCCCAAAAATGGAAACAAAGAGGAGTTTCCTTCTTTGAAAGGTAAATGATAAAGGAAAGCCCAAGTTCAATTTGGATATTCCAGTTTCAAAGGCATGTACAACATATGAAGTGGGCAGTGGAATAGAAAGAGGACAGGAGCTTAGAAAAACTATGGGTGAGAAGTAGACCATGGGCAGTATAATCATATGGGTATTGGTTTCATCGGTCCTGACAACCTCCTCTTCGATAGGCCCATGCTGCACTGGCTATTGTTATAGGTTTGCTCACCTTCACTGAAGATAGCCTCAAGTATTCATTAAAAGAATTTTTAAAAAGAAAAGAAGATATTTCCAGCTCTCTTCCCAGAATGACTGAGTAAGAATCTTCAAGGAAAAGCTTGGAGGCCTGTTTGTCTCATTTTGTTTTAAAAATAATACCCTTAGAGGATTCTTACTGGCATGGAATTCTAGGATCTGCTAATCTAGCAGCAGTATTTGTTAAGCACCTACTATGTGTTAGCATTCTACTCTAAGCTTTGTGCACATATAGTCTCTAGGCCTTACAATAATATAATACAATAGATATTATTATTGCCATTTTAACATGAAGAAACTGATGTTCATGGTCTTGCTCAACGTCTCAAAGCCAATGAGTGGAAATAGCAACTTCTACAAATTCCAGTATCTGCACACTTTACATTAAAATATACCTTGCCCTGCTTTGTTTTGAAGAATTCCCAGAATTACATGAAAGGTATTTTCTTTTGGTAATGAACCTACAGCATTGGAGAGAACATGAAGAAAGTGCCAACAATATTATCTCTACGAGTCTAACACCAGACCATCTTTAGTGTTGCCAATCCCAAACACATCTTTCCTTTCTTGCACCAATATTGCTTGCTAAGCAGCAACTGTAGGTGCTTAGGTGCATAGCCTCATACCCTTTAAACATGTTCTCTATTATTTTTGTCTTTTCTTCCTCTTTTCTCTTCATTCTCTTGCCTGAAGATAGAAACCACTACCCATTGAATTCTGGCCAACTTTGAGTCAAAAGATGACTGAACAAAATGAGGATAATGAGAAGGGAGGCTATCCAAGTGGGAATGGCAGGTGGGAGGAACAGCAGTGATATCAAATATAAATAGAGTATAAGTAAATACAAAATGCTTGATTAAGCTATATTTCAATGGTAAATACTTTTTTGCTACATTAGTCTTGTGTTCAGCAAGTACAAATACATTTTCCTCAACTACAGGTGTCCTACTCTGACAATTAATGATCCTAGGATCCTCATCCAAAATCATGTGCCCTGCAGGTCCTTGTGGTGCTAACAATTGGAAAGGTTAAGTCATTTTTTAGCCTGCTATTCTTCCTGAGGTTTACAATGCAGCAAGCTTTTCTGTATATGACCATCAATCAACCACTACTTAATAAAGGCCCAAAGGGTGCAGCATCATACAGAATCCCATGCCATGGTAGATTTAAGAAAGCAAAGACAATAACTGATAGGCTTCAAAATAGATGATACAGAACACATCCAAGCAGGGATACTGGAAGCACAAAGGAGGATCCAGAAGCCGGTGAAGATAAAGTTAACTAAGCATTATGATGTCCTTGTAGAGACAAAGGGTATCATAAAGGGACAGCAAAGGCCAAGAAGTTCCACAATACAAACTATGAAGCCAGTAAGTGAAACATCTTACACTGCAGGACAGTAATAAAGTACTTAAATAAGAATGGAAACATGTCAAAAGATCATAAGAGTCAGCTTAAAAGTGTCCCACTAATTAAATCTGGGACAATTTAAGCATCAAAATAATTGCCTTAACAAGTTAAAACCCATTAAATAAGAATCCATGAGTATATGCTGATATTAATCAATCAATTAGACAATATGAAAGAAATGCTCTTTCTTATCATAGAATGCCAGCCATTAAATGAAAAAGGAATGATAGAAAATCATTTGGCAACCATCAACACAATAATTGAGTCAGGCAAAAATCGTCAATGGATGCTAAAACTAGGGGGTGAAAATTTAATGGGGAACAGGATATTTACATAGCCTCAAAGTATCTCATACAAGATATTTATTAATTACAAACTAAAAAACAGTAACTTGAAATGTTGTTTATTATATTATCATTAATAAAAAAATGGTTCTATTCTAATTTTATGTCACTGTTCTATAGGAAAATTCTTTAGTATGTATTTGAACTAAAAGTTAAATTGAAGCCAATTTTTCTGATATCAATTTATTTTGCTGTCTTCTCTCTAACTCCTCTAACTATTGCAGGGAAAGAATTCTGGGTAATTGGTTTTTCTAATCAGTTGCATTTTTATCGATCAAGATTTTATTGACTTTATGGTCCTAATTTCAGTGAATTTATAAAAATTATCCATCATTTTTCTTTAACTTTATAGTTATGGTATACTCTCTCTCAGAACAGATCTCTTAGAGGTCTATAAGGAAAATAGCACTTGGAAATCATGTTGTCAGAGCTATGGAGAAATGATCTGGGTGAGACAGATGAGAAAATTATTCTCAACCCCACATGCACCATACTGGATAGAGAACCTATATTTAGCCTGAGCTCAGCAGAGCGGGAGGGATTGGTGCTCAAGGAAATGAAAGAAACAGATGTAGCACTCTCATGAAAAGGCCATTCAATCATAGCACTTTAGAAGGATTATTTTCATTCTAGCCTTGGTGCATTTAAAAGAAAACACTTCTTTCAAGTACTGTACAGCATAGCTACAGGGGCTTCCAAGTCATAGTATTATGTTTGGCCTGTCCCAAGTGAATTCCAAGGAACACAAATCCTATAAGATGCCAATACATATTCCAAAAAAGGTGGTATCTATGGTCAAATAAACTTGGAAAAAATTGGGTTAAACTAGGTTAACTGAATTCTTTTACCACACAAACATTTTGAGAAACTCTTAGTTATTCATCTGTGTAGAATGCCAAATTTCCAGAAGCTTTGTGATACCCTACACATTCAAAATTATTTGATTGTGAAACCTCCCTTCTTTCTTGCAGAGCTTCTTACAGACCTTGTGTTCCAGTAAATAAGAAAGAAACACAAAATACCAAGAAACTTTGCCCTTTACATCAAGGAGAGAAAAACAGGCCTTCCCTGAATGATTGAGAACAAATTCAACAAAGAAATGGTAATTGATGCATGGAGAACACCTTTATAAAAGTCCTACAAGACTGTATTTAAAATAACTTGTTCCATCTAGCACCCAATCTTAGTTTCTCCTATAAAATGACGCAGGGCTCCTTAGAAAACTGACTAATTCTAGAGTTGGGGCAGGAAAAGTACAAGTTGACCCTGGCCATCATGTAATGACAGAAAAAGAAAAAGTGCTAAAAAATTAAAAACACAACTATGGATACATGTCAAAAGGATATAAGGTGAGCTGAAAGAGTTCCCTGTGGCCAAAGCCATAACAATTTGAGCAAAAAAAAAAAATGAATAAATTTGTACTGGATTATAACCCAAAGTATAAAATAAAAAGACATGAGTTAATATTGATATAAATAAACAAGTGAATAAATAAATAAATGAGGAGAAAAGACAAATAAATCTTTCTTACAGAATTCCAAATGGTACTTTCTACCCAGAAGGTGGAGCCAAACTCTCCCTCAATCCACTCCTGACCCCTCCTGTGTGGGCTACACTTAGTAACTTCCTTCAAAAGAACAGAGAAGGAAAAAGCAATTTACTACAGAGAAACTAGAAAAAAAAAAACTACCTGGGGTAAAAAATCATGGTTCACATCATCAGTGGTAAGATAGGTTGATAGTGTATTACCTGTATTGCTCAGGCTGCCATAACAAAATACCACAGATAGGGTGGCTTAAACAACAGAAATTCATTTTCTCACAGTTCTGAAGCCTAGAAGTCTAAGATCAAAGTGTCAGCATGTTTGGTTTCTTCTGAGGCTTCTTTCCCTTGGTTGGCAGAGGGCTGACTTCTCTCTATGTCCTCAATCTGTATTGTCTGTGTCCTGATGGCTTCTTATAAGGACACCAGTCATACATCACAGCCCACCCACATATAAGGAATTAGATTGTAATAGCAGTAATTTATGAAGGCATTAGGAAATATGGAAGGAAGGAGTAGAAGAAAGAAAGCAACACATTATGAATGGGATAAACCAAGACCAGTTTGTATGTTCTGAAAAAAGACACAACAGTATTA
This sequence comes from Neofelis nebulosa, assembly GCF_028018385.1. Classification (NCBI taxonomy): domain Eukaryota; kingdom Metazoa; phylum Chordata; class Mammalia; order Carnivora; family Felidae; genus Neofelis; species Neofelis nebulosa. The sequence goes on from NC_080785.1 coordinate 37,434,244, forward strand.
TACAGTGCTATACTCAGCACAGGTGTCAAGTATGACACTGATGTAGTAAGATGGACAACACTCAGGAGAAAGGAATAGGAGGCGAAGCAAGTGTGAAAGAATTCACCTCTCCATCTTTCATGGAGAGCTATCCAGACCAAGGGTAGATATGGAATTTAAAATGCTTCATACTTGGGGCGCCTGGGTTAAGCGTCCGACTTCAGCTCAGGTCATGATCTCATGGTCCGTGAGTTCGAGCCCCGCATCGGGCTCTGTGCTGACAGCTCGGAACCTGGAGCCTGCTTCAGATTCTGTGTCTCCCTCTCTCTCTGCCCCTCCCCCACTCATGCTCTGTCTCTCTCTGTCTCAAAAATAAATAAACGTTAAAAAAAATTAAAAAAAATAAAATAAAATGCTTCATACTTACATATTTTTCCTTATTATTTTCTTCTATTTTAAATAATTGAAAATACTTTGGCAAAAAGAAACATTTGTCTCAAGTTTAATAATTCCTTCAGTTCCTTTTGTTTCTTGTTCTGTTACATTCAAATAGAATTAAACATTAATACTTTTTATTTTTAAAACATGTAGACTATCATTCAATTATTATAAAATTATATTTGGCTCCCTTTCTCTTTCCTTCTGTGTATACATAGACAGATATATCTGGGGAAATCCTTCCCAGATGTAACACTGGTCATTTCAAGGTGATAAAATTCTGGATGAATTGTCTCTTTGTGTTTCTCTATATTGTTGAATCTGTTTAAGAAGAGCATGTATCACTTTATGTAGGAAAAAATGGTGTTATCTTTAAAAAATACAGTTACAAGGAAGAAAGAAATATTTATTCTTTTTTCTACTTTTTTCAAGGCTTTGAAAGGGGGAAAAAGCAGTGAAATAAAGGGAAAGGGAGTTTACAAACTGGTTTGAGATGAGAAAGCCAATTTCTTTGAGAAGAAGGATTCGTTATCTGATGAGTGCTGAGTCCTATCTGAGAAAGCCACACAATGAAGCACTCTCAGGGTAAATAAGCAACACTTAAGGACACCATATGGGCTTTTTATGCCAAAAACTAAAATCAACTTCTTGGGTGATGATGAATGAACTGAGAGTGGAGGTTCTATACTACTTACAAAGATGAAGGAAAAAGATTAAAATCAAAACAAAATAAAAGGTAAGCAATAATTGATAGATAATGGGCAAGTTTAATGGCAAACTGTACTTAAAGTTATCAAGAACCACTATTCGAAATTTATTGCAAAGAGATTTGTAATTTTTATTAAGAATTCCAGTAAACCCTAGACTTCTGGGTAATGTGAATCATTGAGAAGGAATCTGCTATTTTCAGGCCAAAATGTGATCTTTTAATGATGTAATAAGGTCAACAGATCATGAAGTCTCCATTAACTTACCTTATATTGAACTCTTTAATGACTTTGAAATGTATGAATTAGGCTCTGTCAAAGATTGGATGAAGATTATTACAGTTTTGATTGCCCCACTCTTTTATTAAGCATTTAAGGTATATCTGTACACTGTTTTCACGATTCTCACCTTTCTTCCCAACAATCCATTATCCCTCTACACTCCCTCTCCTTAATAGAATGACTTGCATTCTCTTCACATACAGAAACATCAGTATCTATTCCTGAATAATCACAGGCAATACATTCAAATAATTGCCTAGTTGAGAAAATCCCCTTTTAATAATCTAAGAATGACTATTTCAGTTGTCTTCTAATAAAACTGAACTAAATCTCTGCTAACGGAAGGTTGCTTTCAGTACTAAGACTAATTCTTTCCAGATCAATTCCACTAGATATTTTGTGCAAAAATGATTTGATGGCCAAATAGATCTAGGGGGAAAAAAATCATTCCATGCACTTCCATTGATAGGCCCCAAGGCACTATAGTATATTAGAAGCTTTGAAAAATTCTCAGGAAAGACATAGTTATGATTTTGTTCAATCCAGTGTTTCTTGCACTTGTTTCACTGGGGAACTATTTCCCTGCTCCCACTTCCCACACCATTTTAGCAGCAGAACATGTTTTGAAGTTTCTTGCTCTAGGACTTTATTTTTCCATGTTGTTATTTTTTGTTGTGATAATTTTTATTTTTCAGTTTGTATTTTCTGTTCATGATGAATGGTTTAGATCTAATATTCTGCCTTTCAAAGGGAATCAACTGTCAACATGGCTGAGCTTTGTATGTTCTTTTGACTTGGTACTAACAAAGAGTTTTTGCTTAATAAGGCATATTCTTCATCACTTCTTACTCTATCTGAGCCAATGCTCTTATTTTATGTAAATTACCAAACACTTCTTTTAGATTGATATGACTGTATCTGTTTTTAGAGACAGAGAAAACATTATCTGGGTCATAAGGATCGAATCACAATCTTCTCTAAGCTCCAACTCAATGTGAGATCTTGTTAACACTTAACATTTCTACCATTTAAAAAAAGTCTCTAAGTCACCATTACCAATTTTTATTCAATCAATTCATTCAGACAACAAAAAAATTAATAAGCTTCTAAGGTGTACCAAATATTCCTTTACTACTCAAACATTTATGAAACATTTGCCATACTGCAGCCACTGTGCAAGGTGCTGGGGATAACACAGTAAAACGAACATATAGGGCCCATATCATTACCATCGAACATGGAAGATAAACAGTAATTATAAAAAAGTAAACTATTATGAGGAAGTAGAGAGGGCTACAGGCCATATAATGAGTAGATCTACTATGGCTGCAAGAATCATAGGCTTCTTGGAAGAAATGATGTTTAAGTTGAGAGTGTCACTCATTTAACAAATATTTATTAAGTACTTACTCTGGTACCATGCTAGAATTGGAGATGCAATATTGAAGCAACCACTGTCTTCACGGAGCTTAAAACTTTGTGAGGAAGACATAACATGTAAGCAAATAAATTACAAGTTGGCAACTATAAGAAGTGATAGGTAGTGAATAAACAAATTACAAGGAAATCTAGATCTGCTAAAGGAGGTCAGAAGAGTATTCTCAAAAGAGCAAAATCCAAGCTGTGAAATGAGGAATAAATATCTAAACATTTTTATGTTTGGAGAAGGGAAGTTCCTGGCATAGGAGTAGCAAAGGCAAAGACCCTGAGGCAGGGAATACATGGGTCTGCTCCAGGAACTGAGAAAACATGAGCATTATTAGTCTAGTGAGCAAGTGATGGAAAGAATGGAATTGGATGAAACTGGAGAGGTTATATCCCTACAAAGATCATGGTTAAAAAAATGCATATTTTACTCTCATTGGGGAACTACTGTAGACCTTAATAGGAGTGACATAATATGACTTGGGTTTTAAGAAGGTAACTTCAGTTTTTGCATGGAGAATGGAGAGGAGGAAGCCAAGAGGAGAACAGGAAGGCCAATATGGAGGATGTTAAAGAAATCGAGGAAAGACCATAGAAAATAAGATGGAGAGAATTAGATGAATTTGAAATACCTTTGGCATTAGAACAATGAAATTTCCAGGGTTCTGCTTTAGTAATTGGGTGGATGATGATTTCATTTGTTGAGTGAAGAAAGTCAGGGATATCAGGTTTTCTGGAAAAGAGAACTAAATAACTGTTTTTTACCATGTTAACTTTGAGTATGTCTAAAACATCCAAGTACAGATGACATGTAAGATACTATACTTTTAACTTTGGATCTTAGAATAGATACTTATGGATGAAGATCCTCATCTGGTACTTTAAGTCGTGAACATTGCTGAAATCACCTATGAGAATCCATAATAAGAGAGGAAAATGGGACCAAGCACTCAGTCCTGGAAAATTCCAGCAAATAGATTTTGGGGTAAAGACAGAACCAGAAAAAGAAGTCAAGAGAAATGGCCCATGAGGTAGGAGGAAAAAAGAGTATATATATTTTTTTCAGAAAAAAAGATAAAGATGTTTAATAAAATTACATATTTTATTAAATATTTCTAGGAGATCATGATGAGGGCAGAAAAGTTTCCATTTGATTTGGTCACATGGAGGTCTTTGCTTATCATGACAGAGGTGCATATCTGGAAAAAAAAAAGTATGAACAGTAGAGGTGAAAAGAAGAGCAAGAAAACATTACAATCAAGAGAAATACCATATATGAAAGTGTTACATGGGAGAAGAAGAGGACAAGGACCAGAAATCCTGTATGGTTGAAACATGGGCACAAAAGAGATCAATAGGACAGATAGGAGGCTAGAGAGGAAGAAAGAAATTTTATTAGGTACTGAAGATATAAATGTCAGGAGAGTACAGGCTTTGTTAGTATAAATGGCACTAACAAAGAATTAAAAACTCACCACATAGAACTGTGGTTGTAGAGGCATCAGGGAGGCTATTCCAGAGAAAAGTTCTGCATATACAAAAGGCCAAAGCTAAGGAGTAGTATGCTACCCTTGGAACAATGAAATACTTAGCCACGCTAAAGTAGAGGGTTTCACAGCATTTAGGGGGAAATAGTTAGGGATCAATCATGAGGGGCTGTGTATGGCATGCTGAAAGTTGGGCTTTGTCCTGCAGACAGTGGGAAGACTGAGGAATTCTAAGTTGATAAATATGATTTACGATGATTCATGCTTTGAAAAAGTAACTCTGGTAACAGTATGGAAAAGAATTGGTGAAGATGACTTGAAGTAATAGACCCAAATTAGGAGACTACTGTAATAGCACAGGGAAGAAATGTTGTGAGGAGGGAAAAGACAAGTTCTCAAGATTTTAAAGAGGTGGAAATGAAAGAATTTAATGACATTTGGAGGTAAGGGACTTTGGAGAGAGACACTTAAGATTGTTCCCAGGTCTCAGGCTTGGGTGATAAGAGATCTTGATGTCACTTTACCAAAATAGGAAATGAATCTATAAAGTAGCAAGTAAATAAAATAAAGCATTCCATGAGGTCAAAGAGCAGATATAATAGGAGATTAAGTGATGGCAGTATAAATGTTTGTAGTCTGAAAGTGGGATAATGGAATTTGGAGTTTTAAAGTGGGAGCTTCCATAAAGAATAAAATGGATCAAGATACATTACAGAACAATAAAAAAGGTAGAAAAATTAAATGCAGCCAAATATAAGATTAGAATAAAAGAATTATGAGATGTCAAATGGCTCTGAACATATGTTCAAGGTGGTTGATAATTTGACTTGAAGCTTTCCAGAGGATAGACTGAATCAGTACAATGTGAATTCATAGTGTCTATTCCAAAAAGCTGTTCCTCAGAAGTCTGGCTTTCCATCATTATAGGACATGAAAAATTTTTCCCCCATGAGTTCTTAAAAGAGGACAATGCCTTTGCTTTTAAACTGGATTGTGCTTACCTCTGAGAGTTATGCTAAGGGCTTGGTGGTACTTAAATCCTAGGATAAACAGTTTGTCTCTGTGGAATTTTAACTTTATTTGAAAATTTAAATGAGAATAAGAATCATTATTTGTAAAATCCACACTGATATGTATATAATGGCAAAATAAAACTCAGTGAGCTTTTAAGATAAAATATGAGTCTACAATTAATTTCTACACTTAACATTATATTCCAGAAACTGAGAGACATTAATGTATTCTCATCTACCTTTTGGACATTATAGAGACTCAGTGCTTACCAATTTTTTCATTAATTTAAATACTAGATAGGTAAGAATATAATAGTAACTATAATAATGACTTTTATATAGATTTTGTTCTGTCAATGGAAGCTGGTGATCTAATGTTAATAAAAGTAATGCTCTAGGGGCCAAAACTATGCAGAATGCTACTCAGCTCTCTTTTGGTCTGACCTGATCCAAGAATAAATTATACTAAGGATTGAAATGATACATTTCACATAGTCCTTCAAGACTATTATTTATTTTAACACAGTTTTTATAAATATTAGATGGCAGAGAGATCAAGATAGCATTATTTGCTAGGTATCTGGAGTGTAATTATCTTATACAGCTAGTTATACTTGATTTATATTCACTAATGATCAAAATTTTAGATATAAATTTAGGTTAGCAGAATCTAACACATAAAGAATATGTGACTGAAAAGAAGGACATATTAGTTCTTCAAGGAGATGAACTGAGGCATAACAGAAAGTTCAATTTAGTGTAAATGATTCAGTAGGTAACCATGAACAGAGATGAGCTATCCCTGGAAAACAAGTTTGCAACCATTCCAATTTATAAATAAATGGATAATCAAGTTTCCAAAGGATATATATCAAGAGCATGGCTATGATAATTCTAAAATGGAAAAATAATTTAAATAAGTGCTACTAAACACCTGTTATAGACATGAAAAAAATACCAAAGTGTTTCTAATGGTTATTTATATTTGGATCAAGTGACTTCCTTCATGACCCTCTAATGTAAACTGATTGCACAAGGTATTTGTAAATAATGAGCAAGCTGGCATGCTGAATACAGTAGTTACAAAACCTGACTTTGCCTTGGCATCACTTGAGAAGATTTTCTATATCACAAATCCTCAGGTCCTACTCCAACACATCCACTAACTGGGAATCTCTGTAGATGGGTTCAAGGAAACCGTATGCCTAAAATGCTTCCTAAGCAATTCTGACACATCAAAATTTGGAGAACACTACAAGCCTGTTCACTACAAACTGGATGAAGACTAGATGTTCATTACTAAAAATGATTACTCTCTTGCAATGGTTGATGATTAGCCATTCTATCTGACATTAATTAGATAGTACTTCTAACACCGTTCCTAATTTGTAACAGTAAAACAGTGTTCCCAAAATACACAAAAGAGATTGTTTTTATATTATTTCTAGCTGGAGAGCCAGTGGGTATCTATGCCAAACTACTCAAAAAGAATATCAAGTTATTAAGTAACTAGTTGAAAAGGAAGGATTCCAATACACATCTCTGTTTTACATGCAGGAAATTATTATCTGACTCATCAGGAGACTATTTCTGAGTGAAGGTTATATCAAAGCTGCTGGCCTATAACATATTCATTTTATTAGACGTATAGCTGATTCATGGATTTGGAGTCAAAGGTTATGAAAGATCCATAAAATCTACATGCAATCCTATGTTGTTCCGACAAATTTGTCCCAGAGATGATAAATATAATAATAGAGCCCAAATCATCATCTGCCCCTTTCATAAAACACTGTTCTCAATAGCTTCAGTTTAACTATAAGCCTAAAAACCTGTAATTCAGACAGTAAAAGTTACCCACTCTTTTTGTTTGTTTTATTATAAAGACACTCTATATTAAAAGGAAGACAATAACAGAGCCCAGAATGGTTAATAAACTGACATGGGATTTAAATATAAAACATAATATTTTTTTTCATTCATAAACCTGTGGAAGTAAAGGTACAGCTGACAGGCACTTAGGAGGCATAATGGAAGATGACGTGGAGAAAACAAAGGGACACTAAAAATCTCATCAAATAGGGCATGAGTGGTCAACAGATGCTGTCTGCAACTTTATGGAACAAGAAACAGTTTTTTATTCAAGACTATTTTTTAAAGCAGTTTCAGCATTAAAGTAAATGGGAGGATACAGAGATATGCCCCTTACCCCTACACAAACATGACCTCCTCCATTATCAACATCCCCTACCAGAGCAGTACATTTGTTATAACTGATGAACCTACATTGACACATCATTATCGCTCAAAGCCCATAGTTTACATTAAGGTTCACTCTTGGTATTGTACATTCTATGAGTTTGGATAAATATACACTACAATGACATATACCCATCATTATAGTTTCATACAAAGTATTCTCACTGTCCTGAAATTCTTCGGTCCTCTGTGTAGCATGCCTCTGCCCCATATCCCCCAACCCCTGACAGTCACTGATATTTTCACTGACTCCATAGTTTTGCCTTTTCCATAATTTTGGGATCACACAAATGTAGCTTTTTCAGATGCCTTCTTTCACTTAGCAATGTGCATTTAAGATTCCTCCATGTTGTTTCATGGCTTGAAACCTCATTTCTTTTTAGTACTGAACAATATTCTATTGTATGGATGTACTACAGTTTATTTATCCATTCACCTAATGAAGGACATCTTGGTTGCTTCCAGCTTTTGGCAATTTGAATAAAGCTGCTATAATCATTTGTTTGCAGGTTTTTTAGTGAACATAAGTTTTCAATTCCTTTGAGTAAATACCAAGGTATGTGATTACTGGTAATATGGACAGAGTATATTTAGTATTGTAAGAAATTGCCACTCTTTCAAAGAGGCTGAACCATTTTACATTCCCACCACCAATAAATGAGAGTTCTTGTTGCTCCATATTCTCACCTGCACTTATTGTTGACAGTGTTCCAGATTTAGCTATTCTGATAGGTGTGCAGTGGTATCTCATTGTTTGAATTTGCATTTCAGGAGTTTTGTGGAAGTTTTTTTAGTTTTGGGTTTTATATTTAGGTCTGAGTTATATCCATTCTGAGTTAATTGTTGTGAAGGGTTGTTAAGATCTATGTCTAGATTCATTTTTTTGCATGTAGATGTCAGTTGTTCCAGTACCATTTATTGAAAAGACTATCTTTCCCCCCATAGTATTGCCCTTCCTCCTTTTTGAGCTAATGCTGAAGTTTCTATAGGGAGGCAAAAGACCCAGAATAACCAACCCAATATTAAAGGAGAAGAACAAAGACTGAGGACTGTCACCCCTCAACTTCAAACTTATTACCCAATTTCAAGACTTATTATAAAGCTAAGTATTCAAGACAATGTGGTATTGGCAAAAAACAAAATAAAACAAAATAAAACAAAATAAAATAAAATAAAATAAAATAAAATAAAATAAAATAAAATAAAATAAATTAAAATAAAATAAAATAAGCAAGCAAATGGATCAATAGAACAGGACAGAGAACCCAGAAATATATTCCTGTAATACAGTCAACTGATGGTATTGAGTTTAACTGTGTCCTTACTAATATTCTGCCTGCTAATCTGCCCATTTATGATGCAGGGATGTTGTAGTTTCCAAATATGATAGTGAAGGCATCTGTTTCTCTTGCAGTTCTATCAGTTTCTGCCCTAAAAGTCTGACACTCTGTTGTTAGGTGTATACATGCCCAAGACTGCTATGTTTTCTTGGAGAACTGACCAACTTTCACCATGATGCAATGCCTTTCTTTATCCCTTATAACTTTCCTTATTTTGAAATTTGCTGTCTGAAATTAATATAACTACTCCTGCTTTCTTTTGATTAATGTTAGCATAGTACACATTTCTCCATTCATTTACTTTTAATATATATGTGTCTTTATATTTAAATTGGGTTTATTGTAAGCAACATATAGTTGGGTCGTGTTTTTGGATCCACTTTAACAATCCGTCTTTATTCGTACATTTAGTCTACTGGTATTCAAAGTAATTATTGATAGAATTAGAATAATATCTACCATATTTTTACTGTTCCTATTTGTTGCCCTTGTTCTTTGCTCTTGATTTTGTCTCCCACGGTTTTTCTGCCTTTTGTGGTCTTCATTAAACATTTTAAATGATTCCATTTTCTGTCTTAGCATATCAGTTATACTTCTGTTTTTTATTTCTTCTACAGTCCTCTACTATACCAGCTAAGCTATCGAAGGGTGCTATACTTCTTTTTAAAAAAACTTCTTTTGGTGGTTGCTCTGGAATTGGCAATTTACAACTAATCCAAGGCCACTTTCAAATAACAGTATATTGCTTCACAAGTGTTTGAGTAGCTTATAATAACAAAATATTCCTAATTCCTCCTTTCTGTCCTTATATCAGTGTTGTCACTTACCAAGCATGCATAAACATGTTTATATATACAGATGATATATACATAAGCATACATTACTAAATACAATGTTGGTATCATTATTTTTTTTCAATATAAGAAATTTATTGTCAAATTGGTTTCCATACAACACCCAGTGCTCATCCCAAAAGGTGCCCTCCTCAATACCCATCACCCACCCTCCCCTCCCTCCCACCCCCCATCAACCGTCAGTTTGTTCTCAGTTTTTAACAGTCTCTTATGCTTTGGCTCTCTCCCACTCTAACCTCTTTTTTTTTTTTTTCCTTCCCCTCCTCCATGGGTTTCTGTTACGTTTCTCAGGATCCACATAAGAGTGAAACCATATGGTATCTGTCTTTCTCTGTATGGCTTATTTCACTTAGCATCACACTCTCCAGTTCCATCCACGTTGCTACAAAGGGCCATATTTCGTTCTTTCTCATTGACATGTAGTACTCCATTGTGTATATAGATCACAATTTCTTTATCCATTCATCAGTGGATGGACATTTAGGCTCTTTCCATAATTTGGCTATTGTTGAGAGTGCTGCTATAAACATTGGGGTACAAGTGCCCCTATGCATCAGTACTCCTGTATCCCTTGGGTAAATTCCTAGCAGCGCTATTGCTGGGTCATAGGGTAGGTCTATTTTTAATTTTTTGAGGAACCTCCACACTGCTTTCCAGAGTGGCTGCACCAATTTACATTCCCACCGAAAGTGCAAGAGGGTTCCCATTTCTCCACATCCTCACCAGCATCTATAGTCTCCTGATTTGTTCATTTTGGCCACTCTGACTGGCGTGAGGTGATATCTGAGTGTGGTTTTGATTTGTATTTCCCTGATGAAGAGCGACGTTGAGCATCTTTTCATGTGCCTGTTGGCCATCTGGATGTCTTCTTTAGAGAAGTGTCTATTCATGTTTTCTGCCCATTTCTTCACTGGGTTATTTGTTTTTCAGGTGTGGAGTCTGGTGAGCTCTTTATAGATTTTGGATACTAGCCCTTTGTCCGATATGTCATTTGCAAATATCTTTTCCCATTCCGTTGGTTGCCTTTTAGTTTTGTTAGTTGTTTCCTTTGCTGTGCAGAAGCTTTTTATCTTCATAAGGTCCCAGTAATTCAATTTTGCTTTTAATTCCCTTGCATTTGGGGATGTGTCGAGTAAGAGATTGCTACGGCTGAGGTCAGAGAGGTCTTTTCCTGCTTTCTCCTCTAGGGTTTTGATGGTTTCCTGTCTCACATTCAGGTCCTTTATCCATTTTGAGTTTATTTTTGGGAATGGTGTGAGAAAGTGGTCTAGTTTCAACCTTCTGCATGCTGCTGTCCAGTTCTCCCAGCACCATTTGTTAAAGAGACTGTCTTTTTTCCATTGGATGTTCTTTCCTGCTTTGTCAAAGATGAGTTGGCCATACGTTTGTGGGTCTAGTTCTGGGGTTTCTATTCTATTCCATTGGTCTATGTGTCTGTTTTTGTGCCAATACCATGCTGTCTTGATGATGACAGCTTTGTAGTAGAGGCTAAAGTCTGGGATTGTGATGCCTCCTGCTTTGGTCTTCTTCAAAATTACTTTGGCTATTTGCGGCATTTTGTGGTTCCATATGAATTTTAGGATTGCTTGTTCTAGTTTTGAGAAGAATGCTGGTGCAATTTTGATTGGGAATGCATTGAATGTGTAGATAGCTTTGGGTAGTATTGACATTTTGACAATATTTATTCTTCCAATCCATGAGCAGGGAATGTCTTTCCATTTCTTTATATCTTCTTCAATTACCTTCATAAGCTTTCTATAGTTTTCAGCATACAGATCTTTTACATCTTTGGTTAGGTTTATTCCTAGGTATTTTATGCTTCTTGGTGCAATTGTGAATGGGATCAGTTTCTTTATTTGTCTTTCTGTTACTTCATTATTAGTGTATAAGAATACAACTGATTTCTGTACATTGATTTTGTATCCTGCAACTTTGCTGAATTCATGTATCAGTTCTAGCAGACTTTTGGTGGAGTCTATCGGATTTTCCATGTATAATATCATGTCAGCTGCAAAAAGCGAAAGCTTGACTTCGTCTTTGCCAATTTTGATGCCTTTAATTTCCTTTTGGTGTCTGATTGCTGATGCTAGAACTTCCAACACTATATTAAACAACAGCGGTGAGAGTGGGCATCCCTGTCGTGTTCCTGATCTCAGGGAAAAAGCTCTCTCTGTTTTTCCCCATTGAGGATGATGTTAGCTGTGGGCTTTTCATAAATGGCTTTTATGGTGTTTAAGTGTCTCCTTCTATCCCAACTTTCTCGAGGGTTTTTATTAAGAAAGGGTGCTGGATTTTGTCAAAGGCCTTTTCTGCATCGATTGACAGGATCATATGGTTCTTATCTTTTCTTTTATTAATGTGATGTATCACGTTGATTGTTTTGCGAATGTTGAACCAGCCCTGCATCCCAGGATGAATCCCACTTGATCATGGTGAATACTTCTTTTTATATGCTGTTGAATTCGATTTGCTAGTATCTTATTGAGAATTTTTGCATCCATATTCATCAGGGATATTGGCCTGTAGTTCTCTTTTTTTTACTGGGTCTCTGTCTGGTTTAGGAATCAAAGTAATACTGGCTTCATAGAATGAGTCTGGAAGTTTTCCTTCCCTTTCTATTTCTTGGAATAGCTTAAGAAGGATAGGTATTATCTCTGCTTTAAACATCTGGTAGAACTCCCCTGGGAAGCCATCTGGTCCTGGACTCTTATTTGTTGGGAGATTTTTGAGAACGGATTCAATTTCTTCGCTGGTTATGGGTCTGTTCAAGCTTTCTCTTTCCTCCTGATTGAGTTTTGGAAGCATGTAGGTGTTTAGGAATTTGTCCATTTCTTCCAGGTTGTCCAATTTGTTGGCATACAATTTTTCATAGTATTCCCTGATAATTGTTTGTATCTCTGAGGGATTGGTTGTAATAATTCCATTTTCATTCATGATTTTATCTCTTTGGGTCATCTCCCTTTTCTTTTTGAGAAGCCTGGCTAGAGGTTTGTCAATTTTGTTTATTTTTTCAAAAAACCAACTCTTGGTTTCGTTGATCTGCTCTACAGTTTTTTTTAGATTCTATATTGTTTATTTCTGCTCTGATCTTTATTATTTCTCTTCTTCTGCTGGGTTTAGGCTGCCTTTGCTGTTCTGCTTCTATTTCCTTTAGGTGTGCTGTTAGATTTTGTATTGGGGATTTTTCTTGTTTCTTGAGATAGGCCTGGATTGCGATGTATTTTCCTCTCAGGACTGCCTTCGCTGCATCCCAAAGCGTTTGGATCTTGTATTTTCATTTTTGTTTGTTTCCATATTTTTTTAATTTCTTCTCTAAGTGCCTGGTTGACCCACTCATTCGTTAGTAGGGTGTTCTTTAACCTCCATGCTTTTGGAGGTTTTCCAGACTTTTTCCTGTGGTTGATTTCAAGCTTCATAGCATTGTAGTCTGAAAGTATGCGTGGTATAATTTCAATTCTTGTATACTTACGAAGGGCTGTTTTGTGACCCAGTATATGATCTATCTTGGAGAATGTTCCATGTGCACTCGAGAAGAAAGTATATTCTGTTGCTTTGGGATGCAGAGTTCTAAATATATCTGTCAAGTCCATCTGATCCAATGTGTCATTCAGGGCCCTTGTTTCTTTATTGACTGTGTGTCTAGATGATCTATCCATTTCTGTAAGTGGGGTCCCCTGCAATTACCACATTCTTATCAATAATGTTGCTTATGTTTATGAGTAATTGTTTTATATATCTGGGGGCTCCGGTATTTGGCGCATAGACATTTATAATTGTTAGCTCTTCCTGATGGATAGACCCTGTAATTATTATATAATGCCCTTCTTCATCTCTTGTTACAGCCTTTAATTTAAAGTCTAGTTTGTCTGATAGAAGTATGGCTACTCCAGCTTTCTTTTGGCTTCCAGTAGCATGATAAATAGTTCTCCATCCCCTCACTCTCAATCTAAAGGTGTCCTCAGATCTCAAATGAGTCTCTTGTAGACAGCAAATAGATGGGTCTTGTTTTTTTTATCCATTCTGATACCCTATGTCTTTTGGTTGGCGCATTTAATCCATTTACATTCAGTGTTATTATAGAAAGATACGGGTTTAGAGTCATTGTGATGTCTGTATGTTTTATGCTTGTAGTGATGTCTCTGGTACTTTGTCTCACAGGATCCCCCTTAGGATCTCTTGTAGGGCTGGTTTAGTGGTGACAAATTCCTTCAGTTTTTGTTTGTTTGGGAAGACCTTTATCTCTCCTTCTATTCTAAATGACAGACTTGCTGGATAAAGGATTCTCGGCTGCATATTTTTCCTGTTCAGCACATTAAAGATCTCGTGCCAATCCTTTCTGGCTTGCCAAGTTTCAAAAGAGAGATCAGTCACGAGTCTTATAGGTCTCCCTTTATATGTTAGGGCATGTTTACCCCTTGCTGCTTTCAGAATTTTCTCTTTATCCTTGTATTTTGCCAGTTTCACTATGATATGTTGTGCAGAAGATGGATTCAAGTTACGTCTGAAGGGAGTTCTCTGTGCCTCTTGGATTTCAATGCCTTTTTCCTTCCCCAGTTCAGGGAAGTTCTCAGCTATAATTTCTTCAAGTACCCCTTCAGCACCTTTCCCTCTCTCTTCCTCCTCTGGGATACCAATTATGCGTATATTAGTTCTTTTTAGTGTATCACTTAGTTCTCTAATTTTTCCCTCATACTCCTGGATTTTTTTATCTCTCTTTTTCTCAGCTTCCTCTTTTTCCATAACTTTATCTTCTAGTTCACCTATTCTCTCCTCTGCCTCTTCAAGCCGAGCCGTCGTGGTTTCCATTTTGTTTTGCATTTCGTTTAAAGTGTTTTTCAGCTCCTTGTGACTGTTCCTTAGTCCCTTGATCTCTGTAGCAAGAGATTCTGTGCTGTCCTCTATACTGTTTTCAAGCTCAGCGATTAATTTTATGACTATTATTCTAAATTCACTTTCTGTTATATTATTTAAATCCTTTTTGATCAGTTCATTAGCTGTTGTTATTTCCTGGAGATTCTTCTGAGGGGAATTCTTCCGTTTGGTCATTTTGGATAGTCCCTGGAGTGGTGAGGACCCGCAGGGCACTTCCCCCGTGCTGTGGTGTATAACTGGAGTTGGTGGGCGGAGCCGCAGTCAGACCTGATGTCTGCCCCCAGCCCACCGCTGGGGCCACAGTCAGACTGGTGTGTGCCTTCTCTTCCCCTCTCCTAGGGGCGGGATTCACTGTGGGGTGGTGTGGCCTGTCTGGGCTACTTGCAGACTGCCAGGCTTGTGGTGCTGGGGATCTGGCATATTAGCTGGGGTGGGTAGGCAAGGTGCACGGGGGCAGGAGGGGCAGGCTTAGCTCGCTTCTCCTTAGGTGATCCACTTCAGGAGGGGCCCTGTGGCAGCAGGAGGGAGTCGGACCCGCTGCCGGAGGGTTGGCTCCGCAGAAGCACAGCATTGGGTGTTTGTGCGGAGCGAGCAAGTTCCCTGGCAGGAACTGGTTCTCTTTGGGATTTTGGCTGGGGGATAGGCAAGGGAGATGGCGCTGTCGAGCGCCTTTGTTCCTCGCCAAACAGAGCTCTGTCATCTGGGGGCTCAGCAACTCTCCTTCCCTTTGTTCTCCAGCCTTCCCGCTTTCCGAGCAGAACTGTTAATTTATGACCTCCCAGATGCTAAGTCGCGCTTGCTGTTGGAACACACTCCGACTGGCCCCTCCGCTTTTGCCAGCCAGACTCAGGGGCTCTGCTTGGCCGGCGAGCCTCCCCTCCGCCCCGGCTCCCTCCCGCCAGTCCGTGGAGCTCGCACCGCCTCGCCGCCCTTCCTACCTTCTTCCGTGGGCCTCTCGTCTGCGCTTGGCTCTGGAGACTCCTTCCTGCTAATCCTCTGGAGGTTTTCTGGGTTATTTAGGCAGGTGTAGGTGGAATCTAAGTGATCAGCAGGACGCGCGGTGAGCCCAGAGTCCTCCTACGCCGCCATCTTCCCTATTCTCCAGCACTATCGTGGTATCATTATTTTGAATAAACTGCTAGATCAGTTAAAATAAATCAGTTGAAAATAAAAAATAAAAGTTTTATCTTATTTCCACTTATTTCTTCTTGGATGTTCTTTCTTACTTTATGTAGGTCTGAGTTTCTGGCCTATATTATTTTCCTTCTCTCTAAAGTATTTCTTTTAAGATACCTTGCAAAGCAGGTCTACTGGCAACAATTCTCTCAATTTTTGTTTGTCTGAGAAAGTCTTTATTTCTCCTTCAATTTTGAAGAAAAATGTTACTTAGTACAGAATTCTAGGTGTTGGGTTTTTTTTCTTTCAACACTTGAAATATTTTACTCCACTCTTTTGCTTGCACTTATGAGGAGACAGATGTCATTCTCCTCTTTGTTCCTCTATAGGTAAGGTATATTCCTCCTCTGGCTTCTTTCAGGATTTTTTTTCCTTACCTGTGATTTTCTGTTGTTTGAAAATGATAGATGTAGGTATAGATTTTTGGGGGGTTTTATCCTGCTAGTGTCCTCTGGATCTGTGATTTGGTGTCTGACATTATTTTGAAAAAATTCTCAGTCATTATTGTTTCATATTCCTTTCTCTCTTTTTTCTTCCCTGGTAGTCTCATCACATGTATATTACACTTTTGTAGTTAACCTCATGATCCTTGGATATTCTGTGGTTTTTTTTGGTTTTTGTTCTCTTTGCTTTTTTAGTTTTAAAAATTTCTATTCATATATCCTTTAGTTCAGAGATTCTTCTCTCAGTCCACTAATAAGCTTATCAAAAGCATTCCTTTCTGTTACAGTGTTTTTTATCTCTAGCATTTCTTTTTGATTCTTTCTTAGGATTTCCATCTTTCTCCCTACATCATCTATCTGTTCTTTCATGCTACATTATCCATTAGAACCCTTGGCATATTATTCATCGTTGTTTTAAATTTCCAGTCTGATAATTCCAACATCTCTGCTATGTCTGATTCTTATCTTGATTTCTCTGTTCAAACTGTATCTTTTGTCTTTTAGTCTGCATTGTAATTCTTTCTTGATATTTAGACATGATGTACCATGTAAAGGTCATTATTGTAAGTAGGCCTTAGTAATGTGATGGTAAGATGTGAGGGGAGGCAAAATATTCTATAGTTCTTATGATTAAATCTTAGCCTTTAGTGTAGCTATGAATCTGGACTGTAGACTTCAGAAGTGTTACTCAGGTTTTTGTTCCTCTCCTTGGATGGCTAGAGTTGGCTGGTATTAGGTATTTCCCTTCTGCCAGAGAAGTTAGCCTCTGATAATATTCCAGCAGATTAGACTCTGGTTTACTAGTTTCTCCTGAGGGCAGGCCTTCTTAAGAACAGAATGCTCTGGCATATATCAAAATGATTCATTTCCCCCTCTCCCTGTTGGAAGTATAGAGGATTTTTCTCTAATATTTTCTCTAACAATCTTGTTGAGTTCTAGAAGTTAAAACTCACAAAAGTTTAGGGGATACCCCCTCCAATTTGACTGGGTCCCCTTGGAGTTTTTAACTTTCAGAGTTGTCCACATTAAGTCTCAAGCAATTTATCAGTTATAGTTCAGATTTTCCTACCTTGACACTGGTTCCCCTGGCAAAGTTTCCACTTGTGAGTCTTTGCTCTGGGAAGCCATGACTCCTTGTACTGGCCTGTCTGTCCAATCTTGAGGGCAGTGTGTTGCCCTGTGTCCTTCCCTCCCTTATGGATCCAAGAAGAGTAGTTGATTTTTAGAATAGTCAGCTTTCTACTTGTCTTAAGGGAAGAGTAACTTCCAAGATCCTTACAGGTTGAACCAGAAACTGGAAGTACAGAAACTTAGTTTTAACATTACAAAAGAAGCCAATACACAAATGAAAAATTAATACCTATAAAAATAGAGAGGATTTCATTGAAATAAATCTTCAATTTTCATAATGCTGAATCAATAAAAATCTTAAATTGATAAAAATAAAATTATGTCTATGATTTTGTTGCTTGGTAATAACTGGTATAAAAGTTAAAAGGAGGTTGTTTCTTTCTGGGAGGCAAGACAAGTCTCAGTATAACTTGGTGGACTGAAGTGAATGGTAGACAGTGATTCCTTATTATTACCTCTTCTGCACTATTTGACCTTCTTAACCATATGAAAGCATTACTTTAGAAAAAATTACAAGGGGAAAGAGAAACAGGCCTGAATTCTATAAATGTTAGCATTGGTTTTGGTTTATACAATAAGCATAATTAAGCATAATATCAATTCAAGGAGTGGCTCAGTCAGTTAAGCATACAACTCTTGATTTTGGCTCAGGTCAAGGTCTCAAGGTTCGTGAGTTCAAGCCCCACATCAGGCTCTGGGGGATTCTCAGAGTGAGAGGGATTCTTTCTCTCTCTGCCCCTCCCCTATTCTCTCTCTCTGTCTGTCTTTCCCTCTCTCTCTCTCTCAAAATGAATAAACTTAAAAAAAATATCAATTCAAACTCAGGTTTCAATGACCTCTCTTATAAAATTCAGGAAACTGAGTCTTAAAATCTTCCACTTAAGCTTCAATTGCAATACTGAGTTTGTTATTTGTTTTTGAGAATATAATGTTCTTAATACTTAGTTTAATAAGCTCTAATATGGCCTCTTTGGAATTTCATTTTCTACATTGCTTTTCTAATCACTAGCATTTTCTTTGATAGCTGAAATTCCATTTCAGAATAACAGAAGGGCAAACAGGTGATTTTGTGATGATCCTCCTCAATAAGTGTAATCATCTAGACAAGAGCAAAAATGGATGGCTTAGATGGAAAGACATGTCCCTAATTAAGGAGGAAATTCCTTAATTTGATTGCTGAGTTTCCTACATAGTAATTTTTGATATCTCCTGTTTTAGGCTGTTAAATATTCTTTCCTGAAGTCCTTGTGGTTTACACTCCTGTGCATGTCACCTGTGATTCTGCAGCACATTATTCTGGATGATGCCTCAGCATCTGTTGGAATTCCTTTTAATGAGGTTTTATGAAGAGACGTTATAAAGCCATAATTAGAGGGTTTTGTAAAATCTAAACTATTTAATTATACATCCCAATATATGGTGTTTCTGTGTGACCAGACCATTCCTACAAATCCCCTTAAAATTTGAAAGTAACTTAAAGCCTCAGGAAAAGGTGAATCAGCCACCATGTTTAATTGTACCCTACTAACCTCACTTTCCCAATTCTGAATGATTTTATATTTCAATGGCAGTAGAAAAAAAGAGACTATAGGAAAATCATATTACCAAAACTTAGGTGAAGGGTGGGGAAGAGAGAAGGAAACCTGGAAGAAGCTTAAATTCATATTAGTAAGTGAAAAAAAAGCCAATCTGAAAAGGATACACACTGTATGACTAATTATATGACATTCTGGAAAAGGCAAACTATGGAAACAATAAAATGACCAGTGGTTGCCAGAGGTTGGGAGGAAGAGAGGGATGAATAGGAAGATTTTTAGGGCAATAAAACTGTATGTGTAGACATGATACTACAATAATAGATACATGTCCTTAGAGTTATAGAATATACAATGCCAGGAGTGAATCCTAATGTTAGGTGATAATTATCTGTCAGTGTAGGTTCATCAATTAAAACAAATGTACCACTATGGTATAGGATATCAATAGTGGAGGAAGTTATACATGGGTGAGGACAGGAACTATATGGATACTTTCTGCTCATTTTTGGTGTGAACCTAAAGCTACTATAAAGAATTAACTTTTTTAATTAAAAAATAAAAGAGGGGCGCCTGGGTGGCTTAGTTGATTGAGTGTCTGACTTCGGCTCAGGTCATGATCTCACAGTTTGCGAGTTGCGTTGGGCTCACTGCTGTCAGCGTGGAGACTGCTTTGGATCCTCTGTTTCCCTCTCACTGCCCCTCCCCTGCTTGCTCTCTCTCTCTCTCTCAAAAATAAATAAACTTTCAAGAATAAATAAAAATAGGGGCTCTTGAGTGGCTCAGTCAGTTAAGCGTTCGACTTTGGCTCACGTCATGATCTTGCAGTTTGTGGGTTCGAGCCCAGAGTTGGGCTCTGTGCTGCCAGCTCAGAGCCTGGAACTTGCTTCGGATTCTGTGTCTCCTTTTTCTCTGCCCCTCCCCAGCTTATGCTCTGTCTCTCTCTCTCTCTCTCTCAAAAATAACATTAAAAATTTTTAAATAAATAAAAATAAATTAAAAAAATAAGAGAGTAATTAGTGATAAGTTACTATTAACATTTTAAGATAAATTTAAGAGAAAAGTTGCATGTAAAATACCATAGAAATATTGTTTTTACTTATTCAAATTTCCAACCACCCTTTCACTACATGTTTGGCCAATGTAATTGCTTCCTGGCCTACAGGAAGCATTCTTAATACTCATTCTCCTTATTGAAATTTTATTATTTACCATTCTACACAGCTCAACACTGTGAGTATCAGTTATGGTAAAAGTACAAACAGGTAAATATATGTGCAAATGGCATGTTTCTCAGCAATTAGAATAGGAGGAAATGGGATTCTGCTTTAGCCATTATGAGTGAGACCTCAGCTACATAAATGTTGGGTCTCAATTTCTTTCTTAAACAGAATCAGAGGGATGGACATGAATATTTTATTTCTCAGGTGCTTTCTAACCTATTATTTAAGTCTTCTATAATTTTTACATTTCTTCTATACAAAATTCCTTCATTGAATGAAAACAAAAATTGCCTTTGGGAGCGCACCATCAGCCAATGTTTTACAAACAAACTGACATCCCATTTACTCGAGTGAGGATGGCCCTGCTTCCTTGTTCCAAATATTATAAAGCCAATAAAAGTTGTGGCTCGGGTATGTTTAGATAGACTGAATTTTCTCCATGCATCCCTACTCTGAATTCTCTGACTACAAGACTCCATGCGGGCATGAGCAGTAGAGAAAGCATATTTAGGGTTGTCAAGCATAGCTGTGGTAATCAAAGATATCACTTGAAATGGAGAGCGGAAAGTCAGGTATGAACAAAGTTTAGGAAGAAGTGTGAATTCTATGGGTAAAGAGTCAGAAGGAGAGGAGATTTTCCCTTTCCACAAAGCAAGCCAATGTCATTGTGTCCTGCTGCCCCAGGCAGAAAGTCTGTGTAACCAAAAGATCCCATTACCTGTTAAGTAGAAAAGTATGTTACCCTTGGACAATTTTACTAATTTAACATGTTATAGCAAATTCTATATAAGACATTTCTTAAATCCTTATTTTTTTTCATGACTAGTCAAATCTATAAACCTATGGTTTATATCTTACATAAAACATTTTATTCCTCAAACAGTTCCTTTCTTGGTTCTTTCAAAATTACAGTGAGGGGGCTTCCAGAGACTTGATTTTGCCTTTACTGAGGAATTAATTTCATGCATGAAGGGACTATGCAATATCCCAGCAGGGCAGATCATCACTAATAGTGCAGCTGCAAGTCCTATAGCAGTGGAAAAGAGTAAGGGACTCACTGAAGCTTTCTGGCTTGGGATTTTTTCTTTTTAAATAGAGACTGAGAGTAAGGATTCTGAGCCCACTAGTGTCACTCATCTTTAAGCTTTCCACTTGCTGGTAGAATGATTTATGGGGGAATGAGTAGGCGTGGGAGTGAACTTGAGTTACCATACTTGTGCATTTCACACCTATATGGTAAAAATGTCTTTGTCATCTCCTTGGAAAGAAACAAAATTGACAGAGACAGATGGAAGCTTCGCCTTCTTCTCTGAGGAGGCGAATTAATACAATTAAAATGAGCGATGTGCTTACATTGACTGGCTTGCTAAATAGACTAGCCTTGATGACAACCACAAGTATATTTAAAATACAGATAAATATTTATAGACGTTCAATATTAAAGGGAAAAAAACATCTGGGTTGATGAAAGTGGGAAGGGAAAAGATCCTCACTAGGTTTCTAAATACCAGTGAGATATTCATTTAAAAACACAGCTATAACTTAATTAACTAAAGGACAAACACTAACATTTAGTAAAACAGAAATAAATAACAGAGAGCTCTAACAACAAGAAATAATTAAATCACTCAGCAGTTGGGGCGCCTGGGTGGCTCAGTCGGTTAAGTGGCCGACTTCGGCTCAGGTCATGATCTCGCGGTCCGTGAGTTCGAGCCCCGCGTCGGGCTCTGTGCTGACAGCTCAGAGCCTGGAGCCTGTTTCAAATTCTGTGTCTCCCTCTCTCTGACCCTCCCCCGTTCATGCTCTGTCTCTCTCTGTGTCAAAAATAAATAAATGTTAAAAAAAATAAAATAAATCACTCAGCAGTAAATGAAATTAACAGCATTTAAAAAATATGTTTAATGTTAACATAGAAAATAAGGTTTGCTGATAAAGATAATAAGAATAAAGCCCTCCTTATTAGTAAAAAGGTAAAACAAAACTTTAATAAATGAACGGTTATTAGGGAGAGATGAATTCTAGCTTCTTAAAGTAACATCTTAAAGAGGAGAGTATAAAAATTAAACTCTATTTCAAATGTCAGAAATTTGAAATATGTAAAAGCCTTCTTTTGCATAAATGGGACATTAAAGATGAATGTCTTGTGTGTTTACCTAATCTCTTCAAATATACAAACTACAGTTTTAGGTGTAAATTATGAAGCTTTAAAACATCATGGGATGCCTGGATGGCTCAGCTGGTTGAGCATCCAACTCTTGATTTTGGCTCAGGTCATGGTCCAGGGTCATAGGATCGAGCCCCACATCAGACTCCACACTGAGCATGGAGATCTTCTTTTACTTTGCTAAGCCAGATAGATGTACCTGGGTCCCTAATCCCATCAACACTAGATTTTTAAAAACTGTAATTTACAGTTAAATGTTATTTATTAATTATCTGAATCTAGAATAGATATTTAATATAAGCATACTTCAACATGTCTGGTGTTGCAGAGGGAAATATAATAGGTCTTTGAAAATTAAACAAAGCAGGGACACCTGGGTGGCTCCATTGGTTGAGCGTCCAGTCGACTTCAGCTTGGGTCATGATCTCACGATTCGTGAGTTCGGGCCCTGCGTTGGGCTCTGTGCTGATGGCTCAGAGCCCGGAGCCTGCTTTGGATTCTGTCTCCCTCTCTCTCTGCCCCTCCCCCAACTCATGATCTGTCTCTGTCTCTTTAAGTAAACATTAAAAAAATTTTTTTTTTAAAATTAAAGCAAAAACAAAACAAAACTGAAATGTGATTCTATAAGAACACATTTCCAAATCAGTTTAACTTTCTTCTGTTAAGAAATATTAAATAACCTTCATGAATTCCTCAATAAGTGGATATTTATAGAGTTACATTATATCTGTAATGTTACATAAAATACAAGTTACTTCACTGAAAGTGATAACCATAAATCAATTTATATAATACAAACATACTGCAATAAGCTCTTTCTCTATTATCTATTTAGTAAGCAATAAAACTGTCTAATGCATTTGAGTTTATATATTTGTTTTTCTACTTATGAATACTAAAGACATGCATACCAGTGATTAAATGAGCTTTGTGCAGAAAAGTAATTCATAGCTATATCAAATAGGTAAAACATTATTTATAAAGGAGTATGATTATGAATAAAATTCTTTTTATTTTATTTTATTTTATTTTATTTTATTTTATTTTTCAACATTTTTTATTTTTTATTTTTGGGACAGAGAGAGACAGAGCATGAACGGGGGAGGGGCAGAGAGAGAGGGAGACACAGAATCGGAAACAGGCTCCAGGCTCCGAGCCATCAGCCCAGAGCCTGACGCGGGGCTCGAACTCACGGAGTGCGAGATCGTGACCTGGCTGAAGTCGGACGCTTAACCGACTGCGCCACCCAGGCGCCCCTAAAATTCTTTTTAATAAGCACTGGTAAAATGTTCTTACTCATTTAAGTTTTCTTACTCTTAATTTATTATTATTTCATTTCAGGGGGTAAAGATTTTCCCAATCCCTCTTCTTTTCACAATCTCCCAAATGAAATGGTTATGAAACAGAACTCAGTATTTCTATTTCTCCTATAGCAGTTTTCTTGGAAGAAGTGGACAGATCTTAAATTTATGATGATAGTGAAGGTTCTACCTGCCTAAAATATACTGGTAAAGCCATTATTGTGACACTACTCTCTTTGCACTTTCTGGGTCACTGAAAACAGGGCAGAAGGCTCTAAGCTATGTGCTCTAAGTGGAACTGTTTTGTTTACATGCACCAATGCCCTATTTGTAGGGAACCACAATGTAACCAGAGAAAGGTACATAAAGGATAGATTTATTTTATAGCCTGGCTTTAAAACAATAAAGATAAGCCCTCTCAGTTTCAAACATTTAATTTGTTTCATCAAATGCTAAGAACTATATTGCTCAATGGTTTTTATCATGTTTAGTGACCATGAAGGACAGAATTCAGGCGATGTCTTCTCCTTGTCTGTTTAGTAGAAGTATTCAATACATGACATATAACTTAAATACACTATTCAATAATAACAAGGTTCTTGTAATGATTTCACACAGATAATATTCTTGAAAAAATGTTAAAATATGGTAAAAATATGCATCATTAGAATAATAGCTATTTAAAGAATACCATACGACTGAATTTTGTCTTATGCAAATAAGGAAAAAGAGCCACTCCAAAAGAGAAATAGATTTATCCAAGTGCATGCAAGTAGTTGTATAAAAAGTCATCTAATTCTGCAACTGGTGTTCTTTCTATCACACTTCATTGCAGACAATGAAATGTAATATTTACTTTTCTAGATCTCTAATCTCTATCCTGAAGTCACATTTTCATGTAAACTAAAACATGAAGAAATGCACTAGTAAATAGGGTCAGCTTAAGTAAAGGTGCAGTTTTCTACATGGTGTGTTTTTAGACCCACCGAATGAGCTCACAGTCCAAAACTATTCTCCACGTCTATTGAGCTATATGAATATACTGTCATTATGGTCACTGTTAAAAATTAAGTCATAAGTGATATTATGCATATCAAATTGCATAATATGCAAATTTGTTTATTCCCCCATTACAAAGCATAGATAAGATCCGTTCAATAGTGGCAAGAGTGTAACAGAAAAATTCTGATTATAAAATATGATGTTCATGGAGGTTAAAAACAGGGGCAGGGTTTAGGGAGTTGGGAGGAAGGGGTAATTCAGTCAACAAAATAAGGCAGAGTGTACCCAAGACTGGTTGGCATGAAAGAAGAATCAAAGAGTGTTGAATAAAACTATCTACCAAATTACTTTGCCTAGAGCCATCAGTGCTATGTACATATTTTTAAGCTTCTTTCCCTGAAAGCATGTGTTTTTCAAATTGTTTCACTCCTCTGTGCCCTATTATATGAAGGGATAATTTTCAGTCAAACCTTTTTGATATGTATCCAACCTCAACTTGCTCATTTTGCAAAGATCTAAAATACAAAGTCATGGGATCTAAACATTTGCCTTTAGAGTTATAATTCCTTACTACATGTGTATGTGGTTAACTGTCTTTAAAATACTCCCAATTTAGGGGAGCCTAGGTGGCTCAGTCAGTTGAGTGTCCGACTTCAGCTCAGGTCATGATCTCATGGTTCGTAAGTTCGAGCCCCACGTAGGTCTCTGTGCTGATGGCTCAGAGCCTGGAGCCTGCTTTGGATTCTGTGTCTCCCTCTCTCTCTGCTCCTCCCCCACTTGTGCTCCGTCTCTCTGTCTCTAAAAAATAAATAAATGTAAAAAAATTTTTAAAAAGACTCCCAATTTAATAAAAAAATAATAAAATAAAAGACTGCCAATTTAAGATTCCTTATCTGTAAGCCCATTTCTCTCTCCTATACCCTGATTTCCAATTAACATTTCACCAATGGGTGCCTGGGTGGCTCAGTCAGTTAGGCATCCAACTCTTCATTTCAGCTGAGGTTATAACCTTAACAGTTTGTGAATTCGAGCTCCTCATCAGGCTCTGTGCTGACAGTGCAGAGCCTGCTTGGGATTCTCTCTCTCTCTCTCTCTCTCTCTCTCTCTCTCTCTCTCTCTGTTACCTCCCCATATGTGTTCTCCCTCTCTCTCTCAAAATAAATAAATAAACTTAAAAAAATTAAAAACAAACAAACAAACAAACAAACAAACAAACAAAAACACTTTTCACCAAAAGGCCAGAGACTATAACAGAATACTGCCACATGGATAAGGTAAAGGCAGGTCCTCCTCTTCTGGTCTGAAGGTATTAAGAGAATAACAGAGAAAGAAGAAAGAGAGAAAATAACATACATATGTTTTTATGAAGAAGGACAGGATTTAGCTTTCCTGCACTGCTCTTGGGTTGCTGTGTCGCGGACAAGACCCAGAAGTTCTCTGATCTTAAAAGGAGCGGCCGAAAGCAGCTGTTTTGTGAGCTAACAGGCTTGCCGTGGGATTTATTAGGCCACAGGAAGGATGGAGGACATGGCAGAGGTTCAGTAGGTGAAAGGCAATGGTGGGAGCCAAGTGAGGGAAGGCTGCCAAGCTCTGCCCATGCCAAGAGAGGCCAGACCAGATGTGTATACTGATCCCCAAGTTCAGTCCAAGTGCTGGCAGGCTGATCAGAGCACAGGCAGATGAGAGACATCTGCATAGTCCAGAAAGACCAGGGGACTCCATGGAGAGCACCTGCTTCCCCTGCTGCAGCAAGGACGTGGTCTGTTCCCCACATTCCCGGCAGATCAGTAAGTAGAAAGAGAGGCTTGTGGAAGATTGAGTGATTTGACAAATGAAACAAAGTGAAAACTAAAGGGATCACTTAAATGACTAAGTTGGACTAAATCATAAACTGAAATGGACTACATGTATTTTGTTTTTGTTTTCTTGCTGTCCAGATCATTTACATGAGTGAGGTGTAGGTAATCTGCAATGCTGCCACACATACACACTCAGTCAGGATGACTATGGATTCATTGAAACAGATTCTATCCCTATTGTTTAATAAGGCAAAAACGGTTATCACATTAATTTGTACCTTATGGCCCCTCAGTGCAACACTAGGATGATTGTGCCCCTAAAAGAAAGCAACAAATGGAGGTAAAGTATATTTAATTAATTCTACCTATTTAAATTGCTTTGTTTACATAAACTCTAAAATAGGCATTTCAGAGCATATTCTAATTAGAAATGCTATAAATCAGATGTTCCCAAACCTTCTTAGTTCAAAGCATCCTAAGAGTCTCACTAACATTTTTTTTTATTTAAAATTTTTTTTTCAACGTTTTTTATTTATTTTTGGGACAGAGAGAGACAGAGCATGAACGGGGGAGGGGCAGAGAGAGAGGGAGACACAGAATCGGAAACAGGCTCCAGGCTCCGAGCCATCAGCCCAGAGCCTGACGCGGGGCTCGAACTCACGGACCGCGAGATCGTGACCTGGCTGAAGTCGGACGCTTAACCGACTGCGCCACCCAGGCGCCCCTCACTAACATTTTTTAACAAGTTACCAAGATCAAAACAAAGAAACAAAACAAAACAATTGGATAAAAAAAAAAAAATCTAATGGTTCTTTTTCTTACGTAGTTAGGTACAACTTAAGAAATTTTATACTCTAATAAAACCATTGTTATTTGAAAAAGTAATGCAAAAAATTTGAAAGAAAAAATTTTTAATTTTATCTTTAAATAGTTACAATTATTTACTCCTGAGATGTTTATCTCTGCTGAGTACTGAACAATTTCACAAATCGTGCAAACTGGATATGGCCAGTCACCCTCTTTATGGGCTTTTATTTTTAAATGAGAACTTTTTTTTAGTTGAAGCATACTTCAGAATACATGGTTCTAAAAGATATATATAAAACATTCCATCCAACAAAAAGAGAATACACATTTTCTTCAATTGCATACAGACAAAACCCCTGGTTAAATGACATAAAAAGAGACATAACAAATTTTACAAATTAAAGAGAACATAAATCACATAAGAAGGTTAAATCACATAAAAAGAGACAAGAAATTTTACAAATTTACAAAAATTAAGAAATCCTACCAAATATATTTTCCAACCACAATGGTACAAAACTAAAGATCAACAATAAAACAAAGCTAGAAAATTTACAATGTAAATATTAAGTGTTTAATATGCAAATATTAAACAACACACTACTACACAAGCAATGGGTCAAAAGAAATCAAACGGCAAATCAAAATATGTTTCAAACAAAAGAAAAAGAAAATGCAATATTTTGAAACATATGGGGGTGCAGCAAAAGTGATGTTAGAATGAAATTCATGCTATAAATGCTTGTGTTAAGAAAAAAAAGTTCAAAAACAAAAAAGCTGCTGGGAGAACTGGACAGCAACATGCAGAAGAGTGAAACTGGACCACTTTCTTACACCATTCACAAAAATAAACTCAAAATGGATAAAGGACCTAAATGTGAGACAGGAAATCATCAAAACCCTAGAGGAGAAAGCAGGAAAACACCGCTCTGACCTCAGTCATAGCAATTTCTTACTTGACACATCCCCAAAGGCAAGGGAATAAAAAGCAAAACTGAACTATTGGGACCTCATGAAGATAAAAAGCTTCTGCACTGCAAAGGAAACAATCAACAAAACTAAAAGGCAACCAATGGAATGGGAAAAGATATTTGCAAATGACATATCGGACAAAGGGCTAGTATCCAAAATCTATAAAGAACTCACCAAACGCCACACCCAAAAAGCAACTAATCCAGTGAAGAAATGGGCAGAAGACATGAGTAGACACTTCTCTAAAGAAGACATCCAGATGGCCAACAGGCACATGAAGGAGGAGCTCAACGTCGCTCCTCATCAGGGAAATACAAATCAAAACCACACTCAGATACCACCTCACGCCAGTCAGAGTGGCTAAAATGAACAAATCAGAAGACTATAGATGTTGGAGAGGATGTGGAGAAACGGGAACCCTCTTGCACTGTTGGTGGGAATGCAGACTGGTGCAGTCACTGTGGAAAACAGTGTGGAGGTTCCTCAAAAACTTAAAAATAGATCTACCCTGTGAACCAGCAATAGCACTGCTAAGAATTTGCCCAAGGGATTCAGGAGTGCTGATGCATAGGGGCACTTGTACCCCAATGTTTATAGCAGCACTTTCAACAATAGCCAAATTATGGAAAGAGCCTAAATGTCCATCAACTGATGAATGGATAAAGAAATTGTGGTTTATATACACAATAGAATACTACTTGGCAATGAGAAAGAATGAAATATGGCCTTTTGTAGCAACGTGGATGGAACTGGAGAGTGTGATGCTAAGTGAAATAAGCCATACAGAGAAAGACAGATACCATATGTGTTCACTCTTAGGTGGATTCTGAGAAACTTGACAGAAGACCATGGGGGAGGGGGAGGGGAAGAACAAAAAAGAGAGGGAGGGAGGCAAACCATAAGAGACTCTTAAAGACTGAGAATAAACTGAAGGTTGATGGGGGGTGGGAGGGAGGGGAAAGTGGGTGATGGGCATTGAGGAGGGCACCTGTTGGGATGAGCACTGGGGGTTGTATGGAAACCAATTTGACAATAAATTTCATATTTAAAAAAAAGAAAAATATTCCAATAAACATCATTATATCACAAGAAACTAGAAAAAAAAGAAACTTAGCTGAAATTTAGTAGACGAAGGAAATAGCGAAGAAAAGTCAGAAATAAATAAAAGACACTAGAATAAACAACATAACACTGAAAGTAATGACCAGGTTTTCAAAAACAAATAAACAAAGTTGGCAATGCTTTAACTGCATTAAATAAGAAAAAGGAGAAAGAAGACTCAAAAACCAAAATGAGAAATGAAAGAGAAAACAATCCAATGGATAACCACAGAAATATACAGTATAAGAGATTACTATAAACAATATATACTAACAAAGCAGATAACTTAGGAAAAAAACAGATAATTCCTAAAAATTCCTAAAAAATATATGATTTTAATCACAATTTAGTGCAAACTAATGTCAAACTGTGAAAGTATCTCAAGCTAGTATTCATACAATGTCTCATAGTTATTGGGTATCACTATGTTTCCCTTAAAAAGCAAATATGTCCTGGGGCATCTGGGTGGCTCAGTCAGTTAAGTATCTGACTTTGGCTCAGGTCATGATCTCATAGCTTGTGGGTTCAAGCCCCAGATTGGGCTCTGTGCTGACAGCTCAGAGCCTGGAGACTACTTTGGGATTCTGTGTGTGTGTGTCTCTCTCTCTGCTCCTCCCACACTAATGCTTTGTGTCCCTCTCTCTCAAAAATAAACATTATTATTTTTTTTTAATTCTTAAAAGCAAATATGTCCCATGTTTCTCTGAGTTTGCTGTGGTGCCTGAGGGCACCTTGGTACATAGTTTGGCAACCACTGGTATAGCAGTTATGTTCTTTTAGCTCATTGATGTAAACTGAATATGGATAGGGGGATTAATATTGTCTTAAAAAATTTTAGGGGCACCTGGGTGGCTCATTTGGTTAAGTGTCTAACTTCAACTCAGGTCTGATCTCACTGTTTGTGAGTTCAAGCCCTATATCAGGTTCTGTGCTGACAGCTCAGAACCTGGAGCCTGCTTCGGATTCTGTGTCTCCCTCTCTCTCTGAGCCTCCTCCACTCATACTCTGTCTGTCTCTCTCCCTCTCAAAAATAAATAAACATTAATTTTTTTCTAATTTTAGAGCACTTCACAATTGGTAAGAACATTTATTACAATCTAATAAGTGGTACCTACAACAATTACTACTTCTAAGTAAGACTTTACTGGAAACCAGCATATTTTAGTGATCAAATGCTGAGCTTTTGCTTCATCTCATTTATGGAAAGATATCCCTCACTATTCTTTATCCAATGATCCTAGCACTTGGTTCACATACCTACTGTAGTCGTTATAAGTGTCTTTATGTCTGACTCTATTTATAAGCAGATCAAGGGCAAAGAACACTCTTTTTAAAAAAAAATTTTTTTAACGTTTATTTTTGAGACAGAGAGAGACAGAGCATGAACGAGGGAGCGTCAGAGAGAGGGAGACACAGAATCTGAAACAGGCTCCAGGCTCTGAGCTGTCAGCACAGAGCCCTACGCGGGGCTTGAACTCATGGACCGCAAGGTCATGACCTGAGCCGAAGTCGGCCGCTTAACCGACTGAGCCACCCAGGCACCCCATAGAACACTCTTGTTCATCTGACATCCCACTGTGCTTGGCATATGCACTTTGCTTGGCATAAAAATATGTTACTAAACATGTATTGAATGAATCAATGGTCAAATGCAGAATAGTAATCCTCATTGGTACTAAGTACTGAATCATAAAGAACTTGACATATTTAATTCTCAAAAACCACTCGATGTTGTAAAGAATCTTTGTGTGAAGAGTTTTTGATCTTAGAATATGAGGTCTGACTTACTGAGACTAGTCATCTGAAAGAAGATCATACCCAGAGAAATGATTTAAGCTTCCAGATTGTAGCACTTAATTTTTTTCTAGAACACTAAAGAAATCAATATGCTTGTCAGAGTGATCTTTATGTGGTCATATCAAGTGTTAGGATCCCTACAAATCTGAGTATTAAGAATTTCATAAAATATAAACTCAGCTCAGAGAATGTGATAACTTGGCTCAATATACTTCTGAGGTAAAAGATATGCTTACTATACTATTTACCCGCAAACACTTGCTCAACTCAGGTCAAGGAATTTAACTAAGGATTTTCATTCCAGGCATGTTCAAATTTATAAGGTTTCCCCAGGAATTTTAAGTAGAATGTTTTTGATGCTCATCTAAACTGAGTTTGACATAGTCAATCTTTGATAAATATTTCTTGGTATTATTTAATAATAAATTTTTTGAGTAGATGAGGAACATAAAGCTAAATATTGCTCAATTTATTTAGTTTTAAAAAATATGTAAGTGAAATATATCAAAGTGAAGTATTTTTTTTTTCCTTTTGGAAAACAAATCTGGCACAAAATTGCTAGGAAGTTTTTTAAAATTATTTTTGAATCCAATGGTGATACAACAAAACATTAAACTAAACCAATTTTAATTTTCAACTGAAATGTTTGAGCTCTCACTCGAAACTATTGTCAATAAAATAATGACTCAGTGAGGGAACATAGACGAGAGGATTATGGAAGTGGGAATTTGTATCCTTATTTTCTAAGGATACATTGTACACTTCCACACAGTATATAGTCAGAAAATACATGTTGAAAAATATTATAAAGATCAAAGAATAAAAATAATGGATATTGGAAAATAAATCTTCCCACTAGAATTAAAGGTCTATAATAGATTGGAATTTAATGGTATATCTTCTGCCCTATATCCCTAATAACATTAATAAGACTCCTCATTACAGAATTCAGAGAAAGGTTATTTTAGTCACAAACCACAGTATATGAGCTGTTTTAGAAGTTCTTTTAACTTTCAACTAATGATGCCCAAGTAAGTATAAATAATATCATCATGTATTGTTTCTGGGTACACAGAAATTGCAAAGTTTATACTGGCAAATTGATGTGGTTCTCTCTTTAAGTTGCTAAGCATTTTTCACATATCCTGAAAAATGAATAAAGCAATAAAACCAAAACAATGCCTAATATAGACTTAAAGTATAACCATGAAAATAGTATTGTATGGGGTGTTTGTTTATTGTGATTTAATATTATATTGTTATGAAAATAGTGATTTTCTAAACACTTTAAAATTCTACTGGTATTTTTTTAGTAAAATATCATTTACTAGGTTTTTCTGCTTGCCACTTTGTTTTATTTTTAAAGCATTCTGGTTTTAAAATATATTATTTGATTTAAGAATTTTTGGATGAATATGTAGGTATTAATATAATTGTAAGATTCAATATTTGAATCAATAAATATATGGCTAAAAATTAGTAATTTGGATAGGATAAATGCCTTTATGTTTGCTGGAAAAATTCACTGTTATTTATAAATAATATAATATTGTAGCATACGGTAGCAGATAATGTTAGAGAACCCAAATGTTAGCTTATTGCCTTGCATTTAAAAAGGCCTATAATTTCATAAAAATAAAATTCATAATATGATTGACTATCTAGAAAGTCTCTATTGATGACAAGATATTTAGCAATTATTCATGAATCCTGAATCACTAGGTTATAAAGTGACTGGGCAATAAGAATATCCCAGATAAAAGAATCATTCCTTCCCTTATCCTTAGAGCTTCTTTCATTACATAGCTAACTCCCTGGAATGCGCTGGATGTAGAGCTGAGCTAGATTGATTCTGGAAAAGCTGTGAGAACCACAGAGCTCTGACTTCCCCTTAGTGCAGAAAGTCCTTAAAACCCCATAATCACACAATCTTTATAAGTCATCTTAGAAAGCCATAGACCTGATCCTCCAAACTGAGGGATGTATTTAGGCATTTCAGGATGTCTCCAGTTGTGGGGATCTGCCAACTACAATTATTCACTTCCAGGACAGAATGAAGAAAAATATTCCTTTGACTTGAAGAATGAAGATGTACTTTATCCCACAAATTATATGGTTGCTACACTCCTAACATAGTAAGAATAGTATGAGTGATTTTAATGGCTAGATTTCATGCCAAGTCTTTGCCGCAGATACTTCTAGAAGAGTGGCACATAATATGCATGATAATCGGGTTTATGGTTCTGCAGCCACAAAGAAGACCATATCATGTTGGATAGCCAACCAGCTGGATTCCTTCCTCTTTGCCTCATTATAAGACATACATCCTAGTGAATTAAAAATGTTCCCTACATGCTCATGAAAATCACCAATGTGTGTAACAAATTTGCAAGTTTTTACCAAAGGAAAGAAAAATTAATGTTATGTTAGTTACTGTTCTTACTTTTGTTTTTGAAAAGACACTTATCTGAAGAAATGCTATAAACACTGAAGTTACTTCTTAGAAAAATCGACCCTCTCAGACAAAAATATTTTTTAAATACCTTAAAATACCTGAACAATGAGGATAATCTAAAATTAGAGACAGCTTTGTGGAGCAGATGACATAAGATAGTTCTTGGAAGATGGGTAGAAATTTGACAGGTGGAGATAAAGAATAAGGATATTCTGGGCTAAGAAACTGACATGGAAAATGCAATATGTTCAGAAAATGATGAGTATACTGCTATGCAAGGAATGTAGGGCATTTGGGGTGGAGGAAGGAATATATGTGTGTGTGTATATGTGTGTGTGTGTGTGTGTGTGTGTGTGTGTGTGTGTACATATATATGAATATATGGAGTATTATATACATACTCAATATACATAAATAAAAGAAGCACAAATAAATTAAATACCCAGCTTTTTCAAACTTTCTACACATTTTTTCAGTAAACATTTTTGATACAGAATCATCTGTAACAAATTGAAACACACACTTACTATTGATAGTGTTTGCTCAGATATTTGAAGATGAAACATATAATTACCATGTAATACAGTGTCAATCTGCACTGAAATAACCAGGTTAGCATCATCATCTTTTCCTCCACTAAGCAAATACCAATACAGCAAAATGACATACTTTTTTAATTGCCTATATTTTTTACAAACTTATTTAAATCTCAATAGCTGATTGCTTTTCTTGAAAAAAAGAAAACATTTCTTAAACAGCTTTTAGAAAATAACTATTGAAAGCCTCAAGTTTCTATAAAAATACTAAATATAAGCAATATATTCTGAAAGACTTAATTTGAATATAATGGACTCTTGTCACTAAAATAAGTGGCCAAACATTGTCTTTACATTTACTTAGACTCCATCATATCTCATTTGTTTCTACTTTTCCTATATTCCTATTTTCTGTCGTTTTCTTTTTTTCCTTGTTTTTTTTAATTTAATTTTATTTTTTTATTTTAGAGAGAGAAAGAGATTGCACAGTGGGACAAAATAGCAGAGGAAGGGACAGATAGAATCCCAAGCAGGCTTCACACTCAGTGCAGAGCCCAACACAAGGCTTGACCCACAACCCTGGGACCACATCCTGAGCTGAAATTAGAGTTAGACACTTGATCGACTGAGCCACCCAAGCACCCCATATTTCCTGTCATTTTCTAATTACTGTTTTTCACATTCCTTCCCATTATTTTTCTTATTTCTTCTTTATGCTAGGTTAAAAAAACAATGTATGGAAGGAGAAAAAGCACTTTTGTGATATATAATTTTTAAATGTGATATGTGTACTTTGGAAAACTACATTGGAAAATTCAGAAAAATAAAGAAGAAAATAAAAACCAATCATTCTCCCACCGCATAGCCATATAGAGACAACCACCGAGAACATCTGACGTATCCTCCTAGAATATTTTTTTTAATGTATGAATGCATGTAATGTTTTACAAAATCAGAATAACATCATATTTTATCTGCTTTTTTAAAGTTTCTTTATTTTGAGAGAGAGAGAGAGAGAGAGAGAGAGAGCGAGCAGGGGAAAGGCAGAGAGAAAGGGAAAGAGGATCTCAAGCAGGCTCCGCATGTCAGCACAGAACCTGACAAGGGGCTTGAACCCATGAACCATGAGATCATGACCTGAGCCAAAATCAAGAGCTGGACGCTTAACTGACTTAGCCACGTAGGCACCCCTATTCTGCTTTTTAAACTTGAAAAAGTATCAAATGTTTTATCAATACTTAATCACTAAATATTTGTGAAATGAATTTAAACAGTTTAAGCCTTCTGCTTAATAGACATTTATAATTGTTTCTTCTTTTTAATAGATAATTCCAATTATTCTGTAATAAATCTTTTATAAATATTTTATTAGTTAATTTAACACCTTAAAAAATTGTCCTAAACTTCATCAAATGTTACATACATTTTAAAATGATAGTGATTATTTTATGTTACAAAGAAAATATATTTATCATAAAATAAAATATAAAAGGCAAAATAAAATAATAATAGTCAAAGATAAAAACTTATAATTTTGCATATTTCCTTTAGGTCTTTTTTACATGCATATTTTATACATATGGTTTGCATACTGCTTTCTTGATTTTACATTATTTTAGGATAGTTTTCCTATAGCTATCTATTACCTAAAAACATGATCAAAGTGGAAAAAAACATAGAATTTACTATTACTTATAATTCCTTTAACTTGAGGTACCATTTTTACTGTGATACACATCTTCATAGACTTTTCTTTCTTTCAATTTGCATAGATTTAGCAATAAAAATTAAAATGCTAGTATACTGTATTCAAGGATTTTTTTCTTCCATCTGTATGTGATCTCATGTGTGACTTTTAATAGCATCTATGTACTAAAGTCTCCAAGAGCTATAGTTTCAGATTTCAGAAATGCCTCTGTCCCTCATAAATTTTGAAAGAATATCTCTGAGACATATATAATATATAATTATATACATATAATTTTACATATATATGAAATAATATATGTGATTATGATATAGAATCAGAAGTTAGTTTTACTGCATTCTACTAGATTGGTTTCCCAAATTGCTATGCAATTGTATATGCCCAAACATGCAAAAGGACCCCACCTTCCTATATTTTCACCAACATTTGGTATTGAATTCCTTCCTAGCATATTCCAATTCAGCCTGCCTATTTGGCCTGTGCAGAAGTTAGATGACTCTTGGAGAATAAAGTGAATTATCATAGGTACAATCAGGTGATGGTGACTCAAACTATAGCTATAGTTCTAGATGTGGTTTCATTGCTTAAACAAATTAATATATCCCCTGACACCCGGTATGCAACTATTGATCATATCAAGGCTTTTTTACGCTTGTTCTAATGGTTTATAAAGATCATCTGAAGGATTTTTCTTTCAGTTGGCAAGGCCAGCAATATACCTTCAATGTGTTACCAAAGAGGTATATAAGCTCATCAGACTTATGTCATGTAGTCCACAGGGAAGAAACTTGATCATCTTTTTCCTCCTTCACTTTCTCCACTATACTGGTCCAAAACATTGATGATATTCGGACCTGGTGAGGAGGAAGGAGCCACTACTCTACATACATTGGCAAGATACTTGCAGTCCAGAGGGTGAAAATAAAGCCCACAAAAATTTAGGGAGTTAAATTTCAGTGATCATGGAATTTAAGAATAACAAAGACAATATTAAAATTATAAAAGTATATAAAGAAAAAAAGTAGATCAACTACAAACAAATAAAAGATTGACATCAAATATCTCAATAACACCACTGGAGGCAAAAAGAGTAGTATATTTAAAATACTAATAAAGAAAACTTTATATTCTCAGGCATATAAAGTCTCAGATATTTTGCCACATATAAAGCCACATGGGAATACTCTTGGAAGAAATAAAATAAAAATGATGCAAATCAACATAATGAGTGTACCAAGAAACAGGGTATGTACTAGATGCTTTATAATATTTGTTGAATACAGTATTGAAAATTTAGATGAGTATAGTACATCAGTGTTTTAATATAATCTATCCTGGAGTCTTTATAGCACTGTTTTAATTATTGTAACATTATAATGCGTTTTAATATAATGAATTGTAACACTATACCTTTTTGTTTTTCTTTAAAAATCTGATTGGGGCACCTGGATGGCTCAGTCGGTTAAGTGTCCAACTTCAGCTGAGGTCATGCTTTCCCGGTTCATGAATTCGAGCCCCATGTCAGGCTCTATGCTGACAGCTCAGAGCCTGGAGCCTATTTCAGATTCTGTGTCTCCCTCTCTCTCTTCCCCTCCCCTGCTCACACTCTGTCTCTCCCTCTCAAAATTAAAATAAAACATTAAAAAAAATTTTAATCTGATTAACTTCTGTTTCAAATAATGATGGGAAAGCGAATATTGGATTTACCCCTTACATACACACATTCTATGTAACTATGAACTTAAGAAAACATATGAAACAATAGTTTCTAGGCATTACACAATAGGCAGGATAGAACTTGAAAAAAGGGAAACCAACAAAGTGAGGTAAACACCATACTCACTTAGGCTCTTTGCCTGGAAACACACTACCTACCATAGCTAAGACATATGGAATGAAAGTAGAGAAGCACTCTTGCTAAACTGAGGAGGCAGAAGTTGGGGTTAGGGCACTTAAAAAATATATATATATATATACATATATATATATATATATATATATATATATATATATATATACATGAGATGCACAGATGTGAGACCTGGAAGTCATGGAGATTACTCTTGAGTCTTTCACCAAAGTCTAAGCTGTACACCTACAGAGAAAGATTTCAAAAAGCCTATTAGAAAGCTTCAAAACTAAGAGATGAAAAAAGAGGACACCTGAAGTTTTGCAGTTCTGGGATATACTGGAGTACTGGCTATGTCAGGGTAAAGAGATCTCATTTAACCCTTCAGGCATTCAACTGAGACCCCAGAAATGGAAAAAATAGAAGCAAACATCAAGTACTAGAAATAGGACCACACCCTGAGATTAAAAGATAAAACATAATCAAAACAAAACAAAGTTTAAACAAAACATAAAGCTAAGAGTGAGAGATTCAAGAAGATCTAGTAAGTTAACTGCCAGCCAGGACAAAATTCAATATTCTTAAAAAGAAACCAATATTATCAAGAATCCCTACATTCTGTCATCCACAACATCCCCCTTATAATCTAAAATTATTGTACCTTCAAAGAAGCAGAAAAACAGAAAACATAATTAGATAAAAAGTAGTCAATAGAAAAAAATACTTGAGATAACCTAGATATTGAAATAATCAAATAAGAACTTTAAAATAGCTATTATAAATGTGATTAAAGACATAAGAAATGTATTGATAGAATAAATGAACAGATGAAGTCTTCCAGAAGAGAAACTGTGAATATACATAAATAGCCATATAAATTTCTACATGTGAACAATATATGAAATAAAAAAATTCACTGGTTATCTTATCAAAAGTGTGAATATAGAAGAATAAAGGGTCAGTGAAATTTAAAAAAAATCAATAAAAAAATACCCAAACTAAAGAACAGAGAAAAAAGAAAAAAGATTGAGGGGAAAAAAACAGCCTAGTTTAACAATATATGATATCAATCAGTCTAAGAAACATGATTCAAGTCACAAATAAAGAGGAGGGAGAGAGAATTTATGCTTCCAAATGTTGACCCAAATCAATAAGAGGAAGTACAAGCAGTACATTAAGCAATGTTAGTAGTATTCCTCAGGGTGTCCTCCATTTTTGTCTTGGGAGTACAGACTCATTTTCTTGTAGTGAAGTGGTTGGGTCAACCTACAGCCATGGCCACGAGTCTTGACCTGTCTGCTACTTTCATGGACTTTTCCTAGTTTTCAAAGATGCTACATGTTTCTCCTTATTTTCATATTTTGTTGGTCATTGCATTAGCAGTGTGAGAAAGAGATAGTGAAAATCCTGTAATCACACTGACGCTGAATTCAGAAATCTTTGTATCTCTTACCTTAGACTTTTCTTCCTCATTTAAAAGGAAGTAGAAATAATAAAGCAATCAAGTTCACCAGCCAGTGGACAATGCACTCGGCCACGTGCTTGTGGCTGACAAAAAGCCCCATGTCAGGCTCTATGCTGACATAGAGCCTAAAAAAGAGATTTAGTTCCAAATTAGGATCCAATGATTGACCATATATTATGAAAAGAATGCTATAGGACAAATAGCATTGGGGAACTCAATGTGGAAACTGTCTTGCTAAAGTGTTCTGGGTGAGGGGATTAGCATGGACTCTAGAGATGGTCAATGGTGTGATGATGCAGATGTTACTGTCTACTAGTAATTGCTTCTCACCACAGATGTGTATGGTACATATCTATTCTGAGGCATAAGGAGCAGTGAGTACGTTTCAAAGTCTTCCCATCAAGATCTTTGATGGAAGTCTAAGCTTTTCAGCCTATACATTTTAGACATCTTTAGATATGCAATATTTTTCCTCTGAAGTACACTAGACATTTATGATAGCTTTTAGTCATTTTTAAACAGATAGCCTTTTTCAAACCCTTAGGCTTTGTATTTGTTTTCATTACTGCTTCTACTAAAATATAATACATGCAGGAAAGTGCACAAACCACAAATATACAGCTCAATGAACCTTGACACACACACACACACACACACACACACACACATATGTAACCAGCCTCCAGATCAAGGCATTTACTATTACCAGTATTCTAGAACCCCCTCATGCTTTCTTCTAGGTACTATTTTCCACTTTGACTTCTAACATTCTAACATTAGGTTTAATCTGCTTTTGAATTTTATGTAAATAGAAGCCTACAGTTTATACTCCATTGAGTCCAAAATTGTTGAGTCTAATAGCTTCTTTTTCTCAGCACTTTATACTATTTATATATAATATTTATATGTATCTATTACATATAATATTTTCTTATTCATTCTACTACTAATAAACATTTGATCCACTTCCCAGTTTTCAGATATAACAATGCTTCTATGAATACTCTTGTGCATGTACTAATAATCATAGGTAGTAAGTATTTCTGTTTAGTATATGATTGTTACATCAGAGAATATGTATATGCTGAGCTTTAATAGATGCTGTAAAACAGTTTCATAAAGTGGTTTTACCATTTTCTATTTCTACCAGCTGTGTATGAAATTTGTATCTGCTCTAAATTCTCATCAATACCTGCTGCTGTCAGTCATTTTCATTTTAGCCCTTCTAGTGGATATGTAGTACTAATACACTGTGAGCTTAATTTCTATTTCCTTTATGGCTCAAAAATATATTCATCTTTTCATGTGCTTTTTGGCTTCTTGGATATCCTCTTTTGTGAAGTACTTGTTCAAATGTTTGCCTGTTTATTCACATAAGTTATCTGTCCTTTATGAATTTATAGGACCCCTTTATTCTATATAGGAGTCCCTTGTTAGATGTGTGTTTTAAAAATATCTTCTTCCTTTCTATCACTGCACTTTCTCTTTCTTAATGATGTCTTCTGATGAGCATACATTCATAATTTTAACATATGATATACTTAAAGGCAAAATATTGAAAGATTTACCCTCAAACTGGAAACATGACAAAGATGCTTATTATCACCATTTCTATTCAACATTGAACTGGACCTTGTAGCCAGTCCATAAAGGTAAGATGAAAAAGGAGGGAAGAGGAAGAAGAAAATGAACAGGAGAAAGGAGGGAGGGCAAGGATGGAGAGAGGGAGAGGGAAATAAAAGTTATAAGAATTATAAGAATTAAAAAGAAAAAATAAAAGCTGTTATAATTCAAAGGCAAAAATAATAATGTGCTAGAAGGTCCAAAAAAGTCTGCAAGCTATGAGATAATGGGTGAATTTAACCAGGTCACTGAATGCAAGGTTAATATTTAAAAAGTCAACACTTTTTCTCTCTATATAAGCCATGAGCAATTATAAAATGAAATTTTAAAACAATACTATTTATAAGAGCTTAAATAAAAGCAAATAGAAATAAATCTAACACAAAAGATGTGTAAGACCACTATATTGAAAACTACAAAAGGTTAGGGACAGAATTTAAAGTACAAAATAAATGGAGGAAAATGCCATGTTCATGCATTTAAAGACACACTATATAGAAAGGGCAATTATCACCAATTAAATGTAATCTACAGATTACATTTCAGACACTCCAACTGGAATCTGGTAAGTTAATTCTTTAAATTTTTTATTAAAATGTAAAGGACCAAAAATAACCAAGGTAATGTTAAAGAAGAGCAAAGCTGGAGGTTGCAAACCTTGAACTTTTCTAGTATAGCAGAATTGTATCACTGCTGCATTTACTTTATCAGTGTGTTCCACTTGGCTGAGATAAACTGCTGCATGGCCTAAAGCCCTACAGTTGCTTGAACTGAGTGGTCCTGCCCCTTGTTACTACAGATCTCTGAAGAACTGTTTATCAGAGAGTAGTTGACATCAGGATTATAATGGGGGACCCAACCCTTCAGGAAACTAGACACACCAGGAGCTTTGTTTTAGGCACAAATGCCTTATCTGCTTTTAGTGAGTTTTCCTTTTGCTTTTTTTTTTCTCTTATAATCTCTAAGCTTTTTGCCTTTCCTCTAGCCTTTTATCTTAATCTTTTAACTCTCCCTTAATACATTTAAATCCATTGGCTGCTAACCTTTTTTTTCTTCCTTTTAAAGCCCAGCTACTTTGTAGCATAATTATTTTCAACCCAAAATTGGGGAATGAGAAGTTTGCTTCCCTGTGGGCTATTCTTTCAGTTACTAGTTCCCACCAAACTCATCTGTAAACAAAACCTTGTGGAGTGAATGGTAAACAGTTTAATTGAGAAGTCTTATGCTCATTAAGGTGTAAAAATAGAGTGGTTTATTTCTCAATATCTGCAGCCTACTGCATACTACATAACTTCCTCCCTGCTGAGTAATGAGAATTCTAATTATTCCTGTACTTCTCTGGTCAATATTCAATCAATCAATTTAAAGTATTAGCAATACTATAGATGTTCCAATTCCTTTTCTTAACTGCTTTAGTTCACAGATAAGGAAGCTTGGGCTAAGAAATTTGGCCAAGATCTAGTAAATGACACTCTTTGAATGCCAGCAGTATGGCTTTAGAGCCAATAACCCTTATAAAAAGCCCATTGAGAGGAAAAAATTACTTATGTAAGATAGCTCTGAATATACTCAGTACATTCTTCATCAAGGGCTCTTAAACAACATACAGTGAGAGACCACATAAAATCCCTAAATCTGAAGGCAGATTTGGGGTACATACAGTCAATTTTTGATACTTGCAGCAGTTATATTTTATAATGTCACTGAGAACACAGAATTAGTGAATACTAAATCATTGCTCCTAAGGAAGATGAAGAATTTCTATCCT
This sequence comes from Neofelis nebulosa, assembly GCF_028018385.1. Taxonomy (NCBI): domain Eukaryota; kingdom Metazoa; phylum Chordata; class Mammalia; order Carnivora; family Felidae; genus Neofelis; species Neofelis nebulosa. The sequence continues at coordinate 37,476,755 of NC_080785.1, forward strand.
TGGGAAAACAGTGATAGATTTCTGCAAGCCTGTGGTCACAATTTTTTTGTCAACCAATTAATATATAACCTTGTTTTATGTGTTTCTGTTTTTATTTAATATATATATGTTATATTATATATGTATAATAATATACATATATGTATACATATGTATACATATATATATATAATTAATTCATTAACACTGAACTAATGACCAACATCACTATAACTTATGCCTATATTAAGTGTATCTAATACACATTTTCTGCATATCATGTATCACTGCCTTCTTATGCTTAGAAAAGCAGTTCAGCACTATGCTTGGGACCATTTTAAACAGTGAAACCACAAAAAAAAAAGCAAAAAAAAAAGTGAAAAACATGACCTTGAATATACTGTGACATTGATACTTGTTTGCAGTATGAAACCTGAAATAAGAAACCAAAGCTTGGTTTTACTAACTTCAGCTGTGAATGTCTACATCAGGCAACACAGATTTTTCATTGCTTTGCATGGGCACATACCTGAGAATGACCAGGAAAGGACTTGAAATGCTGACTTTGGGGTCACAAATTCTTCTACTGAGTAAGCAAAACCATAAATTTGGAATTTGTGAGTAATGATGCCCTATATATTATTTTCTAGGAAGATGCTTAGCTATGACCAGATCCTCAAAAACAGTCTGTAACCTCTTAGAATAACCAAAGAAAGAATGAAGACAGAGAATAATTTAAAGTTTATCTCTGACTCAAACCCCAACAAATTGAGACCGACACTGAACAATGTGGTATTTGCCCATTGTATGGTTGTTTCTACTGCATTTTGGTGGACATCAATGATTCATGCTGAAGCCTGAGGAACCACCTTAGTAAATACACGCTGAAATTCATTAGAAAGAAAGAAAGAAAGAAAGAAAGAAAGAAAGAAAGAAAGAAAGAAAGAAAGAAAGAAAGAAAGAAAGAAAGAAAGTCCAAATGATCCAGTGACCAAATGACCTAGTATATTAATGTTACTAATTGAGCCTAAATTTGATCAACAGAACATTTGTCTTCATTGCAACAAAAATGATGAGAGATGTTATTCTCAGTGTTGTATAGCATCATCTTTGAAAGTAAACATATAGGAAGTTCTCCTCTGATGTCAGGATAGGGATAAGTATTTTTATCTGAAGCACCTGGCTTGTTTTCATCTCAGGAGCACTATAAATCTTATCATGATTTTGTTTCCCTGTTCACTGCTAGAAAGCTTAGCCAAATTTATAGCTCAACATCAGCATAGTACATATGTACATTACCCTTTTAATTTTATCTTTCCAAACAGTATTTTACTCATGTTCTAATTTTTTCACCTTCTTTCCATATTTTTATATTTTCTTTCATTGCACCTTAAATCACTTCTTAAATAATAAGTTTACATAAATAATAAATGCTGAACATATAATTTTTTATTTATAATCTTTTCAAAAAATTCCAATGGAAAATGAGAAGCACCAGTAAAAATGTAGATGCAGATAATTTCTGCCCCCATAAAAGACAAGAGTTATTTTTCCCCAAAAGTCCTTTCTATACCCTATCGCAGCTCCTTTCAAACTGTGGTCTCTGGACCAGCAACATCAGTTTAAACCCGGAATGTTAAGAAATGCTAATGCTTAGGCATCACTCCAGACCTTCTAAATTAGAAACTCTGAGCGAGGGGACAGCAACGTGGGTTTCAACAAGCCATCCAGGTGATGAGGATGCACACTCCACACTGCTCGACAGGAAATTGTGTCACATGAAGCCCACTTATGCTCTCTTTTGCCATAATGATGGGCTTATAACCTTACACTTCTCAAATATAACTGTACTGGAATCCTACAGGAAGATTTTTATAATCACGAGGGCTTAGGACCAATTTATGGGTATTCTTTATACCTCTCTACATATCCTGATAAGCAAATGTGACAACGATTCTCTAAGTCTAAAGACAGGTTCAGTCATGAAATCAGTGATTACTCCTTACATCTTAGAGCATTTCAGGCTAAATCTTGTTCCAAGAAGTTCAAACTAGTATATTGCTACAGTATCATTTTGAGAAATCAGTAAACTGGGTTCCTGTCTTACTGTGTACACCAAAATAAATATCAGATTAAGTCCAAGATTTAAATGTTTAAAATGTCAGTCTATAAAAATACTAGAAGAAAATGCAGATTAAATTCTGCAAAATCTTGAGGTGAAAAAGACTTTAGAATAACCATGACCTAAGCCCAGAAGCAAGAGCAGGAGGATGGACAAGTTTTTCTACATAAAAATTGGTATAGGATGACATCGTTAAATGTAAGTAGGTAGATTATTTCCTGTGCTCCTTTTGCACTACTGTGTCAATCTAAGCATTGACGCAAAGAAGGAAGACAACCTTAGGGTAGTCAAACAGAATTGTGTCAATTTCTTGGCCTTTGTATGGACCAGTTTGAAGACAAAAAAATATGGAGAACAATAAATCAATTTTTGTTTTCCCAAAACAAAATAAAAATTCTCTGAAGGGTAGGAGAAAGAAGGTTAGAAAAGACCTGTACCTCGCTTCCTATCTGGAAGTCTAAGCAGGAGAGTTCTTCACAAGAGTCCTAGTTGGCATCACCACAGTATAGTGGGAGCAACTGGGATGCCTGTATGGAGAAGCTGAGGCAATCCCACCAACTTTTTGTAGCCCCGGAGAGTAAAAGAGATTAAATTACCCTGAAAAGTATATAGCTGTAAATTCCTAGAGTGAGCTAGGGGACCTGAAGAGGTCTCACAGTTGTAACTAGAGGAAACACCAGCAGATGGCAGCATGGACTATACTGTACAACTGGGGACCACAGCCATTTTAGTGAAGTCAACCATCAATAGGTGTTAATAGCCATCACAAAAGATGCAAACATGAACAGAACCCAACTGAGGGACTAATCACATTCTGCCAACACCATGACCCTCTAGAAGATTCCCAGAATTTATATGCCTCTTTAGGGACAAACAGGTAAGGGAGTGAAGTCCTGAGTTGCCATAATTTAAACTTGAAGTAACTGGATTTATACAAGTGAATAAAATCCACCTGTTATCACGTGGAACAAGAGGGGTGCAGAGGGGTTGCTGGAAAGGTAAATATTCAAAAACAAAGGAAAATATTACTATATTTTTATTTTTTGCACTCATGAGTATAGCTTAAGAAAATTATACATTGGAAATTTCTGCATGGCAAAAAAAAATTGTAAACAAAGTCAAAAGATACGTGATCAAGTAAGAGCAAATAAGGAACTTATTTGCCAAACAAGGGGCTAATTTCCTTGCTATACAAAGAACACTTAGTACCAAGAAAAAGTTCATTTTTATTAGACAAAGAGAACTATACAATAAGAACTGCAATTCATTCACCTGAAATGTGCAACCTTTACTGGAATTTTATGATGGGATAAAAAGAGGAGGGAAATGTGGTAAAGAATTACCTTGAATAAAGAAAAACTTACAATTAACTGACATATTCATTATTGAAAATGAGTTTATTGGATGATTTGAATCTATGATATATTAGTTAAAATCTAGATAGTCAATCATTCTTGCTTTTACCATACTGCAATGTCACAGGATCCACATTATCAGCTGCCCTTTCTTTCCACAGGCCCCTAGGAACTCTGAATATAGATCACTCACTGTTCTCAGGAATTTCCTCTCTAATAAGGCTGACTACAAAGCCAGACCCATTCTAACTAGCCCTCCTTCACTTTTCTCCCCATGTATAAACAATCTTATTTTAATGTTAAAGGCTTACCTTCAAATTAATTGTGGGAAGCAGACAAAAACTAACATGAAGAGAACAGAACTATCAAAGCCACTACTCCATATTCCAGGCTTCAGGGCACCATTTCTAAGTGAGTATTTTCAACGTAGGATAATTACTACATATGAAAAAAAAATTTGTTTTAGTGTATGTGGTGGCTTTCTTATGTATAGTAAACTTGGAAATTATAGAGAGGTAGAAGAAAGAAAAAGTGTCACTTGTAGTTCTCCCATGTAACATCACTACAGTCAACATTTTGCTTCATTTTCTCTGGCCTACAGCACCTCATTTTTAAAAAATGTATGTTTCCCATTTTTATAATTTACATTTTTACATAACAACAAAGGTCTTTCCAGAGAACTTTAAACTTTCCTCAAGTATCCTCTTTAATGATGCAGAATGGATAATTTACTTGAATATTCTTCACTCTTATGACAGGTTATTTCTACTTCTGACTTGCTTAAAGTATTGCAGAAATTGATATTTTTGTAACAGATTTGAGCATTTTTTTTCTGGAACTGAAAGTTCTTCAGGAGAGTTGCCCAACGGAGGAATTGTTAGATTAGAAGCATGTACATTTTTAAAGCTCTTGATTTATTCTGCAAAACTTTCTTTCCTCAAGTGTTCAACCTACCTGTCACTGAAAATGCACAACAGTATTGGCAGTTCGATGTCACTCTCAGTCACACTGGGCGTCTCCTTTTGTTTTAATATTTTGGTAAGTTAAATGGTATCTAGTTATTGTTTTATTTTAATTGATATATCTTTCTTGAATTTGCTTGTCATTTGTATGAAATATTTGCAACCTCTCCTTTTCCCCCCAGTGTGACCCTATGCTCAGCCAAACCCATTCGGTTAAATATATTATGTAGCAAGTATTATGTGTCAGGCATTGTGATATATATTGGGAACACATTAATGAAACTAATTTGTAGCTCTCTAATTTGCAGCTCTCTCAGCATGTAACACCTTTACTTGTTCTGGGCCTTTGCACTTGTTATTGTTGTTACCTGGAATGTTCTTTCTTCTCTGGATAACTCCCACTTGCCTGTTGGATCTCAGCCTAGGTGTATTTAGAAATTCAGCGTACATGTGTTCCCTATGTCTGCCCATCCTTTTCATGTGTAGGCATTATCACTTTGAACTATAATTTCATATTTACGCTGTACCTTCCACTGGATTGGCAGCTCCTTGAGAACAGACAGTGTTTCATGCTTATATTTGCACACACACTATTTAAAATTGTTGGGTACATAGTAACCAACTAATGAACAAACAAATACATTTCAGTGTTGAGTAGATGGATTACTAGCCATGCAATTTGCTCATTTTAACTCAGTGTCTTCATGTGTATGAGTGGGTGTGTGTGTGTGTGTGTGTGTGTGTGTGTGTGTGTGTGTGTGTTTCCAGTTCATTTTCCCTTCTACTTAATTTTTGGGGGAAGTGTTAATTTTGTATATTTTGGTAGAATCTACCCAGTATATCTCTTTTTTCCTTACCATGTTTAATTATAAATTCAACAGATGTTTCTGTTTAAAACTTCAAATAGCACACAAGGATCCAAAGTACAAGGTAGACACTCTCTCACCCTCCCTCTATGTGATCAATATAAAGTTTTTTGTGTATTTTCCCAAAGACTTTCAATGTATATATACAAAAATGTTTATGTGTTCTTTGTTTCTTTAAATAAGTGAGATAGTACTATGAATATTGTGTTCTGAAACTTGCTTTTTGTTCCTTAATCTTGGTCATATATATTTATGAATGGTATGTTTTGGTCATGGTAAGACATTTGTACTCATTATTTAGAACATTAGATACTATTTAATAAACTTACCATAATTTATCCAGTTATCCATCAGATATTTAACAGGTATGCATTTTTTTCTCATTAATGTACATATAATACTTAAAAAAAAGAATTACCCTTTCCTTACCTATATTAATCTATTCTATTTTTATCTTATTTTAATTTTTTCATATAATCATAAATCTTTTTCATGGGATGAAGATAGTCCTATTTTGCCTAACATCCCAGCCACCATCAGCATGTTCAAAGACTTTGCCCCTAGTATGTCTTCTCTCTTTTGCATCATTAATTCTTCCTTCTTTTATGGATCATTCCCACCACCACCACCACCAACAACAAAAATCATGCTATAATAATTCTTTTCTTAAACAAAGAGAAAGACATAAATTTATCCACCACTCACTGGTTGCTCCTTTTTATTGCAAATCTACTCAATATAGTTGTTACTGTTCATTTTCTACCTCCAATTTTCTTTTGAACCCACTCTGATAAGATGCTCATTCATACTACTCCACCAAACCTATCCTGGTCAAATCCACCCATCACCTCTATATTAACAAATCCAATTTTATGTATGCATTTATTTGAGAATGAATCTCTCTCTTTAAAAAACATTTCCTGCTATAAATATCGGGGTGCATGTATCCCTTCAAGTCAGTATTTTGTATCCTTTAGGTAAATACAGAGTAGTGCAATTGCTGGATCCTAGGGTAGTTCTATTTTTAACTTTCTGAGGAAACTCCATACTGTTTTCCAGAGTGGTTGCAACAGTTTTCATTCCTACCAGCAATGCAAAAGTGTTCCCCTTCCTCTGCATCCTTGCCAACACTTATTGTTTCTTGTGTTGTTAATTTTAGATGTTGAACATCTCTCTTCACGTGTGTTAGCCATCTGCATATCTTTTAGTTTTGTTGATTGCTTCCATGGCTGTGTAGAAGCTTTTTATCTTGATGAGGTCCCAATAGTTCATTTTTGCTTTTGTTTCCCTTGCCTCCAGAGATGTGTCTAGTAAGAAGTTGCTACTGTAGATGTCAAAGAGGTTGTGACCTGTGTTCTGATTTTGATAGTTTCTTGTCTCATATTTAGGTCTTTCATTCATTTTTAATTCACTTTTGTGTACGGTGTAAGAAAATGTATGGTCCAGTTTCATTCTTTTGTATGCTGCTGTCCAGTTTCCCTAACAGCATTTGTTGAAGAGTGTCTGTTTCCCACTGGATATTCTTTCCTGCTTTGCCAAAGATTAATTGACCATAAAATAGTGGGTTTATTTCTGGATTTTCTATTCTATTATACCAACTTTTTATTCTTTCAAAGTACCTTTAGAAAGATTTTGTCAACATGGAAAATATTCATTGGAATTTTCATCGAAACTATAATTGATTTGGGAATGATTGATACCTTAAAGCTATTTATTCTTCTTAGTATAAGCATCTTTTTATTAAAAAACCATATAGTTATAGAGCGTTATAGTTCTCTTCATATAAGCTTCACATATTTTTCTAACATTAAGGTTATTCTTTTGTAGTTTATCTCTTCATTGGAGTTGAAAATGAGATTTCCACATTATATATTTTTTACTTAATTGTATGTAGGTATGCATGTATTTATAGTGGTGGAATATAGAAAGGCTATTGATTTTGCATTTAAAAAAATACTCAGTTGTGTTATCTTCATACCCTGAGCTAAAGTCAACCAAAGAAAATACAGTTTAGTCATGAAATATATATTTCACAGATGAAGCCTATTTTAAAATCAACTTTCTGATGACAAAATAACAATGGTAACCTCTGCAGTTTAGCAAATGTAACAAAACAGAATTCAGTTTTGGAGCTTTATATATTTTTTTCTTAAGATGTTACATAATTAAACAGGATTGGACTGGTCTTTTATATCATAAAAAATGTTCATATCCATAGTCTAAATGACTATTTTCTGGATTATCTGAAGAGTCTTTCTCACATTTCCCCCTTCTCTCCTTCTCTACCTAAAAATTGGTTACCCTCTCTCCTAATGATTCTGCAGCCTGATTTACTCTCCATGATTCCAAACTAAAGCCACTGTACCTGGGGGTAAGTGTGCTAGAAGTGAGGAGATTAGGAGTTGTGGAAAAACAGTAGGTGCTTTTTGGTAGGTTCATCTTCTCTCTGATTCTTCTTCAGTGAAAGGACAATCTAGGCTTGACTGTTACTAAGGACGTCCCTTCCAATGATAAATGTTATTTATTTACATGGAAAAATATATCTTTACATTTCTTTTCCAACATTTAAATAAATCATAACTTTCACAACAATGTAGAGATAAGGGGCCAGCACAGACCTCAGCAGCAACACCAGCTTAACCCATTGGCATTCATTAAGACACATGAGTTTAAGCCACAGCAATAGTTGTAATCTTGTGACAATAACAACAATAACATCAACAACAACAACAAAAACAAAAACACATCAGATGAAATACATTAACCAAACTAACGATGCATTAAACATCTCTTAATCTCAGTTCAGTTTTACTAAACAAACCAACAGTAACTAGCTTAGTCCCCTTTAAGAAAACAAAGCAGCAAAATTTCAATGTGCTAGGTCAATCAGTTACTATGTGCTTTTTATTCATGACTACCACATCATCATTATGTTGTGTGTGTGTGTGTGTGTGTGTGTGTGTGTGTGTGTGTGTGTGTGAGAGAGAGAGAGAGAGAGAGAGAGAGAGAGAGAGAGGGAGAGAGAGAGAGAGAGAGAGAGAGAGAGACAGATACACATAGGAAAGGGTAATTTGAAGGAAAGACCTGGGAGACATCATCAATCATCAATTTATTTTTAAACATTATTAAGATAAATTTAATCTCAAGATATAATAGATTCATCAATCCAATGTTCCATTGCTTACATGCTGCCTCTACAGGGAGATTTTCCTTATAATTACCCCAAGGGTAAAGAAAGAAATCCCAGAGGAGCTGTGACTAAAGCAGAAGTTGAATTATTACTCTGCATTGTCTTCCTCACATAAAGAAGCTATCATAGCCTTAATTATGTCCTCCATTAATATACTGAAGCCATACCCTACCCCCCCCCCCCACATGTGGCTGTATTTGGAGATAGCTCCTTTAGGAAGGTAATCAAGGTTAAATGAAATTAGGAAAGCAGGGCTCTAGTCCAACTGCATTGGTGCTCTTATGAGAAGGGCAAGAGACACCAGAAATGGATCTCATTCTCTCTCTCTCTCTCTCTCTCTCTCTCTCTCTCTCTCTCTCTCTCTGGATCTCATTCTCTTTCTCTCTCCCTCCCTCCATACGAGTACAAAGGAAAAGCCATGTGAGCACATAGCAAGAAGGCAACTGTCTACAAGCCAAGAAGAGGGCTCTCACCAGAAATTAAATTTACTGGCACCCTAATCATGGACAGAACTGTTAGAAAATAAATGTCTGCTGTTTAAGCTGCCCAGTATGTGGTGTTTTTATGGCAGCTTGAGCTAACTAATACAGAAGTTCATCATCTTTTAATTGTTTATTCTCCTACAGTCTCTGAACTTCACCTGCAGTGTCCTACCATCATCCATCAGTTAACTTCAGTGTCCTCCCAAGGTGAGGAACTGAGAGATTTAGACACTGTTCATGTTTCTGTCTGTGATGTATTTGTAAATGTGTTTTATTGATTTATACAACATGTGGCTTATTATTTTCTGCTGGCCATTAAAACATACCTAGTTTTGGATCCATGTTTTCTGGTTTTGCCTCTGGTCGTGCTGCTTCCACTGTTGTCAGAGGTGCCAAATGCAAGTTGGACTGTAAATGTGTATTTATTTTTCTCACTGGGATTGTAACTGGAAGGCTAGAACATCACAGATTAATCAAACTCCCCTTTTGCATCAATACGGTGCCAGGTTCTTCGGATTAAAACATGCATTTGGTCCGTCAGATTGCCAAGTTTTAGGGTGATGGTGACAATCTTGATGAAGGGACCTCAGAATTTGAGCTTGCACTGTGGTTTGATGCTCAGGACACGGTCCATCTTTACCATATTCATCCACAGCAGTAGCATCACTGGCTGGGAGACTCGTGAGAGACCACATTTGATGCTGCTGCTGCTGATAATAATAATGCCTGTGTTCCTGGGTCATTTATGAGGTGAGAGGAGGGGGCTGTGTATTCATCTTGCATCAATACATTTCATTTTACTTTCTTGTTAATTCTCATAGTTCTCCATTTCATCCTTTTCTGCGTTTCTCTGTATATAATTATACCATATGCAAATAAAGATAATTTTTCATTTCCCTTATAATAATGATGCATCTTATTTTGGTTCCATATCTTATGGCTTTGATTAGCACTTCCAGAACAATTAGATAACAATGAAAATAACAACATTTTTGTTTTCCACCTGATTTTAACTGGATACTATTAAGAATGAAGTCAGCCATTGATTTGAGATGTTATAGAAACAACACATGTTAACGCAAATTCATATGTGATTTTGGAAAGATTTAAAAAAATATGAATGTAAATTTTTTTTCTAGAATTTCTCTAATTTTATTGAAATTACCAAATGTTTTTTTTTTCTTTCCTGACCTATTGGTAGGAAGTAGTATACTAATTGTTTTCCTAATATTGAACTAACTTTGTATAATGCACAAGATTTTGAGTCAAGAAAGTAAACCAGACCACCCTCTGAGGAATGTTTAATCACTAAACACGTTGTACACATTTCTGACCTATAAAAGATTCATGTTCAACTATGATCCCAATCAGCAACTTTCTCTTCCCACTAAAGGGAACAAATTATAACCCTTTCCACTGCTGCAGTAAACAGCAAACAGATTGCTGATTATACAGAAAGGGAAAAAACAGACATAGGACAGAGCATACAGATTAGAAAGAAGCCATTCCATCCTTAACACTAAGTAAATAGCAGACATTTTGCAAAGTGCATTAAAGGGAGCAGACTGCTATAGAAATCAATTAATACAGACTTGTTAACTGAGAGCAAACTATGAGCAATTATATTATCAAGTAAATAGAATAATCTGTAAATAGCAGTAAGGACCCCACAACAAAGAAACCACATGAATTGGCACCCTTTCCTTTTGTGTCCATAGCCTTCTGAGCTTGTCTCTCTAATTCAGCAGTATATCTAGTATTGGAAAGGAAAAAACAGAACAAAAGGACTTATGAGAGGCTGTTAGGAGAAGTAACTCAATGGCATTAAACAAGAAGTGCCCTGACACTGTACAGTGGGAGAAAATTTGTCTCCAGCTGAGACTCCAGCAAGTAAATGACTATTCTTGCCCAGAGGAGATCTATTTAACTCTTCCTGTATTAAAAGCATAAAAGAAACTCTGGACAGAAAGAACTCTCATTGTGGTCAAAATGCAAAGGGCAGAAACATTGAGTGGAAGGTGACCTATCTGGCAGTTATTGGAGGTTCTCACATGGGGCTGGCACCCTATAGAAAGTACTGAAAACACCAATCTGATAAGAAACATGTGATAAAGATTTGGGAGGAGATATCCTGTAGTGAAAAGATGGTGGGAATTAACAGCAGGGAGCTAGATCTTGCTCAAGATATTTGCCATGTGGCCATGAACAGTAACACAAATTCTGAGACAATTTTTCTTCATCTGTAAAATGGAGATATTAATACCCACATGGAAAAGATATCAGAACTAGATGAAATGTATATGTATAGCATAGAGCAACACACAGTAAATATTTTAAAAGATGGCTTGTTACTTTATTAGTTTTGGAGCAAACCTTGAGAAATATAACAGAAACTTGGAAATATATCTAAGATACAAATAAAGACCCTAACACAAAGACAATTTCATGACAGAACACTGTGGGGCAAGAATTATGTGGAACACATAAATATATTAATAAAACTTAGGAAGGAAAATCTCCATATGCACATGGATGGGAAGGGAGACTACCCCCTAAGCTCTATCAACTGTCAATCAAAATTAGCTCCTCAAGGAGGAGAATGGGAAATGTTTATCAAAACACAACACATATACTTTACAGGTATTTGGATATATGTTCAAGTTAAGGCATAGTAATACAGAGACTGTTTCATTTTGAAGGATGGATCTTTCATCCATCTTTGAAGGATTCTCAGTGAATCCTCTTTTGGTCTTTATAAGATTCCATATTAAATAACCACATACAGAGATAACTTCACAGGGGACTCCAGAAATTCTGGAGTACAACTTGGGCAAACCAAGTTGGCAGTACCTCTTACAGAATCATGTTTTAACAAACTTCTTTTTTGCCTGGCTAGATTATTCATCTTAACACTCATCACACTGTATTTCACATGTTTGTTTCAGTATTTGCGACTCTTATTCGACTGTGAGCTCCCTGAAAGCAGGTATAGTTTTATTCACCTTTGTGTTTCTTAGGACTACATACAGATATAGAGCTGCCTTAATGTCACTGTAAGACTGAGAAACTTCTTAGAGGCCCCACTCCATGTCATCTGAAACATGTTAACTTTTAGCAGTCACACTATGGCTCATTTTTACTGTATTTTACTGTAAAATTTTAAAGATACTTGTAATTTTTTTTGAAATTTGGTGATAAGCCAAACACTTTATGATTAGCTCTAATTTCTCTAGTCTCAGCTCATAATGCACATCCAGGAATTCTTGCAAAGTAAAATAATCTAAATTACAAATTGTTTTCAATGGTCATAAAATTTTAATGGACATGATGGACATGAACCTTAACAATGAACAAAGCTGGAGCAATATTAACTTTTGTAGACATTTAAACATTTATTACTTTACAATTTTCAGGGTTTTTTTCTTTTTATATTTTAGAATCAATGGTTTGTTTTTGTTTTTGTTTTTGTTTTTGTTTTCTTTTTGCTTCTTCAGTTCTTAAATGTTGTCAATGGCCTTTGAAGAGCAAGAAGGCCTAGGCACCAGGCCTATTGGCACACCAGGGGTTAATCAACCCCAAGTGCATACAGTAGATGGTCAAGTAGTGTTTGTGGATTTGATGGGTACTTTGAGAATGTGCACATGCCACGGGTATGTAGCACAGTTTGTGATGCAGCTTTATTTTACTAGTGGCACCACTAAGCCATTTTATACATAGCAGTGGCTGGCTACATCAGTCATAATGTTGGAAGTTGAGAAAGAGGCATTTTCAGGACTGAAGGGTTAAGTTGGCTGTCAGAACAGGCCAGCAGCTGAGATCGCCCCATAGTTATCAGCACAGAATCTCAAGCAGACAAGTGGAAGTCAGACAACCTTAAGACTTCAGAGAGATGTTGGGCTTCACAGACATTGGCAATACCACGGTCAGGCCTTACTGCTGATATTCATGAAGGGAGGGAGACTGACAGATGAGTTCACAAAAATAGATTGCTCTGATGCCATCTTTTCTAGGGAAGCCTGACTTCACAAACACTGTTCTCCAGACTATGTGTGAATGACTGCAATGAGCAGATGCTCCTGGGCTCAAGGGGCAGTCATTCCTCAGATGTATTATGGCAGAAAGAAAACAACTTTAAATATGGTAGTTGAGAAAGGCATTCAAAAGAGCAGTTGGATGGGACCCCAAGTTGAGATGGCTCATGTGTGCTTAGTCATCACCCCAGTGGCAATTACACCTGACACACCTGGACCTCTAGGTCTCAGTCGAGGTACTATCTGCCACGGTTTCATGGCTGCACTGTAATAGCTAAGCAGGATGGGAAGAGAGTTGAGAGTTTTAAAGTCTCAGTATGGATAGATATGATTCCTAAAAACCTCTGAGATTTCCACATCAGATTATTCTTTCAGGACTTCTCCAGGGTGAGAATCCTAAATGCTAGACCTTGGTAGACAGTTATTTACAATTGAAATTTCCATCTGCCTTAATGATTCCCAAGCATACTTGAACTATAATTGAATATCTAACTCTGAATTATGCTTATACTTTCATCAATTATTCAACTTTTTCCTTAAAATATGTTGGGTATAGAATCTTTGGCATAACAATTAACAGCTGCACAAAATGCATCTCTTTTAGCCATATTGCCTCCAGGAATTTGATGATCATATTCATGTTTGGATGCTCTCTCTTACAAAAGGTTTTTGTAAGATAGACAAATGACAAGTATCATGTTATAGCTACTTTATTTCAGGGAAAATGACCATGCATTGCAGCAAAACTAACTAACCCAAAGGCACAAAAGTCTTAGAGAGGAAGGTTGGGAGCTAACACATAATGAGGATCTATTATGTGCTGAGAAGTTTGTATGTATACACATCTTTTAGTAAGCATTGCTTCACAATTCTGTTTATCAGATCCATAACTCTGACCATTTTCAAACAAAGTCTGGTACCATGAAAAATGCAAAGAGGGCTCTACATGACTTTGGAGCATTTATTCACTTGCTTAATAACCTTCAGTGACTCCCTATCTCCCACTAGGTCAATTTTATAATTCTGCTTGCTTTTCAAGATCTTCACTGGTCTCCCTACTAGCCTACCTTATTTTTTCTTTCTTCCCACATATTCCCTCTGAGCAACATAGGTCAGTATTTTTACTAACCTACAAACATACTTTGTTCATTGCCTGTTCCAAGCATCTTTCTTTCCTCTTCTGCCACCTATGTAAATGTTACCGATTCTTCAAGGATCCCTTCACAGCTCATTATTTAGCAGAGTTCAGGGACCAGAAATGCTACAGAGACTTTGTTAAACACGATCTTAACTACAATATGGTAATTCGCAAAGCACAGACTTAAAACAATGATGTGATAATGTAGTTAGTGCACATTTATTTATGGTGAAGGGAGCTCTGAGGTTTTATCTCCTTGGAATAAAGCAAAGTGCTAGCTGATTCCAGCAACTTCAAACTCTAAGTCCCTTGGAATATAAGAGGTGGCATTTTTCATGGGACCTGAGTTCAGTAATATAGTTTTTAATCCTCCATTGAACTACTTGAACATAAGCTTGACAAATTTAATTTTTAAAGTTATCAGGCTCTAAAGTACATTCCACAGTATTTGAATTTGCAGGGCTACCACTTCCATAATAAAATACGAGACTTAGGATAAATAGGATGCCCACCTTCCTTTTCTTTTCATGAAGGGAGACTGCTCTATAATCCAGAATGGAACTCATGGAGACTAAGTATAACAGTTCATATTTTCTTTATAGGCAATACAAGAAGCCTAACTATCAAAGTCATACAACCTTTTAGTTTTGAATGACATTGTTCAGCAGAGGTTTTCACACTATGGTTTTATGAACATAGGCAGTTGTTAGAATTCTTTAAGGAAAATTTTTTATATTTAAGAATGTTTAAACACAATTTTTAAAAGTATCACTTTAAAGAGATTTATGATAATGGAAACTAAATGATATGCCCATTCCAAGAGTAAAGAGAACAATACAGTGCATTAAACATGGTCAGGTCAGAATCTGCTGCTTTTGATATAAGGTTGTTGATCTGGTAAAATTTTCCTTCTAAATATTCTAAAGTTACTATTCAGTCAATAAAATTTAAGAAGTATGCACTAAGTATTATATGTGAGCCCTGTGCTATGTACTAAGTGGCCAAAATCAGACATAGTTTCTGTCTTCATGGGAGCTTTCTGTTTGTGAAACAGACAGACATGATTGAAACGATCACTCTAATGACTGTATAATTACAAACTGAGCTAAGTTTTCTGAAAAAAAATGAAGTGTCCTAGGAAACTTAGTTCTGAGATTCCAGGTTCTCTTCCAGATATATAATAGCCAAAATAGACATATTTCTGCCCTATAAGAACTAGACTACAGTTAGGGGGATAGGCATTATGTAAGTAAGTAAGTAAGTAAACAAATAAACAAATAAATTCAAATAATACTTGGTCTTATGGAGAAAACAAGGTGTACAGTGATGAAGAACAATAAGGAATGGGGCTGATTAGATAAAGAAATAAGAGGTACTTTTCTTAGGAGAGATATGTATGCTGAAGACTAAGGAATGAGAAGGATCCTGCCATTTCAAGGAGTATTGGGGGAAGACAAAATCATGTATGAAAGTCCTAAAACATAAAAATAGATTTGTTTGTGAAAAGATCAGAGAGTATGCCACAGTGGTTGGAATAGAGGAGGGAAGAGAAGAGAGACATAAAATAAGGTGATAAAAAAACAGGTAGCAGTCCAATCATTAGAACCATATTAGAAATATCAAGGGGGGTTTGGATTAGATTCTAAATGCAATGAGAGAGCATGAAAGAGGACAAAATGATTTAAAGTTCAAATTGTTCCCCTTGGTAACTAAATAGACTATGACAGAAGGAATTGCAGTCAGACACTATTGCTGTCCTCCAAGGAAGAAGGGGTTATATTGTACCAGAGTCTTGGCAGAGAAGATGAAGAAAAATACAGATTTCAAGATATTTTGAAGGAAAACTCAAGGAATCTGTTGATGCATTGGCTGGGGGAAGGCAGGAAGATTAGGAAACGTAAATTAAGGATGACTCCCAGGTTTCTGACTTGAGCAACTGAATGGATACATCAATAGATGTGATGACATCTCCTAAGTTGGAGAAGTGCGAAAGCAGAACAAATGTGAACTTAGGTGGGGTGGGGTAAGGTGCAAAGGAATTTGGTTGCAGCCACACAGATTTTGATAGGCCTGTAAGACATCCTAGTTGAAAGGTCAGGTGGGCAGTTAAATATGTATATGAGGAGACATTTGAAATGGACATAATTGAGGGATCTTCAGTCTGTAGATGATTTATAAAGTAATGGTTATAAACAGTACCACCAAAAGAGAGAATATAAAGAGAGAGAAGAAGGGGATCCAAGACCAAGTTCCAGAGGAAAATGTTCTAGGGAAAACTAACAAAAGAGATTGGGAAGGAATGGTCAGTGAAATCTTGGACACTAAGACATGAAAACTAAAAGATAAGAGTGTTTGAAGAAATGTGTAGTGTTATTGAGAAGTCAGGTACTCTTTTGGCTTTTACTCATTTATTGATTAATATCTGTGATTTTATTTTTAAAAAAGATCAATGTATCAAAATAACATCATGTAAAAATAATAATCCATAACAGAAAGAGTTGGTAAAGTAGTTCTATACACATTATCTCACTTGATCCCAACAATTAAATATATTTTATTACTGACTGTATTATACACTCAAAAACACTGGAGCTTATAAAAACAAGTAATATTTAATAATAAAGTCAACATTTATTAAACAAGTATTGTGAATTTCTCCTTTGAGAGGCATGTTCTAGACTCTGTGGATATAGTTATAAACAAAAAAAATTGTATCCTTGAATTCAAAATGCTTACTTTCCAATGAATATTGTACTATACTGATTACAACATAGCACACAGGGCTTAGAAAATTATTAAGAGGTACAGAGTTTTAGTAATTCAAAAATATATATTCTCTCCAATGTTTATTGCAGCATTATATACAACAGCCAAGACATGGAAGCAACCTAAGTGTCCATCAAGAGACAAATGGATAAGGAAGATGTGAGATACATGCGCGTGCACACACACACACACACACACACACACACACACACACACAGTGGGATATTATACAGCCTTAAAAAGATGAGATCACACCATTTGAGACAACATGGATGGACCTAGAGGGTATTATGTTAAGTGAAGTAAGTCAGACTTAAGAAAGACAAATGCCATATGATTCCACTCATAAGTGGAATGTAAAAACAAACAAACAAAAACAAATAAATAAACAAAAACAGAATCAGACCTATAAATACAGAGAACAAACTGAAGGTTGCCAGAGGGGATTGGGATTGGGATGGGGATGGGCAAAATGGGTGAAGGGGAGAGGGAGATACAGGCATCCAGTTGCAAAATGAGTAAGTCAAGGGAATAAAAGGCACAGCATAAGGAATACAGTCAATGATACTGTAATAGCAATGTAACAGGACAGATGGTAGCTATACTTGTGAACATAGCATAATGTATAAACTTGTCAAATTACTAAATTGTACATGTGAAACCAATGTAACATTGAGTGTCAACTATATTCAGATTTCAAAAGTGCAGAATTCTGACCCGAGAGGTTCACTTTTTAAAAAATCTTAATTACTCATTAAAAAAAATTTTTTTAATGTTTTATTTTTGAGAGAGACAGAGAGAGAGCACAAGTGAGCAGTGGGGGAGGGGGAGAGAGAGAGGAGACACAGAATCCGAAGCAGGCTCTAGGCTCTGAGCTGTTAGTACAGAGCCAGACATGAGGCTCAACTTCATGGACCGTGAGATCATGACCTTGGTGAAGTCTGACACTTAACCGACTGAGCCACCCAGACACTCCTTAATTACTCATTTTTTTAAGAGTTCATTAGTATTGGGGAGCCTGCGTGGCTCAGTTGGTTAAGCCTATGATTCTTGATTTCCACTCAGGTCTTATCTCCCAGTTCCTGAGATAGAGCTCCACATGGGGCTCTGAGCTGACAGCTGAAGCCTGCTTGGGATTTTCTCCTGCTCACTGCCCCTCCCACACTAATCCTGTCTCTCTCTGTCTCAAAATGAATAAACATTTAAACAAACAAAATAAAACAAGAGTTCATTAGTATTAAGTATACACACATTGTTGTGCAAGAGGATCACTTTTTAAAATTCCTGCCAATGTTATAAATCTAAAAATAGTACTTTTTTGAATTTGAGGTAATACTATCTTTAGTAAACTAAATATACATGTTTACTCTTTGTCTATATTGACATATTGAGGGGTCTGTATCTTAAAACTTTTCAAAACCTTACCTACGCTCTGAGATTTCTTAATAATATTAATGCTTGCCAAGAATTTAAAAAGCATTAAAATCTGTACTGTTTGTGTCTAACCAAGTCTTTATCCATTTGGGCATTGTCCTGATATTCTATCAGTGTAGTCACTGGAGTATATAGGCTTCCTGATATCCCATAAATATTGTCTACTTTGTTTTCATGGATTAAGTGAGTCTTAGAACCACCTTGACAAAATAGAATGTCACTAAGTTTGTGCTTTTTCAAACAATACAGAAAAAAGAAATTTCAATGTATTTAATAGCATATACTTTATCTTCTTTTTCTTATCCTCTTTTCCTCTAGGAATTTATTCCTGTCTAAAATAATCTATGAATGCTACAAAAAATGTGGCATCTTATCTGTGAAAGAGTCAGATAACATTAGTCCTTGGTAGATTTATCAATATGTCTGGCACTTAGGAGATTTATGCGTGGGTCATTCTGACAGGACATATGTAACATTGATTTTTTGGCTGGATTCGTGCTAACTGGACTTGACTGTATAATTTTGTGTTAGAGCCACTGACCCTCTGAAAAACTGGTTTGCATTTGTACTTTTATTTTGGATAAAACCCGGTTTAGATTTCTTTGGCCTTCAAAATGACCACGATGGTCTCTATGGCTTCTTCTTTTTTTTTCTTTTTCCCTTCTGGAATTTACACTGGCCAAAGAACACTTTTCTTTTTAAAAACTGACTTTCACTGTTGCCATGGCTGAATCATTCTTAGAGCAACTTCAGTTTTACAGAGAGATTTTTGTTTAATGTCTTCTCTGGCATTTTATAAGGTTAAAGAGGCACTTAGCAATAACCTTCGTGTGCAGTACATATAGTCTGCAGTCATTGAAACATGAGCGCAGATGAATAGCTATGTTATTCCCACTAAAGAAAAGAGGAAAAAAAAGACTTAAATTCTATTGAAGCAAATGACCAATGGTTCTCCATGTGGTAGTACCTCCTTGTAGGGTGTGTTTTGGGAAAGCATGGGTTATTTGAGGTTGTCACAATGAGGGTAGGCTCTAGTTTTTCAAGAGAGATAGCCAAAGATATGTTCTACAGCATGCAAAGCAGTCCACTAACAAAGAATCGTCCCACAGCCCACATGACTTTCAAACATCCCACTGGTCACTTACACAGATGAAAAATCTGTTTATTATCTGAGCCTAGAAGCTAACTATATTTTATAGTAAGCACAATGTGTTTCTGTATGGTTTTCCCTGAGGTACTTTTTCCAGGAACGCCAGTACTAAGCAAATAGTGGGAAGATTTTATTTTGTTTTTTCTGGACTTTAACCAAAAGTTGTCTATAATTTTATAAAATCATGTCCTGACAGCACTGTCACTTGAGAGATTCAAGTCACCAGTACAACCAATTCAACATACCTGTATCAGTCTGCACTTACAACAGTCATATGTTAGGAATTCTAGGTATATAGATGAAAACATCTCACCACTTCATTTTATTTTCTTCTGTAGTCATGACTGAGTTTTTTCATATTAAACGCATAATATTTCATTTTATTCTTTCTCCTATTATGAAACCAGATCATTGTACTGATTTAAAAAAAAAAATATTAGGGGTACGTGGGTGGCTCAGTCAGTTAAGCAACCAATTTTAGATCAGGTCATGATCTCACAGGTCATGAGTTGGAGTCCCACGTTGGGTTCTCTGTTGTCACCATGGGGCCCACTTCAGATCCTCTGTCTCCCTCTCTCTCTACCCCTCCCCCACTCTCTCTCTCTCTCAAAAATAAAATAAAACATTAAAAAATATATTATAACATAGGATATACTATCTAAAGTGTCATTTTAGGATAAAAAGGGAACATTATAAAACATTTCTTATAAAAAGAGTTATTGGCTGAACACTAGAAAGAACACTTAATTTCTGACTTCTGAAACTTAAGAGAGAAGGGGAACTATCTCATCTCTTCTCTGGGGGGTTTTAGATGATGTTAATCTGGACAAATCACAGAGGCTTTCCTGGCAAGCATTTTGGAAGCACTGACCAGTTATGTCAGACAGATACAGACAAGGAATTCACCCTTTAGCATCACTGTTTATGTGGTATAATAGTCTATTTCATGATAGCCCTTAGCATGAGAGCTCTAACCTCAATCTCTAGAATCAGATCATAGCCTGATACAGTAAGTAAACATATCAGAAGCAAAACACTGGCCCTATTTATTCAGACCTGCCTTGGTCCTTGATTTGTACTTATCCCCTATATAGCCTGAGGGTCCTACTGCCTCAGAGAAGCCAACAATAAAGCCTTTCCCCATAGATGTACATCAAAGCTTTTTTTCCCCAAGAAATTTTATCACTGATTTGTGAACTTTGCAGTCCTGGCCGACACTCCCTCTGTGGTCCAACCTAGTATTAGAGCCCGAGGAAAATTCAGGTAGGCTGTGTGTCCTTAGCTCCTCTCTGCCCATGCCCTACCCCCTCCTTCCAGAGGCTTCCAGGACCATATGCAAATATGTCCTCTGATGGTTGATGATCATCTTTTATTATTTTTTGACATAGGCTCAGCTATTTACTGTAATCATTGAGCTTTTAATGATCTGAAATGGACATAATAAAAAGTAACTAACTTTACAAGATTGTGATAGAATCCTAGGCACAGGCAAGAAGAATTTTTTTAAAAAATTACCCAAATACACCTAGGTACTCAGGTGTGATGGTTTTTTGTGAAGAATCTATACCCACCATTCCCAGGTTCAAATGCCAGCTATGCCATTTACCAGCTCTGTGACCTTGGTCTAGTTATTTAACCTCTCTGGTTTAGATCTTCTGTACAATGGTGATAATAATAGTACATACCTACCACACAGGATTGTGATGAGGATTAAAGGAGTTAATGTATGCAAAGTTCTTAGGACAGCACTTTGCACATAGTAAGCACTCAGTAAACACTAGTTATTAGCCCTAGGATTGTGTTTCTGTTTCCAGAGAAAATAAATGCAGACATTTATTTTCCCAGGTGTTCAAGTTAGAAAGAGAGCCAAACGCTAATATGTTTGTTCATCCTCAAGTTTCTCTTGTGCTTTAAAAAAAGGTAGGAGTCCTTTCTTTTTCCAAATCACAAGTATGTGATAATTAAAATACATTCCCATGACCTCATGTACTTAAAAATGTGCATTATATCTTTCTTGTAAAATGTGAACCAAGAGGTGCTTTGGGCAAAGGTGGTTCCACTTAGGGGCTTAACCAGCAGGTTTAATTCTGATCCTAATGTTCCCTAGCTTCATCTATGAATCTAGTGACACAACATAGAATTCTTGCAACCATATAGCTTTTTCATTATTCTTTTTTGAATATTTGCTTTTTCCCTGTTGGAAAATAAAATTTCAAACCGCTATTCACATTGTTACTCCAATATGTCTAATGTGTCTTCATTACTGTTCACAGCACCAGTGATTACCACCGCGCCCAAACATCAATTAATGCCTGATGATGATTATGATGTTGATGTAGTCAGAACAGAGGAGCCCTTGATTATTCTCCATCTCTGTGTCAGATATTCAGTGTATATCTAAATATAACCCCAGATCATCCATTTGGACTGAATTGCTTTATAATCAGTAAAACTGAATTTTCCCCCTGAATTTACGGAAACTTTTTGTCTCACATAGGAGTCATAGCCTAAAGGTTATGAAGATTCTAGCCTTCTCTGCTTGTATAAATTAATAATACCAGGATCAACATTTCCTTCTATTTATTTATATTTAAAGCACCTGACATGAGAATTTAGGGGATTCACCCAGATTTAATCCTTTATTTCAATAGTTTACATTTCTTTACTTTTACTATTTTTTTTTCTTTTTCTATAGCAATCACTTTGTGGTTTTTATTATG
The DNA here is from genome assembly GCF_028018385.1 of Neofelis nebulosa. Classification (NCBI taxonomy): domain Eukaryota; kingdom Metazoa; phylum Chordata; class Mammalia; order Carnivora; family Felidae; genus Neofelis; species Neofelis nebulosa. The sequence continues at coordinate 37,498,950 of NC_080785.1, forward strand.
TTATGGCTGGATTTTATGATATTAATGGCCAGATTCCAGCTGATTGGTTAGAAGGGGGAGAGGTAGTGATGACAGGTAAAGATGAGATCTGCAGGGCTTGAAATCCTGTTCTCAGAAATTTTTTTTCACTTTTCTCCTGGGATCCATTGTAAGACAGCACCATTTCATAAAGTGTCAGGTAATTGTTAACACTAGAAATATGTACTTAAATTTTCAAAGAACTAGAATAAATATTCAATCCATACAGACATAATTAGAATGATACATTTTATGTCTACCCAATTCCCTTGGATACATTTGCTCTATTTCCCAATAGAAAAGAAAACACATCCTATGAAATCTGTCAGGGAGTTGCCAAAGGACATTCTGCTGCTTCCATTAAAAGCACTGAACTTAAGAGAAGCGTATAGCTGTCCGTAACTCAAAGGATTCCTTGTTCAAAGACTAATGGCACCGCGGCTGCACATCATTGTGATTTTCTTTCATAACAGAGGATTCAAAGGTATTAAAGAGGCCTCAGTAAATTAGCATGCTTTTATGATCAATTTTAATTAATCATTTGAGTAAGACAATGTGCCACTACATACATCATATGGAAGAATTTATCACAGTGTCACTTGCTTATAATAAAAAATAACCCTTATTATCATAAAAGCTCCTTAAAATGGAGGAGGAAAAGACATTAAAAGTGGCAGGATAGAGAAAAGAAAAGAAAAGAGGTGGATGGAAAGAAAATAGATAATAAAGACAGAGAAGCATTGTAATATTTAAATGCTAACAGTGAGTCTATCTTTGTTAACTTATCGTGTTTGGCAGTACAAATGAACAACAGAGTAGGGAAAGGCACGATATGTTAAATTATTATGGGTATGTCAGATAAGCATTTTGTCTGATGTTTCCATCTCTGCTGGAAGGCTGGCTTAAAACTGTGTGACCTATTCTCCAGGGAGTCAAAGATAAACACCAGCAATTGTGTAATTCCTCCCACTCTGATAAAGATAAATATGTTCATATTTTTCCCAGCTAATCCTCCTTGTTGGATGATAACATAAGGCTGCATCCATGTGACATACAGAGATTCAAGATATCTGCACAAGCATCCAGCTATCTGTAATACTGTCTGCCCACTAGGTCATCTTGTTATCAGGGGCCCTTTCAGATTAAACAAGTTTGTGGTAAATTAATGCAAAAATAAATCTATAAACCTGAATCTAAGGCAGTGGTACCAGTCTTGTGTTGCACAAAATTATTGTAGGAAAAGTTTTTTAAAAAATGATGTTCAGGCACTATTAAAGACAAATTAAATACGTTTCTTTGGGTTTGGGGTCTGGGAATCTGTAAAAAGCTTCCCAAATGATTCTAAAAGTGCAACTTGATTTGAGAATAGTATGAAAGCTTTTGAGAATAGTAAGTATACTCAAATCTTGTCAGATTTCAACCAAATAAATATCAGGCTTCCTAATTTGAAAATATGACAGGGTATTTTCATTGGCTCAGACTGCAACAAAAATATATGTGTTAAAAAGTGACACATTAAAACCCAAAGCAAAAGTAAAGGGATTGTGGAAGAAACAACTATGAAGATAGGAAGTTGAACTCAATTCAACAAATGATTACATGAGCAACTCATAAGTGTAGCAGGTCTTATTTTGATTAAATAATAAATGGAGGTAAATGAGGTAAATAAATGAAGTCACCAAATAGGATTACTTAACCAAGGATAGTGATTGACATTTACATATACTTTCTGAACATAGGATGAAATGAGAAAAGTGTATATCATAGGGAAGTGTTAAGGTAGGCAAGTGTTAAGGAAAACATTTTGGAAGTAAGACCCTCAGCTCTTAAATAAAAAAAATACTGAAAACTGTGACTCTCTTGAACTGGAATGTTTAAAAATCAAGTAGACTTGCATCTGTCTAATGGAGTCACATTGTGTTATACTTTTACCATCCTATGCTTTTTATGTGGCTTCTCTATTCCTGCCTTTCTCCAAGTTCCCCGATAATCTATTGTTGACTCTTCATAATTGAGAGGAAATTCTACTTTTTAAGTCTGACTCAGGATTCTGTGTTATGCCCTTATCTCTGTACTTCATGTCATTAGCTTCAGTACATTTTAGCCCTGAACTACAGCTAGCAGGGTTTTTGTTTTTTGTTATGTGGATTTACCTAAGAGAATGTATTTCTACATATTGTTTTTATATAATATTTTTACATAATATTTTATGTAAAAAACATTTTATAAAATGTATAAATATGTAAAAATACATAATATTTTTAAAATCGCTTGAAGAACCCAACCTATAGTTTCATCTTCAAATTAAAGTAGTTTTCATAAAGTATGATGGGAAAACCTTAATTGCAACTGAGGTATTTTTGTCTCCCATTTTTATTGAGTTCTTAAGAACCTTATAGATGAATTAGTCCTTAGGAAGTCCCCATAGAAAGGAGAGTATAGAGGTCTCATTTTATCTTATTATGTGCTTTGTTCTCATAAATCACTCATTAAAAAGAAAATAAAGCTAAGCTACTAATATGTTCCAGAAACTGTGCTCGGTGCTGAAAATATTACCATGAAAAAAATATTCTAGGGAGAAGAGACAGACTATTAAAACATAAATAAATATTTTCAGTTGGAAATAAGTCTAGTGATTAAAAATAAGCAAGGTGCAGGGATAGAGAGTCAGGGTTGCAATTTTAACTGCAATGAACAGGGAAGGCCTCAATGAAACTGTGACTTTAGGGCATAGTTTTGAAGAAAGTGAGGAGGCAAATCAAGCACTCTTCTACCAGATATTTTCAAGAACTAGGTAGAGAAAAGAGCAAGTATGCAGACCTGAGGCAGAGAAACACTCTATGTATTTGAGAAAGAGTGAGGAAATGAGAAGGCTAGAGAAATGCTAGGAAGAAGGCATGTATGGAGGAGGGGGTAGAACAATTCTTTTCTCAAACATACTTATGATGAAATCAGTTATCCCTCCTTCTGCACTTTGAGTCCTGTCCCTAGAAGTAGGCATTTGAGGAAGACTTGGAGCTCCTAATTTTGACAGAGTCTGAATAGAAGGAGAATTCATGCATTAATAAGGGCCCTGGCAAGAAACAAGGTACACTCAAGTAGGATTGCTAAGAGGATTTAAGTAAGGGAATATTTATAGAGGAGTGGCCAGCAGCTAGCAACAGCAGGAAACCATCACCTGAATGGTAAAGGGAGAAAATTAGGTTACAAGAATCTAGTAGGAGCTATAGTCATGCAAGAGGAGTTGCTCACCATGAGCTGTAGACATGGATTGAGCAGCCTCTGACAGATTGGAGACCCAAAGAGGGAGCAGTGCAAATAATGCCCAATTTCTCTCTCTTTCTGTCCTCCTATCTTTTGTCAATGGCTCGCACTGGCCCAATTCACTTGGAACCAGAAGGCAAGGGACCCTGGTAACTTACTCTATAGGGTTCAATATCCTCAGGCACAGAGAAGAGTAGAAAGTGGATTAGGGAGAGAAGCAAATACAGAAAAACCAGCACACTATATAAGACTGCATTTCATTCACATTTTATTGAGTGTTTAGTCCAAAAGCAATTACAGCAGTATTGGTTAATAAGAATCAAAAATGTTAATATACTTTGACTTACAAGTAGTCGATAATTTACTGCTATTCATTAAAAACTGAAATGCCTATGAAGCTTCAAAGCAATTTAGATATTTTTAATCTACTACTCCAAAAAGGGGTTTTTGTTCAGGTAAGGATCATGTAATTTTTTTAAGTCGTATATATATCTATGTCTATCATATTGTCTTGAAGATTTGAAGAAACTGCTATTCTGTTCAAGTGAGTCATCTTCAAAATTACTTGTTGATCTTTATTCTGGACATCAAGCACTTTTTGGAGGGCCAGATGCATACAATTGAGCCTCCCTCTTGTTACATAGCAAGAAGCCATGTATCTGGCTACCCTGTGCCACACAGAGATCTCTGCATATTTCCGACTAGCCTTCAAGGATGCTGTGTTGCCTGAGATTGTGCTTGAAGCTGTCATATTCCACTCTCAAAACACTTATACGGAGGCTACTGAAAAATAGAGATGATGTCAAGTGATGTATATTCACAATATTCACTAGAAAGGATTCTGGTTGACAAGAATTTGAACTGAATTGTGTTATTGTATCTTATACTGCGATTTTAACCAGACAGCATAGAACCTGTCTTGGCAAGAAAGTATCTATTCTCCTAATTCTAATAATATCCTTCTAATATTCTTCCATTATTGTTACAAGCCTCTAGGTGGATGCTAATTCAGATGATTTGCTGGACTGTTTTCCATCATGAGAGGTTCCATTTATGCATTCTTTAATGATTATGCAGGATATAAAAAAAAAAAGACAGTGAATTGTTTCCTCAATAATTTTCCAGAGTTAAGGAACATCTGAGATGAGAACACTAACCTCCTCCCCAGTAACAGGACCAATATTATTGGCAAACCCTAGGAGTTAGGAATCATCAATACATTCATGGCTCCATTGCTTTAAGTAATGGGCCTCCTCACTCTGGGGTGCACACACTCAAAGGCAGAAGAAAAAAATATCTAAAGAAGAAAATTAGAATTGAATGACAACTTAGTCATTATCAATCTGCTTCAAGTATCAAAGATATCATCATTAAAGAATCTACAGAACATCTGGATCAGAAAGGACCTGCTGATAGAAAAAACCTAATGCTTTTGCCTCTCCTAAAACTAAAATTTTAGAGCTCATTTTACTAGGGAGGACACTGAGGCTAGTAGAAACCAAGCATCTGGTGTGTGTGTGTGTGTGTGTGTGTGTGTGTGTGTGTGTGTATACTTATATATCACAAAGTTAATACATAATCAAGCTAAATTAGGTTGGCCTCCCTAAAGGCAGAGCCTGAGACAGAGATTTGATGCTTGGAATTTACTGAGGGAGCGCTCTCAGGAGATACTTGTAGCTGCCTGAAGGAAGTGCAAAGAGCCCAGCAAGGATGTGTCACAGGTAAGTCTAACCTTGGCCTGATCCATGAGGGTAACCGAAGCATTAAGCACACTGATCTCAACCTTGGGCAAAGCTGCTAAAGTTTGGTATGCATTGGTCACTGCATGTGAGCCACCTGGAGGTGGAAAACAGACATAACTTCTTGGATGGGGCAGCTCTCTGGGGCCTGCTGTGAGCCATTTGCAGCCAACTCTGAAACTGAGGGTTGGAGCACCAGTCTAGTAAGATGGTTCCAGCATCTTCCATGGAATAAAAATTTGAATTCAGATCCCCAAACAACTACATACCTTCTTTTCAGTATGTAATGTTGACTAGAGCCTACCTATCGCCCCCCATTCAGTGTACCATAACTCATTCTCTAATGTTTTCTTCTCTCTCATTCTAAAAGTAAATAAGGTAAGACAATAAACTCCCAAAATTATTTCATCCTGCCCCTTTGTTTCTTCAGTTATTCAGATTTGTGAGAAGTGGTGTCAATGTCTGTGACAACATGAGGACATTGCTTTGGCATGCTATACTATTTTGTGCCCTTGAATTAGTATGGATTTTTGTATTGTGTCAATAGTGATAAATCTAAAATTCACTTTCTAAGCCTAGGTACCCAATCTACTACTTCTTCCTTAACAGAAGGCACTGAACAAAGTATTTGCACCAAATGAATCCACTTAAAAAGAACAGACTGAAAATGTAAGGGTAATGGAAATAAAAAGCTAGACCACAGGGGAAGATTCAAGTGATCACACACCTTAAATAATAGAAGTCTGTGAATTCATGCTGGCAGACCTAAGTAGGTCACCTAATCGGTTGTTTACTGTGCTGTTGGATATGAAGCATGATAAAGTAAGCAGGAAAGAAGCTGTATGAGCTTCATCTCCATAACAACAGAGAAGAGAACAAGAGACCCTGGCCAACCACCTCCACAAAAGCAGTTTTAACCTCAGAGCAATGAGGAGTGACATAGCAAACTGCTGCTAATGTCTGAATAACACAGGGCATTGAGCCAGGTAAAAACTTTCCCTTTTCAGAGGACTGAAGACTTTGATCCATGGACAGATTTGCTGAACTAGCTGAAACCTTGAAAGACTGAGCTAACTACTGCAGGAATAATGTAAGATAGTAGTAGAATGAGAGTTTATTAAAAGTAATTTAATTGGGGGCGCCTGGGTGGCGCAGTCGGTTAAGCGTCCGACTTCAGCCAGGTCACGATCTCGCGGTCCGTGAGTTCGAGCCCCGCGTCAGGCTCTGGGCCGATGGCTCGGAGCCTGGAGCCTGTTTCCAATTCTGTGTCTCCCTCTCTCTCTGCCCCTCCCCCGTTCATGCTCTGTCTCTCTCTGTCCCAAAAATAAATAAAAAACGTTGAAAAAAAAAATTTAAAAAAAAAAAAAAAAAGTAATTTAATTGTAGTATATACTATAATAATGTAAGACAACAACACATACTAGTAAATATTAAGAGATTGGTGCACTGTCAAAACTTATCTGTATTATCAAGAATACATCTTGTCTTAGACATGGTACTGTAAATGATAACTTGTTATTATGGCCTAAATAACATTTTGAAATAAGCGTTTTTTCCTTTTCTTTATCTTACTGAAATAAAAATTACACTAAATTTAACCTTTAACTTCACTTTTTCAAGGCATGACTGAACAAGTATTCAACATTCTCTTCAATAACCTTTTCAAAGCAATCTAGACAATTTTCTTATATTTATTATCATTTTTTAATGCATTGAGGAACTTGTTTGGGAGATTTGTTCACAGAGATTTTTGCCAGTGGATTAGGATTTTCATCTCTCAGCATAACCAATGGATCCGCTTTTTAGAAACTATAACCCTGGGACATTTGAACCTGATCTTTGATTTTACATTTCTGGACATTCTCCAGATGACCAAGTAATTCTCTAAGAAATTTTAAATCTGGATTTTTTTTTTGCCAATATAGAATATATTTGAAATACTTGTTAATAGCAAATCCAATGTATCAGTAATTATATCTCAGCACCTAATAAATTCTTCCCAACAGAATTCAAACTTCTGAGAGTTCTTTTCTCCCTGCTTCCCTCAGACCCCAGTTCTTTATCTCTTGAGTGTCTATAGGCAGGGAAGTTCCACTGTGTTGAGCAGCAGGACTGGATATCTTAGACTGCAGCCACATTCTACAGACCATCAATAGAAATGTATGTAAAGGAGTAGAAAACAGCATTCAAAAAAATCTTTGCTGGTTTGAGTGGACATAGCCAACATTTGGATGCCTCTCTTTGCAAGTCAAAATTTATGCCAGAAAGCTCTAATGAAAATTACTCTGCTTAACAAATCTACATGTAAAATCCTTCTAAACTCTGAATGAATTCATTCGCAACATGTGGAACATTTTTCATTTCTCTTTCTTCTTTGCAACATACATAATTAATTTAAGAAATTATGATTTAGGTCAGCCTATTATAAACAGACAATTTAATGTAAGCAGTCTTTAAAACAGACCTGTTTCTAGTAACTTTTATTGCCCCTTCAAAAACATTAAAACAGTATCTGGAGTGGTTTAAAGCACAGCCTGTGATGTTGGGCTAGAAGCCCAGCACAGCCCCCAGCTACCACTAGCTGTGTATGATTTGGGTGAGTTACTGAACATCTTGAAGCATTGGTTCTCTTATCTCTAAAAAGAAGTCATAACAATAATAATTACCTCACTGGGCATTAGGGAAATCTGATGAATTAATGTGAGCAATAACCTTTCCCTAGTGCCCCACACAAGTAAGCGCTCAACAAACAACTGCTTATTGTCATGTTTGAAAGAAAGCTGCATAATATTTTACTATATACTGCTCTGTTACCAAAATGTAACTGTATAATTAACGTTGAATGGAAATGCTCCTATCAGTGAAGACTTCTGATATTTCTAGAATATAAAGCTGATTCTACTTCCTTGCATAAAATCCTTTTGTGATTTCCCATAATCTTGCTAATAATATGCAAACCCTTGTCATGCACGATACACAAATTCTCTCATCATCTTCTCCCTCCTTGCTCCACATTTCCTCAATTTTATCTACTACCACTTCTGGCCTCAATAAACCCAACAGTCCTACAAAACCACTCACAGCCCCTGAATATGCATGTTGTGCTGTTCAGGCCCCTGTACCTTTGCCTATGCTGTTTCTTCTGTCTTAATCTTATTAGTTTTAATTATAAGACATTAAAAGAATGTCTTTTTAAAAAAATTTTTTTTAACGTTTATTTACTTTTGAGACAGAGAGAGACAGAGGATGAACGGGGGAGGGTCAGAGAGAGAGAGAGGGAGACACAGAATCTGAAACAGGCTCCAGGCTCTGAGCTGTCAGCACAGAGCCTGACACGGGGCTCGAACTCACAAGCCGTGAGATCATGACCTGAGCCGGAGTCGGACGCTTAACCGACTGAGCCACCCAGGCGCCCCAAGAATGTCTTTTTTTTAAAAAATAAAAGCATGTGTTTATATGTCTGCCTCCATTAAGCTACGAGTTTACTGATTACAGGCATGGACTTTGTCCTGTTTATTATTTCTCCAGCAGAGAATATTCTGTTTGGTTCATGTACCTGCTCACTAAAATTTGTTTTAATGAGTGAATTACTGACCAAATGTATTCACTGACATTTTTACCAGTTTTCACCACCTCTGTTATTTCACCCTGATTCAAATTGTCTTTGCCTCCATTCTGGTTTCTCTGCATCCATCGGCTTTTCTAGAGTCTGTTCCAAACAAAGTAGCCTGTGATAACCAATAGCCTCCAATAGTTTCTATTTACTTCCAGAGAAAGTCCAAAGTCCTTACAATACCCTCACAGCATGAAGAATCAGGGCACCATTGTCTCATGAACACTTTTTCCTCCTACTTTTATCCTCTACCACATCAGTATATCCATATAGTGCATTTCTTTAAACACAGTAAGTAAGCATGCACTTGCCTCAAGGCCTTTGCTTTATCTGGCAAGTCTTCACTCACCTATCTGTACAGTTCTTTACCTCACTTTGTGTGAGTCTTGCTCCAATATCAATTTATTTTAGAAACCCATCTGGTCACTACATATAAAATAATAACAACATATAAAATAATCCTACAACCAACAATCTTGCCCCAGCTTTCGCAATCCCATTATCTTCCTTCTGTACTTTTCTTCCTAGCACTCATCTCCATCTTATTTACATGCATATGTTTACTTCTGCATTTATTTATTGCTTGCCTTTCCCACTTGTATATAACAATTGCAAAGTATGTATTTAATAAATTAATATTACATTTAGTGTTATGCCCATTGTAGAATAATATTCTCTTTTTCCTGGCTAATTAATAGTCTAGGTTTACCTTCAGCCACCCCTATTGCTTTTCTCTGCTTTCCTTAACAAGGAAAGAAGAAAACTTAGAATGTATGTTTTCCTTAATGGCCAAAAATGAGAAATATATTTAAGTTGAAGAGCCATATTTAGGAGGTTATTCTGTGCATAGCATGGAGGCAGGGGGCCTAAGGAAACTTTATAAAGTAGGCAATTGGACTTTGAACCTCAGTTCTTTATTCTTATATACATTACCTTCCCCACTCATATCATCTGCCTTTCTCATTTCAAGTAGTCAGTACTTTGACTTCTTTCTCCCCAATTTGGAATTCTGAGTGACTCTCCATTTTGATCACTGATCCCTTTCTTCTATATTAGACACTCTCAAGGAAGGGCTTCTTGCTTTCTTCCTACTGTAGAGACTTTTCTCATAAAGCATTAGAAACTCACACAAGCTAAATCCTGAGAGGATTTGAATTTTGCCAGAGATTAAAGTCTTAAAATAGAAAACTGAAATTCGATTGTGGATTATGAAACACCAGCAGGAATGAGCAGAGGCTAAATTTTTTTTTATATTAAGTCTTGTTAACCCTGAAAGAGGTCACTCCCCAATGCTAGGTCCTAGGCAAAACAGAAAACTAACCAACCTTCTCAAGAGTTGAGACCTAGCTTTTGTTAAATATCTAGAACTGGAAGAATATACAGCATGTAGTGGACACTATGTAGACATGTATTATTTCTTTAAAGATTTTTGTGACTTAGTTGTAATCTAATAAACTTGAAAAGAGATAGGGGCACCTGAGTGGCTCAGTCAGTTGAGCGTCCAACTTCGGCTCAAGTCATGATCTCACGGTTCATGAGTTTGAGCCTCACGTCAGGCTCTGTGCTAACAGCTCAGAGCCTGAGCCTGCTTCAGATTCTGTGTCTTCCTCTCTCTCTGCTCTTCCCCAGCTCACACTCTGTCTCTTTCTCTCTCTCTCAAAAATAAACATTAAAAAAAATTAGAAAGGGGAATTTTACAAGGTTTCTACAATTATAGTTTTACTAAATTGCTTGCTTTACAGCTTCCTTTCTATCTTCCCAATGTTTTTCATGTCTTTTCCTAGTCCAGAATGCCTAGCAATTTCTAAGTACGTAGACCATAATAAATTAACACCTTCTCCATGCCCCAAAAGGACATTTTTATAGAACTTTCAAAAGTTCTTTCACATGGTTACCCAAGTTTCTCTTGGCCCTCAATAGAGAAGTTAAGTGATTCGCCCAAGGTCACAGAGCTGATGAGTGATAAAAGATGGATGAATCATATCCAATGACCATGAGGGAGGGTTCTTGGTGCTATATTATCCTCATATACAAGGATGATGTTACTGACCTACCATTGTCACACTCACATTTTAAGTTGCTATACTAATGACAATGATGGATTTGCTTTGATCCACCCATATATTCCTATCTTCATTCATGACCTACAGAGTATGTTGTTGTTTTTTTAAATATTCAATTAATTATGTAAGATCCAGCAATTACATAAGATGCAGGAGTGGCCAATTTTTAAATCTCTACAATAAGATTCTCTAACCAATTGATTGATTTTTAGAGAGAGAGTATGCAAGCAGGCAAGAGAGGCAGAGGGAGAGAGAAAATCTTAAGCAGGCTCCATGCTCAGCACAGAGCCCAATCCAGGGCCCTATCCCACCATCCAAGGTGCATGACCTGAGCCGAATCAAGAGTCAGATGCTCAATTGACTGAGCCACCCAGGCACCCCTCTAGCCAGCTAATTTAAATAGAGACCTGTCATGGTGGACATCAATCAACAAGGCACCAAGTAATTAGCTCCAGGAATATTTATATAATGAGTCAGGCCTGGGCCTAAATCTTGACAGGTGTTCAGTCTTATTTGTATTTTGGCAATGCTATTTGTTGTTGTCTAATGTTTTAATGTATTTTTATTACACAAAGGTTTCTTGGTGAAGGGCATGGATTTTTTAAAAGCAATTAGTAAATTATGAATCGTCTGATACACATTTTATGATGACTGAAGTGACCAAGTCAAAACTACATTTATGTATCATGTGTTTTTAAAACAAACATTTTATTTAACTATTTTTTATTTCTAATCCACTGAGAAATCTAAGAAAAAAGCATGAAGGAACAGAGGAACAGAAGCAGAAAAGGGCAATCAATGTTAAAAGACTTGGACTGGATTACTGAACAAAAAGCATTTGGACTGAATCACTGAACAAACCAGAGGTACATCTTTTTCCTTTCCTAATCCTCCCTTTGCACTTGCTATTTGTTAATGTGGATCACTACTATCACATTAACCCCTGTGGGTTATAAGTGGTATCAGCAGGCTGAATTAAATTTCTATTAAAAATGCATTTGGAGATTTGTGTCATATGTCTTCAGTTGCAGTTAGATATATACCTGTGTAATTTGGGGAGGTAAGGATCAAAATGGTCCTGAATATGTTTTTACTTTAGGTAATGAATTATAGACAGGATATGTATTTGTTTAACCAGATCTTAATAAATTCTCAAAATGCAAGAATCACATAGAATATTTGGAGGAGGAATATTAATACCAATACGCAAAATAAATCGCTACATGTTTTTCTTTATTATTCTCTGTTCTCTTTACATTCAGAAATCAGGAGGAGATTAACAGTCTACAAGTACATTTTTTGATCATTGGTAAAAGATAACTTCCAATTAAGCCAAGCTGTTCTTTTCTTACTCCTATGGTACTTAGTTGACATGTCGCCTGACACATCATGTATTAGAACCTATTTAGGAGATGACATTGTAGAGGAGACTAAGCATTGAACACTGTAAAACAGTGTTTTAAAAAGTGTGTTCTGTGGCGCCTGGGTGTCTCAGTCTGTTAAGCGTCCGACTTCGGCTCAGGTCATGATCTCATGTCTCATGGCTTCAAGCCCTGCATCCAACTGTGTGCTGACAGCTCAGGGCCTGGAGCCTGCTTCAGATTCTGTGTCTCCCTCTCTCTCTGCCCCCTCCCCAACTCATACTCAGTCTCTCTCGCTCTCAAAAATAAATAAACATTTAAAAAAAGTGTGTTCTGAGGAGCAACAACAGAATTACTGGAGTGGTTATTAAAGTGCCAATTTCTGGGTCCCAGACTACACCTCCTAAATCAGATTTTCCAAGGCCAGAACCCAAAAACCTGACTTTTCAGTAAGCTCCAGAGTAAATCACATGCTAGAGAATTAGTGACTTACTGGAGGCTAATTTCTAACTCTCATACAGCTCATTCCCTTGGTGAGAAGTAAAAAAAAAAAATGAGAATGGAAAAGTTGGTAAAGAAATAAAAAAGCAATTGATCATTGATCTCATATAGCAGAGATAACTTCCCCTACACAGTTTTAGTTTTGCTTTGTATAGATCATGAGTCTACACGAATGTGTTTTAAAAACTGTATTTTTCCTGAATTTGTAATCTAAATTCCTAGCTGTGAAAGTAATTAATTTTTAATTGGGATAATTCACCAAATTATATCTTGAGTTAGTGTAACATAAATCCTTAGACTGAGTTAGGATGAATTTAAACAGTGTGTAGAATAAGAACAAAAAAATGGTATGAAGGGGAAAGAGAAGGAGGTAGAAAGAGATATAGATGAAAGCAGATGAGTAACTCTTCTTGGAAATCTACTTCACACCTACCTGGCAAGAGATTATAGAGTATCATTTTCCAAGAATGAAACAGTCCTCTTAAATATTTTTCCATATTAGACAAAGGGATTATGCAAAGGAAAATAGTACCTATGTGCCTCTGAGATGGGGGTGGCCAGAAAATATTTAATAGGATGAAACATTCCACTAACCCTAAGCAATGACTGTAATAAAACCTTGGCACTTATGAATTTAACATTCATGATTTTCACTATTGTAGAGTGACCTGGGCTCCTGGCATGCAGTAATCTGTAATTTTGATAAGACACAATTTGAATTGCATGTGTTGAAAGGATAGGATGTCAGAGGGAGTCCTTCAGTCTGTCAGGGCACCCGGGCAGTAGCCTGGCAGTGGAGATGTGACCACTGTTACATATGTGCAATAAGGCTTATGCATCATCTCCCACCACCCAAAAGTTAGCTTTTAGAGCTGTTGATAGAAGTAGGGAAAAAGTCAAAAAGTCAAAGAAACAGACATTTTTGAAAAGGCAGAATTTTAAAATTAAAGAATGGCGTATCATTGATAAGAAGAAACTCAGTTTATGCTCCTTATGAAAGAGTAAAACATAATGGTTAAGCCCATGAACTTTGAAACTAGACTTCTTGCATTCTAATCAAATGGATTTCTAATAAAGTCCCAGCAGTGCCTGCCTCAGTTTTCTCATCTGGCAAGTGAGGGGTAATTATAGTGTTGTTCTCAAAGGATTATCATGAGGGTTGAAATTAGTAAATATTTATAAAGGGCTTACAACCGTACTATATCAATGTTTGTTTAAACAAATTTCAGTAAAATTAGCATATTGTTTCAGGGTATGTTCAAGCCAGGAGAGACAGAGCTCATCAAGTGAGAAAGTCTTAGCAACATGTGAAAAGACCTTTTGCATAAAAGGCATGTGTACCTGGATGGAAATATAACTTCTAGGAAAGCCAGGACTGTATAAACAATTCTGCTTTGTGATTCTGGAAAATTTTTTACAGGAGCATCATGTCTGAAAAGTAAACACCCACTATATTGAGCTGATAAAACAATAAATGATTTCAATGGGGGAAAGCTTCGCGTGAATATGGAAACAACTTCATCTAATACATAACTGATTTAAAAAAATAATGAAGGATATCTGCCCGAGGACTCATAGAAGCTTTACTTTCCTGTAGTAACATCATCTATGAGACAGGCATATTTGTCTTGATCTTCCTTTTTTCACTTTGTCAAGTATATTCCTTGGCAGTTGGCAAGTAAATGAGCAAAACCATAATCATAACTTCTCTGTATATAGTCCATTTCCTCAAAAAGCTGTATGAGCATAAAACATACATTCTCCTCCTATATCCTGCCAGAATGTTAGTGAGGCTGGCCTTCAAATAGGACTCTGGTGCATTCCAATTTACAGATAAGCATTACTTATTGTTGGGAACGCACTGTAAGGATGAAGAATGCAGGAACTGCACTGTTAGGAAGAATAAAGCAGCTTTCAAAGAATGGTGACATCACCCAGCAAACTTGCTGTCACTAGAATGAAATACATGGGAGAAGTTCAATTAAACTCACAGTCTGAAAGGTAATTTAAAGGCCTCTTTCTCCAGATTGGTGTGCATAAATGCCCAATTTTCATTCTTATCTTTGCTAGGATCAGTAACATCAAATACATAAATAGAATTGGCAACTAACAGCTTCATTTGTTCAGGGCAGAATCTTTCTATGAGTCTATACTCACAAACCACTCCACCCCCATGTCAAACTGCAATTTCCCTTGCAAGTAATTCACCTTAAGATAGTTATCTCCCTGCAGTTGTGTTTAAATTCCAGTTTTAACAGGTGCATGTAGCTGGTTCTAAAAAAAAAAAAAAAATTGTAACTTGAGATATAAATGATACATGGTAGCTGATTTCACTTATCTTCATAACAAAGGTATCTCATTGTTCTTTACAAAGAAAAATAAATGTCATATGAGACCAGTTACCCTAGATTTTCCTCAGTAGTCATCAGATGCTTGCTATTACTACTCTTCTCTGGAACCAAAATACTTTTAGGAAATTATACTGAATGACATACAATCAGGAGGTATGATTGTATACATTCAATGCCCTCCATGGCTAAAACTGCCCTCCATGGCTAAATTCCTGTTGTCACTTCTACGCAGTTAAATGATTAGCAAATGGCTAATGGCTACCAGCTCACTGGGCTGTCGGCTGCCCACCTGGTTCCACCACTGCCAGTGATGTGCTGCTCTGAAACACCAAAATGGCAGCTGCCATCTTGTCCTTTGAGATTTAAGTAAAATTCAAGGTTAAATGTAATGCCTTCTCTACGTTTCTGAGCATTTCAGGGACCTAAATTTTCATTGCAATTTCCTGCTCTGAATTTCTTCAGTTCCCAGTGGATTCTAAGTCTTTGATCTTGCAGCCATTCTCTTCCTGGAATCTGCTCTGTGAAGGCCTAGAGAATTTAGGCCTTTCTCTGATTTATCCCAACCTATTCACCCTTCACTAGAGATAATCACATGGAGCACTCAAGGACTGGAGCACAAGGATTTTTTATTTTTTGTTTATATATTTATATTACATATAAATATACATATATATGTTATATATATTTAGTAATTAGTAAAAGTTTATTGTGCATACACAAAAAAGACAGTTTGCAAAACCAGGAGCACTGAAAACAAAAATGTTTTATATATATATTTTAGAGAGAGAAAGAGACAGAGAGAAAGAGAGAGAGAGAGAACAAGCAGGGGAGAGAGGCAGAGGAAGAGAGACAATCTTAAGTGGGCTCCACACTTAATGCAAAGCCCGACATGGGGCTCCATCTCACCACCCTGGAATCATGACATGAGCTGAAATCAAGAATCAGATGTTCACCCACTGAGCCACCCAGGTGCCCCAATTAGACTCTGCTCAGCTTCTGCTCTTTTCACCTTGTAGACACCCTTTATTTATTATGTATAGTAACTGAGCCAACCATTGTCAACTCACTCCATGGTCTGATACCAGATGTCTGCAAATCCTGCTAAAGTAAGGGTCCTCGGCTCTGGCCCTCATTGTTCACTCAGTAGCACAGAGGAACCAATGAATGGTTTGAGGTTTTACAATTTTCTTTTTCCCATAATAGTCTCTGTGCATGCTTCCTTAACACTCACACTCTTGTATATATTCAAATCCTATCATTCACACTGGGGTTATTAAGTCATACTCTCTGGGGCCAGTTGGACTAACACAGTAATTTGACTCCTTTTATTTACCTGTTGAGTCTGTTAAAAAAATATTTGAGATGGTCCAAAACTAATTAAATGAATCAACCAAACAGCTAATTTGGTCTGTTTGTCTTTCTCCTAGCCTCCCTTCCTTCCTTCTTGCCATGATGACTACAAACCAATTTGCAAAAAAATCATTCTACTTTGTGATAGAGAAGGAAATCTGGGTCATATAAATTTATACCTGTAATTTTAAAGCTCCCAGATCCCTTCAAGAGTATTACTGTTAATATTTTTCTCTAAATGCATAAAGCCTAGAGTTGGATATTGTGTTATGTATCTTTGTGAATTGAACTTTAATCTCTAAGTCCAAATAGGTAAAATAGAATCTGAATTGTTCATGAATACAAATAAAGTATTCAAGATTGCACATAAATTAAATGTCTTATACCCTTCATTTGCCCAGGTCATGGACAATAAAATAGGGTCACAATTACATAGGCAAAAATAATATTCTCTAGTTCTACTTCAGTTTGCTTGATAAAAAAAACTCCAGGCCTCTCAAATCCCTTCTAAATAATTCTGAAGTCACGTCTTACCTTTGTTCTCAGCAGCCACCAGACAGGGAATATTTTTATCCTTTCCTGCTCAGGCCTTGCTTCCTAAAGCAATGGCTGCTGTTGAGGATCCCAATGTTAGAAACAAAGGTGTCACGATTTGTGCCTGGACTCCTTGCTCTGTTTTTTTTTTTTTTTTTTTTTTTTTTTTAATTTTTTTTTCAACATTTTTTATTTTATTTTTGGGACAGAGAGAGACAGAGCATGAACGGGGGAGGGGCAGAGAGAGAGGGAGACACAGAATCGGAAACAGGCTCCAGGCTCTGAGCCATCGGCCCAGAGCCTGAGGCGGGGCTCGAACTCACGGACCGCGAGATCGTGACCTGGCTGAAGTCGGACGCTTAACCGACTGCGCCACCCAGGCGCCCCTCCTTGCTCTGTTTTATTGTTTCTCAATTTCAAATGTAGATAAGCATGGTTTCCTGTTCAGACGTCTGTCATCTGTCCTCAAACAGTACCCCTTCTCTGATCTTGAAGTGAATCTTTATGACATAGTCGACAAGTAAGGTTTATTGCCTTATGCTTTTTCTCTCTTAGTGTGATTTTAGTAAAGCAGTTCTTTTTAAATTCTCAAATGTAATTTCCTCTCTCTCAGACACACAGTGTATTACAGGCTGGGATCCAAGTACAGATGTTATACTCACCTCCAACTGGTTCACTGCTTACCTTTCTCCTTATTTAGGTAAGTCCTATGCCTTTCAGAGCTCCCCAGAGATCCTTCCCCTCCATGAGACTTTAAAAATGCCCAGACCTTGAATCAATACAGCAAAGGCTCAAGCCCAGCTTCAGCAGATTTGTCAACAGGTCAACCCTAAGTCTCTAAATTTCTAAGTCTTGGAAAGAAGAAAGCTATTTTTGATTCTTTCCCTCACCCTATCCCTCATTTCTTTCTTTCTGATTATCTGTGCTGCAGGGTACTGGCTTTTACATACTTTATCCAAAAAGTAGGGATAGGTACTAAACTAAACCTGATCAGGAGAAAAAGGTACTAAGTCAGGATTAAAATTCTGAACCTGAGGAGCACAGAGGATCTTCATAAACAACTGTGCTGTAGTTTCAGTTCATGGTAACAGCCCTGCAGTTTAAAGGAATCTGTATGTTTAAAACCATGTGTTAGTGATTCGTAGATAATCACTATTTTTGTAATTTCCACATTAACATTGGTATCTCGTAAGAATGTAGGTGAAGGTGACAGAATAAATAAAAATAAAATATCATCTGTGCAGGATATTTTTAACCCCTTAAAATTACTCCCGAAATACAAGATAGCATTTGACTTCCATTATTGCCAGGCTCTGGGGTGAATGGCTAGAAGGGCTAATTGCCTTTTTCCTCACCCCTTTGCCTTTTGCAATGGAACGAACTTCTTCTGAGAACTGCAAGCCATCTGGCATGCTGCCCTCCTTAAGGTTAAAGTGGATCCTTAACTGTCAGGTACTGACTGGTGGGTTTGAAGCTAGGTGACATTTTGAACAAATTAAAAGGTGATCTGCTAATGCACACCTTTCATACAGGTTTTTGAATTGTTTCTTTTTATTCTTTTTGATTTCTCCCTAAATATTATGTTTCTTTTTATCTACTCTGAGGAGAGTTTTTCTTCCTAGGGTCTCTTGATTACCTGTCCACAACCTCCCCCTTCAAATGAACCCTCAGATTAAGTCTTGACTACCTTTAGCACTGTGAACTTAGATAAAATGGTGAGAAGGGGAAGTTGCCTAGAATTAAAGCTTTCAAAATGCTTCTTTACATCACCTTGGCACCATTATGGGCTATTTAAACCATGGAAATTATGTGTATCACTGAAATGTATCTATTTGTCTTCTTTACTGTCAGTATGTATTGTAAATGTATTTAAGTAAGTAAATATCAGAATTATAGAAATGTTTATACTTTTTCATTCTTTTCTGTTTTCCTCTTGGCAGTCTAACAGGTGTGGTCTCTCCACATTTACAACATTCCTGCTTTTTTCTTAAGAGTCCCAAGAGACTATAGTGGAGTCTGTGTCTAACCACACCTAAACAAGTGATAGATTAAAAGACAAATATTATCAGTTGTTTGGATACCTTGTTTACCCTTGCCAAAACTAACTGATTAAATGGCTACGTATTTAAGAGAAAAAAAGAGGTAAAGTTAAAACAAAGTTAAGAGAGTAATAAAGGACTCATTTTTCATTTCCAAACATTGGTCTATATAGATAGGCAATGTTGAATGTGTCAAAAGATTATGCCTATGTAACATCTTTCAAATGCTAATCAAGGGATTATATGCATATTCTATTATTTGTATGTTCAGGAGGCAAAGGATATTGTCTACACATTATGTGCCTTTGTCAATGTCATTAAAAGTAATCTCTTCCTTGGGGCGCCTGGGTGGCTCAGTCGGTTAAGCGTCAGACTTCAGCTCAGGTCACGATCTCGCGGTCCGTGAGTTCGAGCCCCGCGTAGGGCTCTGGGCTGATGGCTCAGAGCCTGGAGCCTGCTTCGGATTCTGTGTCTCCCTCTCTCTCTGCCCCTCCCCCGTTCATGCTCTGTCTCTCTCTGTCTCAAAAATAAATAAACGTTAAAAAAATTAGAAAAAAAAAAGTAATCTCTTCCTATTCACTTAACATGACTACTAATTTCAGGTAGTTAGATAATAACTATTGTATCCTATATGAAACTCTTGTATAAAAGATACACAGATTTCAAAGTGTATGAGTAATAGTAACTTTACAGCGGAGAAACCTGGTAGACAACCCCTTAACCAAGTAAAAAGTCATTTTGATAGCACCTCCACAGGGTGTGACGACACGAGCACATCATGTCTGTGGTATTCTTCCCCAAACTCTGCAACTTCAGTCTATTCATGAGAAAACATCAGGCAAACCTAAACTGAAGGACATTCTACAAAATACTTGATCTCTACTCCTCAGAAGTATCAAGAATGAAAGACAAGGAAAGAGCAAGAGACAGTCACAGATCAGAACAGACTAAGAACACATGATGCCTAAATGCAATGTGGTATCCTTTGTACCCAGAAAAATAACATTACCATAAGAACTGTGGAAATTTAAATGAAGGCTATAGTTTGGTTTATAATATCATACCAACATTCATTTCTTAGTTGTTGTTTTTTTTATAAATGTACTGAAGAAATATAAGAAGTTAACAAAAGGAAACTGGGTGAAGGGTATACAGAAACATTCTGTGCTATCCTTGCAACTCTTCTATAAAGCTAAAATTATTTTGAAAGAAAAAGTTTATCTAAAAATGAACTTGTAACTCTGAGAGCTTATTTATAAGTTTGTTAATTCAACATACTTAAATAAAATAGAGCAGAGCAAGAAGTTCCATTCTGGTATATAGCTATATCTAAAGATCGTTATCTATATTTATATCTGTATCTGCATCTAAATATAGAGATAGGCACACACAAATACTCACACATACACATAAGCACACATACACATAAGCACACATACACATTAGCTTTCTCAGTAAGGATAAGATGACAGGGATGAGAAGTGTATTCTGGTTTACTGTAGACAATAAGATGCACAGAAACTATCAAGTCCCAATGAAATCTGGGATTTGTTTAATATTCATATCTCTTTCTCTCCTAAGCCCATTAGCTCACTTCTCCATAATGCATCAGTTCATAGTGACATCTATAAAAGTGTTTCTTGCCAGTTTGTTCCTTCTAAAATTCTTACTCCTTTTCCCATCTGGCTTTGCAAATACATAAAATATCTGTGTTGCATCACATTATTTAAAGCAGCCTCCAATGATATACAGTGACTTCAAGCGTGGCTTAACGGTTCCAATATCTGATGCAAATGGCTTCTTTAATACTCCTCAGATCAAGCCACCCAACTTTGGGCCTAACTGTTGTTTATCATCATCTGTGTAGCAGTCTGCTCTACTTTTCTTCCGTCTGTTCAGGCTTAGGCAAGCTTACTGTTGAGCAATTGCATTCCTTACTATTGCCAAAACAGGTTTTATTTTATGTAATTTTACACAGCCAAACTGCTCCCCTGACAGTAGCCACCCTGCTAGATGCAAGCTCATCAAGCTCACTGGTAATAGCATCCGAGGAAATATAGTCAAGAATCATTTAAGTGTTGACGTCAGGAAACAAAGAAACAAACTTTCAGGGTATATGTTTCTGATTGTTTACCATCCAGGACTGGATGACCAATTCAAAAAAGTAGAGGTATCTTTTGATCTTCTATGATATTTATTCAGTGAAATTTAAAATGACATTAAGTAAGTGATCTTGACCATAAGTGCCATACATCTACCTATGCTTGGGACTATGAAATTGTAATGTTTTTTAAGAAGACATACAAATCTCTTGATAAATATCAAGTTGAGTCTGTGTGTGTGTGTGTGTGTGTGTGTGTGCGCGCGCGTGTGTGCACACACGTGCACGAGCACCCCTCTCTCTTTTTGGACAGAGGATGGAAGTGACTGCTCACTTTTTGCATTACACTTTGAAACTTTCAAAATGATTTGGTAATATGTATATAGGCATACAAAGAATTTGGGAATAAAATATTTTCAGAATTTAGCAAATGACTAGCAGCTCTGAGAGAACATATTGATGTATAGATACTCTGTTGTACTAATGATATTTAAAGGAAGAAATATGGAATAATCTCACTTTCTTCTCTGAGACAGGGAAGGAGACTCCACTTTATTCATATTTTTTCTTTAACAAGATGTAGTAATAAGTGTGAGATCAGAAAAAATATAGTGTTGTCATCTGTAAAATATTATTCTTTCCCTTTGTCTACATCATATCTGAAAATAATCATGCTGTACATGTCATTTGTTTTGTATTGTGTCTCACATTTATACTTAAATTCTCATATAAGAGATTTTATACTTAGAATCTCATTTTATGTTGATGTAATAAAAATATAATTCAGACAAATAAACCAATGATAACATAAATTTCATCAAAATGAACATATGATACTTTATATATGACTCAATAACTTTCTGGGAGAACACAGAAATATTTCCATGGGCACAGATTCTCAATCTTAGGGTAAACGCTCATGTAACTGGAAGGCAGAATAAGAAATACAGCAGGGATGTTCTTGTGGAAGAGAATGTCCCAGCAGTGTGTGCTCTTACTGAGTTGGCCTATCTTACCCAAAGGAAGTGAGCTAAAATGGGAATGGTGTACCCAATACATTATTCATTAACAGGGAGCACTTCTTCTCCATCTATGCCAAAAGCAGAACCAACCAATCTGCCTGCCATTCTTTGCTATGCCTTTAGAAGTAAACAGAAGCAAAGTACTCATCAGTCCTATAAAGAAATCATATAAAAGATTTCTTTAAGGACATAATGTAAAGCAATTGGGGAATTAGCATTATATAAAAGAAGCTTAATATGGATAATTTTGTGATGCAGAGATCACATTAGAGTATGAAAGTGAATACTTTTATTATACTATTGGTCCATGTGGCACACAGATGGCTAGAGTCCAACAATGTTTTAAGCTCACATTGGAGTAAGAAAATGAATATTTCCATTATACTATTTATTATTGATTAATACAACAGAGATAGCTAGTGTTCACCAAAATGATGCTCCCCTTCCATATGGAAGATTCAGTATTATGAGCCACTGACTCACCTAGGAACTACATTTCCCTGATTCCCCTTTAATGTAACAACCATGTACCTAGTTCTCACCAGTAGATGTGGGAAGATATGTTTGTCACATTCATGCTAGAATCTTTTAAAAGCAAATGTTAATTTTCCACTGTCTCTTTGTTTTTGACCTAAGAGCCCCAAGGGATGTCAAAATCACAAGACGGAGGGGCTCTTGGTTCCAGAATTACCACATGTAAGAAACTTCCTCCTCACCACGAACATTGATAGAACTATTAAGTTTGTGGGAAATAAATTTTCATCACATCAAAACTAAATTAGGGGTTAGTTGTTCAGCAACTAGCTGAACAGTTGGTCCATTATCACATGAAGATAGAGAAGTAGAAAGAATATCATCAACAATTACGCCTTACAAAGGCATCAGAGTAAAGGAGATACAACAAATAAAAGATTAGCTCTCTTAGCCGAGTTTGGGTTTTTATACCTGATATTCTAAGTAGAAGAAAATTAGCAGACCTGAAAAACACTCAAAGAGAATGTTCTTTCTGAGACAGAAAAGATAACCAAACATGAAGTTTTTAAAGGAAATAAATTGGTTACATTAGAAATAATGGTTCCCTATACTATGAAAAATTATATGCCAACAAATTGGACAACCTGGAAGAAATGGACAAATTCCTAAACACCCACACTCTTCCAAAACTCAATCAGGAGGAAATAGAAAGCTTGAACAGACCCATAACCAGCGAAGAAATTGAATCGGTTATCAAAAATCTCCCAAGAAATAAGAGTCCAGGACCAGATGGCTTCCCAGGGGAGTTCTACGAGACGTTTAAAGCAGAGATAATACCTATCCTTCTCAAGCTATTCCAGGAAATAGAAAGGGAAGGAAAACTTCCAGACTCATTCTATGAAGCCAGTATCACTTTGATTCCTAAACCAGACAGAGACCCAGTAAAAAAAGAGAACTACAGGCCGATATCCCTGATGAATATGGATGCAAAAATTCTCAATAAGATACTAGCAAATCGAATTCAACAGCATATAAAAGAAGTATTCACCATGATCAAGAAGGATTCATTCCTGGGATGCAGGGCTGGTTCAACATTCGCAAATCAATCAACGTGATACATCACATTAATAAAAAAAAAAGAGAAGAACCATATGATCCTGTCAATCGATGCAGAAAAGGCCTTTGACAAAATCCAGCACCCTTTCTTAATAAAAACCCTTCAGAAAGTCGGGATAGAAGGAACATACTTAAACATCATAAAAGCCATTTATGAAAAGCCCACAGCTAACATCATCCTCAATGGGGAAAAACTGAGAGCTTTTTCCCTGAGATCAGGAACACGACAGGGATGCCCACTCTCACTGCGGTTGTTTAATATACTGTTGGAAGTTCTAGCATCAGCAATCAGACACCAAAAGGAAATCAAAGACATCAAAATTGGCAAAGATGAAGTCAAGCTTTCGCTTTTTGCAGATGACATGATATTATACATGGAAAATCCAATAGACTCCACCAAAAGTCTGCTAGAACTGATACATGAATTCAGCAAAGTTGCAGGATACAAAATCAATGTACAGAAATCAGTTGCATTCTTATACACTAACAATGAAGCAACAGAAAGACAAATAAAGAAACTGATCCCATTCACAATTGCACCAAGAAGCATAAAATACCTAGGAATAAATCTAACCAAAGATGTAAAAGATCTGTATGCTGAAAACTATAGAAAGCTTATGAAGGAAATTGAAGAAGATATAAAGAAATGGAAAGACATTCCCTGCTCATGGATTGGAAGAATAAATATTGTCAAAATGTCAATACTACCCAAAGCTATCTACACATTCAATGCAATCCCAATCAAAATTGCACCAGCATTCTTCTCGAAACTAGAACAAGCAATCCTAAAATTCATATGGAACCACAAAAGGCCCCGAATAGCCAAAGTAATTTTGAAGAAGAAGACCAAAGCAGGAGGCCTCACAATCCCAGACTTTAGCCTCTACTACAAAGCTGTAATCATCAAGACAGCATGGTATTGGCACAAAAACAGACACATAGACCAATGGAATAGAATAGAAACCCCAGAACTAGACCCACAAACGTATGGCCAACTCATCTTTGACAAAGCAGGAAAGAACATCCAATGGAAAAAAGACAGTCTCTTTAACAAATGGTGCTGGGAGAACTGGACAGCAACATGCAGAAGGTTGAAACTAGACCACTTTCTCACACCATTCCCAAAAATAAACTCAAAATGGATAAAGGACCTGAATGTGAGACAGGAAACCATCAAAACCCTAGAGGAGAAAGCAGGAAAAGACCTCTCTGACCTCAGCCGTAGCAATTTCTTACTCGACACATCCCCAAAGGCAAGGGGATTAAAAGCAAAAATGAATTATTGGGACCTTATGAAGATAAAAAGCTTCTGTACAGCAAAGGAAACAACCAACAAAACTAAAAGGCAACCAATGGAATGGGAAAAGATATTTGCAAATGACATATCGGACAAAGGGCTAGTATCCAAAATCTATAAAGAGCTCACCAAACTCCACACCCGAAAAACAAATAACCCAGTGAAGAAATGGGCAGAAAACATGAATAGACACTTCTCTAAAGAAGACATCCGGATGGCCAACAGGCACATGAAAAGATGCTCAATGTCGCTCCTCATCAGGGAAATACAAATCAAAACCACACTCAGATATCACTTCACACCAGTCAGAGTGGCCAAAATGAACAAATCAGGAGACTATAGATGCTGGAGAGGATGTGGAGAAACGGGAACCCTCTTGCACTGTTGGTGGGAATGCAAATTGGTGCAGCCACTCTGGAAAGCAGTGTGGAGGTTCCTCAGAAAATTAAAAATACACCTACCCTATGACCCAGCAATAGCACTGCTAGGAATTTACCCAAGGGACACAGGAGTACTGATGCATAGGGGCACTTGTACCCCAATGTTTATAGCAGCACTCTCAACAATAGCCAAATTATGGAAAGAGCCTAAATGTCCATCAACTGATGAATGGATAAAGAAATTGTGGTTTATATACACAATGGAATACTATGTGGCAATGAGAAAGAATGAAATATGGCCTTTTGTAGCAACGTGGATGGAACTGGAGAGTGTGATGCTAAGTGAAATAAGCCATACAGAGAAAGACAGATACCATATGGTTTCACTCTTATGTGGATCCTGAGAAACTTAACAGAAACCCATGGGGGAGGGGAAGGAAAAAAAAAAAGAGGTTAGAGTGGGAGAGAGCCAAAGCATAAGAGACTGCTAAAAACTGAGAACGAACTGAGGGTTGATGGGGGGTGGGAGGGAGGGCAGGGTGGGGGATGGGTATTGAGGAGGGCACCTTTTGGGATGAGCACTGGGTGTTGTATGGAAACTAATTTGACAATAAATTTCATATATTGGGGAAAAAAAAGACATAATGGTTCCCTACTCATTAGAAAATTTTCTAAAGACAAAGATAATAGAGAAGAATTACAGAAGAAAAATCAAACCTACAGTGATTTGCCTATATGTGCATCCCTACAGATTTCACTCCCTACACTCATATATTTCCAAGGCTGAGAGAGGTGTGCAATGTAAAAGGGCAGGGAATCATTCACACTCCTCTTAAATTCTCTCAATCTTAGTCAAAGACACCGTACTTCTCTGTTAAAGTATCAGTTCATCAGTGAAGCATTCCTAATTTCTCCATATGTTCCCTCCCCTGTCCACTTTGGGCTCTTTTGGCATCCACAGAACTTTGTGTAAGCCTCCATTCAGCACTAATGAATTATGGGTGGGCTGTTTCTCTAGGAGTGCTCTCTCACCCAGCAGTACTGTCACCCAGCAGCTTGAGGACAGAAGCCTTGTCTTATTCTTCTCTGTATCCCCAAGAGTCATTTATTCATCAAATATTTATGGAGAATTTATATTGTGCCAGACTCTATGATAGGTACTGAAGACCAAGACCCTATGCTAGGTACTAAAGATAGAATGGTGAACAAGACCAATAAGGTTTCTGGAGATTACATTCTATAAGAGAAAGAAAAGAAAAGAAAAGAGAAGAGAAGAGAAGAGAAGAGAAGAGAAGAGAAGAGAAGAGAAGAGAAGAAGAAGAGGGGAGGGGAGGAGAGGAGAGAAAATAAAGCGAATTGGGGGAGAGGGAGGAAGTGAAGAGGGGAGGGGAGGGGAGGGTGGAAGGAAGGAAGGCAGACATTGAATTATCTCAAGTAATAACAATTTCTATGGTAAAAAAGAGGCAGGAATAGGGAATGACAGAGAAGGGCCTTCTTTAGGTATAACAATCAAGGAAAGTTACTCTGAGGACAATTAAAAGATGAGACTTAAAAAAAAAAAAAGAAATAGCTACCTATGCAAAAAAGATGGGTGGGCATCTCAGCAGAAGAAACAGTATGTACATACGCTCTGAATCAGAAAAGACTTGGAGTATTTACGTAATAGGCTAATGAGTGTGAATGTAGTGAGTAAAGGAAACATAGCCTGGCATAAGCTGGGGAGGTAGACAGTCTTCGAAACTTGGATTTTATTCTAAGTAAAAGAGAAAACCATTTTTGTGCTATAAGCAAGAAAGTGACATCACCTAACCTGAATTTTGAGAAGAGCACTTTTGTGCAGGGAATGGACCGGTATGAGGGAACAACTTATGTTATTTAAATGAACCCAATGAGAGATGTGAAGAATTGGACTCTGATGAAGGCAAAAGATATGGAGAGAAGGTGGCAGACCCAATATGTATTTTAGCTCTTAACTTCACAGAATGTACTTAGAGCTTAAATGTAAGCATTGACAGAGAAATTAAGGAATACAGGATGACTCTCGGGCTTGAGAAACTGTGAAGATGGAGACAATGTGTTGGCATGGTGGAAGGTACAGATGGGTGGTGGAGAATGGTGGAGTAAGAAGAAGTCAAGATTTCCATTATAAGGACCTGACCAATATACAAGATCTACAAGAGCAGATGCCAAGAAATACATAGGCTAGTCTGGAGCAGAGACGAAATCTGAGTGGAGTGGAACATTTGGGGTAACCAGCATAAGGTATAATTAAATCTATGAGAATTACTCAGAAATAGACCATATGAAGAGAATTCAGTACCTTTCAATGTACTTCCTGTACATTTGTTGAATAAGGACAAGAATCCTGACCTAATTTCCAGTGCTCATGAGTATAGAGTGCCTCTACACCCTGCCTACTGCACCAAATTCCACCACCCTTCTTTTTCAATGCCTACTTTTTCAATGCCAATTGGCTATTTCTGCCTAACTGCCCAGATATTCCATCCATTAAGCTCAAATTTCTCATACCACATCCTAAGGAGACCCTGTAGAACACGCAGCTTTATTCCCTACTGCCAGAATTCCTATCCTTCATATTTTGATCTGTCTTGCTGATAGTGGGTTTTTTACTCTGATAAGAACATAAACAAAAAAATATATGTCCAGATGGTTCCCAACACTAAGGGAGATGGTGAGATCCATTAGCAAGTATGTATAAGGAAAGAAAAAATAATAATAATAAAGAAAAACAGAGTCTAGAATAGCCTGAGCATTAGTATGTGTTTGGATATTTAGGGAAAAAAAACCTTTATAGGTAGAAAACATGATTGAATATACCTCAAAAACTTCTGTACATATTCCATTAGGAAAAAGTCACATTGCATATTTCTTAAACAATTATGTGACTCTGTGTTTTTTTTTAATTAAAGATTTTCAGATCTTAAAGGTTAGACTCTACTTCCCAAACATACTACGTATTTAAAGAAACAAAATATGATGTATGAGTTATTTAATATAAAAGAACATATTATTCTTTACTGGCATTATAGTTCTTGTTAAAAACTTCACTGTAAGTGATCTGAATTTTTGAACATTAGCTTTACCTCATTACCATAAAATCATGATCTCTTAAAGGCAGTTGAGAGTACAGCTAACCTTAAGAAAAGGATGTCATCATTTTCTGATTGATTATCTCTGCTTTCAAGAGCCAGTCACCCAGAACTTGTGTTTCTAATAAAATGTGATTTTTTTTTCAGAAATGGGATCAGATCTGTATTTTCTTGGCTTTCTGAATACAAAACAGACTTTGTGGGATGCATGTCTCATGAGTCATCCTTGTTTTTCATGAAAAACATGATTTTCCAGTACTGTAGCATTTTGCTCTTTACTGATGCATTTGCATAAAATGAATATATTACAACTTGGATGTTGTGATTTAGTTAATTATGACAGTCACACTGATGCCTTGGTGATTTCATGAATCTGGAATGAACCTGAGTTTTTTTTAGGGGTCTTACCTCTAATATAAAAAAAATCCTGTAGAGCAAAACTCTTAATTGTATTTGATTACCTTAATAGTCTCTGAGTCTTAGAATGGACACATATTTACCATGAATAAAAAAAAAAAAGTACAAGGTCTTTTACCATGAATAAAAAAAAAAAAGTACAACCATGATTTAATACTTATTCACTGGTTTTCACTTTAAGAAAGCTTCAAATTAGTTATCAATTCACAATTTCAGTGTTTTTATACCAGATATGTACATAGGCACATACAAAGTAAGAAGTTCTGTCACTGACACAGTTGCTAAAATCATCAATATGCT
Source organism: Neofelis nebulosa (assembly GCF_028018385.1). NCBI lineage: Eukaryota > Metazoa > Chordata > Mammalia > Carnivora > Felidae > Neofelis > Neofelis nebulosa. The sequence continues at coordinate 37,528,000 of NC_080785.1, forward strand.
CAGAATATCTCCACAAGCTCCAACTGCCTCTGTGCTTACACTCATTCACTTATTCATTCCATTCTTGAGTAGCGACTATGTTCTAGGCACTGCCTTATGGATTGAGGATACAATAAAGATAAGGCAGCTAAAATAGTTGCTCTCATGCCTCTTCTAGTGGAATAGACCAAAAAAAATTCAATAAATTAACTAATAATTACTTTCATAAATATTTGAAATAACTGGAATCCTGTGATACAGTGACCGAGCATAATGGCAACCAATATTGCCTTAGCACTCCCCTCAGTTTAACCAAACTTTAGACAGGTTTTTCTCCAGACTACAGACCCCTGAATTCCCTTTTCTTAGAGGATTTACTTTAGAAAATTTGCAATTGCCAATATTTCCCTGACTCCTTTACGTGTAAATCTTCTCCTAGCTTCTGACCAGTTTTACAATGCAGGAATGTCTTTATCAAGGACTTGGACCATCCCTATGAAATACAATCATCAAGAAAGAAAGATAGGACCCCTTTCTTCCAGTCTCTTTGGGAAGGTAGGAGCCTAACTTCACCACTTGTTGAACACAGCTGGCTTAACTGGCAATCTCACTGTTAATGTCTCCAGTAGTTTTCTACTACCTGAATCAGCACTTAAATGCTCTCCTGCTTTTTGTTTTAGTGGGGTTGAGTTAAATATCCCTCCTTTACTGCAATAGACTTGAGTGAGTCTTTCTTGTCCGTTTAACTTGTCATTGCAGTTTTTCGCTGACAATAAAGGGAAACTCCATCATCTACTTTAAGTAGAGTGAAGGAAAAGTGTCCATAAAAGAGATGGCATTTAAGCTCTAATCTAAGTAATGAAAAGTAGCCACATTGTGTAAGACCAGAGATGATCACTTCAGGTAGATGGAGTAGGGGGCATCAAAACTCTAAAGCTGGAAAGAGCTTGCCATGTTCACAGAAGACCAGGGTGACAATGACATGGGGATGAGGGGACAGTGGGGGGAGACTGATGGGCACATAGAGACCACATCATGCTGCACATTGTAAGCCAAGGTTGAGAGTTTGTATTTTATTGCAGGAGTACTGGAAAACCATTGAAAAGTTTTCAAAAAAAGGAAAAATATGACCTGCTTTAGGTTAAAAAAAAAAAAAAGTGCACCAGTTCTAAGGAAGATAAACTGGACAGGGTTAAGAGTGGTCCACAGTTATGGAGTCAGCCTTTCAATCTCACTTTGGAAAAAGTGTTTTCAAAGAATCCCGATCTGAGGAGTCTAGATTAGGTTCCTGGGAGTTTAGAGAATTGGGAATAAATGTAAGATTTGAATTTCTCCCTGAAGAAAATTCACTTTGCATTTGGTCTTCTAAGATAAAACTACAGAGAACTTAATTAAAATTAAAGTTTCTCTGACTGTATTAAACCAAATACAATGATAAACTTTTCCAGTTATTATCTAGAGCACTAAACAGGAGTTAACTCAAATGACTCTCAGTATTGATGGGGTTCTGTTGGAACATTTATGGACCTGACTCACAAAATTGTGCCTGGCATGAGAATCAGACACTCTGTTTTGTTTCCAATTTCCCCCTTAACTTTATCACTAACCTACAGCTAACAAAAAATGAAGGGGGCGGTGTTGTTAGCAGGATAGATCTACATAACTTATTCATGAATTTGAAAACTGTAGATAGCCATCCAGCTAACACTTAAACTGAGTTAAACCTATGGTCCACATTACCTCATACTGCCTTTCACAGTCTCTCAAAACAGTCACTCAAAACAATTTGCAAAGGGCAAGTTTTCCTCTATAACAACAACTCTAAAATTTAAGCCGAATTTGACCATCCTAATTTCTCTAGCTAGGACAAAAAGCCATAATTGCTTATACTAGGCATATAATGAATGTCAAATGATTAAATGAATGAGTAAAATAAACAATACCCTCCAGATACTGTGAGTGAGAACATCCAGATCCTCTACAATTAGAAATTGTGAACCAACATCTAAACAAGGTTTTGCAGAAGTAGCCCACCCCAAAAGATGTTTTAATTAAACATTAATTATCCACTGCAGGGTCAGCAATTTTTTTTCTGCAAAGGGTCAGATAGCAAATATTAAACTTTGCCAACCATGTGGTGTCTGCTGCAACTACTCAACGCTGCCATAAATGACTATATCCCAATAAAACTTTATTTATGGACACTGAAATCTAAACTTCATATAACTTTCACATGCTGTGAAATATGTCATGTCTTCTTTTGATTTTTTTTCAACCATTTAAAAGTATAAAAACAATTTTTGGCTTGCAGGCTGTACAAAGCAGGTTTCTGACTAGATTTAGTGTGGACCATAGTTTGCCGACCCCTAGTCTCCCACGTATCAGGCATGGGAGAGACCAAGGTGAGGAAGATAGCTTTGTAAAGGTGTTCATGATGAGACTAGGTACTCACCAAAACCAGTGAGTAAGGATTACATTTAGGTAGACCAGTCAGATATAACCTCAAAATGTTTGCATTAAGTTCATTCTTGTCTTTCATGAGGTTATGAAATTCTTGATGACTAACAAGGAGAAGTTGGAGAATAATCATTTCAGTGTATTTAAGGGCCTGTTATGGGGAAAACATTATAAAATAAATCCATTTTTATATAAGAATGATGTAGAGTGAAGGAAAAGCTTAAGTCTTCAGGCAGTTCCATTTGTGAATGAAACCATTCTACCATCTGTTCAACTCCTTTGGCTCTGACATCATGCTCATCAGAAACTCTGATTTCCAATTCAGTTTCCCAGGTACTTTACAAAGGTACTGCTCTAAGTAGCAGATATAATTATTTCTACCATTAGAAATAAAGTTCTTCCCTATAAATGCATAAACTGGTAAGCTTAGTTTCAATCAATTCCCCAGAGTCCAAGGTACAAAAATAACTTTTGAACATGGAATACAGAGAACTAGATCCTGGCCCCTTACTGAGCCCACCAAAGTAGTGGTGTCCCTTGAGGCCCCGCCTACACAGCAGACACATAGCTCTTAACTGCCAAGTTCTCAGTCAAGCATTATGTTTCTCTCCTGTAAAACTTTCTCTTAAACACTTTATGAATCTATTTATATTTATTTTTCATTTTACTGTGAATATTTCAGTATGTGTCTCTATAAGGACTCTTTTTAAACATAACCACGGTGCTCTTATGTTTAAAATAAATTAATTCCATAATATCAATGAATAGGCAGCTGGTGTTTAATTTTCAGCCTCATAAGTATTTTAAACTTATACTTTTCTATTTTATTTAGTGTATATATCTCTTTTAATTATTCTATATCTGCATATATTTATAGAGAGGCAAATGATTTATTTCTATTGTAGAAAATAGAGCTTTTTAAAATTCAGTGTAATGCTCATCTTTCCATCTTCAATAACAGCCTTTCTCAGTAGTAAACAGGCTGCTGACTGAGAATTAAAAGATCAGGTTTGGGGTCTTTCACTGCCACTTAATATATGAGATTAGGATATCACCAAAACTTCTCTGTGACACATTTCTTCACCCCATGAAATGAAGAGGTTGAATAAGTGGATGCTCTCAAAAATCCCATTCCACACCAAAGTTCTTGGGCTATACAATTCTGTAAGAGCACTTTGTCTATACATTTATAAATATTCAGATAGGTGACACTCTCAAGTCTAGGATTTCATCTATTGAAGAGTGACAAATTGTATCCTCAATCTTTAAATGGAAAGAATTATGTTCATTTGACAATTTAAGTAATTCACATAGACCACATATATTTTCTAATATATTGGATGATTCTTCTTACTCGTTTGTTTAGACAGCACAGAAAGAGCTAATCTAACCAAAACATCAATGTTAATGGTTAAAATAATTGGATCTTTTCCTAAAAACTAAAGAGTCTTTCAGCATGAGAAAACAAAAACAAAATTAGTATTGGACAATATGCATTTTTAAGTCCTTCCTTTCTTTGAACTTTAGTAAGCTAAATAAATAGCAGCCAATTGTATAAACAAGAACAAGATATATGATGCAGCTTTACAAGAAACTGTATTTTCTGCATGTATATTTAATATAGAAACCTCAACTTGAAGTTTCTCTTTTATAGTTTAATATATTTCTCTACCACATTCTTCTTAGAAGGTAAAGAAAATTCTCTTTTAAATGTTAAGATCAATGATAGCCCAAAGGCTTCAAGAAATCAATGTTCCAGTGATAATTAAAGGTTACAATTTAAAGGAAGACTCACAATATAATAAGTTGAAATCCAATAATGAAGGCATAAGAAGTGGTCTAGATTATCAAAGCTAACATTTATAAATGTAACTAATAAAAAAACTTTCTAAACAGCTTCTTAAGACGTTAAAAATTTTATTATAATTTAACATTAGATATGAAGCCCATAAGTCTGCTCCAATTACTAACTGAATTACACAATTACTTAAAAGTGATTTTAGCCAACTGTCCATGCCTATCTCTGTGTTTCATATAGAATTAAAGAATCTGATCTTACTCCCCTGTAAAAGATGTATTTTTTTCTTCTTTTAACACAGTTCTTAAGTTTAGAAAATAAGTGCTATAGAAATTTGACAAAAAAGTAATTTGGTAAATTTGGTACAACATAAGCAAGACTAAGGAAACACTCTAAATATAGATAGATGATATGGATATAGATAGATATAGACATAGATGATGATATAGATATAGACAGATATAGACAGAGACGGAGACGGAGACAGAGACAGAGACAGAGACAGAGATAGAGATAGAGATAGATACAGATGCAGATAGAGATAGATACAGATGCAGATAGAGATAGATATATAGACACACATGTTTGTGGAAAGGAATTCATTCCCTCCTACACTAAAAAGGCTGGATGGTGGTAGACTGGCTATATTCTCCATCAATCTATACAAAAATATCTTCTTCAATGCCCTGCTACAACTACATCTGGGGAAATGTTTATGATACAAAAATGTGGCGATCAGAGACAATTTAAGATTAGATGGACAGGGCCAAATGGGGTTCAACAAATGAATACCAAGTTTATAATTCCAGAGTCATGTTGGCAGGGCAAGAATTCAGAGTGAAGTTACTTCATTCAACAGCTCAGCTCTCAAGCAAATGAAATGTTAATAAAATGATGAAGTTCAAAAATGTTCTGAGACTTATTGCTCAGCCTCTCAGTAGATGCCATAGTGTCAACCCTATGCACACCTTCTGCCTGTTTCCATATTCTCTATCATATTATTCCAACTCTCATCATTACTGCTAAGCATAGGTGACCACAGGGAGGTTGAAACCTAATCCAAAGGAAGTTATTACATGGGTTGATGGTGACTTATATCTTAAAGTGTATACCCTAGTATAAAAACCTGACTAAAAAATCAAGTTTTCTCAGTAATCAAAAAATTGGGATACTGAGGCAGTTAGCAGTAATGGCATAAGACAAAAGATTGCATCCAGTGATATCATGCAATAGATAATGCATAGCAGTAGATGATGCCATGCAGTAGATTCTGCCCTGAATGAACTAGGACAATCCAGAGCCATAAGAAAGATAGAGTTCTTTGAAGTCCATGTAGAACACTAATCCCTGGAGTTGCTCCTCTTCTGATGATTTCACTTAAACAGCTAGAGTGTCTGTTCCCAGCAATTATATAAAACTGACACCCACCAAAACTGTTCCACTCAAGGTCACCATTATCTCTAGTTTGAAAAATCCAATAATTGCTCTATCTTTATTTTGCTTAATCCATTAATAGGTTTGATCACTCCTTCCTCTTGCAAATATTTCCTTCACTTGTCTTCCAAGACACTACATTTTTTTGGCTGTCCTCCTTTCTTGTAGTAAGTTTCTTCTCAGTCTACATTACCAGTCTCTCTGGCTTTTTAACAAGAAATTCCCAAGGTTGGATCCTACACCCACTCACTTGGTGATCTCACCTAATGTCATGGCTTCAAGTAGCATCAATTGGCTCAAAACTCCCCAAATTATACCTTCTGCCCATTTCCCTTGAATCCCAGACGCTTATTTTCAAATGCCTACTTGGTATTTATACAAATATACATCTAAAAATCATATCATAATATTCAAAATTAATTCTCAAGTATCCACCTGAAACATGCTGCAGTGGCATTCTTCCCCTTCCAGTAAGTGGAAACTTCTTTCTTTCAGTTGTTCATACCAAAAACTATGGCACCATTCTCTTTTTTTTTTTAATGTTTATTTATTTTTGAGAGAGAGAGGCAGAGAGAGGGAGACAGAGAATCTGAAGTGGGTTCTGCACTGACAGCAGAGAGTCTGATGAGGGGTTCACACTCATGAACCACGAGATCATGACCTGAGCTGAAGTCAGATGCTCAACCAATTGAGCCACCCAGGTGCCCCATAAAAACTATGGCATCATTCTTGACTCCTTCTCTTGACTCCACATCTTCAGTCCATCATAGAATTGTGACTTAATCTCCAAATACATAACCAAAACCTGATCACATTTCACTACATTCAAACGATCACTTTGATCCAAGTGATGTGTCTCAGTGCACCAGTTTCTGAACCGGTCTCTGCGTTTCTGCCATTGCCCACAACATTATATCCTCAACACAAGCAGCCAGAGTATTCTTTTAAACAAAGTTTGGTCGTATCATTTCTCTACTCTAAACCCTCTAATGTTCTATCTTATTCAGAGTAAAAGCCAAAGTCCTTATAATTATGCCAAAGGCTCTGTACCCTCTGGTCCTTCCATCATTTATCTCCCTGACACACTCTATTTCAACCACATTGCCTCTTTGGTCTTCCTTGAATACACTATTTACACTCATGTCTCAAAATCTTTGCATTTGCATTTGATTTTCCCTGTATATGAAATACTTGCCCCTGTATATCTACATGGTTGGCTCTCTCGCCTTCTTCAAGTCTTTGCTTCAGGTTACATTACTAGTGAGGACTCGCCAAAATAAACTGTTTAAAAATTTACCCATCATCTTACGGTTCCCCATCTTTCTTCTCAATTTTAATTTATTTAACTTATCACTTATTTATTTTTATTTATCTGTCTCCACTCCCTATAGTATCAGGCCCAAAGGGCAGGGATTATTTTTCCTCTTGCTCATGTAATTCTGTACAAAGAACATGCTTAACACATAGTAGGAACTCTATAAGCTTAATGGGCCTATTCCAAGCTCTGAGGGACACTCTATAGCATACATACAACTTATTTTAATTTCCCATAGTCCATATTTTCCTTTTGGATAGATTATTGGTCCCTAGACTACATACAGTGGCTAAAACATAAAAATATGCAAATGCTTTTCTGGTTACCAATCCATTTGTTCTATTCCTAAAGGTATTGCCAAGTATACACTGGACAATTCTTGACTCCAAATCTCTACTTTGACACTGTGCAGAAAAGAGCTAACATGGGCCTGAGACTGTGATCTTTCTAGGGGACTGCTTGCAAGGTTGATTCTCAACAGGCATCTGAGAACTTAGATATTGAGATTTCACCACACTGATAAGAGTGACTCACTGTGCCTAACTGATTGTGACAATAATATGCTTTATGCTAAACACCTGCCTTCCTTCTAGCAGTCTGAAATGCCAGGCAAGGGCTAAGTGACCGATCCTCAATAAAAAAAAAACTCTGGAAACTGAGTTTAATGAACTTCCCATTTCACATGTGTTGTCACAACTCATTCCTGGGACAATTAAGCACATACTGTGTGACTCCATTAAGGAGGATTCTGGAATCTTGTACCTGGTTTTCTCCACATTTTCCCCCATGCACCTTTACCCTTTGCTAATTTTGCATTATATTATTTTAATGTAAACAATAATAGCAGTGAGTAAAACTATATACTGAGTCCTGTGACCCCTCTTAGCAAATCATCAAACCTTGGGGGAGGGTGTCTTCGGAGCCTCCGATCTGGGCACTCATAGAACTCTTACTGAATGCCTTATATATGCTGAACATTGTGCTTCAACCCTAGTGACCTGAGATAGAGTATAAATGAGCTTGTGGGCTTTATTTATTTATTGTTTTGCTCTAAAAACATGTTTTTCTTTTTTTTTTTTTAACTGAAACAGCCTATATCCTGCTCTAGGATTCCTTCTCCAGAGGCATCCCTTTATCAAGAAGCATTTCCAGGCACAGACACATGACAGAAATAGTGAAGAAAGAAACCCTGTGGAAAAGAAAGATCCACAATAGCAACTGGGTTCCAGTGCCAGCTCCAATAATTTCATTACAGTTTTCCAAAATGAACAAGTGAGAGGCCCTGACACAGACTAATGTGTGCCCTGTATAAGCTGTACTCCTGGAAAGCTAAAGGAAACCCTACTAACTCTTTCCAGTTTGGGATCACAGGCCTTTTTTTTTTTAAGACATGGAGTAAGGCAGTATCTTATCAAAGCTTTCAATGCTGATTTTTAGAATCTGCCATTAAGGGGCGCCTGGGTGGCTCAGTCGGTTGAGCGTCCGACTTCAGCTCAGGTCACGATCTCACGGTCCGTGAGTTCGAGCCCCGCATCAGGCTCTGGGCTGATGGCCCAGAGCCTGGAGCCTGCTTCCCATTCTGTGTCTCCCTCTCTCTCTGCCCCTCCCCCGTTCATGCTCTGTCTCTCTCTGTCTCAAAAATAAATAAATGTTAAAAAAAATTATAAAAAAAAAAAAAAAGAATCTGCCATTAAATCTAGTATTTGAACTTGAAACACTCAACTATACAGTCTCATGAAGAAAGCTTATTTATATGGAACATTTCCTATGAAAAACACAATAGTAAATGTAAAAATATTATCTTTTATAGTAAATGTCATAGTAGATGTGCTTTTGGTAGGAAGAAGTCTGCCACTTATACTAGACATAACCTCCTAAAATCTCATTTCTTTCTTTACTTGAGAAAGACTATTTTTCTTTTGTACAAAATCCTGACTTGTGTATCACATGCATTCTTGTTCAAGTCTAATCATTGTTCTTCAAGAAAAATATTTTTAAAAGACCACCTAGTCGAAGGAAGATGGCGGCGTAGGAGGATGCAGGGCTCACTGCGTCCTGCTGACCACTTAGATTCCACCCACATCTGCCTAAACAACCCAGAAAACGGCCAGAAGACTAGGGGAATGGAGTCTCCGGAGCCAAGCACAGACGAGAGGCCCACGGAAGAGGGTAGGAAGGGCGGAGAGGCAGTGTGCACTACACGGACTGGACTGGCGGGAGGGAGCCAGGGAGGTGGAGGGGCAGCCAGCCCACCTGGCAAGGCAGACCCCCAAGTCTGCTTTGCAAAAGCAGAGGGGCCGGACAGAGTGTGTTCTGACAGCCAGTGGAACTTAACATCTGGAATGTCATAAGTCACCACCTCTGCTCCAAGAGCCGGAGGGCTAGAGGACAATGGGAGGGAGAGTTGTTGAGCCCCGAGGTCAGAGCTCGGCTTGGCAGGGAACAAAGGCGCTCACCAGCGCCATCTCCCTTGCCCATCCCTCAGCCAAAATCCCAAAGGGAACCAGTTCCTGTCAGGGAACTTGCTTGCACCGCGCAAACACCCAATGCTATGCTTCTGTGGATCCATCCGTCGAATGAGTCTGCCTCCATCCGGTGCCACAGGGCCCTCCCGAAGTGAACCACCAAAGGAAAAGCGAGCTGAGTCTGTCTCTCCCGCCCCTGTGCACCTTGCAGATCCACCACGGCTAATAGGCCAGACCCCTCGAAACAGAAGAAGCCTGGCAGTGTGCAAGTAGACCAGACAGGGGCCACACCACTCCACAGTGAGTCCTGTCCCGGGAGAGGGGAAGAGAAGGTACACACCAGTCTGACTGTGGCCCCAGCGGTGGGCTGGGGACAGATATCGGGCCTGACTGTGGCCCGCCCACCAACACAAGTTACTCTGGACAGCACAGGGGAAGAGCCCTGCAGTTCCACACCACTCCAGGGAATATGCAAAATGACGAAACGGAAGAATTCTCCTCAAAAGAAACTCCAGGAAGTAGCGACAGCTAACGAACTGATCAAAAACGATTTAAGCAATGTAACAGAAAATGAATTTAAAATAATAGTCACAAAAATAATCTCTGGGCTTGAAAAAAGTATTGAGGATAGCAGAGAACCTATTACTACAGAGATCAAGGGACTAAGAAACGGTCAGGAGGAGCGAAAAAATGCTATAAATGAGGTGCAAAATAAAATGGAGGCGACCAGAGCTTGGATTGAAGAGGCAGAGGAAAGAATAGGTGAATTAGAAGATAAAATTATGGAAAGAGAGGAAGCTGAGAAAAAGAGAGATAAAAAAAATCCAGGAGTATGAGGAGAGAATTAGAGAACTAAGTGACACAATTAAACGTAATAATATACGCAGAATTGGGATCCCAGAGGAGGAAGAGAGATGGAAAGATGCTGAAGGTGTACTTGAAGAAATCATCACTGACAATTTCCCTGATCTGGGGAAGGAAAAAGGCACTGAAATCCAAGAGGCACAGAGAACTCCCTTCAGACATAACTTGAATCAATCTTCTGCATGACATTTCATAGTGAAACTAGCAAAATACAAGGATAAACAGAAAATTCTGAAAGCAGCTAGGGATAAACATGCTCTAACATATAAGGGGAGACCAATAAGACTAGTGACGGATCTATCTACTGAAACTTGGCAGCACAGAAAGGAATGGCAGGAAATCTTCAATGTGATGAACAGAAAAAATATGCAGCCGTGAATCCTTTATCCAGCCAAGTCTCTCATTTAGAATAGAAGGAAAGATCAAGGTCTTCCCAAATAAACAAAAACTGAAGGAATTCATCACCACTAAACCAGCCCTACAAGAGATACTAAGGGGGATCCTGTGAGACAAAGTACCAGAGACATCACTACAAGCATGAAGCCTACACACATCACAGTGACTCTAAACCCATATCTTTCTATAATAACACTGAATGCAAATGGACGAAATGTTCCAACCAAAAGACATAGGGTATCAGAATGGATAAAAAAAACAAGACTCATCTATTTGTTGTCTACAAGAGACTCATTTTAGACCTGAGGACATCTTCAGATTGAAAGTGAGAGGATGGAGAACTATCTATCATGCTACTGGAACTCAAAAGAAACTGGAGTAGCCATACTTATATCAGACAAACTAGACTTTAAATTAAAGTCTGTAACAAGAGATGAAGAAGGGCATTATATAATAATTACAGGGTTTATCCATCAGGAAGACCTAACAATTATAAATGTCCATGCGCTGAATATGGGAGCCCCCAAATATATAAAACAATCACAAACATAAGCAACCTTATTGATAAGAATGTGGTAATTGCAGGGGACTTTAATACTCCACTTACAACAATGAATAGATGATCTAGACACAGGATCAATAAAGAAACAAGGGCCCTGAATGATACATTGGATCAGATGGACTTGACAGATATATTTAGAACTCTGCATCCCAAAACAATAGAATATACTTTCTTCTCGAGTTCACATGCAACATTCTCCAAGATAGATCACATACTGGGTCACAAAACAGCCTTTCATACGTATACAAGAATTGAATCATACCATGCACACTTTCAGATCACAATGCTATGAAACTTGAAATCAACCATAGGAAAAAGTCTGGAAAATCTCCAAAAGCATGGAGGTTAAGGGACACCCTACTAAAGAATGAATGGGTCAACCAGGCAATTAGAGAAGAAATTAAGAAATATATGGAAACAAATGAAAATGAAAATACAACAATCCAAACGCTTTGGATGCAGTGAAGGCAGTCCTGAGAGGAAAATACATTGCAATCCAGGCCTATGTCAAGAAACAAGAAAAATCCCCAATACAAAATCTAACAGCACACCTAAAGGAAATAGAAGCAGAACAGCAAAGACACCCCAAACCCAGCAGAAGAAGAGAAATAATAAAGATCAGAGCAGAAATAAACAATATAGAATGTAAAAAAACTGTAAAGCAGATCAATGAAACCAAGAGATGGTTTCTTTGAAAAAATAAACAAAATTGATAAACCTCTAGCCAGGATTCTCAAAAAGAAAAGGGAGATGACCCAAAGAGATAAAATCATGAATGAAAATGGAATTATTACAACCAATCCCTCAGAGATACAAGCAATTATTAAGGAATACTATGAAAAATTATATGCCAACAAACTGGACAACCTAGAAGAAATGGACAAATTCCTAAGCACCCACAAACTTCCAAACTCAAACAAGAGGAAACAGAAAGCTTGAACAGACCATAACTAGTGAAGAAATTGAATTGGTTACCAAAACCTACCAACCAGTAAGAGTCCAGGACCAGATGGCTTCCCAGGGGAATTCTAGCAGACATTTAAAGCAGAAATAGAGAGTTCCGGAAGATGGCGGCGTAGGAGGACGATGGGCTTACCGCGCGTCCTGCTGATCACTTAGATTCCACTTACACCTGCCTAAAGAACCCAGAAAACCGCCAGAGGATTAGCAGAACGGAGTCTCCAGAGCGAAGCGCAGACAAGAGGCCCACGGAAGAGGGTAGGAAGGGCGGCGAGGCGGTGCGAGCTCCACGGACTGGCGGGAGGGAGCCGGGGCAGAGGGGCTGCTCGCCAGCCAAGCAGAGCCCCCGAGTCTGGCTGGCAAAAGCGGAGGGGCCAGACGGTGTTCCGATAGCAAGCGCGACTTAGCGTCTGGGAGGTCATAAGTTAACAGCTCTGCTCAGAAAGCGGGAAGGCTGGAGGACAAAGGGAGGGAGAGCTGCTGAGCCCCAGGACGGCAGAGCTCAGCTTGGTGGGGAACAAAGGCGCTCGCCAGCACCATCTCCCCCGCCCATCCCCCAGCCAAAATCCCAAAGAGAACCAGTTCCTGCCAGGGAACTTGCTCACTCCGCGCAAACACCCAACTCTGTGCTTCTGCGGAGCCAAACCTCCGGCAGCGGATCTGACTCCCTCCCGCTGCCACAGGGCCCCTCCTGAAGTGGATCACTTAAGGAGAAGCAAGCTAAGCATGCCCCTCCTGCCCCCGTGCACCTTGCCTACCCACCCCAGCTAGTACGCCAGCTCCCCAGCACCACAAGCCTGGCAGTGTGCAAGTAGCCCAGACGGGCCACGCCACCCCACAGTGAATCCCGCCCCTAGGAGAGGGGAAGAGAAGGCACACACCAGTCTGACTGTGGCCCCAGCGGTGGGCTGGGGGCAGACATCAGGTCGGACTGAGGCCCGGCCCACCAACTCCAGTTATACACCACAGCATGGGGGAAGTGCCCTGCAGGTCCTCACCACTCCAGGGACTATCCAAAATGACCAAACGGAAGAATTCCCCTCAGAAGAATCTCCAGGAAATAACAACAGCTAATGAACTGATCAAAAAGGATTTAAATAATATAACAGAAAGTGAATTTAGAATAATAGTCATAAAATTAATTGCTGGGCTTGAAAACAGTATACAGGACAGCAGAGAATCTCTTGCCACAGAGATCAAGGGACTAAGGAACAGTCATCAGGAGCTGAAAAACGCTTTAAACGAAATGCAAAACAAAATGGAAACCACGACAGCTCGGATTGAAGAGGCAGAGGAGAGAATAGGTGACTAGAAGATAAAGTTATGGAGAAAGAGGAAGCTGAAAGAAAGAGAGATAAAAAAATCCAGGAGTATGAGGGGAAAATTAGAGAACTAAGTGATACACTAAAAAGAAATAATATACGCATAATTGGTATCCCAGAGGAGGAAGAGACAGGGAAAGGTGCTGAAGGGGTACTTGAAGAAATTATAGCTGAGAACTTCCCTGAACTGGGGAAGGAAAAAGGCATTGAAATCCAAGAGGCACAGAGAACTCCCTTCAGACGTAACTTGAATCCATCTTCTGCACGACAGATCATAGTGAAACTGGCAAAATACAAGGATAAAGAGAAAATTCTGAAAGCAGCAAGGGATAAACGTGCCCTCACATATAAAGGGAGACCTATAAGACTCGTGACTGATCTCTCCTTTGAAACTTGGCAGGCCAGAAAGGCTTGGCACGATATCTTCAGTGTGCTAAACAGAAAAAATATGCAGCCGAGAATCCTTTATCCAGCAAGTCTGTCATTTAGAATAGAAGGAGAGATAAAGGTCTTCCCAAACAAACAAAAACTGAAGGAATTTGTCACCACGAAACCAGCCCTACAAGAGATCCTAAGGGGGATCCTGTGAGACAAAGTACCAGAGACATCACTACAAGCATAAAACATACAGACATCACAATGACTCTAAACCCGTATCTTTCTATAATAACACTGAATGTAAATGGATTAAATGCGCCAACCAAAAGACATAGGCTATCAGAATGGATAAAAAAACAAGACCCATCTATTTGCTGTCTACAAGAGACTCATTTTAGATCTGAGGACACCTTTAGATTGAGAGTGAGGGGATGGAGAACTATTTATCATGCTACTGGAAGCCAAAAGAAAGCTGGAGTAGCCATACTTATATCAGACAAACTAGACTTTAAATTAAAGGCTGTAACAAGAGATGAAGAAGGGCATTATATAATAATTACAGGGTCTATCCATCAGGAAGAGCTAACAATTATAAATGTCTATGCGCCAAATACCGGAGCCCCCAGATATATAAAACAGTTACTCATAAACATAAGCAACCTTATTGATAAGAATGTGGTCATTGCAGGGGACTTTAACACCCCACTTACAGAAATGGATAGATCATCTAGACACACAGTCAATAAAGAAACAAGGGCCCTGAATGATACATTGGCTCAGATGGACTTGACAGATATATTTAGAAGTCTACATCCCAAAGCAACAGAATATACTTTCTTCTCGAGTGCACATGGAACATTCTCCAAGATAGATCATATACTGGGTCACAAAACAGCCCTTCATAAGTTTACAAGAATTGAAATTATACCATGCATACTTTCAGACCACAATGCTATGAAGCTTGAAATCAACCACAGGAAAAAGTCTGGAAAACCTCCAAAAGCATGGAGGTTAAAGAACACCCTACTAACGAATGAGTGGGTCAACCAGGCAATTAGAGAAGAAATTAAAAAATATATGGAAACAAATGAAAATGAAAATACAACAATCCAAACGCTTTGGGACACAGCGAAGGCAGTCCTGAGAGGAAAATACATTGCAATCCAGGCCTATGTCAAGAAACAAGAAAAATCCCCAATACAAAATCTAACAGCACACCTAAAGGAAATAGAAGCAGAACAGCAAAGGCAGCCTAAACCCAGCAGAAGAAGAGAAATAATAAAGATCAGAGCAGAAATAAACAATATAGAATCTAAAAAAACTGTAGAGCAGATCAACGAAACCAAGAGTTGGTTTTTTGAAAAAATAAACAAAATTGACAAACCTCTAGCCAGGCTTCTCAAAAAGAAAAGGGAGATGACCCAAATAGATAAAACCATGAATGAAAATGGAATGATTACAACCAATCCCTCAGAGATACAAACAATTATCAGGGAATACTATGAAAAATTATATGCCAACAAATTGGACAACCTGGAAGAAATGGACAAATTCCTAAACACCCACACTCTTCCAAATCTCCAAACCACACTTCCTCCAAATTAGGAGGAAATAGAAAGCTTGAACAGACCCATAACCAGCGAAGAAATTGAATCGGTTATCAAAAATCTCCCAACAAATAAGACTCCAGGACCAGATGGCTTCCCAGGGGAGTTCTACCAGACGTTTAAAGTAGAGATAATACCTATCTTTCTCAAGCTATTCCAAGAAATACAAAGGGAAGGAAAACTTCCAGACTCATTCTATGAAGCCAGTATTACTTTGATTCCTAAACCAGACAGAGACCCAGTAAAAAAAGAGAACTACAGGCCAATATCTCTGATGAATATGGATGCAAAAATTCTCAATAAGATACTAGCAAATCGAATTCAACAGCATATAAAAAGAAGTATTCACCATGATCAAGTGGGATTCATTCCTGGGATGCAGGGCTGGTTCAACATTCGCAAATCGATCAACGTGATACATCACATTAACAAAAAAAAAAGATAAGAACCATATGATCCTGTCAATCGATGCAGAAAAGGCCTTTGACAAAATCCAGCACCCTTTCTTAATAAAAACCCTTGAGAAAGTCGGGATAGAAGGAACATACTTAAACATCATAAAAGCCATTTATGAAAAGCCCACAGCTAACATCATTCTCAACGGGGAAAAACTGAGAGCTTTTTCCCTGAGATCAGGAACACGACAGGGATGCCCACTCTCACCGCTGTTGTTTAATATAGTGCTGGAAGTTCTAGCATCAGCAATCAGACAACAAAAGGAAATCAAAGGCATCAAAATTGGCAAAGATGAAGTCAAGCTTTCGCTTTTTGCAGATGACATGATATTATACATGGAAAATCCAATAGACTCCACCAAAAGTCTGCTAGAACTGATACATGAATTCAACAAAGTTGCAGGATACAAAATCAATGTACAGAAATCAGTTGCATTCTTATACACTAACAATGAAGCAACAGAAAGACAAATAAAGAAACTGATCCCATTCACAATTGCACCAAGAAGCATAAAATACCTAGGAATAAATCTAACCAAAGATGTAAAAGATCTGTATGCTGAAAACTATAGAAAGCTTATGAAGGAAATTGAAGAAGATATAAAGAAATGGAAAGACATTCCCTGCTCATGGATTGGAAGAATAAATATTGTCAAAATGTCAATACTACCCAAAGCTATCTACACATTCAATGCAATCCCAATCAAAATTGCACCAGCATTCTTCTCGAAACTAGAACAAGCAATCCTAAAATTCATATGGAACCACAAAAGGCCCCGAATAGCCAAAGTAATTTTGAAGAAGAAGACCAAAGAAGGAGGCATCACAATCCCAGACTTTAGCCTCTACTACAAAGCTGTAATCATCAAGACAGCATTGTATTGGCACAAAAACAGACACATAGACCAATGGAATAGAATAGAAACCCCAGAACTAGACCCACAAACGTATGGCCAACTCATCTTTGACAAAGCAGGAAAGAACATCCAATGGAAAAAAGACAGTCTCTTTAACAAATGGTGCTGGGAGAACTGGACAGCAACATGCAGAAGGTTGAAACTAGACCACTTTCTCACACCATTCCCAAAAATAAACTCAAAATGGACAAAGGACCTGAATGTGAGACAGGAAACCATCAAAACCTTAGAAGAGAAAGCAGGAAAAGACCTCTCTGAACTCAGCCGTAGCAATCTCTTACTCAGCACATCCCCAAAGGCAAGGGAATTAAAAGCAAAAGTGAATTACTGGGACCTTATGAAGATAAAAAGCTTCTGCACAGCAAAGGAAACAACCAACAAAACTAAAAGGCAACCAATGGAATGGGAAAAGATATTTGCAAATGACACATTGGACAAAGGGCTAGTATCCAAAATCTATAAAGAGCTCATCAAACTCCACACCCAAAAAACAAATAACCCAGTGAAGAAATGGGCAGAAAACATGAATAGACACTTCTCTAAAGAAGACATCCAGATGGCCAACAGGCACATGAAAAGATGCTCAACGTCGCTCCTTATCAGGGAAATACAAATCAAAACCACACTCAGATACCACCTCACGCCAGTCAGAGTGGCCAAAATGAAGAAATCAGGAGACTATAGATGCTGGAGAGGATGTGGAGAAACGGGAACCCTCTTGCCCTGTTGGTGGGAATGCAAATTGGTGCAGCCGCTCTGGAAAGCAGTGTGGAGGTTCCTCAGAAAATTAAAAATAGACCTACCCTATGACCCAGCAATAGCACTGCTAGGAATTTATCCAAGGGATACAGGAGTACTGATGCATAGGGGCACTTGTACCCCAATGTTTATAGCAGCACTCTCAACAATAGCCAAATTATGGAAAGAGCTTAAATGTCCATCAACTGATGAATGGATAAAGAAATTGTGGTTTATATACACAATGGAATACTATGTGGCAATGAGAAAAAATGAAATATGGCCTTTTGTAGCAACGTGGATGGAACTGGAGAGTGTGATGCTAAGTGAAATAAGCCATACAGAGAAAGACAGATACCATATGGTTTCACTCTTATGTGGATCCTGAGAAACTTAACAGAAACCCATGGGGGAGGGGAAGGAAAAAAAAAAAAGAGGTTAGAGTGGGGGAGAGCCAAAGCATAAGAGACTGTTAAAAACTGAGAACAAACTGAGGGTTGATGGGGGGTGGGAGGGAGGGCAGGGTGGGTGATGGGTATTGAGGAGGGCACCTTTTGGGATGAGCACTGGGTGTTGTATGGAAACCAATTTGACAGTAAATTTCATATATTAAAAAAAAAAAAAAGAAAAGAAAAAAAATAAAAAATAAAAAAAATAAAAATAAAAAAAAATAAAATAAAATAAAATAAAATAAAGCAGAAATAATACCTATCCTCCTCCAGCTATTCCAAGAAATAGAAAGGGAAGGAAAACTTCAGACTCATTCTATGAAGCCAGTATTACTTTGATTCCTAAACCAGACAGAGACCCAGTAAAAAAAGAGAACTACAGGCCAATATCCCTGATGAATATGGATGCAAAAATTCTCAATAAGATACTAGCAAATTGAATTCAACAGCATATAAAAAGAAGTATTCACCATGATCAAGAAGGATTCATTCCTGGGATGCAGGGCTGGTTCAACATTTGCAAATCAGTCAATGTGATACATCACATTAATAAAAGAAAAGATAAGAACCATATGATCCTGTCAATGGATGCAGAAAAGGCATTTGACAAAATTCAGCAACGTTTCTTAATAAAAACCCTCGAGAAAGTCGGGATAGAAGGAACATACTTAAACATCATAAAAGCCATTTATGAAAAGCTCACAGCTAATATCACCTTCAGTGGGGAAAAACTGAGAGCTTTCTCCCTGAGATCAGGAACACGACAGGGATGCCCACTCTCACCGCTGTTGTTTAATATAGTGTTGGAAGTTCTAGCATCAGCAATCAGACAACAAAAGGAAATCAAAGGCATCAAAATTGGCAAAGATGAAGTTAAGCTTTCACTTTTTGCAAATGACATGATATTATACATGGAAAATCCAATAGACTCCACCAAAAGTCTGCTAGAACTGATACATGAATTCAGCAAAGTTGCAGGATACAAAATCAATGTACAGAAATCAGTTGCATTCTTATACACTAATAATGAAGCAACAGAAAGACAAATAAAGAAACTGATCTCATTCACAATTGCACCAAGAAGCATAAAATACCTAGGAATACACCTAACCAAAGATGTAAAAGATCTGTATGCTGAAAATTATAGAAAGCTTATGAAAAAAATTGAAGAAGATATAAAGAAATGGAAAAACATTCCATGCTTATGGATTGGAAGAATAAATATTGTCAAAATGTCAATACTACCCAAAGCTATCTACACATCCAATGCAATCCCAATCAAAATTGCACCAGCATTCTTCTGGAAGCTAGAACAAGCAATTCTAAAATTTCTATGGAACCACAAAAGGCCCCGAATAGCCAAAGTAATTTTGAAGAAGAAGACCAAAGCAGGAGGCATCACAATCCCAGACTTTAGCCTCTACTACAAAGCTGTAATCATCAAGACAGCATGGTATTGGCACAAAAACAGACACATAGACCAATGGAATAGAATAGAGACTCCAGAATTAGATGCACAAAAGTATGGCCAACTAATCTTTGACAAAGCAGGAAAGAATATCCAATGGAAAGAAGACAGTCTATTTAACCAATGGCGCTGGGAGAACTGGACAGCAACATGCAGAAGGATGGAACTAGACCACTTTCTTACACCATTCACAAAAACAGACTCAAAATGGATAAAGGACATGAAATGTGAGTAGGAAACCATCAAAACCCTAAAGGAGAAAGCAGGAAAACACCTCTCTGACCTCAGCTGCATCAATTTCTTACTTGACACATCCCCAAAGGCAAGGGAATAAAAAGCAAAAATGGACTATTGGGACCTCATGAAGATAAAAAGCTTCTGCACAGCAAAGGAAACAATCAAAACTAAAAGGCAACCAATGGAATGGGAAAAGATATTTGCAAATGACATATCGGACAAAGGGCTAGTATCCAAAATCTGTAAAGAGCTCACCAAACTCCACACCTGAAAAACAAATAATCCAGTGAAGAAATGGGCAGAAAACATGAAGAGACACTTCTCTGAAGAAGACATCTGGATGGCCAACAGGCACATGACAAGATGCTCAGCGTCGCTCCTCATCAGGGAAATACAAATCAAAACCACACTCAGGTATCACCTCACACCAGTCAGAGTGGCTAAAATGAACAAATCAGGAGACTATAGATGCTGGCGAGGATGTGGAGAAACGGGAACCCTCTTGCACTGTTGGTGGGAATGCAGACTGGTGCGGCCGCTCTGGAAAACAGTGTGTAGGCTCCTCAAAAAATTAAAAATAGATCTACCCTATGACCCAGCAATAGCATTGCTAGGAATTTACCCAAGGGATACAACAGTGCTGATGTGTAGGGGCACTTGCACCCCAAGAGCCTAAATGTCCATCAACTGATGAATGGATAAAGAAATTGTAGTTTATATACACAATGGAGTACTACAGGGCAATGAGAAAGAACGAAATATGGCCCTTTGTAGCAACGTGGATGGAACTGGAGAGTGTTATGCTAAGTGAAATAAGTCATACCATATGGTTTGACTCTTATGTGGATCCTGAGAAACTTAACAGAAACCCATGGGGGAGAGGAAGGAAAAAAAAAAGAGGTTAGAGTGGAAGAGAGCCAAAGCATAAGAGACTCTTAAAAACTGAGAACAAACTGAGGGTTGATGGGGGGTGGGAGGGAGGGGAGGGTGATGGGTATTGAGGAGGGCACCTTTTGGGATAAGCACTGGGTGTTGTATGGAAACCAATTTGACAATAAATTTCATATTAAAATAAATAAATAAATAAATAAATAAATAAATAAATAAATAAATAAAATATAAATCTTTATTAAAAAAACAGCTAAAATAATCAAGGAGGTGGATGCTTTTCTGCATGCAAACAGACTAAAGTGATTAGGATCCTTGGGCCTAGAAATACAAAGCTTTAACAAATATTTTAGTGCTATGAATAATTCATTTACCAAATCCCTAAGTCATCAGTAGTGATCACTTAAATTGAAAATAATAGTAAGTTTTAAATAGAAAACAGCCAACATTATTTTCTATAGTGCAGCGTACACTTTAAAATTCATCACAATAAGCAACACAGACTGAAAGTTTTCTGTCTGGTTGTTGTTGTTTTTGTTTTTGTTTTTTTTAAATCTGTGTTAGTTTCTTACTGCTGTGTAACAAACTACCACAAACTTGGCAGCTTAAAACAATACCCATTTATTTTTCCCAGTTCTATGGGTCAGAAGTCTAGGAGTACCTTGGCTGCACTTGCTTGTTCATGGTGTTAGCCAGGCTGTGATTTTATCAGACTCTGGAGAATAATCTGCTTCCACAATCATTCTAGTTTTTGGAAAATATAATTCCACACAATTGTAAGGAGGTCTGAGGTCCTTATTTTCTTGCTGGCTGCAGTCTAGCAGTCATTCTCAGCTCTTAGATATCACCCCAGCATTCCCTGCCACATAGTCCCCTCCATCCTCAAAGCCAATAACAAGAACAAAATCTCTTTTGCTTCAAATCCCTCTCACACTTCCAATTTCTTTGAAAGAAGAGTCCAGTTCTTCTTAAGGGCTCATGTGATTATACCCACTACTTATAAACTCCCAATCACAAGAACATCTTAAGATTTGGGACTTTAATTACTTCTGAAAAATATCTTCCCAGCAGCACTTAGATTAGTGTTTAATTGAATAACTGGGAGGAAGTGTGTATATAGCAGGGTACTGATAATCTTAGGGGTCATCTTAGAATTCTGCCTACCACAAATCCTAATGCACAAGTCTCATAAAGTTGGGATTATGTAAATGTTTCTAATCTTTGAGATTAATATAAAATAAGAATATTCTTTCTCATCAGAACATAGCTGTTTGTGCCCATGTTAAAAATAGAATTTGGGCTGGGGCACCTGGGTGGTTCAGGCAGTTAAGCATCTGACTCTCGATTTGGGCTCCAGTCATGATCTCACAGTTCATGTCAGCCTCTGTACTGACAGTGTGGAGCTTTCTTGGGATTCTCTCTCTCCCTCTTTCCCACTCATACTTTCTCTGTCTCTTAAAATAAATAAATAAGCATTTAAGAATTATTATAATTGTGGCTAGGGGCACCTGGGTGGCTCAGTCAGTTGGGCCTCTGACCTCGGCTCAGGTCATGATCTCACAGCTTGTGGGTTCAAGCCCCACGTCCGGCTCTGTGCTGACAGCTCAGAGCCTTAAGCCTGCTTCAGATTCTGCATCTACCTTACTCTCTGACCCTCCCCCACTCATGCTCTATCTCTCTCTCAAAAATAAACATAAAAAAATAATTTAAAAAAATAGAATTGTGGCTAGATAAAACATAAGTCTAAACCAGAATGGCAATCATTTTCATGTTCTAAAATTTCTAACTTTAATAACTATTCTTCAGATTTTTCTCATTTGCTTAATCATATCACCAATAGTTGATCTCTTTTCTATTTTTTTATCCTTCTTTCCCCAGGCTTAATTAGTAATCAAACCAACCTGATCAAAATCCATATGGATAGACTTCTATTACAAATAAGCTTTGGGGAGACACACTGTCAACCAAAATAAATGTGTGATGTCCTCAAAAAGTTCTCTATTGAATAGAAAAAGCAGAACATGAGAGAAAGATACACAAAGAAATGTACAGAAATCCCACTATCAAATGTCATGCACTGACAAGAACAATTTCTTCATGGGTTACAGGACTAAAAAAACACTGCCTTGAGGTAGATTTACCCTGTAATAAGAAAACAGCCTTTGGGGGTGACAGACTTGCATCCTTTTCTGCTTATTTCACACTTATCTCACTCAATAATTATGTGGATGGCAAAACGGTTCTGACTTCTTGGACCCTTAGATTCATCATCTGTAGAAATGAGATCAAAAATAGTTCTAGCCCCCAAGTTAATGTAAGATTTAAATGAAATAATGCACATATGGCACTTTGTAGTGTATCTTTACTTGGTCCTTTACATACAGTAGATGATAATATATGTCCAGGATTATTATCATTTGCCTAGAGTAAATTATGGAAAGTTTCATGAAAAGCATTCTTTCTCTGCGTACCATAAAACTTAATAAGGTATAATTTTCTTTACTCTTGTCTCTCCCTACTAACAAACTGGCCTTCTGAAAGACAGACTCTGTGTACTCCTCTTTCTGTTTATCTATCTATCTATCTATCTATCTATCTATCTATCTATCTATAATTGGATAAAAGGACTGCATAAATTCTTACCAGTATTTTCAAAAGTGGAAATCGTTAACCATGGCATAAGATAGGGAAGAGCAGTTATGGTAGACAGTAAAGAAGATATATCCAGAGATTAGAGGGAACAAGTAGCTTCCTTGTGGGAAATGCCAATCATCAATGAGGATAAGTGATGTGTTACCCACTAGTTTCAAAGAGGAGTTTCAGGTATCAAGTTTTGACAAATTTATAGAGTAATATTGGGCAAATACCCAAATGCCAACTTTCTTATTTTAAAAAAGAAATCAGTTCAATTTTAATACTTCAGTTAGGTCCGATCCATGTTTCCTGTTTCTAACTGTGTCAAATGGATTTATCCCCCTTTACTATCAAGAAACATCAAAGACAAATCAATTTGAGTTGAGTTCTTTAATCCATTCAATCTCCATCATCTTTAAATCTTTAGTAAAAACAAAAATATTCAGCACAGTCTGACCCAACAGGAAACATATTCTTTTTACCTAACTTCAAATTGGTCATTCAAAAATTAAATTAAATAGTTTGTCAATTGTTTAACATCTATCCTGCTATATCAGATGTATAAAATTTAGTTACATTTTGATTTCAGTTTAATAGAAGCCAAAAATTATTTTAGAAGTTAAATTTTAAATATCTGCCTTATAGATAAATTCTCACATGCCATGGTAAAGCCTAAAGCAAAAATACACTGCCAAATTTTAAACTCTTCAAGGTAGCCTCCTTTGATAGACTCTAGGTCACAGAGTAACATTTTGTTCTACATCTTCCCTTTTAATTAAATGTCCACAGCATAAACTTCAAAAAGGACACTTGTTCCTAGAATAGGTTATGTTCTGCAAAGCAAAGCAAAACAAAACTCAAGGGTGAGTGATTTCTGGAAGCACAAATACGCAAAACCAGTACTGTAGTTGACCCAATTATTTTAAATATTAAGAGAAGAGGCCTGATGCTACTAATCTAACTTCCTAAAACTTTCACAAAGGAAGAACATGGAACTTAGGGTCAGATATTCCTGCAACCACTGTGACAGGGACCAGTTTGCTTAAATTTCATCTGTAAAATGGAGATAAAATCTCTTATACACTGATATTGTGGGATAAAATGATATACTACATGTAAAATTCTTATTGTAGTGTGTGGCACAGTATAAATGCTAAATAAATGATAAATATCATCATGTCGTCAGTGAAGAAAATAACCTTAGCAAATTGGCACATAAGCTACTATGTTTTGGAGAATAGCTAAATGTAACTGTACTGCTGTGTTATGACCAGTAGCCTAAGTTTTATAAGGTGAGCTGCCATTTTTCCTGAGCTTGTGTTTTCTTAAGGGTACACAGATCTACTGATAATTTGTGGGCTGATAATCTATGCTGATAATTTGCTATAAACAATAAAGTCAAGTCAATAATTCAGTCAGGGAAAAGTAGGTCTATGCAGGTTGAAGTTGAAGAAGCTGTTTTGTTACCCACTCACTGCACGTAGAACGATCATCTCTGTGAAAAAGCTGTAGTCCTTAATTCTGTCCCAGTTTATAATTTCACCATGTAATTCCTTATATTATTCTATTGTTGCTATAGCAAATTACTAAAACCAGGTGTCTTAAGCAACACATATTTATTATCTTGCAGTTCTGGAGGTTCAAAGTCTGACAGGGGTCTCACTGGTTTAAAGTCAAGCTGTCAGCAGGGCTGGTTCTTTCGGTTTTGGTTATGCTAATTTTGGAATTGTTTGCTTTCTATAAACAAATATCAGCTAACAGGATAGAGCTGTTTGCTGAACTTTAGAGGGAGCCACACTTGGGCTAAACATTTACTAGGATACTTGGGTTAATTCTTTCAAATGTATAGGCTAACGACCATATCATTTCAGTAGAAGAAATTGATTAAAAAAAAAAAATCCTTGTGCCTGAGAGTAGCATACTTGAACTATAATCATTACCTTGAAACTATGATCATTACTCTGCTATTTTTCTCTTAATTTACAAAAGGGATTGTCAAATCTATAACTTTTTTTAATGTTTATTTATTTAGTTTGAGAGAACCCACATGCATTCAGGGAAAGGGGTTGACAGAGGGGAGAGACAGAATCTCAAACAAGCTCCACGCTCAGGGCAGAGCCCCACTCAGGGCTGGATCTCATGACCATGAGCTCACCACCTAAGGAGGTATCAAGAGTCAGACACTCAACCAACTGAGCCACCCAGGCACCTATCAAGTCTATAACTTTGATGTTAGACTCTTTCTTCTCAACTACAGCTGAATTGTTACATTTATTTGTGAATACTACATACTAAAGATATAAACATAAATACAATCAAGCTTATGCAGCAGAGTATTAACAGGAACATGAAAGATTTGGAACAAAATCGTATGTGGAGCAGTTGGAGGAATTTGGATTATTAATTCAAGAAAAAAGTACTTGATGGGTCTAGAAAGCAGGGAAGGATGGAAACAAGTTTAAAATGATTTAATATAAGACTTCTTAAGTGCTTACTATGAGCCTGGACAGCACTAAGTGTGAGAATACTCTAATGAAGACCCATACTCTTCCCTCTATTATCAGTAGACCATACTTTCTTTTCTCTGGACCCTTGCATATTCCATTACCTCTGTCTGCAAAACTTTCTCTTTTCTTTGCTTAGATATTACTGCCTTCCTTCAAAGAGTTTGAAAGACATTACCTGTGATTGTCCCTACATTGCTTTTCTCCAACGCAGGGCAGAAAACATGTTTGTCCTGTGCAATACTGTGTCTCTGGCACTTAGTATAGCTCCTGGAAATTTAATATGTGTATAATATATATAAAATAAATAAATTGATAAATATGAACTCAAAAGATAAAACCAAAAATTTATAAGTTTATATTATGACAAATTCACTAACTTTATTAAGAGAAGTAGATTTTCTCGGACAATTGAGTTGTCCAAAGTTCACAGGAACAAATAAAATTAATTAATTAATTAATCAACAGGATGTAATGAGTTCAACGTTATAACTATTGCTGCATACCTGATGATATTACATATTACCTAAAGGCACCGAGAGTACAGAAAGATCTTTATTATGAATTGACTTTTCCTAGTTAAAAATGTATTTCTCTGTATTATGTGTCTTATAAAATGAAATGTTTGCTAGATGGACGAATACATTTTAAAATTTTACAGTCTGTCTCCAATTATCAATTATATTTATTTATATAATTGTAAATATCCAGACGGTAACAGAAAATCTTCAGCTGGCCCTGTGTAGTTGTCAAAATTTTAAGTACAGTAGGCTTATTAATGCAGAAAATGTTTACTACATCTTAAAACTGGTCCCTAGAAACATGGACAATTATAAATGAAGTTGTCTGAGCTCTAAGAAGTTCTAAAGTAAGAGAATAAAATCTTTTTTTATATGTTTATTTATTTTTGAGAGTGACAAAGACAGAGCACAAGAGGGGGAGGGGCAGAGAGAGACACAGAATCCAAAGCAGGCTCCAGGCTCTGAGCTGTCAGCAGAGAGCCTGACTTGGGACTTGAACTCATGAACCACGAGCTCATGACCTGAGCGGAAGTTGGATGCTTAACCAACTGAACCACCCAGACACCCCAAGAGAATAAAATCTTTAAAAATTTTTTGCCAGGTGGGGATAAAAGTTGGAGTAGCCTTTGTCCCCTTGTGATAATCAAAATAGTTCTATCTCTTCCTAATACTTATATTAAGAAATCAGATATTTTCAAAAAAGAAAACAATTAGATAAGTGAAAATCAGACCAGAGGGAACAGGAAGGCCAGGCTCTAAAGTAAGCTAAAAGAACAGGTTTTATGCGTGTTTAGCAGCAATTACTCTAATTGACAGGACATGATTTTAAAAGTACTCCTGCAATTTTTCTTCTATATAATACTATGTTGAAAAATTATTTACTTATGTTAATATGTTCAGAAGATAACACAAGTTAACAATTTGCTTGCAAGGATCAAAAAGAGTGGACACCTGGGGTACCTGGGTGGTTCCGTCGGTTGAGCATCCAACTCTTGGTATTTGTATTGGCTCAGGTCATGATCTCATAGTTTGTAGGTTTGAGTCCTGTGTCAGTGCAGAATCTGCTTAGGATTCTCTCTTTCTCCCTCTCTCTCTCTCTGCCCCTCATTTGTTCCTTCTTTATCAAAACAAAAACAAACATTTTAAAAAAAGTGAACACTTAAGGAAAATATCATTTTCAAACAGAAAATGTTATTTTCTCATTCTCAAGAAAACAGAATAGCTCACCCTACCATTGCTATGCAAAACTAAGAACACACTGACTATTCTTCAGCATAGAGGTCCTATATCTAAACAAGAAACTTGAATATTTTTATTCTAGAGAGTCAAAACAACGTGCCTTTAAAAACTCCACAGACTTAAATATATGTAATCTTTGAAAGATGGAGAGAATCTTCACTAGTCCAAGCTTTGGTTCAATAAAAATAAATAAATTTTGCTTTCAGAGAAGCAGTATCTTTGGGGGAGTCAGACCTACATGGGTGTAAATCATAGCCATTACCCCTCTCACTGGCTCTGCAGGCAGAATTTGTAAGTCTCATGTTGGCAGACAGTAGTCCTTGAGGTCCCTAGCAAAGGGATGCCCGTGTTTACTTCCTCTGGAGTTGATGGCTAGAGAAGAAAGAGAGAGTATGAATACTGACTCTGAAGGTCCTTTAGAGGGCAAAGTCAGCAATCAGAGAAAGGTAAATGAATCAGAGAACCAGCCAAAATGTTGGAAGAAAAACTTCTCAATTTCACCTATGGCAACACAGACACAGAGCAGACTGTGGAAGGCTGTCACTCTTAAAAGTGAAATGTGCAGAGAATAAAGAGAAGAGTTGATGCTGAAAGTTCCTGACTGTCTAGAAGTGAATGTACAATGATAACACTGAGGGTGCTGACTTAAACAAAAGCATGGGTTATGAAATCACAGAGGGATACGGAAAAATGAAAGGTAAACAAATGGGGAGGGTAAGAAGTACATTTAGTATATATATCCTCTAAGACATGCAGGTAAATCCCTAGGGAACAGTAATATTTCAGGGGTGGTAGGAGGAATAATAGAAACTAGAAATAATTAAAACTAGAATAAAATAAAACTAGAAAAATAGAAGCAAGTGCTGACAGTGGTTAAGATAGGCATGCTTTTAAATTTCAGCAGAGAAACCACGTAAAAAGTTTGTCACTAATATGCAGAATCTAAAAAATCTGAACTCAGAGAGTAGAGTGGTAGTTATCAGGGTCTGGAGGTAGGCAAATTAGGGAGATGTGGTTAAAGAGTACAAACTTGAAACTAGGTAAGTTCTGGAGATCTAAGGCAAAGCATAGTGATTATAGTCAATAATACCATATGTATACTTGAAAGTTACTAAGAGACTAGATCTCACTATTAGCTAATGCTATGATGATAACTAATAATACTGCAATATATAAATGTATCAAATCATCATGTCATAAACTTTAAACTTACACAATGTTATATGTCAATTATATCTCAATTTAAAAAAACTGTCCAATGCAGCAGAGAGAACTGGCAGATTTCAGCTTATAAGACACCTTCTAATTTTTTTTTAGACATTTAGAACTTTATTTTTGTTTTTAATATATGAAATTTACTGTCAAATTGGTTTCCATACAAAACCCAGTGCTCATCCCAAAAGACGTCCTCCTCAATACCCATCACCCACCCTCCCCTCCCTCCCACCCCCCATCAACCCTCAGTTTGTTCTCAGTTTTTAACAGTCTCTTATGCTTTGGCTCTCTTCCACTCTAACCTCTTTTTTTTTTCCTTCCCCTCCCCCATGGGTTTCTGTTATGTTTCTCAGGATCCACATAAGAGTGATACCATATGGTATCTGTCTTTCTCTGTATGGCTTATTTCACTTAGCATCACACTCTCCAGTTCCATCCACGTTGCTACAAAAGGCCATATTTCATTCTTTCTCATTGCCACGTAGTATTCCATTGTGTATATAAACCACAATTTCTTTATCCACTCATCAGTTGATGGACATTTAGGCTCTTTCCATAATTTGGCTATTGTTGAGAGTGCTGCTATAAACATTGGGGTACAAGTGCCCCTATGCATCAGTACTCCTGTATCCCTTGGATAAATTCCTAGCAGTGCTATTGCTGGGTCATAGGGTAGGTCTATTTTTAATTTTCTGAGGAACCTCCACACTGCTTTCCAGAGCGGCTGCACCAGTTTGCATTCCCACCAACAGTGCAAGAGGGTTCCCGTTTCTCCACATCCTCTCCAGCATCTATAGTCTCCTGATTTCTTCATTTTGGCCACTCTGACTGGCGTGAGGTGATATCTGAGTGTGGTTTTGATTTGTATTTCCCTGATGAGGAGCGACGTTGAACATCTTTTCATGTGCCTGTTGACCATCCGGATGTCTTCTTTAGAGAAGAGACACCTTCTAATTTGATATAGGCTGATCTCTGGTGACTTGTGAGAGCAATGACAGGACAGTGATGGGGCAATCAATCACACTACGGTATGGAGCAAAGGAGATGTGAGAAAATAGAGGCAAAGTGTGTATAAGCCCCATTAAGATGGTTGGCAGGAAAGAAAAGGAAGGAGTTGCCTTGGTAGCTTGAGTTATAACAAAATTAGAAACATATTTCTGAAGATTGCCAAAAAGTCTTGAGCAGCTTTTAAAGCTGTAAATTTTTAAAAAGGAAATTTAAGGTGCAAGAATATGATGAGAAAGTTTCAGAGAATTATAGAGATTAGTATCAAGAATCTAGGAAATGAAGTCAAAACAGAATTAAAATAGGTGAAGTTCCTACCCTCAGACAAGATATAAAAATGTAAATAAGTTTGTAGGATCAACCTCTCATTCTTTAGAATGATTCACCAGTAATAAAGGATACCTACAATGTCTACTTGACTTAACTCTTTCGTTTATACTTTTATTAACTAAATTCTATTTAAGACATATAGATTTGAAATTTTATAAGGCTGCCATAAGGTTAATCTTCCAAGATAAATAATCTTCCTGGAAACTTTGTAGTCATTTTTATCTCAATAGTTCAAGGCTCTTAGAAGATTTTACCAACTATCTCTTAAATACAGCGTTATTTTGCCTATTAACAGAATAAGACCTTAAAAATAGAGGAAAAATACCTTAATTTCCATGAAAATTGCAAAACCAATTTACTCATTACTTATGACCATTAGAAATTTTCATTCTATTTCTTAAATTAATATTTTCCCAATAAAAATACAGACCATGAGCAAGACTTTGTTACAGAGTATAAATATCAAGAAAACAACCTAAGGCTGAACTCTACTCACTGCTATGTAAATTTATTCAGCTTTGGATAATTAACAGATGGTTTTTCTATATTCAGTGTTTATTATCCTATAATCCTTGCTAAAATGAATAAGTATTTTATATAATATTCCATCTAGAAATATAACCAAAGGTAACAATTCATTCAATTTATAGTCTAATTAAAATTCCTTATTAACATGCATCATTTTTAAAGGAAAATGAGCATTCTGAAATCTAAATGGATTAAGACTAGCATGTTTTTTCCATACATGTTTTTGTACATGTTTGTTTCATAGACAAAATACTATGTAAATAGATTATAGAAAGCATTTTTAAAGTACCTACTTACTACTGGGCATTTTGCTGATTAACTCATTTATTCCTCATGACAACCATCTGAGGGAGAACCTGCTATCTTTATTTTACAGATGAAAAAGTGAGAAAAGAGGTTAAGTAATTTTCCCAAAGTCATACAACTACTGGATGACAGAGTAAGGATTCAAACCCAGACTGTGTGGCTACCAAGTGTGGCACTGTGGATGCTGTGCTATTCTGTCTTCACTGGTTTTGACTATGGATTAAATACCTGGCTTGGATTAATCGCAAATAACACCAAAAACAATTCACTGAAAAACATGTATTCAATAACTAAACAATCTTGTCTATATAATTTGAAACAGGCTATTTGAATTGAGTGAAATTATTGCATATTCTGAAATTGTGTAAACAAGCCCTTTTCTAGGCACAAATAGACAATCACTAAAGGTTAGCTTCTCATTTCAGTAAGCAACTATTGGGATTTGAATTCATATTCCTATGAAGGTTTCATTAACTCCTTCAAGATCTAAGAGTTATCACTTAATATGTTAATGTATTGGGGGGTGCCTGGGTGGCTAAGTCAGTTGAGCGTCCAACTTTGGCTCAGGTCATGTTCTCATGGTCTGTGACTTCGAGCCCCGCATCAGGCTCTGTCCTGACAGCTCAGAGCCTGGAGCCTGTTTAAGATTCTGTGTCTCCCTCTCTCTCTGCCCCTCTCCTGCTCATGCTCTGTCTCTCTCTCTGTCAAAAATAAATAAACATAATTTTTTTTAATATGGTAATATATTGGAGAAGTAATTTATCTTGCCTTTCTCCTTAGGAGTATTTGAATAGAGAATCTAACAATTTTTTGGGTATCTATACCATATTAACCTCTTTCTGGAAAAAAAAAAAAAAACCTGTGAAATTCTCTAGGACTATCCACTTTGATAGCAGATTTTTTCATGTACCCAAAGAAATATCGAGCTCATTGCTGCTTTGGTAACCATGGACTCCAGAGCAAAGTATTCATAAACAGGAAGCTGAGTCTCTGTGGTGTCTATCCCCTGACTAGCCAGGCAAGAGATAAGCTCTCTTTAACAAACAGCCTTCCTGTACATATGGTTGGAGAGACATGAGCAACCCATTTTTATACAAGTTCTTAGCCAAACAGACCTAACTTGAACCTCTATTAATCTTGTATGTATGTTTTATTATTCAATTTTTCAAGGGTTCTAAACAAAACCATTTTCATTAATCTTTATTTAAGGAACATAGAAAGAGCTTTCATGTGTCACAAACTCTAAACCATTTGATTAAATTCCATTGATTGATTTTGATTGAAGGCTTTTTCTCTTATCTTTACCGATCATAATCTAACATTGACAGTACTGTAACTTCAATTAATACTATTTAATATAGATACAAGTGTTATTTGAATCCATCAACTACCTGTAGTAATTTTCTCTTTCTTTGGGGGAAAACATAATTCGTATCAATGGGAAAACCTCTATATGCTCCTTCTCTTTGTAGCGATGAGTGAGAGAGACAAAAGTTAAGACTCAGGGTTAAAGGGAAATTGCTTAATAAAGCATTTCACTAAATTTTTGGATATAAAATAGAAGTCCAAAACTGATCTTGGACTGGGCTAGAGGACTCTGAGTTACTCTGATGACAATTAATAAAGCTAGAGACAAAGTTAGCAACAATGACTAAAACACTCCTTTTAGGAAGAGAAATGTCTTATATTCAGTTACAAGTCTCTTGCCCTGTGGTTTAAAAACATTCTCATTGCTTCAAAACATCAAGGTTCACTCTTTACACCTGAAAACTTGGTCTACTGAGAATGTGTGAATGAGTGAGTGAGTGAGTGAGTGAGTGAGTGTGTGATTTAAGGGATGGAGATCTGTCTAGGCATGTCATGAAACAGAAAAAGGAAAGCATATGTGACATTTCAAAGTGATCCAGAAAGAGACCAATCTGCCAATAAAGAAAGTGCAGCCCAAGATGTCTAGGAAAAAAGGTAAACAGCCCCATTCCGCCACACTTCATTTGGATTTTAGGAACCAGTGCCCCCTGGCAATCATCTGAGTAACCCCAAAAAACCTTGGTGTCTGTAGCATTACTGTCACACCTGCTATAAATGTGAACTATACAAACACTTGTGTACCCAATACCAGGATGACAAGAATATATATTTTATTTATATTCATCAATTCTGATAGACTATTTTGTTGAAAGAAAATCCTTTAATATTATTTAAGAATGAAAAATAAAGTCATGCTAAATTTATTTTCACATTTGTCCTTCTTCTAGCCTCTAATATTACTTTTCTCTTGCATATAGAGAGTTAGAAATCAGAAACAAATGATCAGTCCTAAATTATATAATTTTAGTGATTTAATTACTTTGAGACAAACTAAACATGTTCATTCTCAACCTTCACTTAATTCAATTTATGAACCATTCATTGAAAAATAAAACTAAGAATGATCTATATAACAATAATCCCAACCCTAATTTTATATCCCTTCCTTCTTTTATTTTCAGAAATATTTGTTAATAGTATATCATGTGTCTGGAACATTATACACCAGTGGGAAAAGATCCAGAATAGGGTGTAAGTATGTACAATCAAGGGAGGGCTTACTCCTCAGACCATCTTAACCTAATGAGCTCCAGCCAAGTGGACATCACACCCTCTACACATCAGTCTCATATTATTTTTCCTGCACTTGTATTGTTTTAGGTTTCTACAAAAATCTCTCTCAAAAGAGTACATCAGGTGCCTAAAATTCTTTTTTCCCTCGCTTTTCAAAAATTATGATGAAGATCTAATTGGTACATTTATATTTAGTCTTTTAGAATGAGTGCCCCTCCTATGGCATTGACTTCATAGGGATAGAATCAAATGTTGAAATTTGATTCCAAAATTACTGAATTATTTTAGTTTTTTCCTTTCCAATATCATTTCAAAACTGAACAGCAATAATAATATAATCACTCTATATGTTCATATGAAAATTCCACTTAAAAACTTTGGGCTATATTCCTTCTAGACAATGGACAAACATAAAACTCATTAATCCTGTTCTACAGAACACTGTCATTAGAAGCGCTACAATGAGTTGCCATAGTGGCAAAGAAATATTCAAGGTTTTTTTGAAAATACCAATTCTAAGATATGTTGAATTATCTCTAAAACACTATTTGGGATATTTTCAGAATATTGAATGTGTTCTTGTTCATACAATTACCTGAGGCAAGTGCTTCCTTAGTGGTCTGGTGAACACAATTCTGTCACATGAATGGGATGATTCACATTCACAGGTCTCTTAAATCAGAAAAAAAGCGCGACCTTTTACAAATTCCAATCACATACATTTTCCCTCCATCTGGAAATTACATATCCTGTACTAATACCCTTTGCTTCTAGTCATTGTTAAGAGAAGTGACAAATCATTCTCTTTATGATTTATATGGCCTGGAAGGAATGATGATTATGTTTCTTCCCTAGTTTAACTCATCAAGATGGATTTAAAAGTGCCTGTGCTGAAAGTGAATACTACAATGATGTCACAAAATGAAAACAAAACCCCCGTAGCAGGGATGATAATTTAAAAGAGGAATTTCCTTCTTAGATTTAGTCTTTTTTATCTTTTATAAACACACATTTTAAAATTACCATTGTGACAGACAGAGTAATGGCCTATGAAAATGTCCACATCCTAGTCCCTGGAACCTGTGAATATGTTACCTTACATGGCAAAGGCAACTTTGCAAATGCAATTAAACTAAAGACCCTGATATGGGGGGATTATCTTGGAGTACTCAATGTAATCACAAAGGGTCCTATAAGAAGGAAGCAGAAGGATATGTCACAGAAGGAGATGAGACAATAGCTGCAGAGCTTGGAGTGATGTGGGTCCACTCCAAAGAATGCAGGCAGCCTCTAGATGTTCTAGACATTATAAAAGCAAGGACAAAGACTTTCCCTTAAAGCCTCCAGAAGGAATGTAGCCCTGCCAATCCATTTTAGATTTCTGACCTCCAGAAACACAAGAGCATAAATGGGTGTTCCTCTAAGCCACTAAATTTATACTAATCTGTTACAGCAGCCGTAAGAAACTTATGAATCCATATTTTGTATTTAAAAATAAAAGAATGAATTCTGCTGTCACATTTGTAGGAAAATATTATAGTTTAATATATGTGACAAAATACCTAGAAGTATCATCTTAGATAAATTGGTTTTACTTAATTTAATAAATTCTCAGACCATCTGTATCAGTCATATAAATAAAAAGTCAATCTGCACCATTTTCCTCCCTTTTAAGAAGAAATAATAGAAGACTAAGATGTTGTCCAACCTTTAAAAGGGAGACTTTCCAATGGCCTATTCTTCTTCAACCTCTAATAGTAATAAAAGATTTTCCTTTAAAGTGAGGGTAAAATTTCTTGCTCCATTGGGGAAAACATAAAAGCATTTGTATATTACCACTTATTTCTTTAGAACAAGTGTAATAGCATTTCATGAGCAGAGTAAATGCATAAATATGTCTTGACAAAAGGAACTGAGATTGGTAGTCCTTCAAAGAAACTTGCATTCATTTTGGTGGCAGTAAAATATTGCACACCCTCTTAAAAGCTGAAATAATAATGTCTGAAATATGTACGTGAAAGCCCTTTGAACATGCATCACATGGAAGGGATCACAACCACAAAAACAGACAGCATTCAATTCTGAAGTGCTCTGGGTTTTGCAAATAAAAAAAAGAAGAGAATTTATTTTTTTAATGTTTTTATTTATTTTTGAAACAGACAGAGACAGAGGATGAGCAGGGGAGGGGCAGAGAGAAAGGGAGACACAGAATCTGAAACAGGCTCCAGGCTCTGAGCTGTCAGCAAAGAGCCCGACACGGGGCTCGAACTCACAGACTGTGAGATCATGACCTGAGCCAAAGTCGGACACCCAACTGACTGAGCCACCCAGGCACCCCAGAAAAGAGAAGAGAATTTAAAATTTTGAAAGTATGCAGTCCTTTTTCAGGGAAGCACTGGAAAATGTTACAATGCTGATGCATGTGAACAGAGATGAGATAATTCATTGTCATTGGTAAGCAGAATAAAAGGTACCGTATGAAGAAAAACAAATATGTTTCTCAAAGCAAGTAATAATTGTAAATCTACATAGTCAAACTGGTAATCATGACCAGAACTAACTGCAGGTACCAGATAGAAAATTAGTAATATTTTGAACTCCTACTGCCTTTTTCTGATTGCCCACCCCCATTTTAAGTACATACATATATTAACCTTTTATAACTTTATTTCTTTTGTAGTAAACTAACTGTTGCCCTGCAGAGGAATGCCCTTATCTTCCTGCAAAACAAAACTTCTCTCTCATAACTAAAGGAACAGCCAATCTTTAAGATCCTTTCTTGGACTGCTATTCTAAGGCACCAGTTAAGCAAAGAGCATCTCAACTGAATTACATCATCCTGGTAAAAAAAAAAATATATAGTTTGGGAGTGTAAGTTCAAAACAGGCTTAGCTAGATATACTCTTTTTCAAGCATTTACTATAGAAAATGACTCCTCCTTTTGTGCCTAGTCCATACTAGAAGTTAATGTAGAGATAATAAAGACATTCAGTATAAATTAGAATTCACATGGAAGCCAATTTTAGAGAGAAGGGGAAAAAATCCAAATATCTTTAATCAGCATATCACCATTAGAACAACTGTTTGCAACCCTGACAGAATTATAAATCAATTACTGGGAATTCTCTCAATTTACCTCTGATGAGCATATGCATGTGAAATACAGGAGAGTAGACCAAGCTGCTAAAGATAATTGTTCACAAAGCATTTTAACCTACATTTCAGCTGATTATTATTTCAGCTGATTCACATAACTACCTTCTTAAATGTATGTCACTAAAGTTAAAACAGACTAAGGACCCAAAGAACTTAATTCAAAGTCACATATCCAGTAATTATAATGATCTAGAGGCAAACCATACATGTGGACTTCAGGACCCGTTTTCAAATTTCAATTATTTATTCATTGTATTAGTAGGCTGTTTTAACATAACCAGTGCTGTCAAATTAAAATGCCAAAAATAACTATACAATCCCAAAGTTGCTAACCCTTACAGAAATATTGCAAGGAAAATTAAACAAAAAGCATGAAAATGTATTGAATATTGCAGTACCTAACAGAGTAGCCCAACTGTTGGATGGACTCAAGGTCAAAAGCAGAAAATTAGATTGAATAATAATGACAGGTTGCTTTTTCATAAGTGACCCGAGCACAATGCTATATTCTGGTATCATAAATAGTTCTGCAGTATAACAGCCGTAAGCCTCATCCATGACATTGATAATGACATTGGAAAGTGATAAACAACAAAAAAAAGTTGATTTTATGGAAGGACACATTCTATTGAGTTGGCTTTATGTTCTGTTATTAATATTTCATTGGAAGATAGGATGGATCAATTGTGGAAAATTTTGCTGTGAGCCAATGCCAAACCTGCCAGGTAATGTTTAGTGATCAGGGAGCTTCACAGAGGGGGGAGGAAACTGTGATGAGGGTTGCAGGAGAACTATATCCTTTAAAAATACAGTTCCATAATCCATTTTGTCTCTGTTCATTGTCAGGATCAATAAAAATGAATGTCACAATCAGTTTGACTCAACTAGTTTTAAAATAAACTCTCCATTCTAAAAATACTTACAGAAGAAGTCTGCCAGTTATAAAACAGAAAGAGAGAGAAATTAAAAGGATCATTTGATACAAAAGCATTGCAATAATTATCACAATGCATATCATTATCTTTTTCATTACTAATCACTGTTCATTTTGGCTGGTTCACTTAACTGACTATTTTCAATCACTACATTTTTTCAAATTTAATTTAACTAAATGTAGTGATGTCAATTATAAGCAGTGAATCAAGGAGAAACTAATGATTATAGATAATGCAATTGTCCTGGTTAGTTGCTCCAGGAGAATGTGCTAAAGCTTTATGAAGAGGAAAGCACAAAGCCAAAAAGCAGTTAATATGAGTACAGTAATATTTCTTCTTTCAAGTCTCTTGTATTAACATTGATTAAATACCTAGAATGTACTAGCATCTGGTTAGATCATGTAAAACTTCACTGTTTTCACCAGTAAGGGCATAAAAATAAGGGCCATAAAGATCTAAGTTACAGATAGCTACTGATCCTGAGCTTTCATCTCTAAAAGTAAAAGTTGTTAAAAATGTCTATTAGGGATGATATTATGTTAATCACCATTAGCTCAAGGGCACAGTTATCTTTAGCATAAGGGTATTGCATTATTTACAATACATGTAAGATATTATCAATTAATAAGAGGATCTGACCTGATTTTTTTTCTGGTTAAAAAAAGAATTTAGGCACTGACCTTAGTTACCATATTCTCTATTCTACTAGTTCAATAACTTGCCTCAAATCTCAGTGTAATCATTTAATAAATTGGGTAATCCCAGAACCCCGACATTCCCCTAATGTTTTGCCAAAGCTAAAGGTGAGGTTGGCTGAGAGTCCTCTGCAAGTTAGGTTCATTCATACATGTTGGCCCCAGTAAAGGCCCCTCAGTTTAGGTCATTAATAATGTCATGTTCTTTATATACACAGCTGCAGTTCTGATTATATATCAGCAGTGCATGCTCTCAGGATTGATTTTCTAGTAGAGGCAATAGATTTTGTATTAACCCCAACTGTATTTTCTCTCCTAAGCGAGACAGCTGACCTGGGTTGGAAATGCAAATTGTGGTTCATATGAAGCCAGCAAATATGTTTTGACTCAAGTGCCAACTGAAATGTCTCAATATTCAAGCTCAGTTGGAAAATTCTCTGTAACTGATAATCATTATCTGCCAGGAGCTCAGGAGGGGACAGCAATTGCAAATGCACAGCACAACTTATTTATCATTCCTGCTGAGAACCTAAACTGTTAAGCTAATCTTATTTTTATATTGTTTTAATCAGTTGAACCTACCAGTAACATCAAGAAATAACCAACTAACCAATAAAAGTGGTCTCTGTAAACACTGAAAAGCTAACCGGGGAATTTTTGAGATGTTGATTTAGCATTCCTCTTCACACGCCTCCCCGCCACCACACACACACACACACACACACACACACACACAATATAGGGATATAGAACTTTAATTTTTTCTTAGAAATACTAGGGGAGAAGAATAAATTTGATCAAATTGAAAGAACAATCAAATTTAGTCCTAAAGGTTACTACTTCATTAACAATACTAGCATTACTAAATAAATCTGTATGCCTGTTTGTGTATATGTATTTTGAACTTCAGATTATCACAAGGAGCACACATCATAAAGTATTATAATTCCATCCTACATAATGATTTAGAATTCTTAGGGATAAAACGCTGTCACTACTATTACTATGCTTTAAAAAATTATACAACCTAATTTGGAGTAATATGTCTGCCATCTAAGGGTAGTTTCCCAAATATAAAATTATTCCTGCACCAAAATATAGTGAATAAAAATAAATTTACTTGCCTATTTTAATTTAAATCTGGGAAAGGGAACAGAAAATGGTGTTTTATTTAAAAACAATGAGACAATTGGGGATTTAAAACTTTCTCTGCCTTCTGCCTTTGTTGCAACATGTATAAGGAGTAGCTCTGTGTTTTATTTTTTAGTAATCCATTTTTTTCAGTCTCCAAAGCCCCATACAGTTGCTCAAGTCAAACAAGATGTTTGTACATCCAAACAGATCTCATTCTCAGATTTTACCCCTAAGGCTATCATACTTAAAATCTGCAGTAAGAAGACCTAAAGAATTTGCTAGTACCACAGTTCATTTACATGAGTGATTACACCAAAAATAAAACCTAAAAATTTTATATCTCTGATGACAAGAAGGCAGTAAAAGCACATTTAGTAGAAAATATGCAAATAACGCTAATTGCATTAGCGTTCCTGTTTTTCTTCATTTTATATTTCTTAATGTGGCTATATTACATATACAATGAAAATGTTATGCAATTTTTCTAAAAATGAGTCTTAGAAATCTAAGTTACTTGATATGGCTTTACTCTTTTTAAATCATTCTTTCAAGAAGGTAAGCTGGTCCCAGCCTGCTACTCCCAAACTGAGGTACCTAAAAACCATAAAAGGATTTCAAGGAGGAGGAGAACACGTCAAAATCCAGCTGATGAACCAGAAATGTCCATTACAAGTGGCAAGATCAGTTCCTTATTAAAGACCACATATCTTACAATTTTTTTACTAAATATATCTTATAATTTCCTAATAAGAAAGTTATATCCTAGAATTGAAACATGGCAACCTTTTTCTTTTCATCAATCCTATGATGTATTACCATAAAATGAATATTCCAAGAATTTGTTTAGGTATATATTCTTTTAGCTCTCAGCTGGTAATACACACATCCCAGGAAATGTAGCAAACTTCTTAGTTCAGATATTTTTGAAATTTGCCTCTGGAAATAGATGATTTTCTAAATGATGTCAGCTGTGATGAGCTTTGAAATTGGAGGCCTGGAGTTCATCACCAATATTGTCAACAACTCAAATCAGTACAAATAACTAAACAACTCCTGTGATCAGGTATTTCCTACCTGCTGGGACATAAAGAACTATGAGACACAGACTCTGTTCTACTTGCTGTCCATTTGGGAGTTGTCAATTAGGCTCTTTTCATTTGCAAGAATCACAAAACTCAAGATTAAGATAGTTTATTAATTAATATCAATGGAGAGCATACAGATAAATGAATTTCAATTTTGATTAGGTATCTAAGTTGACTTAATTCTCATGCTGCCTTTTCTTACAGTGGTAAAATGGCTGCAGTGTCTCCAGGTTCATATCTGCACACCACAAGAAAGAGGGCTTCTTCATACTCAACTATCAAAGTCCTATTTGGACCAAACCAAAATAATCACTGTGGCTATGAAAATATCAAGTAATTAGTTAGGCTTCAGTTACAGTCCATCCTTGAAACAATCAATAAGATTATATTGACTGGCAATTATCAATCAGAGTCAACCACCGAGGCTGAAGATAAAGTTCATTATCATCCATATTCCATGGATACCATACAAAGGCAGAAGACTGAAATATATGCTAGGGAGGAAACTTCAAGTTTTATTAGAGTGGTCAATATGGTAATAATGACAAGTAGAAACAAGAAGTCAATAATCTAACGAAAATATTGTGGACAATTTTGGAGTATAAAGTCTTAACATTAGTTTTGTTTTTTTATGAATATTTGTTGAATTATCATTCACTGAATTTAATTCACAATTGCTAATATAATAGTAAAAAAATATTTTATATTTCAGAAAGATAAAAGGATATCTGTTAGTTGTGGTAATTCTGGAAAGGCACCTGAATAAAAGGTCTTGAGGAGGTGAAGGTTAAAGATACTCTGGCTTGTGTAATTGAGAAGGCACCCTAGTGGAAGAAAAGGCTCCAGCAAAGAGAGGTGTGAAACAGAACATATTTCCTAGAATAATCTAACCTAAAATAATAAATTGCAGTGCCTTGTTCAAGTCTTGTATTTTTAAAGTACCTATGTACATTGACTCCTATTTTTGGAAGATGCTACAATAACCATTAATGGAGACTTGCAGTTTTTGCTGCAATTATACCTTCTTACCAAGACTGAATTAAATTCAAACTACACAAACTACACACACACACACACACACACACACACACACACACGCACACACACATACACATTTCTATTTTTATGATAGTTCAAAAGGAGATTTGAGAACATAGTCACATTGGCCATCTCATGTAATAATTTTAACCAGACAATATAGAAGAGTAACTGAATGTTACTCAAGAAAACCTGGGACTCTCTAGTTGCAAGACTATGCTACCCAGTGTATTTTAAATTATAAAGTATATTCTAGGTAACGTTATGTCAGAAAATCTTGTCAGGTGGAGTGCGTCTGAGTTTCTTTTTCCTATTTATTCTCATATCAAAAGGAAATGGCAAAATCTGAAACTCCTGTACTCTCTGACCTCATCATTTAATATTATTCCTTCTACAGAAACCAATGTTGACAAAGTTACCAGCTTCTAACTAGAAAATTATTGAGTTCATTGACTCCTCAGATAAACTTTTCCTAGAAAATAGGATAAATCTGTAAGTTTCAATTAACTACAGTCTAACTATAAAGAATCCTCAACCAGAGGATCTCTGTATGGTGTATAGTTTATTGAGGGGATATGAGAATTATGAGGAAACAAGTTTTCATAACAGATCAAGGAACTACATCACTTTCAAAGTAATGTCCAAGATAATTTACTCAGGCCTCCATTCATTTATTCAACAAATTGTTTTTGAAAGCTTACTATGTATGTGCTAGGTATCATGCAAGATATTGGGTGAACACAAAATTAAGATTGATATGGATTCTGCTCCAAAATAGGAGAGATTAGCTGGGAGAGACAAACAAATTGGCAATAACAATACCATAAGATGCATGAAATAATGGGAGCAAACAGTATAGGTATTCAGCTTGGAATTACAGAATTAAAGAAGCCATCCTAGAAAAAAAAATTTAAATGCCTAAGCTGAGAATTAAATGATTACTAAAGTTATCTAATCAAGGAAAAGG
This sequence comes from Neofelis nebulosa, assembly GCF_028018385.1. Classification (NCBI taxonomy): domain Eukaryota; kingdom Metazoa; phylum Chordata; class Mammalia; order Carnivora; family Felidae; genus Neofelis; species Neofelis nebulosa. The sequence goes on from NC_080785.1 coordinate 37,570,582, forward strand.
GATCAGAAAGAAATAATATGCAAGGGCCTAGAGGCTAGAGAGGACGCTACAAACTCTAGAAACTAAAAGACCTCATGAAAGAGAGCTAGCTAGGTATTCATGATATATAGCGAATTATGGCCTGATAAATTAAAAAAGAAAAAAATAAAAAGGAGGAGGAGGAGGAAGAGGAGGAGGAGAAGGAGGAGAACAACAACTAGGTAACCATGCCAAGGATGTACAGAACACCCAACTTTTGCATATCCCACTAACTAGTACAAATAGGGGTCTTTATTATAGAAGTAATTTTTCATTGGTTCAAGAAATAAAAGGAAATAGACTGTAATTGTTTAAGAAGAGACCAAAGCTTGAGCAAGTACTAAAGAATGACAAGACTGCTACATCTATAATCACCCCTTAACCAAAGGAATCAAGTCCTACTGGTGTTCTTACAATTCTAATGCAGAAATCTGAGAGATACACACCAACTATAAACATTCTTGAAGATAGATTCATTCCTTTAAATGAGCAGATTCATTCCTTTAAAATACTGGAATGTCAAAGATAATTTATTTAGGCCTCCATTCATTTATTCAGCAAATTCTTTTTGAAAACTTACTATGTATGTGCTAGGCATCATGCAAGATATTGGGAGAACATAAAATTAAGATTGATATGGATTCTGCATATTGAGATTTACATTCTCGAAGATCGATTCATTCCTTTAAAATACTGGAACCCTTAGAGAATCACTGAGCCAGTCCACTAACAAACAACTAGATCAGTTTAAGAGGTCTTATTCCAAACTTAGCTCTCAAATAAGAAAGAGTAAGTCCTCTTTTCTCCTCTAATATTTTTGATCACAAAATTATACAGAATCTATAGAATTCTAAGATTAAGTATATTCAGTTTCTAAAAAGTTATCTCTATTCTAAAATCATTTACAAAATAAGATAACAAGCCCAATGTAAGGGAAAAAATAAATATATCTGTCTTTATTGAACATTAAAAATAAGATATGATATATTGAGATACAATTTAAGACTTATTTTGAGCTTCAATTATCTCATTTTTTTCAAGTTTTTATTTAAATTTTAGGTAGTTAACATATGGTGTAATATTAGTTTCAGGTGTAGATTTAGTGATTCAACACTTACATACAACATCTGAGGCTCATCACAAGTGCACTCCTTAATCACCATCACCTATTTCACCCATCCCCTCACCCACCTCCCCTCTGGTAACCATCAGTTTGTTCTCTATAGTTAAGAGTCTGTTTCTTGGTTTTCCTGTTTTCCCCCGTCCCCATGTTCATTTGTTTTGTTTCTGAAATTCCACATATGAGTGAAACCATATGGTGTTTGTCTTTATCTAACTTATTTTACTTAGTTAGCCTAATACTGTCTAGCTCATTCCATGTCATTGAAAATGGCAAGATTTCATTCTTTTTTATGGCTGAGTAATGTTTCATTTTATATAGATAGATCTCACATCTTCTTTATCCATTCATGAGTCGATGAACACTTGGGCTGTTTTCCATAATTTGGCCATTGTAGATAATGCTGCTATAAATATCCGGGCTCCTGTCTCCCTTTGAATTAGTATTTTGTATCCTTTGGGTAAATACCTAGTAGTGCAACTACTGGATCAGAGGGTAGTTCTATTTTTAACTTTTTGAGAAACTTCCATGCTGCTTTCCACAGTCTGCATTCCCACCAACAATGCAAGACTTACCATTGCATTTTGCAATGGTTGGGGCATTTTAAGGAACTGTTTCTAGCTAGAAGGACTGGTATCCTTCCAAGTCTAGCACTTGGGGTATAGAAAATTGTTGTCATGTGCAGTAAGGTTTTTGATTTGGTTTTGGTGGTTTTTTGGTTTTGTTTTTGTTTTGCTTTTGCGTTTTCTTTTTCTTTTTCTTTTCCTTTGGTCTCCTGGTTTTTTCCTAACCCCTTCTTTTCTCCTACATTGGCCAGCTTGGGCCTTCTCTCCATGTCATCCCCTTACGAAGGCACCCACACCCCACCCTCTGTTTGCCTGTAGCATGCATCCAAGGCCAGAGCTCAGGACTGCCTCCTGTCTTAAGGGCATGGGAGCTAGGGAAGGGGCTTTTACGAAATAACAAAAGGAAAAAAATAATAAAGTCTTCAGCAGTTTCCACCTACTCAGATCCTCAAAGGCTGCAAGGTTTTGATGATCTAGATTCATTAGGGATGTCTCCTTGCCAGCTAGGACCAAGCCCCAGGCCTGCTGAGAGCCAAAGGCCCTCCCAGTGCCTAGGTTTCCACCACCCCAGGGACCTTGTCTTACAGAGGCCCAGGACTGAGGATGCAGAAATCTGGGGCAGGTACCATCAAGAAGCCCGTCTTAGGAGCCAGAACTCCTTTGCCAGCATAGATTCAAGTCAGGATTGCCTAACTAAAGCATTTGCAGTTTTGGGTTTTTTTTTTTGTTTTAGTTTTTTCCCCAAATATAATCTGTAGTTGTGTGTGTAGTGCTTTGCCCTGATATGTGTGCTGTACAATAAAAACCAAATCTAATATATTTAGAAACAGTTGTCCTTTTCCCTACATAATTGAAAATACCTGCTGTTTCTTGTATTGTTGATTTTAGCCATTCTGACAGCTGTGAGGTAATACCTCATTGTAGTTTTGATTTGTATTTCCCCGGTGATCAGTGATGTTGAGCATCTTCTCATGTGTCTGTTGGTCATCTAGCTGTCTTCTTTGGAAAAGTGCCTATTCATGACTTCTATCCACTTTTAATTGGATAATTTGTTTTCTGGGTGTTGAGTTTTATAAGTTCTTTATAGATTTTGGATACTAACTCTTTACCAGATATATCACTTGCAAATATCTTCTTCCATTCCATACGTTGCCTTTAGTTTTGTTTAGTTTAGTTCCTTTAGTGCTTCCTTCACTATGGAGAAGCTTTTTATTTTGATCTACATATTTAATGCAATCCCTATCAAAATAGCACCAGCATTTTTTTTGCAGAGGTAGCAAACAATCCTAAAAATTGTATGGAACCACAAAAGAGCCCCAATAACCAAAGCAACCTTGAAAAAGAAAAGCAAAGCTGGAGACATCACAATTCTGGACTTCAAGTTATATTACAAAACTGTAGTGATCAAGATAGTATGGAATGGCATACAAATAGATACATACATCAATGGAATAGAATAGAAAACCAAGAAATGAACCCACAATTATATGTTCAGTTAATCTTTCACAAAGCAGGAAAGAATATCCAGTGGAGGGGCGCCTGGGTGGCTCAGTTAAACGTCTGACTTTGGCTCAGGCCGTGATTTCACAGTTCATGGGTTCCAGCCCCGTGCTGGGCTCTGTGCTGACAGTTTAAGCCTGGAGCCTGTTTCAGATTCTGTGTCTCCCTCTCTCTCTGCCCCTCTCCTGCTCATTCTATCTCTCAAAAATAAATAAACATTAAAAAAATTAAAAAGGAAAGAATATCCTGTGTAAAAAAGACAGTCTTTTCAACAAATGATGTTGAGAAAACTGGACAGCAACATGTAAAAGAATGAAACTGGACCACTTTCTTACACTATACAGAAAAATAAATTCAAATTGGATTCAAATTATTTTCTTAATGTCTAAGCCTTCCCCCACACACATTATGCAATATGGAAAATATATGACAATAGTTAAGGCTAAAAACCTTGATTTTCAGGTTTATTTTTTCAGAAATTGGCTAATGTGATTATTCCAAAATTTTATGATTTCAACCTATGTTTACCTATAATTTTTAAATTAAGCCACATAACTACCTATGAAATACAAGTTGGAAAAAGAACACTGACCTTTTTGCCAGCATGCAGAGAATATATATATACATATATATATATATATGTATGTATATATGCATGTGTGTGTGTGTGTACATATATCTTCTAAAGCCATAAAATTCCAACTTGGCAGGTTTACAGATTTCAGTAAGGAAAATCAAGCCAACTTTTAGTAAAGCAGTTGAGCAATTTTTAAGCAACAAAGTTCTGAAACAAGAATATGAACATATAAAACTTTTCTGCAAAGGTTCAAGGGCAGTTGAGTAGATATAGCTATTGCTGCTCAAATAAACATTATATGTAACAACCCAAAATATAGAAAGCCAGCTCTCCAGCTCACCTGGACTCAGGTTAGATAGAAATGCAACAAATGAGAGAAACAAGGCTTCACTGCTTTTACTTCCACCCATTCTTCACAAAATCAGCCTATAGTTTTGAGACCAAACTATAAAGGTCAAGTCCAATAGAAGTGTACCAATTGTTAGAATTAGCAGCCTTAGAAATTCTCTGGGAGATGAATTACCCCTAGAGTACACTGAATAAAAGTTAAATGCTTTGCTGCCCATGATATCAAGGGTTCTTTTTCCTACATGAAGAACTTCAAAGATGGGTTTCTAAAAGCATGATGCATTTAAATAGCCACACCTACACTGCAGTCCTGATAATGAATGAAAACCTCAATATATATTAGTATTCAATAACTCCCTGTGAGACACATTTGGCACCCACTATCTCATTCCTCTGTACATCTTGTTAACCAGGAAATGTCCAGGTATTTATAGCATGTCTTTATAAAGGCCATATAAATATATAGGAGGAACCTACTCTACTAATAAGTCCATCAAAGGTTATTCTTCATTTCTCTCACTGTATTTTTGATCTCTAGCATTTCTTTTTGATTCTTTGTCAGGATTTCCATCTTTCTGCTTACATCACCCATCTGTTCTTGCTTGCCATCTCCTTTACCCCTTAGAGTAATTAGCATATTAATCATAGATGTTTTAAACTCCTAATCTGATTGTTCCAATATCCCTGCCATGTCTGGATTTGGTGCTTGCTCTGTCTCACTTAATTGTATTGTCTTGCCGTTTAGTATGCCTTGTAACTTTCTCCTGATAGCTGGACATGACACCCTGAATAAAAGGAGCTATTGTAAATAGTCCTTTAGTGATGTGATGGTAATCTGTTGAGGGAGGGAAGCAGTCTATAGTCCTATAATTAAGTCTCAGTCTTTTATGAACTTGTGCCTCTGGATTGTGGACTTCACACATGCTTCTCATTACCTCCCCCCCCCCAACTTAAATAGGACAAGATGGCTAGAGTAGATTAAAGTTAGATATTTCTCTTCTCTTATATGGAATCTAGATCTGATTGGAATTATTTCCTCCCCAGCCAAGTAAGTTAGGCTTTCATAAAACCCCAGCACAATAGACACCAGATGATTAATTTCTCCTGAGTGCTCTGGTGTATTTTGAAATGGTTCCTTTTCCTTGTCCCCTGCTAGAAAAAGGAAGGAATTTTTCTCCAATATTTACTGTTGAGAACTGGTCAAGCTCCTGGAAGTAATATTCACAGTGATCAAGAGATCCCCCTATGACAGGGTCGACCTGGAGTTTTTAACTCTCAGAGTTGTCCACACTGAGCTTCCAACAATCTGTCAATTACAGTTCAAGTTTCCTACCCTTATACTTTCCACTGGTAAGTCTCTGCTCTGAGAAGCCATGATCCCTGTATCCACCTGCCTGTCTCTCCAATCTTGGGAGCATCATCACAGGGCACAGTGATTTACTCTGTGTTCTCCTATCTCTTACAGATCCAAGAAAAGTTGCTGACTTTTCAGTCTTTACAGCTTTTTACTTCTTGTTAGGATAGAGTGGCGACTTCTAAGCTCCTTACATGCAGAAAAGGAGTAACCGAATCGGAGGATGTTTCAATCCTTGTATGCATGACAGCATTGTTTATAAAGCAGAAAAATTGGGGAAAAATGAAGAAAAAAACAGAAAAATTGTGGTCTAATCATAAAATAGAAGACTCTGAATAAGTTAAAATGAATAAACTAAGAGGTATATGTATAATCATGCATTAACCTTAAAAATATTTTGAACTTAGCATGCCATTCACATAACATTTAAAATTTTAAAAATGATCATATATGATTTTGATACAATAGTTTATGGAATAAATTTATTTTTTAAAAATAATCTTGCACGAGGCTAACAAATACTGAATTCTTAGTTTTTCCTTCTAGGAAGTGAGGGAATTAGGATCAGGAAGAATTCCCAGAAGGCAGTAACTATAACTATATTTTCTTTAATTTGATGATGTTAAACAAATGTAGTTACAATATTAAAATTTCTTAAGCCTGTGCGCGAGAGTGAAAATATTCTATATTCTTGTTTCTGCATGTGAAATATTTTATCTTAAGAATTATTAAAGCTGTGTTAGTTTTGGAAGCTAATTATTCATTATTCCTACATACTATCATTTAGTCTTTTGGCCAAGAGAGCCAGTATAGCTTTATGATTAAGAGTCTGTACTCCACACTTGTCTTGATGAACAATGAGTAATATATGGAACTGCTGAATCACTATCAGGTACACCTGAAACTAATATAACACTGTATGTTAGCTACACGGGAATTAAATTTTTTTAAAAATGGGCAGAGGGGAAAAAAATGAATCTGTACTCCAAACTAAAAACGCCAGAGTTCAAATCCCAGTTCTACACCTAAACATTTTTGTGTCATTAAGCTAGTTAACTAAGATAGCTAACCTTCAGTCTATATGTAATTCTGGGAAAATAATATATCTTATATTCTATGGTTGTTAAAAGTGCTACGAGAGGCAGTAAATGAAAATACCCCTTCCTTCTTACTTGAAAAAAGCATTTTAAAATGTTGACTGATATTAGGGACAATTTAATGTGTATTTCATACCTTCCTCTTTTCCTTTGGTCATCACAATCGAATGTATCTTTATAATCTCTTTAGGAAAAAGATCTCTTTAATCACAAGTAAGTATATATTTTCTCACTTCTTTCAATACATTCTTCATACCAGCTGACCATGTATTTATCTTGCTGTTCCCAATCTGCTCAGTTTAGTCTATGAGGCTATGATCATCCTGTTTCCTCTACCTTTAAAACTTTCTTTCTCCATGGATTATCTCTTATTTTCTTTGCAGCCTACATCAAGACCAACTTCCATAATGAAACTTCCTGAAATCTTACCTGTATACCTTGCTCTAAACAGCCATGTCTGAATAAAAACATATTACTATCAATGACAAACAATAATTTCAGGGTCTCACATTTTATGACACTCTACAGTTTAAAATCACTTACACATTATGTCACTCATATGACATTCAGGTGAAGTAGAGCTACTGTGCAGAACTAATTTTATATCTGCTGACTCTAAGTTTAATAGTTTGCATCACTTCATGTATTTAAGTACTAAGATCTCTTCAAAAAGTTCACAGTTAAAGCTGTACCTCACTACTACTTTTTATAAATACTTTCCCTATATAAGGCCTGTTAAGAAACTGTCAACCAGAAGATGTGTTAGCTATAAGCATAAACTGACCAGTGATAATAAAAATGAACCATCAGCTATCTTGTGATGTCTTGCCGGAGCAATGTGTTCAGAGACCTACCTATCCAGATTCATGCCCAATAGTGGGTTAACATGTAACAGAAATATCCCATTAAAAAAAACATGGAGAAGGGAAAGGTGGAAAGTTTGAAATTATATTTATGCTACATAATCCCTCTAATAGAAATCCCCATCCAAATTGGTTGCAAGTATTATAGATAGAAGGATCCTACATAGAAGGATCCTATACAAAAGACCCTGACTCTCCAAGGAAGACCTGTTCACACTTCAATCAACTCATTGTCCATAGGGTAAACATCTCATAACAGCCTAAAAAGAACTAAACCTCTGCCTACATAGTGTTCCTATTTGTTGGACTTACATGACCAAAAGGCCTGACCTTGAGGAGCCCTATTGGCCTAGGATCAAGGAGTAGGGGGATAGAAGTCTGGGGATGATGAGGAAAGCAGAGTTGTACTCTTTCTTTTTCACTAATGAAATCTTACATAGAAGCTTTGGTTTTAAAGCCTGAATGTTAATTAAATGTTAATTCAATCAATTCCATGCAAGTGAAGGCATACATTAGAAATTTCAGCAAGAGAACTAAAAATTTCCATGTCAACAAAAACCTACCCAGGAGCCATTTCTTCATAGTATTTGGTCCTTATTCTGCTTTATGTTGTTTTTCTAAATTAATGTGCCTGCTTTCTTATATTTCTGATTAGTTTGCATATTACTCAACAGTAAGTCATGTAGCATATTTCTTTAACATCCCTCGTATTGCTAATGTAAAAGTAGCTTAAAATGTATAAATTTTTAAATGCTTATTTTTTTATACAACTTGGACTACAAGAAGACCATGATAATTTTCATTGTCAAAACCTATTTCTTGGGGCACCTGGGTGGCTCAATCAGTTAAGCATCTGACTCTTGGTTTTGGCTCAGGTCATGATCCTGGGGTTGTGGGATGGAGCCTCATATCAGGATCCACGGTGAGTGCAGAGCTTGCTTAAAATTCTCTCTCTCTCTCTCTCTCTTTCTCCCTTTGTCACTCCCCCACCACCCCCCCGCTTACACTCTCTCTCTCCCTAAAAAAAATTTTTAATTAAAAAAACCTATTTCCAAATGCTAATTTGTGATAATTGAGAGACTGATTGGAAAAAGAGAAAATAAGTGGATACCATGTTGAATCCATGTCCCAGTAAAGGGGATAAAGTAAACAATACAGAAAAAAGAAGAAGAGATAAATCAGGAAGAAGGAAAAATATAAAGAGTAGTTTAGTCAAGCAGAATTGACTACAAAAATAGATGCAGCCAGGTTAAATGTAAATATAAACTGGAAACTGAAGAAAAACTAGGCAAATTATTCATCTTGAAACATGAAAAGTGGATCCAGTTATGTCCAACACACACACATATAGTTGGACTCTGCCAATAAGTTAATAAGGCTTTATAAACTATAGATCTCTGTCAAAAACCTTAGAGACTGTAATGCAGATAAAGACATTATGTATGTAAAAGACATACTTCACTGCCAACATGACTTGGAGTGCAAACACCTAAGAGAATAGGCTCTCCTTGACATTCGTGGGTTAAACTCAAGGTAAAGTCAAGAACGTAAACTGGATGTTTGAGGATCCACAAAAATTCTGACTGAGAGCTCTCATTTATAAGAACATGGATGGACCTAGAAGATATGATGCTAACTGAAATAAGTCAAACAGAGAAAGACAAATACCATATGATTTCACTCATGTGGAATTTAAGAAACTAAACAAAGAAACAAACAAGCAAAAAACAGACTCTTAAAAACAAAACAATCTGGTGGTTGCCAGGGGCATGGGGGTGGGGGATGGGTGAAATAGATAAAGGGGATTAAGACTCTTATCTTGATTAGCAGTAAGCAATGCATAGAATTGCTGAATCATAGTCACTATATTATCTACTTGAAACTAATATAACATTGTGTGTTAATTATACTGCAATAAAAATTTTTTCAAAAAAGTAGGGTTATCAAGGCTGACTCTATCTTTTTACACTCAGTACTTTATTGAATGCTGCTGCCAGTGTGTATAAAAGAATTACCCCTGTGAAACAGAAATTTATGAAAATTTAAAGTAGATGTTAAGGACTGATAAAAGTAGAAGTTTGTATAGTATAGCATGTGTTATAGGGATAAGCTTTTGTACAGGCTTCAAATTTAGTTCTCTTTTGAATATTCACTGGTTCATGAAAAGTGGTTTAGAAAACCATCCAAAGATTCATACAAAAATGAACAGACATTCTGGAGTCTGAAGAAATTTATACTTGAAGATACTCCAGTCAGCAGGGGGTCATGTTGAGCATTCTGCAGACAGAATTGTTTCAAATCTGTAGCTGCCTAGGAAACCTTCACGTGGTTGAGCCTGACTAGGCTACCAGTTAGAGCTGTTGAACCATTTTCTTCATAGTGGTGATGGTGGAGGAACCAGACATTGTGCTCCAGAGAGCCAGTAGATTCATCAGTGGTGGATACATAGGTCAGGCAAGGCTGACTCTCTATCAAAGGAAGCCAATGACTTCAACAACACAAAACTATCCATGGTTCTGAATTTCCAGCCTCTACACCTGATTCACCAAGGATGATTAATTGGGGAGCTAGAAATGAAAAGACTGAATTTCAGAAGTTAACAAATAAATAAATATGACTACTTGTGAGAATTTATGTATGAATGTGCTCAAAGCTTAAACAGAAAATACAGGTAGGCATACAGTAAAATAAGCTCCTCCTATATCAAAAGGCAATAATTTCACTATAGAATTTTGGGGGTTAGCAAGATTTTTCTGAGCAGAGGGATACCAAGATGGAGGTAGTACTTAAGAATTTTAATTTATGTTGGTATAGAGTGAAAATTGTGCAAATTATGTTTTAAATCACTGAATCCATAACAACATAATCCAGTTTCATTAGGACCTTTGTCAATGCTTTGTCCCTAATGACTCAGTAATAACCAGAAAGAATATAAATGCTGGACTTTAGATATAAGACATTTCAATTGTCTTCATGCAGCAGAATTAGTGTAAATTGAGCTTTCCTTGGAATTCATACACAAATGTTAAGTTTCCAAATGATTCATTTTAATGATATTAATACCTATGAGTTCACAGATCACATATGACCAAAGATATTTGTACTTAAAGTTATAGAAGTTACTCACATTGGTTATATGGGATTATTACAAAATTCTCAAGGGTGTATTGACTGATACAAAGATTAATAAGAGCAAAGACAAATAGATATAAATCAGATGCACACACAATGTTCCTTATAAATGAAATAAGTAAACTACTTTTTAAACCATTATTTTTATCTTTTCTTATCTAAATTTAGATAAACATCAAGATATTTTTGGTAAGGTTAAGAAACAATGATCACAAATATCTCTGAAATAAACTCTATTTATCTTCTAGTGACATATTTCCCTTAGCAATGGAATACTCTCTTTGGGGGGAGACTCTCAATTTAACAAAATTTTCTTTTCTCATTTAAAATTGAATACTAACTCAACTAATCTGGACACTAGGGATGATGTGATGTCTTTAATTTTTTCATATAATGATATGTATGTGTGGTAAGAAATACATCTTTGCTAAACTTCAAGTTTTGTTTCAGAAGATAAAAGTTTATTTGGGCACTGTTCCCAGAAGTTCCTTTGGGGGAAAATGACACATTTCAAAATTGCTGAGTTCCAATTGCATTTAGTTAAAATAATAACTTTGGAATAATAATTTTTTGTGTCTCTGTTTAAAGAACTGTCCTGTGTACCTGAGTTCAGATTTCAGAAATGGCAAAGTATGTGGACTCCAGGATGTAGAAAGTCATAGCTAATAATAAGCTTAAGTGTTGAATTGTAACATCAACCAAACATACTCACATGTCTTTCTTTATTTGAGTTTAGGAACAGTGCTCTCCTCATAAAAAATAATGAAAACCAGATACCTCGGTAGCACAGCTGGATTTAGGACAAACATGACACTAAAAAATATCTACTTCTATCCTGAAGCAGAAAATGATGTCTTCTTAAAAATAAAATCCTCTTATGGCAGCAAGATATACAATTATATTGTAGTGTTAGTTGCTACATCCACTTCCATAAGTAAATTAAGAGAGACAGAAATGATCCCAGAAGAAATATAAGGACTGAGTCTGGTAGGGCTGAAGGATGTAATTGTCTTTCCACATGACACTAACATCTTTCACAGAAAAGACAATATTGAAATATTTGCCAATGATAAACAATGTTAGTTAGAATTCAGTGGTTGACAAAATATCAGTTTTAAAAGTTGCATATAGAGTCAGGGCACCTGGGTGGCTCAGTGGGTTAAGCGTCCAACTCTTGGTTTTTGCTTAGGTCATGATCTCACAGTTCATGGGTTTGAGCCCCACATCCGGCTCTGTGCTGACATGTGGAGCCTGCTTGAGATTCTCTCTCTCTCTGCCTCTCCCCTGCTGATGCTCTCTTTCTCTCTCAAAATAAATAAATATTTTTTTTAAAGTTGCATATATAGTCAAACATTTCCTAGCGAAAGTATAAGTAGGATGTTAGGAACACTCTTGAAGGCTTTTACTCTCCAGATATAAAAGCCACTTAGAATGTATTATAAAACTTTGAATTCTTAACATTTTCCAAATAAAACAAAAATGGCAAAGCATTAGATTCATTTTTATGCCCACTTAGTCAAAATTCAGTAAAAAATCTATTCTCCATTGCCAAGAGAAAGATGTTGAGGAAAAGGAGTGCATAAGTCATGATGTTTTAATGAAGTGTTTGCTCCTGGGAATTTTTTTCTTTTTTTTTAAAGGGATATCTGAGGATTAAAGGGTTAGATCAACCTCATAGTACTAACAGTGTTTAGCTTTTCTGTTAGGGATTCTGGTCTAACATTAGTGATGTTGTTTTCAATGGAAAATTAAGTTATTACTGACATTAAAGAGAAAAATATAACACTTTAAAAGAGTTCAAGTATTCTGTTTGAAATAATGCCAAAATAATTACATTCTATACATCTGTATCTAAAGCACACAATACATTCAAAATATTAACTGTAAATGTTCATAACTCATTCAAAGATTTTTTTCCCCAAACTCAATGTCAACACCAATTCTTATTCAAAATACAGACTGCACATGAAGATCGTTTTTAAATGCCTATCTGTTCAACTTTACTATTTTCAAAATAAAGAACATATACCTTGTTTCAAACAAAATTTGGCTTTCATTATTTTATAGCTGTGAAAAACTAATTTCAGTTGTTTCTTTTCTTTTTCATTTGTACTACAGGTCTTTGAAATATATTTTTTCAACCTTTCTAATAGCTAGAATATCTACAAAAGATCAATAAATATCAGATTGGAAACCCTGTCAGTACAGGCTAAAAACATCCTATACTTTCATCTTCCTAGTAAGCCCTAGTATGACAGAAAAATCTATTTCTTAGTGAAATTCTAAATGAAGATATTTTTATAACTACTCACATTAGAATCAATTAGAACACATTATGTTTGGAGTAAAATTTGGTATAAGTGAAATTGTCATGAACATTATGATAGTTGAACAGTCTTTGATGTGCCTTACCATTAAGGAAATACAAAATGAGTAAGACATAGTCACGACTCTCAAGATGTTTAAAATATTCTAAAGACATATAGAAGTACAAATAACTTTTAAAAAATAAAGTTAATTTCATTACAGGGTATTTTTACTTGACGTGGCCAAACATTTTAGACCTGGAAATAGCAAGATTTCTTTGTGTTCCTAAATATTCAGATACAGTTCTTTCTTTTTTTTTTCAGATACATTTCAAACATATCTAGGAGTGAAGTAAAATAGTGGTCATCAGTTTTGTATTCTGACATCATTTCTAAATTATTAAAAAAAACAAGGAAAATTTTTATATAGGTTTATTCTTTTTTTCTTCACCACTATTCTCCTCAAATAAGACAATAATTCTAATGGGAACACATTACTAAACAAAAGTTCATTTACTATATTATTGTTTATTCCCTTTTATTTGCATTTTAGTTTATAAATATGAACTTTGACTTTTGGAACATTTCTTGAAATCACTTAAGTAAAATCATGCTAAGAGATTTTAGTCTTCAACCAACATATTCATGACCATCCAAATGATAATGCTAATAAAAACTAGCAATGTGTCAACTAGATAAACCCATTAAAAATGAATACCATATGAATACTGTGTTATCTATATATCCACATTGCTGAACCTGGATTACCTAAAGCTTTTTTTTTTTAAATCCTGCACCCCCTTTTTTAGTAAGAGTGAGCAGGGGAGGAGCAAAAGGAGAAGGAATCTCAAGCAGGCTCCACACCCAGCACAGAGCAGGACAGAGGGACTTGATCTCAGGACCATGAGATAATGACCTGAGCTGAAATCAAGAGTCCCCACACTTAATCAACTGAGCCACCCAGGTGCCCCTGAAAGCTTTTGAATTAGACTTCTTGAACTGGATAAAAGTTAGAGGTTTTTTCCTCCTCATTTTCACCACAAGATGACTTTGTAACTGAACACGAAATTGTTACTTTATTCAGAGCAAAATGAGTCCATTTTTCCTGACTTTACTTTTGATTTTATACAGTAAATAACTTTTCTTTACTGAAACTCTGCACATATTTTTGCTAAATAATCAGAAGTTAAAACATTGAGCAATTAACATGTGGCAGAGATTGTGAATTGTCTCAATGAATTCTTAAAACCTGCCTATATATAGGTAGCATTTCACTCCCCATTCTAAATGTAAAGGAACTGAAAGCAAGACTAGGTGGTAACATTCCTAAAGTTCAAGCTAACAAATGGTGTATTCAGGATTGGAATCCAAGCCATCTGAGAGCTGAGACAACACTCTTAGTCACTATTATATGACAGTTTCCAAAGGACATAAATATGCCTTTAATTTAACAAATATTAACTACTTGCCAACATGCCATACAGGAACAGGCCTTGCTCATATATCATCAGGTATTGTCCACCTTGTATATACAATTGCTACAGAATCTAACCCATCCAGGTAAGTTGGTAAAAGATTACTTGGAATATCATTTAAAATTTTTTAGTTATGAAAAACAGAATCTACACACTAAAATCTATATTTTAAAATTTTTATACTATATATCTTAAATGCATATAGATAGACATAATAAAATTTTAAAAATCACATATATAAAATACAGTTGTTAGAGAAGAAACAACACACACACACATACACACACACACACACACACACACACACACACACACAGTAAAATAAAAAATAATAGGCTATGATTCTGTTCTGAATCACATATCCCCCATCACTGACCAGAGAAGCTTATAAAATGTCTGCTCCATGTTGGAGATTTCTCTGTGACAGCTGTTTCTACACTACGCCCTGGCCCACTTTTAGTATAGCACCCCAGTCCATGGCTCATTGCCATCTCTGCCAGTTCAGATCTTATTATTCTGTTGTATCAGGCCTCCAACTCTAACTTCAGTGTGGTATCTTTCCACACCTTTGTAACTGCTCAAAATTAAATCTTTAAGTAAAGACCTCAAGCACTTCTATTCCTATTTGGAGATTCATACCAATGAAATAACCTTCAAAAGTGTGACTATTTTTCAACTCAAGTCTTGAAAAATACTTACTATGAAAATATTTTTTCTGGGTACACCTGCGGTGAAAAGGTTTTTATAAATCTTCCAGATTGGGATGTAACAGAACAAATTCCAGATTGAATACTACCCGAGAGTTCCTCAGCACTCTCAACTCAAGTGCCACGACAATCTAGTTGCTATAATTACTTGTAAGGCTTGCCACACATAATATGTTGTTTACAGCAATGAAAGTTCTAAGAGTGTCCTTCCCTGACCATTCCAGCTACAGCCCTTTCTTTCATTGAGTTTCTAATTTCTAAAGGGTATATATTTGCTTGGTTT
This sequence comes from Neofelis nebulosa, assembly GCF_028018385.1. Taxonomy (NCBI): domain Eukaryota; kingdom Metazoa; phylum Chordata; class Mammalia; order Carnivora; family Felidae; genus Neofelis; species Neofelis nebulosa. The sequence goes on from NC_080785.1 coordinate 37,585,928, forward strand.
TTGTGCACCTCACTCCACTGGAGTGTGTTATTCTTATACTCCTAGGGCTTCACACAGTGCCCATTCTCTAACACTGCTCAGAGAATATACAAGGAATGAGTAAATCTTGCCCCATATGGTTATATCTACCACAGTGAAAATACAGTTATATTTTTGAAATGCCAATCAAATCCTCTGATTTATCTTAAACTTTTCAATGGCCACCTACTTTCTAAGGTAGAAACCTAAACCTTGGAAAATCTTTGACTACTGGGCTATTCCAATCTCCAGCCTCCTTTTCTTCCATCTCTGCATTCAGATTTCTGCTCCATGAGTCCAGAAATACTGGAAGTTCCCCTAATGTTTCAAACTTCCGTATCTTCTCAGATTTTGGACATGCCATTTCACACAACTTAAAAACTCTGCTCTCCATCCAATCCTTAGCCCCTGATAAGTGACTAGCAAGACTACTCCTTCTTTCAGGGGTTATTCAAGGGTTCTGTATACTTTTTCAAGGATGTCTCTCCTAATACTTCTCAATACAATTAGGTTTTCCTTTGCCTGTGCTTTCGCTGTATTATGTCCACACCCACATTATAGCATTATTTCATTGTACTCATTATTTACTTTAGCTTCTGCTTTTCTATCAGACTAAAATTATGACTATATAATCATTTTATAGTCAGGAATTACAGGTTCATCTATGTGTTATCAGTATCTAACAGCGCACCTATATTAAAAGAGGAGGGCACTTGTTGGGATGAGCACTGGGTGTTGTATGTAAATGATGAATCACAGAAATCTACCCCCGAAACCAAGAGCATACTGCGTACACTGTACGTTAGCTAACTTGACAATAAAACATATTTAGAGAGAGAGAGAGAGAGAGAGAGAGAGAGAGAGAGAGAGAGAGATCTTCTATAGAGATAAAGTGAATGACTGGAAGAATGGAGGTCTCACTATTATTTAATTAATATCTATGTTAGGATGGCTGAAAAATCTTTCCATACTTTGTGTGTGTGTGTGTGTGTGTGTGTGTGTGTGTGTGTGTTTGTTTGTGGTTTTGTTTTGTTTTTTCTCTGCAGGATGGAAATAAACTCAACCTAACTCAGAGTATTATTCTAAGTGGATATAAACATACCCGCTAAACTGAATGTTCTACAAATGATTCTTCAAGACATTTACATATTAAAGGCGATTTATAGGCATGAATTCTAAATCAGAGAGCTTACAAACAGTATGATTTTAAGTTGTTCATCACACTGCACAAGAGAGAGAAGATTCTTTTTTTTTTCCAGGAAGCATGTTACAAAGACTATGAAGGCTTACCATATCTCACCATTCTTGGTTCTATGCTAGGGAACTGCCATATAGTGATACTTCAGTTAGAAAATCTTTTGGGACAGAATCTAAGACAGAGTCACCATATACTAAAGGCCCCTTTAATAACTGATACTAAAGACTCATTGAATTTTAAAGCTGGAGGTTGCTATGAGAGAATAGCAAGTTTCAAGTATGTATATATATATATATATATATATATATATATATATACATACTTGTATATATATATATATATATTTGTCATAAGACAATTCAGAATTTTAAGAAAAAAAAACAAAGATAACTATAACATCTTTATCGTGTTCAGGAGTGATGAATATAAATACCCTGAAGTAAACTTTGAGAATTAACTGAGTATTTCAAGGTCTTTATCACCACTACCAGCTCATCTACATAAAGATGACTTTGTGGCAACACATTTCTCCATTATTTCTATAACAAAATGAATGCAAAGAGGGAAATGACACTGACTGCATTTTTGAACTGTGTAGCACAAACATGAAAGTATAATAGATTTTCATAGCACTTAAAAGACATTTCTCTTAGTGCTAAAAGCAAAGTTCAGAAAAAAATATTTTTCCTGGGGAAAAAAACGTACTCAAAATCCCACCATTCAGTAATAATCTCCCCTTAATGTTAGATTTTCATTTTTAATAAATGCTGTTGAAGAGCTAATGATGAATAACAATGCTAATAATGAACAGCCTAATCAAAATGCCAGTCCCTTTCTCCAGCTCAGACATTAAGAGAAATGAAAATTTTCCATTAGTACCTTCAGAGAAGACAATATTACACTGTTTCTAGAAAACTTTGATTTTAGAAACAAAATTAAAAACATATGTAGAATGTTTCCTATTCTAGAAGGTCCTCTGAAATAATACATAAAAGTCTTTTTTTTTTTAATTAGATGAAAAGTAATGTTATTTGTTGTCCTGCCTTTAGTCAAATTAGTAAAATTCGGTGTGTTTCTTAAATGGGTTGGGAATTATATACGGTTATTATAAAGCTTTAGTGATTGTCCTTATATATTTAGCAAATATTTAAGCATATAGTTTTACTATCAATTTTAAGACTTAATCGGTATTATTCCAGTGGCATAAAAACCTAAACACCCTGAAGACCTTTCCACTGAAAACAACTAAAATTCTGAATAAAATAAGAAGAAAATGTTTAATGCTTAAGATAGCATAAAAATAAGTATCATAATTAGTTTGGTTTCACTTAGGACAAATGTAGAAAGCCACAAGAGAATGTTGCTTTCACACTAATAATAAGAGAAAGACAAATAATCTACAAAATCATAACTTTTCCAGAACCCAGAAGAGAACTGGGATTTCCATGCAACCAAAGAAACTAAATTCTACAGAATGACAACCCTCTTAGAGACAGAAGACATAAATCATTTCACCTATGTTAAGGCACAGAAGAAAGAGATGGCCTTCAACAAGCAGATAAAAATAAATAAGCTAAAATTTTAACAAAATTTTACAAGACAAATATATTCCAACCATTGGATAAATTTGAAGCTTATATTGCACTGAAGGGATCATAAAAAAATCAAAACTCTGCTCAATTCCTGATTAGATTGATTCGAACCAAGGATTTGACCACAGAAGAGGCATTTCTGTCATAAATACTACTAACCTCAGTCTCAATTACTCTATATATAATAAAAGCATTCAATAAAAAATTATGAGACAAGCAACAGAAAAAAGCATGAACAATGACTCATTGTGAAGAGACAAAGCAATCAATAGAAGCATACTTAGAGTCAATCCATAAGTTGGAACTATCAGACAAGAATATAAAAATAACCATGACAGATACATTAAACGATCAGAAGAAAAGATAGATAATATCTATGAGCAGATAAGGGATTTCATCAGACAGATGAAAACTATGAGTCTAATGGAAATGCTAAAACAATAATAATAATAATAATAATAATTAATAATAACAACAGAGTAATAGAGATGACATATTCCTTTGATGTACTCATTACCAGAGCAGAAATGGCTAAGTAATCAGTAAACTTAAACATGAACCTAAATAGATCATCCAAACTGAATTTTTTTAAAAAATGACTGGAAAAAAACAAAATAAAGAATTCAAGAGCTGTGGGAAAACATCCCCAAAACAATATGACACAAAACTGGACATACCATAGTCAAGCTGTCGAAAAATAAAGAGAAAAACTTGAAGCAGGCTGAGAAAAATGAAACATTTCATAGAGGGAAACAAAGATAAAGTTTACCACAAACTCCTTACCAGCAGCTAAGCAAGTCAGAATACAACAGCATGGTATCTTTATAGCACTGAAAGAGAAAAAATCTGATTCTGAATTCCATTCCCAATATAAGTATTTTTCTAAAATGATAGCAAAATAGTTTTTTTTTTCCAGATCAGCCAAAGATGAATTCATTGTCAATACACACACACACACACACACACACAAGAAATGTTAAAGGAACTTCTTCAAGCAGAAGAAATGTGGTACCAGATGCAAATGTCAATGTATACAAAGAAACAAGGAGCCCTAGAAATGGTAAAACGAAGGTAATCATAAAAGACCTTTTTCCCTTATTTTCAGTCACTTTAAAGATAACTAACCATGTGAAGCAAAAATAGTAACACAAATGTGGGTAAGATATGAAGAAGTAAAATGTGTGCCAAAATATAAGATAAAAATGAGAAGGAGCAAATGTAACTATAGTGTTGTAAGCTGCTTAAATTATACATGGAGTGACATGGTAATATTTTGTGGTTGACAGTGATTAAGTTACAAATATACACTGCAAATCCTAGAGCATTCGCTAAAAAATGATTTTAAATGTATTAGTAACAATCCATAGTGGAAACTGTAAAAATCACACAAATAATTTAAAAAAGCAAAAAACAGATGGGACAGACAAGAACTAGATGGCAGATTTAAAACAACGTAAGGAACTATAGGTACATTACAATTAAATGATGTGAAAATCCCAATTAAAAGGCAGCATTTGTCAGATTGGAAGATATGAAAGAATTAATTATTAAAACTGCAAAACATTTTTAAATATAAAGGCATACATAGAGTAAAAGGATAGAAAAGATATGTCCCATAAGTACTATGTAAAAAAAGCTGAAACAGATAAAAATAGATTTCAGTAACAAGGAATATTACTAAGACTTACATAATTTTAAGGAAAGCTATTTATCAAGAATTAATGAATTATATAGATTCACCACCATTATACAGATCATAACAATCTTAAATGTTTATGTACCCAAAAGCAAAACTTCACAATACATGAGGGAACGCTGATAGCACTGAAGAAAAATAGACATATCCATAGTTATAGTTGGAAACTTCAACACTCCACTCTGAGTAAATGGCAGAAAAAGTAGATGGAAATTCATAAAGATATAGCCAACCTGAAGAATACTATCACACTAGCTGATATTTATAGAACACTCTCCTAATCAGAGCACAATGAACATTATTTTCAAATACAGTGGAATGTTCACCAAAACAGACCACATTCTGGGCCATGAAATAAACCTCAACAAACTTTGAAAAGAACTGAAATTGTACAAGGTATATTTTCAGATCACAGCAGAATGAAACTACAAGTAAAAGAAAGACATGTGAAAAAAACCAAATATTCAGAAATTAAGTAACACATCTACAAATAACAGGATTCAAACAGATAAAAGGGACATAAGAAAATATTTTAATATAATGAAAATATAAATCTAATATATCAAAATTTGTGGGCTGCTATAAAAGCATTAAATTTAGGGGTGCCTGGGTGGCCCAGTTGGTTAAACGTCCATCTTCGGCTCAGATCATGACGTCACACTTCATGAGTTCATGAATTCCAGCCCTGCATCAGGCTCTCCAGTCTCAGCATAGAGCCTACTTCAGATGCTCTTTCTCCCTCCCCCTCTCTTTCACTGCCTTTTCCCACACACGTGCATGCTCTCTATCTCATAAACAAACATCTCTTTAATGTTTATTTTTGAGAGAGAGAAATAGAGCATGAATAGGGGAGGGGCAGAGAGAGAGAGGGGGAGACGCAGAATCCGAAGGAGGCTCCAGGCTCTGAGCTGTCAGCAGAGCCCAACATGGGGCTCAAGCTCACTAACTCCGAGATCATGTCCTGAGCCAAAGGCAGAGGGTTAAATGCCTGAGCCACTCATGATCCCCTGTTTTTTTTTAAAGGAAGAACAAATTTGAAGAACTAAGTTTTCACCTTGAGAAAGAAGAGCAAATACATTCAAATTAAATACAAGAAATAATAAAAAGGATAATAAAAGGATAAAAACAGAAATCAATGCAATACCAAAACCAAAGCACACAGAAAAAGTCAGTGAATCATATTGTGCCAGAAAAATAAATTGTTTCAGTGCCATAATACTTAAATCAATCTTGTACTTTATAATTAAAAGAAGATAAATATGATATAATGCTTAGTAATTATATTTTTCACATGTAACAGAATATGCTATTTCTGCAAGATCTATGTTTTAGCATTGTCTAGTGACATTTTTCCAAACAGTTATTTTAAAGAAAGAGAGTACATCTAGGTAATTTATCTTTTATCAGTTTCTTTACACTTTTTCTAAAATTATGGTGGGAAGTAGTGCTGAGAAAGGCATGCAGCCTTTTGGCCCTCCCTCAGCCAAATAAGACTGGGAATTGGAACACTTCCTTACAAAGAGATAACCCTCATGATTTTTGTTGGGCTTATAACCTTGTGTGGGAATATATTTCCCCTTTATAAGCCCAATATATGCTCTTTTGTTCTGCATAAGCATATGGTACCTGGTATATCTGCCCTCTGTGGGGAGTGTACAGAGTCCTTCTACTCGGTCATGAGAGGGGTGAGCATAGGCCAACTGCCCTGCATCTGTTGCAGGGAGAGAGAGACCCATCAGCCATGGAGGACCCATGTCCACTACTGAAGTAACTTCTCCAAAGTAAGGTAATATAAGTTACTTCCATTTTTAAAAAAATAATTGACTAGTAAATGTATTAAATCTAAATGAATTAAATCTAAATCCTTAAGTAAGGAAATGTGATATTTATTAATAACCTATTATGTGCTGTACATTTAGCAATGCCCATCCATAAATCTCATTCCAGAATATATCCTAAAATTAAAGGCCATCTACAACTGGCTGTTGACTTTCCTTTCTAGCTTTATCTTTAGCTACTTTCACTCTTGAAGCATGACTTAAAACTAGACTGGAGTTTCTCCTCACCAAATTCAACTCTGTATCTTTTGGACTCTAATTAGAATTCAGCCCTTCAAATTCCTACCCATAATTAAATGTTCAGATTAGTGTGTCTACACTTTCCCGTTTATTAATCCATAATTAACTTCTATCTTTTTTGAATTCCCAAACCACATTGTTTAATAATGACTATCACATTCTTCTTTACCTCATAGTCATTCTTCAAAATGGCTTATATTTTCTTTGTGGAAATATACTCCCCGCCTACGTTCAGTAATATAATCTTTGAATAGGCTTCCCATCTAAATACTACTTTCTCATCTCCCTTGAATGTAGGTGTTGTCATATGACAAAAATCTCATCAAGGGTATGCAAGCTTAAGTGATATGAGTAATTTCCATATTGTGACCTTAAAGAGAGTATTATGTTTTCCTTCCATCCCTTCTTCTGGCATTCTATCATCCAGATGTGACAGTGTTTGTGAAACAATTTGGTCCTAGAAATAGTAAAGCAACTAGATAGACAACTAGAAGATACCTGGGTCCTTGACATCATGGATGCACCATATCAACCCTGAACCACTTATACTAGATTATAGCTTGAAGAAAAAAAAAAAAAACTACGTTATCTTATTTAAGCCACTACTATTTTGGGTTTTGTTATAGTATATAAATCTTCATCAAAATTAATATGTCCTACAAGTTGCTTAGGAGCAGGAATCACATCTTCTTTACCTTTATTTATTTTTGAGAGAGACAGACAGACAGACAGACAGAGTGTGAGCAGGGGAGGGGCAGAGAAAGAGGGAAGCACAGAATCTGAAGCAGGCTCCAGGCTTTGAGCTGTCAGCACACAGTCCAACGCAGGGCTCAAACTCATGAGCTGTGAGAACATACCTGAGCCAAAGTTGATGCTTAACCAACTGAGCCACCCAGGTGCTCTACCTTTGTAGATTTTGTATTCATACCTTGCTTAGCAAAATGCCTTATAGTTATTAAGCAAGTACTCAATAAATATTTGTTGCATTGAACATACTTTCCAAAATCTTCATTGGATAACATCTTTATACAACACACACACAGCTTAGCATGCACACATATATTTCATTGCTCTGTTATCTGAGTGGATCTAGAAGCAATGACACCCCAGCAGCAATGTACACCCAGAACCCAGATTTTGGTTTCAAATATACTCTTCAATAAAGGGAGTCAGAATTAACTGGAGATATGGCTGATTCTTGCACTGGAGAAAGAACCATAAAAGATGAGCCTAAAGAATGTTACAGTGTCAAAAATTAAGAAAGTGTTCTCTCACTTGCTCTCTCTCTTCCCCCACCTACACACACACACACACACACACACACACACACACACACACACAGTGGTATGTCAAAGGGACTACTAGACAACTGAAAGAGTTCCCAATGGTTAATGCTGAAACAACTGAACAAAAAAAATCAGGTATTATTGGAGTTTAATCCAAAGTATAAAATATCCATGAGTCCATACTGATATACATAAATGATAAACAGAGATACAAGACAAATATCCCATAGAGAAGAATTCCAAATAATTTGTATAGATACTCAACCCTTAAGGAAGTGAGGCATAACTCCATACTCCTTAAATGTGGGCTGATCGTTGTGCCTTTCTTCCAAAGAGTATAGTGCAGAAAGGGAGAAAAAAAAGAATAAGTTCACAGTAGGGAAATTTAAAAAAACTACCTTAGTCAAATGATTAATTTTAACATCAACTATGATAAATAAGTTCACTGTATGTACCCTTGAGGTAATGTAATGAAAACTGCACTGTACCTCCCCAAAACGGGAGGCATTCCTCCGGAAAACATGTAACTCCAGTCTAATCATGAGAAAAACATCAGACCAATCCCAACCAATATCCCAAGAGTGACATTCTTCAGATTAACCAGTACTCTTTAAAACTGCCAAGGTCATCAATGAAAGTCTGAGGAACTGTCACATCTAAGAAAAGTCTAAGGAGACATGACAATTAAATGTAATGTAGTATCCTGGATGGGATCTTGAAACAGATAAGGGAAATTAGGCAAAAACTAAAGAAATCTGAATAGAGTATGAACTTTAGTTAATAGAAACATATCAGTATCAGTTCATTAATTGTAAAAAATGCACAATACAAATAGTTAAGATGTTAATAATATGGGAAAGTGGGTGTACATATATAGAAACTCTGTATTCTTTATAATTTTTCTGTAATTCCAACACTATTCTAAAACTGAAAGATTATTATTAAAATATTACATTCATTCTCGTCTCCTTTCTTACTCTCACATCTAACATCTAACCCGTAAGAAAAATCCTGTTCATTCTACCTTCAAAATATAATCATAATCCAACTAACTCTCCCGGCTTTCACAGCTTCTACCCTGACCAGATCACCTTTCTCTTCCTCCTGATTATGGAAGTATTTTCCTATTGATCCCTCTGGTTCTTCCATTTATTCCTCTTTGGTCTATTTGAAGCATAGCAATAATGGTAGTTTCTCTAAAACTATAAGCAAGTAATGTCCATGGACTACTCTAAACCCTTCAAAACCGTATCTGCCAGAGCAAGAACCATAGTCATAAAGGTCTACAAAGCCCCATGAGATTTGGCACAGTTTCCTCTAGATCGCATTTCCCATTGCCTTTTCCTCTCACTCACCCTCCCCCTAGTGATGACTCTAACATTTCTAGTAAGCTACCATCTCAAGATCTTGGCTCTTGCTGTTTCCTTTGCTAGAATGTTCCTCCCTAAGAATTGATATATTTCATTGTCTCACCCCCTTTAAATTTTTACTCACTTACCCTGTTGGTGAGTCCTTTCCTTATCCTCTAAACACATTTGCTCTTCCCCTTCCTTACCTTACTTATTTCTTTAGCCCTTATCACCATCTAACATAATATTTTCATTTGCTTATCTTGCTTATTTTCTGTCTTTTCTCATTAGAGAGTTGGGAATGTAAATTCAATGACAGTAGAAAGTTTGTCTGTTTTGTCCACTCCTTTATCTTCAGTACTCAGAATAGTGCCTGTCACCCAAGGGCCATTATTAATATTTACTGAATAAATGAATGGATATAAATATATATTTGGAAGGAAAGGTGTGCTTAAGTTCACATGGCTTACATAGTTAACTACCCCAGCCAAGACAGTTTATAACCAGTATTATGCCAAAAATGTTTTCCTAGAGATTAATGTTTCATCAGTTTTTGTAGATGGAGATTGTTTTCATTTAAAAGGAATTCATTTTTAAGAATAGTCAAATCTCATTAATTTGGACAATACTAATGTAAGATTTATGATCACTAAAACTGGGGCGTATGCTATGAAAAAGCAATTGTTAATCAAATTAACAGTATAAACAAAATTTTGGGAGATGACATTAGATTCCTAAATAACCTAAGAATAATTATTTATAGATTTTTAACAAATGTTTATATATATATGGATGCTCTTAATTACAAGTCAGTCTCATTAAATCTTTAAATAAAGACCCATAGGAGTTCTGCTTAAAATGGTTTGAGAACAATTTGTTTAAATAACTGTGTGTACCTAAGAAAAACAAGAATGTATGTCTTCAGAAATAGCCTATTATTCAGGCTTTTTATGAATTCAGGCTAGTCTTTCCTTCTATTAGTCTGAGATGTAGAGTCTTAAAACATGTGTCTGGTTTCAGTTTCTCTGTTACATATTTTTTTCAATTTGCTTGGGTTGTAAAACAAACCTACTTGTACTACTTTAATGACATAAGACCTCAACACCTCTCAAGGTATTGGAAGGTTCTAGAGCTGATAGAGAAAAATTATATCTAGCATAACTTTTTTTTTCATGTGCTCTAGTTGCCTTTTACTTCATATTTCCTCAGAACAAAGCTTGGAAACTATTTTCAATCCTTCTTTTAAAATTATTTTTCATTATTTTTAAATTATTTCAGTTATTTGAGTCCACTTTTTACTCTGTTGGGTGAATCTTACAGAATGTAAATATCAAAAAAAAAAAAGCCATAGCTTGTTTGATTTTAATGGTATACCTTCTTAGTGTCTACACTATTTTTAACCAGTTTTCATGTTCTACAAAGCAAAATTGTTTTAGAAGATAAGCTACTCAATATGGAACTGTGACCTACTACCATAAAGAGGGATGGGTTTACCCTGTATGTAGGTATTGTACCTCAATTTTTATGAGTGGATTTTAATGCTACACTTTTCATGGTTGGTAACAATTAAATCTTTCCTTTAACTGACAATATAGAATCTGGCTGCAGTACACCAGTAATGAAACAGCTATTTATTATGACCAGTATCCATTCCGATTGTTCTACCTATTTGGATTAGTATATGCCAGTGAAATACTATTTGTTAAATATTTTTAATATCATGCCTATATAAAACATATTTGTTCTAGGTTCTTTCCAAGGGGTTCTTGATAATTTTTAATTATCTTATCAGAAAATCCTAATCAAAAGGCTATTTTAGAGAAAAAATATTTATAAATAATTCCCCTAAATCAGGAGTTCTTGGTATCTGGGACATACATCCTTTCAGAATCTAATAAGAGGTTTGTATCATCTCCCTAGAAAACTTCACAGAGGCCCATAGACTCAAAATTCAAATCTCAAAAGTTTTGAAAGCCCTTTGATTGAAGCCCAGGTTAAAATCCCCTGAATATATATGCTAACATTGACCCTTCAATCAAGCTTCAGAGAGATGCATACTTAGATGTCATTCTTATCACTTGTAGAATTTTTTATATTATCTAATATTATGCCTTTCTACTCCCTTTTCTACTTCTCTCCTCTCTCCTCTCCTCTCCTTTCTACTTGTATCCATCTTTACCATTCTAGTCCAATCACTAGTGTATCTTGCCTAGACCCCTGAAGCAACTTTCTTTTTTCTTCCTTTTTCCCCCCCTTCAACTCTATTACAAATAGCAATCAAAGTGAGATTTTGTAAGATTACACTACCATTTATGTGGAACCATTTCAAATTTTTCCATTGTCTTCAGAACAAAACTCGTTCCTTACAAGGTCAGCCAGGTCTTAAATGACCTGACTCCCAATTTTTCCTAGTTTCACCAATGGAAGTCTCCCCATTCCTACTACACTCCAATGATACTGGTCTTATTTCAGTTCTTCAGAGGTATCAAGTTTTCTCCTACCTTTATAGACAATGGTCTTTCTGTCTGAGATGTTCTTTCTTACCCTTTAAGATGGTGAGTTCCTTCTCATCAGCTTAAATATCACTTTCAGAGACAGGGTTTTCCTGAAAAACTCTGCAATATAAAATCAGTTCCCCATCCTGTAATTGTCATTTATGTGTATGAGTATTTATTTCTGCATTTCTCCCCAACTAGACAATAAGGTCTAGGAGAGTGAACATTATTCATGCAATACAGATACTAACACATTGTCTAACATATGTGATTTTTCATAATTTTATAAATATAAAAAAGTAGTTAATGAAATAGTGACATAATCTAGGAACAAAAAATACACAATTCATTATTGAATAATTACAGAGATAGGATGCTATCTACTGCAACACTTAGTTTTCTATATATGAAGAACATTGGATAAGACATCTGATCAATATGCTTGACATGTCATGCTCCAAACATATAAAAATGTTAGATAAAATGTATTAAAAATATTTCTAATATATGGTCAAAAGAAGGAAGGAAAGAAGGAAAAAAAGAATGGAAAACCCAATGTTCCAGAAACAAGAAGTATGCAAAGCAGTAATTTGAAGCAAATGTCAAATAGTTCATCTGATCAAAGTATATAGTATATATAGGATCATAGTATATAGATCTTAAGGGCAAGGGCTAAGAATTTAAAGCTTGCACATGAACACAGCAGAGGTATCAGGAAAATATTAAGTAGAGAGGTGAACTTTAAGCCCAAATATTATTTCAGTTCTTCAGAACTGAACATTTCTCTGCCCATGAATAGGAACTAGAGAAATTCTGTCCTCTGGTTCTTTAGGCATCATCAAAATTTGATATCGTCATTTGATAACATCAAAATTTGTTATCTATTCCCAGCATGGGTGAAAACAGATTTCCAGGAGCAGAGAATTGAATAAAATACCACCAGACTCATGCTTCTACAGTGCATGACACAAGTCCTCCAATAAAATTAACCACTGTTAAAAATGAATACTAGCAAGAAGAAGGATGCAAAACAATAGAAACAGGAAAATTCTAATTTCAAGATCTGAATAAAATTAAATAATATACCTGAAAAGTTAATTTTAATTTGTACATATAAATTTCAAAAAGATGAACAATGGGGCACCTGGGGGCTCAGTTGGTTAAGCAACTAACTCTTGATTTCAGCTCAGGTCAGGTTGTGAAATAGTCCTATCAGGCTCCACACTAAGCTAAGCATGCAGCCTGCTTGAGATTCATTCTCTCTCTCTCTCTCTCTCTCTCTCTCTCTCTCTCTCCCCCTCCCTGCCACTCTCATGCTCTCTCTCCTTCAAAACAACAAAAAAAGGATGAACAAAGAGCTCAAACTTTTATAAAGCAATTAGTTATGAAAAAATAGCAGACCGATTTGAAAAATGGTCAAATAGAAATTCCAAAAATTGCTTATTTAATTAAAAAATAAATTTAATTTATTTTTTTTAATTTTTTTTTTAACGTTTATTCATTTTTTGAGACAGAGAGAGACAGAGCATGAACGGGGGAGGGTCAGAGAGAGGGAGACACAGAATCTGAAACATGCTCCGGGCTCTGAGCTGTCAGCACGGAGCCCGACGCGGGGCTCGAACTCACGGACGGCGAGACCATGACCTGAGCCGAAGTCGGCCGCTTAACCGACTGAGCCACCCAGGCGCCCCAAAAATAAATTTAATTTAAAAAGTTAAATTAAATTAAAAAAAAACTAATGGATGTATTCAATGGTTGGGTTAGTAACTAGAATAGGAGGCTAAAGAGGAAATAAGGTAAATGGAAGTTATAACTGAAAAAATGATCCAGAATACCACACGATAATTTAAAGAGATAGAAAATATGAAAAGTAGGTTAAAAGTCATGGAGGGTGAATTCAGAGGAAACAATTCAATGTCCAATAGGAATTCTGAAATAGGAAAACAGAGAAATAAGGAGAATCATTATTTAAAGGAATACTGTATTAAGATTTTTCCAAAATGAAAAATGTTTTTAAAAGAATACATGCTCAGATTGGAGAAAACCATCACATACTTAGCAGAAGTGATGAAAACAAAACACAGAGAATTTAATGGAATTTAAAGAATATAAAGTATCTGAAAACTATCAAGTACAAAAGGATATTATTAAAAAATCGTATCTGCAGGAAAAAGATACATGGTGTGTCCATGCTTCCAATGGACAGAACACTTTTTATTAGTATCAAAAGAAATCAGAAGGCAATGAAATGTCTTCAAAACACAAAAGAAAAATAACTGCTAAAACTAGAATTATAGTTCCAGGTAAAAAAGAAATTCACAGAACAGCCAAAATAAAAAAATTTTTTGACAAACACACTATGAACACTTTCTGATATACTAAAAGACATATTCAATAGGAAAGAAATTGATCCCAGATGGAAAGAGTAGAATATAAAAATTAGTAAGAAGATTAGTAGATCCAATTAACTATGTAAAATATATAAAAATGGTTAAATGGGGAGAGACAAAAAAAAATCCAAGGTGGCATGACGACAATGGCACAAAAGGTGAAAGTGTTATAAAGAAATATATAAAACATTATTGAGAGCAAAGAAGTTTTAAATAAATTAAAGGATATGTTAATGTTCATAAACTGCAAAATTCAATTTGGTAAAGATTTCAAGTCTCCCCAAACTGATCTACAAATTTAATGATTTTTTATTCCAATCAAAATCCTAGCATGACTTTTTTTTTAAACTGGCAAGATAATTCAAAATTTAGGTGAAAACATAAAGGGGCAAGAATAACCAGAAATTTTTTTTTAATTTTATTTTTTATTTTTTAAAATTTACATCCAAATTAGTTAGCATATAGTGAAACAATGATTTCAGAAATTCTTAAATAATACAAGAACAAACTCGGTCTCGCTAAAGCTAGAGTAATTAAGGCACTATGGTATTGGTGCGAGACAGGCAAAAAGATCAAAGAACAGAAGAGATAGTCCTACATTTATACAGGCACTTGATTTATGAAAAAGATGGCACTACTGCACAGAGAAGAAAAGGATGACCTTTTCAAGAAGATGAAGCTAGATTAATTGGATATTTGTACTCAAAAAATAAACTGGAGGCGCCTGGGTGGCTTAGTCCATTAAGCGTCCAACTTCGGCTCAAGTCATGATCTCACAATTCCAGAGTTTGAGCCTCACGTCGTGCTCTGTGCTGATAACTCAGAGCCTGGAGCTTGTTTCAGAATCTGAGTCTCCTTCTCTGTCTCTGTCCCACCGCAACTTGTTTGCTGTCTCTCTGTCTCTCTCTGTCTCTCTCTGTCTCTCTCTGTCTGTCTGTCTCTCTCTCTCTCTCTCTCTCTCTCAAAAAGAAATAAACACTAAAAACATTAAAAAATAAAATAAAATAAATTGACCCATGTTGAACATCATGGAGAAAAAAAATCACTTCCAGGTAGATTGTAAACCTTAATGTATAAGGTAAGACAATGAATTCTCTAGGAGATAAAAATGTTGGTTTGTCTATGTAAACAAAACAAGATGATAAACTGGATTACTTAAATAAAGAATTTGATATGAAAAGATACCATTAAGAGAATGCAAAGGCAAGGCACTAACTAGGAGAATATATTTGTAACATATTTATCTGAAAATGGACTTGTATACAGTATATAAAACTTCAAGAAATCAATGATTAAAAAAACACAATATATAAAACAGACAAAACACTTTAAAATAGAGTTCAAAACAAAAGATAAGCAAATGGCTACTAAGTATTTAAAAAGGTATTCAATGTTATTATTCATCAGGGACAAGCAAATTAATAGCACAATGAAATACAACTATATACCCACCGTGGCTAAAATGAAAAAAACTGGAAATACCAAATATTGGCAACGATCTGGTGCAACTGATATTCTCAAACACTTTATGTAAGAGTGTAAATTGGAATAATCACTTTTGAAAAACTGGTTGGCAAAGTCTGGTAAGTTGAACATATGCTTCCCTATGTTATAGTAATTCTACTCCAACAGAAAAATGCACACATATATGCAACCAAAGACATATGTAAAAATTTTCATAGCACTTTCATAGCATCAATAGTATCATACTGGAATAGCTGATATTAGTATCAGCTAAATACTGGAGACAATCCAAATACCCCTCAGTATTAAAATGGATAAATATATTCATACGCTTTACAACAATAAAATAAACCCACTGTCACATACAAAAATATGGATAAACCTCACAAATAATACTGAGTAAAGATGCCAAACACAAAAGAGCATTTATTACATTTTTTTTTAATTTATTCTACTTAAATAAAGTTCAAAACCAAAACTTAGTCAAGCTAATCAACAGTCAAAACTGTGGTTACCTTTGAGAGAGGTAATGATAGAGAGTATACAAGTGTCTCCAGAATGCTATTCTACTTCAGAAATATTCTATTTCTGATCTTAGAAGTGATTACTCAGCTGTGTTCACTTTGTAAAATCTCTGCAAACTTCACTGAGCTGGAACCTTAAGTCTATTTTTCTCTGTGTATATTATACTAGGAAGGAGGATGGGCTATATGGGTAAGGGGCATTAAGGAATCTACTCCTGAAATCATTGTTGCGCTATATGCTCACTAACTTAGATGTAAATTTTTAAAAATAATAAAATAAATAAAAATCCAAAAAAAAGTTTATTTTAATGAGACAGCTCAGTAGGTTAAGTGTCCGACTTCAGCTCAGGTCATGATCTCAAGGTTCATGAGTTCAAGCCCTGTGTTGGGCTCTCTGCTGTCAGGGTGGAGCCTGTTTCAGAATTTCTGTCCCCCTGTCTCCCTGCCCTTTCCCCATTCCTGCTCTCTCTCTCTCTCAAAAATAAACATTAAAAAATAATAAATAAAAGTTTATTTTCATAAAAAAGGTAGCACTTAAAATGCTAAATAAAAATACATGGAAAATAGGAAGAGAAGATTTACAGTTATAGTGATCTAATGGGCTTATGTTATTCTAAATGAGGACAGAAAGAGTAAGATATTGTTAAGAATGCATATTAAAATGTAAGGGTAACAATGACAACAAAAAAAATAGTAATCATATGTTAACCTTCCAAGCTAGAACTATAAAAATAGAAGAAAAAGAGAAAAGCCCTACATGTATAATGGAAGAAAGAAGATCATAGTACAACAATCTGTAAGTGAACATGAAGGACATCATGAGACAATAATTTGGAAAAGGTAAAGACCCTCAATGCTACAATCTCAATGAAATGATGAACTTAGAATATGTACCTACTGGCAAAAGTCAGTAGCTGGAAAACTTTTCTGTCTCCTCCCAGACTTTGAATTCTGGGGTACTGAGGGAGCCAAAAGTCACTCTTGGTAATTTTAGCAACAGATTCATCCTTAATGATAATTCATTTAAAGGGCCTCAGACTGGGGGTTTTCCAGGGTACCTGGCTGAAGGAAACTAAAATCCTTTTCTACAGGAATTATCTCATGTTAGGTCACTGAATCAGACCAAACTGAACATGTACTTACATTCCAAAATTACAAAATGTATGAAGAAATAAGGCACCATGAGGAAGAAACAGCTGAAAACACATGTTACAAAACCTCAAAGAATCAGATATATTTTTATCAGACATTATATTTTCAGATTATTCTGACATTTCAGAGTTATTCTGATAATTACTGAATTATCAGAAACAATTTTAAAATGTGATTAGGGGCACCTGGGTGGCTCAGTCAGTTAGATGTCCAACTTCAGCTCAGGTCATGATCTCACTATTCGTGGGTTCAAACACCACAATGGGCTATGTACTGACGGCTCAGAGCCTGGAGCCTACTTTGGATTCTGTGCTTCTCTCTCCCCTTCCCCCACTCGCACTCTGTCTCTCAAAAATAAATAAACATTAAAAAATTTTCTTTAAATGTGTTTAAAAGTATTTAAAATAAAAGATGAATTTGAAAACATGAGTAAGGAATAATTTTTTTAATGTCCGGCAGATTTGAAAAAAGAACTGGAATTTCTAGGAAAAAATCATAACTGTTGATATATAACATACAATAGACAATTTAAGCAAGCATAAGAAAAGCAAATGAAAAGATAATTAGTAAATGAGACAATGGGACACAGGGAACCAGAGATGGAAGCAATACAAGAGAAGTTAAAAAAAAAAAAAAAGAAACAAAAAACTGAAGAATATACTAAGAAGGCCAAACATATTTAATCAGAGTTTATGAGGAAAAGACAGGATTGGAAATTGACACTCTTCTGTTGGGATTTTATGCACTTAAGTAAACATGATAGTGTTGAAGAGGGAAAGAACCAAGAGAATGCCTGCCAAAGTATCTATACAAGCCATAAAAGCTGACAAGAAGACACAAGACTCTCGGGTCACAGAAAAGAGATTATAGCAAAAACAATATAAGGATTATCAGTCTAGTTGCTATTGTGGTTCAATGAACCCCAAAACAAAAAGCCACAAGGAGGGCTTGTGAGGATGTGCTACAGGAGATGAAGCCTGAGTTTAGACAATTCACCATTTTTTATAGCAAGGGATTTGTAAATCAAGACTTCTTTGTCCAGAGGGACGACTAGTATGGACAAAAACCTTACTTTTCAAGATTATGTTCAGGAGAAAAAACAAAGAAGTTGGTCAATAAAGGCCTTACAATTTTGGTGTTTTTGGTCTAGCAAGACTCAGCAAGACAACAAGATGCACAAGAGGCCCAGAGCAGACAAACTCTCAACATCTCATCCCAACATAAAAGTAATTTACCAGAAAAGAGCAAAGACACCATTCCACTAATGCAGCAATCACAATGAATCCAGGAATTCCTGCTTTTATTTCATTTTTGACTTCTGCAAATTCCTAAGTTTCTTTGTGATATCAATTCATTTGAAAGCATTTTTTGTCTAATCAACTTAAAAAAACTTTTAGACTATTTTTGAATTTACAGAAAGACTGCTTACAATCTAGCAATATAGGAGAGAGGCAATAAACAAGATGATTTCAAATTGGGATAAGTGATGGAAAGAAACTAAACAGAATGATATGAGAGTATGACTCTGGACTAGTGGAGGCACTTAGGTAGAGCAGTCTGGAAATAACTCCCTGAAAAGGAAATATTAAGGAAAAGTCCTTAAAAGATTTAAAAAAAAAATCAGCTATTATAAAAAAGAGAAAAAAAAAGAGGAAAGAACTTTTTAGGCAGGGCTACAACAACAAAACCCAAAAGCTAGGAAGACGTTGAATATTTGAGAAACAGAAATGAAGCAGAAATGGCTTTGACATATTTGAGGAGTCAAAAGAAAGCTAGTCAGCAGTGTTGGAGTAGAATGGGCAAGGAAGAACAGTTCATGAGACGATAGGGACGGTAGACAGGGCAAGATGTCACAGGGCCTAGGAAGCCATGGTAACATTTGATTCTATTCTAAGTACAATAAAAAGCATTTTGAGCAGAGACATTAAATGATGACCTTTACTTCTAAATGATCCTTGTATGGAGAACAGACTAAAAGCAAGAATAAAAGCAGAAACCAGCTACAAGGCTACTGAAGGAGTCCAGGCAAAAGCTGATGGTGGCTTTTATGAGACTGGTAGCAAAGAAATGAAGTGAAATATTTATTACATGTCAAAGATGAGATTAAAAGAACTCAATGGAAGGGAAAGAGCTAAATCAAGGATGACAGGTTTTTTGGGGTTTTTTTTGGATAGACAGTGGTTGAAATGAGAAGACAAAGGAGCAGTTTTGGGTATTTTAGACATGTTAGATTTGAGATGTTTAAGAGAAATCCAAATGGAATTATCGAGGAAGCTACTGAATAAATGATTGTGAAGCTAGAAAGACTTGGATTGGAAAGATATTTTGGAAGCCTTTGGTTCATCGATAATATTTTAAGTAATGGTGATTAATGCAATCACCCAGGAAGGACATGTTGTTCACAAAGAGGAACCAGTATGCCCCCCTTCCAGCATTTGGAGGTCTAATAAGGAGTGCCAGCAAAGAACATGGTGGAAGAGTCACTAAAAGAAGCAAAAGGAAAACCACAAGTGGTTGATGCCCTCACAACTAAGAAAAAAGTGAAGAGGGGTCTGCTGTATCTAATGGTACTGAAAGTTTCTATTGTATTCAACAATCTAGAGTTCACTGGGGCCCCAGACAAAAACAATTCAGATGAAGCTGTAGGGCCAGAAACTGCAGTGCAACAAATTGAAAAGTGGCCACTGTAAGAGAATCACCAATAGCTCTTATCTCTTTTCATCTTTTTGTGTACTTTATATAAACTTTTATGTTTTATACTCTGTTTGAAAATTTCTAACTAGGTGCCAATACCACTGTACTGAATATTAAAACTAGAAATCTATGACAAGTTTTTTTTAATTTCAAAATGCATCTCTTTCTGAGAATTCTATTTCTTCCTTTGGTGAAGTTTATAATTGTAAATTAAAAGAGATGTTCATGGAGTCCACTTAAATTTTATTCTATTTCAATTCCATTTCTATTCTAATTAGAAGTGTTGCTTCTTCCTGCAAGGGGTAAAAAAAAAAAAGACGTAGTAAATTATTCTGAAATCTAGCCAATCTGAAATTCATAATCACTTCACTTGTATGACATTAAAGCAAATATTTTGGTATGTTAAAAAAAGTCATTTTTACTTTTAGTAAGGAAAGCAATAAACTAATGCTGAAATTAATTAAGAGCAGAAAAGAAAGTGAAACATTTAATCAATGTCTAGTGTACTTTAATGTGAATTATTCCAAAGTGATTGAGATCATGTGAACCATACAATGGAAAAAATACTCTTGGTCTAGAAAAGTCAGAATATTGTACACTGCTTTACCAGGATATACTAATGATTTCGAAGTCTGATTGTGTTTCCTTCTCTTGCTGATGGGACAATAATGGGATGATTAGAAGCTGTGGATCTCTTCTCTGAGTCTCCTGCAGAGAATGGAATGGAATCCTCATTCCTATGCCACTTTATCTTGCATAAACATAAACCTAAACCTAAATCCCTTATTTAATCTTTCTGAGCCTCAGTTTCTTCAGTTAAAATAAGGACTGACTGATTTATGTAGTATCTACATCATAATACCTATGTCATAGAGTCACTGTGAGAATAAAATTTCCTGGCTCAGAGTTAATACTCAAGCATCATATCACTTCTCATTTTATCCTACATCAGGGTCTTGGCACTTGCTGTTTCTTCCACCTGTAATACTGTTCTTCTCCTTACTTCTCAGTTTTGCCTGCTAACTAATGTATCCTATGTCAGCCTTGCCTGTCCCTCTCATACTACAGGAGGTCCCTCAGTTACACAATCTCCTAGCACCCTGTGCTTTTTCTCCATAGAGTTTATCACAATTAGAATTATTTGGGGGATTATTTGTTTATTGTCTGCCTCATCACTATTTTGTTTACACTGTCTAGCACATTATTGGACACCTAGAAGGCATTTAATAAATATTGTTGAGCAAGTGAATGAATTGGAATTTCATTACAGGAAAGGATGAAGGGGATAATTCAAAGATGATTCTAAGATTTCTAGACTGAATAATCTTATCATTAATACAGAAAATAGTAGATAAGGAGAAAAGATAATGAGTTTCTGTTTTAAACATGTTGAAATGAAAGTGCCTGAATGGCATCCAAGGGAAGACACTCAGGAAAATGGAACTGTGGTAAAAGATGAGAACTCAAGCTAGAAGACCTCATATGGTAGGTTAGCCTTAAAGATAGCCAAGGAAGGCCAAAAACAACATCCTAGAGAAAATAATAAAGTACACATGTAGGGCTGTGTGATGGTTAACTTTTGGGTCAACTTAGGCCATGGTACCAAGACAGTTGACCCAAACATTATTCCAGATGTTTCTATAAAGATATTTTTTAGATAAGATTAACATTTAAATCAGATTGCCCTCCATAATGTGAGTGGGACTCATCCAATCAGCTGAAGACTTTACTAGACAAAAACTGGCCTTCCCAGAAGAAGAAAGAATTCTGCCAGAAGACTGCCTTCTGACTGAAACTGCAACTCTTATTCTCTAGCCTCCTGGCCTATCCTACAGATCTTGGATCTGCCAGCCTGCACAAGTTCATGAGCCCATTCCTTAAAAACAAAACAAGACAAAACAAACAAACAAACAAAAACACACGCAAAAAAACCCCACCGATAGATAGATAGATAGATAGATAGATAGATAGATACATACATACATACATACATACGTACATACATACATACATACATACATCAACCTATAGTTCTGTTTTTCTGGAGAACCATAACTAATACAAACTGATTGAAAAAGAGTAAAAGGGATTATTAATTTAATATAATTCCAAATCACAAAAGAGGCAGAAAGTAAAATTTAAAATATTGACAATCAATCCTCTGTGGACTTTCTTAAATAAATTATGATTTTTCTACGCACATTTACCTATACTTAAAGTGCTTTTACTGTTACTGCTTTTTAGATCATTTAACATACATTGGCCTAATCTCTCAAAACTGTAAAACATTATAAAAAGCATGAGCAACAATATTAACAGGAAATAGAACTGTGATTGCTCAGGAATCATAGTCCTTTCAAAAGCAGAATGGCATTTGGAAACTTTCTAGTTTTTACCTTTGGGATAGATTACTGTGGTTCAGAATTTTGAATTGTTTATGTTGTGTTTCTGTGACATTAGTATGTAGTTTCTGTGACAAGTCTTTCATGAAAACAGAGGAAAAGAAGAAAAAGAAAGGGTTAGTTTAGGTATTAGTTTAACTGATAAAATATTTACTCATAACTCTGCAAGCCTCAGGCAAAAACAAGCAAGAATCCTGACGACCAAAATAGAAAGTACTTCGTAACAGAACCTGTAATATGAAGATAAACTGGACAACAAAGCCAATGATGGAGATGATCTCAGTTCCATTTAGCCACATGCAAACAGGAAATGTTGAGTCCTAAGGTCTTTTCTGTGCCTGCTGTCCCAGATTTCAATACAAAGAAGGAGCAGTGTGAATGTGGTCAAACAGTGGAGGACTGGATTGAACATTAAAAATCATCCACTCTGATTCCTTTATGTTTCTATAGAGTACACTAATATTTCAGGGAGGTTAATTGAATAACTAAAGATCATACAGGCACGATCTTCAGAAATAAAAAATATTACTAGCAGATTTTTCACAAAGCAGTTTTGTACCACTAAAACCAAATTCAGGTAATCCCATAGAACTAGAAGAACTTATTGAACGTAAAGTATTAAATCTAGAGCTCCAGTGCTCTGACTCCAGTCTAATGAATGACTCTAGTCCACTCATAGATGAAGGAATATCATTTTCCACTTCACAAAAGATTTACAATATAAATTTTAATCTCACAACATCCTGAGGTAAGATATGATGATTCTCTAAAGTCACACAGTTTGTAAGAGCTGAATGCGACCCAGATTTTCTGACCTTTTTAGCATCCTTTTTGACACACTCATAAGGTCATACAATTAATCCATATGAGAGGATAAAACCTCACGCTTGAGCAATGTAAACAAGTGGTTTACTTTCCTGACGGACTTGATAAGAACCTCTAGCCAGTTTTATCATTTTGGTTTTGAAGTCTTCCAACACCATCAAACTTTAACCAGCAAAAGCCAACCCTCTGTGTTTCTGAGTTATAAGAAACTAAGAAGTAACATTTTTTAAAAAGAGCAATGGCTAAAGGCAGAACAAAATATGTGTAGTTGAAGCACATGTTTATTATTGCAGTCAAAATCTCATTCCAGGTTATTAGGAAATATAAACTCATTATTTTAAATTTTTTATTTAATTTAAGTTCTTCCTGTGGTTCCTAATGAAGCAATAAATCCTTTGGGACCAGGCATACCCACAGATTGTGACACATTGCCTTCAGACTCACATAGCATTCTGATAAATCCGTCAGTATGTGCAGTGATGACAGATGTGATAAAGAGATCATTGTGGCTCTCACTGCCTATATTTTATTGTTTGTTACAGCCATCTTCTATTTCTGGAAAACATTCCCAGCTGCCTGCAGCAGAGCAAGGAGCCAGAGTTGGAAAAATATGTTGTTTTTCTCACAGTTTACAACCTAACTTGCCTACCACTAATTATGCAATATAGATAGGTAGAAATAATACTAGAAAACATGTCTTGAACACTTGTTTCATTATCTGGTTTTATTATAATAACCTTATTTCTGATCTTTCTTAGTTCGGGGTTCCAGAAGACTCATTAAAAATGTTTTCTCCGCAGTGTTTTATAACCTTTTGACATTTTCTTCTTACACCAGTCACGGCAATTTTTTAAGTCTATAAATAGGAAGGTTGAGAGGGAAGAAATGGACACATTAACCCCCTGTACATTTGCAGCCTGACAATGAGATTCAAGGTGGGAAGGTTATATCAATACCTTGGTTTTTATTTTCTTTTGAGGATATACTGTGAGATAACTAAAGTATTCTGTATGCATTCTGTTAGCTATCTTAATCATCATTGAAATACACATGCATTTCATATATAAACTATTTACAAATTATATAAAAGTAATAGGGAATTGTGTTCTTTTGCATGAATTTCTGAGGACAATTTTGGCTGCTTTCAAAGCAGTAAAGAATTTTCTTAGTGGTTGGTATGAACTGCAATTATTTTATACTCTTCAAGGGACAGAGAAGATGTAAGTGACACAAAGCCTGTATCCTTTGATCATTTATACCTAAGCACAGTTTAACCCTAGTTCATTAATTATCATTGTTATTTGATATGTCCATGTTTTAGTTATTTTACCTTGTATAAAATGACAAAAAGCACTATAATACTATGCTTTATATATTATTTGTATATTTATTTATTTGTAAAGCTTATAAATTCCATATAATAGACTATTTCATAAATAACCTATAAATCTAATATTAATCAATCAATATTTAAAAACCTCTAAGCACTCATCCTTTACCATAACTGTTCTCAACTTTGAAAATATGTTGCCTGCCTTGTCCACCATTTCTTACAGGTTATATTTGATCAAACAAATGCAAGAAAGAAAAATAATGAAGTAAAATACTTCATACACTAATTGGCCCTAATTAAAAAGTAACTATCATAAGAAATATATTAACTGAAAATTCACATCTATTATTAGAGTAATCTCTGACTATCAAATGCTCTTCAAAGATCATTTTACTCATAGAGGAATGGTGCATTTTTGTATATCTTATAAATTGTCCTTCTTGATAAATGTATTATGATAGAAGATACCCATAATGATGCTTTATAGAGAAAGTTTGACATTTAAGATTAACTGACAGTAACACATCAAAAAATAAGTTGGAGAAGCTGGAGTAGAGAGGCTTACTGAGTGTACTATTTAAACCATTTGAACTGTTGCCTTCACTGATGGAGTAGGCATTGCTTACATTAGCAAAGCTACACCAAACATCACTTTTGTGGTGGAAAATAGAAGACATTTCCATTAAACTAGAGGTCTGTAGCTATTTAAATGTCTTTAATACAAAAAATAACTGATAAATTAATTGTACAAAAGACTCCTATCTAAAATTAAGGTGTAACAAATAAATGAGGCTTCTTGTGTATTTAAAATAAATTCTTCAGGGGCGCCTGAGTGGCTCAGTTGGTTAAGTGTCCGACTTCGGCTCAGGTCATGATCCCATGGTTCGTGAGTCTGAGCCCCGATCGGGCTCCAGGCTGATAGCTCAGAGCCTGGAGCCCGTTTCACATTCTGTGTCTCCCTCTACAGCTCTACTGCTTGCACTCTGTCTCTCACATTGTCTCGAAAATAAATAAATGTTAAAAAAAATTTAAAAATAAAATAAAGTAAAATAAAACAAAATAAACTCTTCAGAGCCAAACAAGGGCAAGAAAGAAACTGATTACTAATTTGGACTCCAAAAGAGGGTATTATTTAATATTCTCTAATAGGTTTTATTCCTCCAAACCAACTATATAATATGTTGTAATCATTTCCAGTGCAGCATCTAAAAATTTTCAAGTCAAATAAACTTGTTACTCTTCTTAGATTTATAAAACAATGGGGATTAACACAAAGCATTATGAAATGCATAATTTAACCTCAGGATGCCTCTTAAAGAGATATAAGCTTCCACTTATATGATGACTGAGACAACATATCGACTTCATTTATTCATTCCTTTCTAGGGGATCCTTGAATCTGAGTTGGTATTCACTTTTCTTATAATCCTGTGTGACAATTCAAATAGCTAGCTGACACAGGTGAGCAGTCGTTTCTTCAGAATTTACAACAGTATTTTAGGACCAAATTCTTCCAGTATCTTAATAAGACAAAGTGCATTAGTTTAGTAAGGCTGCCCTAACAGAATGTCACACACTCTGGGTGGTTTACACAACAGAAATTTATTTCTCACAGTTGTGGAAGCTGGAAGTTCAAGATCAAGGTATTGGCAGATTTGGTTTCTTCTGATGGCCTCTCTCCTCATCTGGCAGATGGCTGCCTTCTTGCTGTGTTTACACATAATCTATCCTCTGTGCACAAACATCCCTGGTTTCTGTTTATGTGTCCTAATCCTTTACAAGGACACCAGTCAAGTTGGATGAGGGTCTACCTTTAAAGTCTCATTTTAACTTAATTACCTCTTTAAAGGTAGTCTCTTACAAAGAAAGTCACACTCTAAGATACTAGAGATTAGGACTTTAACTTATGAATTTTGAGGGAACTCAATTCAGCCCATAAATACAGTCATATCCAGTAATAAAAGTTATATTGCTTTCAAAATACCGCATGAACTATTTTTCACATTAATAAATAGTGTGTATGTAAAGGTGTTCCTTAATTCTTAAAGTACAATAACTACATATGCCACTAGAGTCAAAATGAAACATCACACAAGCAATATTTTCATCAAGTTTTTAATTCGAGTGAAAGCTCTATTACTTCATGTTTTGCTTATTTGTTTATTTTTGCTCATTCCAATTAGAGAATCATTCCCAAATTATGAAGTCTTTTCTAATGGTCAAGCATTATGAGTTCTTACATTTTTTAATTTTTTTTTTTATTTAGTTTAAAAAATATTTATTTATTTTTGAGAGAGAGACAGAGAAAGAGAGAGAGCAGGGTAGGGACAAAAAGAGACACAGAATCTGAAGCAGGCTCCAGGCTCTGAGCTGTGGGCACAGAGCCTGATGCAGAGCTCAAACTCATGAACCATGAGATCATGACATGAGCTGAAGTCAAATGCCTAACCGACTGAGCCACCCAGGTACCCCGAGTTCTTAGTTTCTCTTAAAGATGCAACAGCAATCAATCCTGAGCATTCTTTTGACATTTTTCAGAATGCCTTTATACCTAACCTATAATAATGGAAGTCATTCGCATAATATGCAGACAATACTCCTTGCCGCTGTGCTTCCTGTGTGTGATAATTTCTCAGCGACACTCTTTCAGATCAGAATTGTTAGACCACCTTATTCACCTGGCCTGCCTGCTTTGAGCTGCTTTTTCAATGGAGCCCTATGAAATTCACAGGTTATTATAGCAAAACTACATTATGTGAATGAAGTCAAGATCTCAAGTGTAACATTAAACTATTATACCGAAAAAAGAATATTTCACTGATAGGGAAACCAGATTAAACCATGCTTAGCTGAAGATGCATATACATTGAAAATGTAGGGGTGCCTGGGTGGCTCAGTCGGTTAAGCGTCCGACTTCAGCTCAGGTCACAATCTCACGGTCCGTGAGTTCGAACCCCGCGTCGGGCTCTGGGCTGATGGCTCAGAGCCTGGAGCCTGCTTCCGATTCTGTGTCTCCCTCTCTCTCTGCCCCTCCCCCGTTCATGCTCTGTCTCTCTCTGTCTCAAAAATAAAAAAAATTAAAAAAAAAAAAAAGAAAATGTATTGTACGTGAAACCATAAAATATGTCCTTTATATGTTATTTACAATGAGTTATTTGTGTATGATATAAAACACTTAATAGTACTTACCCCTATTTAAAAGATACTGTTTTTTTTAATTATTTCTTTGCTTGAAACTTCAAGAATCACATTTGTTTCACCTGCAACCATGTGACAGTGAAGTACATAATTAATAACTTTCCAAAGAGCACCATAACAAACACTTTGAGAGTTAATGCCTAAATCCAGAGAAAAAGATAGAAAAAAAAGTATTAAATTTCTATCTGGTTTGTTTTCTACTAGATTACCTTAACTTCAGGAGAGATCTGCAAGAGGGCTAACTGACAATGACCCTATATAACAATGGGGTACCACATGTTTGTCACATATGTTTTTCATGCAGCTTTTGCCACTTGAAAAAAAAATGACTTCCTCCTTAGGTATTAAATGATAAATTCTCCAAACATCATAAGACAAAGTACTTTTTATGAGTAGGACAATAATTCCTCTGAATGGTTATGTAAGTGTACAAATCGCAAGGGACTTCAAAAATATTGGTTGGAGAATGCAGAGCCAATAGTCTTTACACAATAAGAAAAACATTTTAAAGATTTTTGCAAGTTCTAGTTTCCTTGCCCCAAGAACAATTAAAACGTTTGAGAAAGCAAGGACAATAAACAAGGAGCAGTATGTGCAATAAAGAGATACATTTTAGAAGCTAGAACATGGTTCCATTTCTGCCTGAAAGAATTCATTCTGGCTGAATAATCAGGAATTTGCAACTTAAAAGGGACAATTCTGTTGTGATCCATTTGTTGATTTTTGGTTTTGGTTTTTGACTATGTGTGATCAGAAGCATTAAGTTTTACTTGGAACCACAAATCACTGCAAAAGTAATGCATAGCCAAACACATCATAGTTTGAAAGGTGGCTACTAGTGCTTCCCAGATCAATGATTGATGAGAAAAAAGAATTCTCACTAGCATTTCAACACACCTAATATGCCTAGAATGACTTAGATGATTCTCTCTGTACTATTTCTATAACTTAAAAAAAATCTCCCTTGAGTTCTTGCTCAAGTGTTAATTAGTTGCCAAGAATTAACCATTCCAACTATTCTCCATAGTAATGAACAGTTTTTGAACAACTGTAAGTTGATTTGCTCTTTAGGAAAACTTCCAAATTTGAAAATTAACTAAAAATTCATTAAGGGTACACCATTTATATTTTCATACACAGGACTCTTTTAATCCAAATAAATGAAAAGATCTCAACTGATCTTCCTTTTGAAAGGATCAGATTTCCCATAAGAATATCCCAAAAAGATAAAAGATGGCTCAGGAAGGACATAAGCCTTTTCACCTCTATTTCAGTGTCCCTCCTAGTTTCTCTGTTTCCCTCTATTTATCTGCTCTGTTTTCATTTAACTACTCAAGTTCTTCATAAGCCTGTTATCCCCTATTTCTTACCCTGTGTTGGATCAGGGACCTCGGGTGACAGCCATGAGCATCCCTGAAGGATCATATAAACTTCTGCACATACATAGTTTTAGGAGTTCATTGGCCTTACTAGATCTAACCAATGAGTCCCTCTTACTATATCCCATAATAGGTATAGGCCTTTGGAGTCAATTATCTATAGTAAGAGACATCTTCTGTGTCTCAATTCAAGATTTTGATCATGAGGCAGCTCCATCCAGTTCTTCTTTTCAAACCATATCCTTAAAATTCAAGATTTTGAGCAACTTCATAGATTACTCCATAGGTCAGGAGTTCACCTCTAGCTCAACAAACTATCCCACAGTGTAGGGTCACATGGTACTCTACCAGTTCAGCAAGGGCAGTGGTAGGGATTTTTCAAAATGTGGGGAGCAGGGAGTAGAGTGGGCAGTACTGGCATCTAACAGATATTATACAAAGACTTAAAAGTTACATAAATTTTTATTGCATACAAAGGAACACAGAATAATGAGGTTATAAAACATGGCAATAAAATAAACACTCATGAATTCACCATCTAACTTAAGAAATGGAATAGTACAAATAAAATAGAAAATGCTTCTTGATCTCATTTCCTAGCCTCCTTATCTCAAATTGTGTCTTAATCCATCTTCCTTAGTAAGGCATCAATTAACAAGACCTAATACCAAGTCTAATAACTACTGCATTTTGAAGCAGTAGAGAATATAAACATAGTGAGATATATATACCAACTATAATGTGATATGAAAACATCTCTGATTTATAATGTTGACAAAGTCATAAGTACTGCTAATATTACCATGATTTATTACTTTCATTCATAGTTAAATAATAAATGTCAGAGTATAAAAATAAAGATTTTTTTTCTATAGGAATTCTGTATCTAGCCCCAGGTTAAGAACATGTGCTCTAGGGGTGCCTGGGTGGTTCAGTCGGTTAAGTGTCCAACTCTTAGTTTTGGCCCAGGTCATGATCTCATGGTTTCATGAGCTCAAGCCCTGCGTCTGGCATGCTGACAACATGGAGCATGCTTGGGATTCTGTCTCCCTCTCTCTCTCTGCCCCTCCCCAACTTGCGCTGTCTCTCTCTCAAAATAAATAAATAAATAAACTTAAAAAAAAAAAAAAAAAGGAGTTCCGGAAGATGGCGGCGTAGGAGGACACTGGGCTCACCGTGCGTCCTGCTGATCACTTAGATTCCACCTACACCTGCCTTAAGAACCCAGAAAACCGCCAGAGGATTAGCAGAACGGAGTCTCCGGAGCCAAGCGCAGACGAGAGGCCCACGGAAGAGGGTAGGAAGGGCGGCGAGGCGGTGCGCGCTCCACGGACTGGCAGGAGGGAGCCGGGGCGGAGGGGCGGCTCGCCGGCCAAGCAGAGCCCCCAAGTCTGGCTGGCAAAAGCGGAGGGGCTGGACGGACTGTGTTCCGACAGCAAGCGCAACTTAGCGTCTGGGAGGTCATAAGTTAACAGCTCTGCTAGGAAAGCGGGAAGGCTGGAGGACAAAGGGAGGGAGAGCTGCTGAGCCCCCGGACGGCAGAGCTCAGCTTTGTGGGGAACAAAGGCGCTCGCCAGCGCCATCTCCCTCGCCCATCCCTCAGCCAAAATCCCAAAGAGAACCAGTTCCTGCCAGGGAACTTGCTCGCTCCACGCAAACACCCAACTCTGTGCTTCTGCGGAGCCAAACCTCCGGCAGCGGATCTGACCCCCTCCCGCTGCCACAGGGCCCCTCCTGAAGTGGATCACCTAAGGAGAAGCGAGCTAAGCCTGCCCCTCCTGCCCCCGTGCACCTTGCCTACCCACCCCAGCTAGTACACCAGATCCCCAGCACCACAAGCCTGGCAGTGTGCAAGTAGCCCAGACGGGCCACGCCACCCCACAGTGAATCCCGCCCCTAGGAGAGGGGAAGAGAAGGCACACACCAGTCTGACTGTGGCCCCAGCGGTGGGCTGGGGGCAGACATCAGGTCTGACTGCGGCCCTGCCCACCAACTCCAGTTATACACCACAGCACAGGGGAAGTGCCCTGCGGGTCCTCACCACTCCAGGGACTATCCAAAATGACCAAACGGAAGAATTCCCCTCAGAAGAATCTCCAGGAAATAACAACAGCTAATGAACTGATCAAAAAGGATTTAAATAATATAACAGAAAGTGAATTTAGAATAATAGTCATAAAATTAATCACTGGGCTTGAAAACAGTATAGAGGACAGCACAGAATCTCTTGCCACAGAGATCAAGGGACTAAGGAACAGTCACGAGGAGCTGAAAAACGCTTTAAACGAAATGCAAAACAAAATGGAAACCACGACGGCTCGGCTTGAAGAGGCAGAGGAGAGAATAGGTGAACTAGAAGATAAAGTTATGGAAAAAGAGGAAGCTAAAAGAAAGAGAGATAAAAAAATCCAGGAGTATGAGGGGAAAATTAGAGAACTAAGTGATACACTAAAAAGAAATAATATACGCATAATTGGTATCCCAGAGGAGGAAGAGACAGGGAAAGGTGCTGAAGGGGTACTTGAAGAAATTATAGCTGAGAACTTCCCTGAACTGGGGAAGGAAAAAGGCATTGAAATCCAAGAGGCACAGAGAACTCCCTTCAGACGTAACTTGAATCCATCTTCTGCATGACATATCATAGTGAAACTGGCAAAATACAAGGATAAAGAGAAAATTCTGAAAGCAGCAAGGGATAAACGTGCCCTCACATATAAAGGGAGACCTATAAGACTCGTGACTGATCTCTCCTTTGAAACTTGGCAGGCCAGAAAGGATTGGCACGAGATCTTCAGTGTGCTAAACAGAAAAAATATGCAGCCGAGAATCCTTTATCCAGCAAGTCTGTCATTTAGAATAGAAGGAGAGATAAAGGTCTTCCCAAACAAACAAAAACTGAAGGAATTTGTCACCACGAAACCAGCCCTACAAGAGATCCTAAGGGGGATCCTGTGAGACAAAGTACCAGAGACATCACTACAAGCATAAAACATACAGACATCACAATGACTCTAAACCCGTATCTTTCTATAATAACACTGAATGTAAATGGATTAAATGCGCCAACCAAAAGACATAGGCTATCAGAATGGATAAAAAAACAAGACCCATCTATTTGCTGTCTACAAGAGACTCATTTTAGATCTGAGGACACCTTTAGATTGAGAGTGAGGGGATGGAGAACCATTTATCATGCTACTGGAAGCCAAAAGAAAGCTGGAGTAGCCATACTTCTATCAGACAAACTAGACTTTAAATTAAAGGCTGTAACAAGAGATGAAGAAGGGCATTATATAATAATTACAGGGTCTATCCATCAGGAAGAGCTAACAATTATAAATGTCTATGCGCCAAATACCGGAGCCCCCAGATATATAAAACAATTACTCATAAACATAAGCAACCTTATTGATAAGAATGTGGTCATTGCAGGGGACTTTAACACCCCACATACAGAAATGGATAGATCATCTAGACACACGGTCAATAAAGAAACAAGGGCCCTGAATGATACATTGGATCAGATGGACTTGACAGATATATTTAGAACTCTGCATCCCAAAGCAACAGAATATACTTTCTTCTCGAGTGCACATGGAACATTCTCCAAGATAGATCATATACTGGGTCACAAAACAGCCCTTCATAAGTTTACAAGAATTGAAATTATACCATGCATACTTTCAGACCACAATGCTATGAAGCTTGAAATCAACCACAGGAAAAAGTCTGGAAAACCTCCAAAAGCATGGAGGTTAAAGAACACCCTACTAACGAATGAGTGGGTCAACCAGGCAATTAGAGAAGAAATTAAAAAAAAAAAAAAAAGAACATGTGCTCTAGATAGAGCAGAACTAGTAAAATGCCAGCTGATAAAAAGAATTTAATCCAGAGATTTGACTTCTTTGGACACCAGAATGTACCAGTGTTGAAAAAGAAGTACATTTCTTATGCCTCTAAGTGGGTCCTTCAGACTCCAGTAATAAGCACACCACTCCCTATTTCATAGGATGCCTTCTCTACTGAGCCCTCTATATTTCATATATGAGGTGTGAGAGTCCTGCTCCAGAACAATTTTATAGTATTCTAGAAGGAAAGGGTGTCCGGTTATAACAGAGAAGGGAGGCAGCCTGACAAAAGCAAGTAAACACACATAGAATAATGTTAAAAGGCTGAGTAGAAGTTCAAAATGCTATTGATTAAAGAGACAAATGATCTTTCCTATGTCAATTCGTTAACAGAAATAAATTATAAACAAAAAATTTTAAGCGTTTTAACTTAAAATAGCACAGAAAACTTTAGAAAACGTTGAACATGTAAGTCTATTATATCAACATTAAAAATTCTTTTACAATTTGTCCATATTTATTTAAATGATGGCAGTCATTATATACATAACTTTCATATTTTACTTTTATCACTTATATTTTATATTTCTCACTTGTATTTATTACAAAGAATAATAAATGGAAAATCAGAAACAAAAGGGAAGTAAAACTTCTATAAAGTTAAGAAAATAAAGCCATTGTCTGAACTCAGTTACATTTCCTGAAAGAAACCATGCAGAGTTAAAACCCACTCTCCCTTTGTGCCCAAGGCTGTCACCAACCATTAAAAATATGGTCCATTGGTTGTCCTACAAGGAGTAGGTATTTATTTATAATACAAGGAGGTATTTATTTCAAATTAGGGTTTGATTCTAATAATGGTAATAGAAACAAACATTTTTTAAGATAATGGAAATAAAAACAATACTGGAAATGATATTGAAAAATATCCACAACCTCAATTACGTTGGAGGGAGCCAAATATTTATTTAGTATCTACTCTAGATCAAACTATTACAAACTTATGATTGAATCAACTGTACCATACTGCTGTTAAGTAACAGAGTTGGGATTATATTTATATGTTATGTTGGGGTCCATTCATCTGACTCTAACATCACTTAAGATCAGAATGCTTTACTTTAATAACTATAGGCAATGGAGAAAGAAAAAACAAGATACAGTCCTGTACTAAGTCCATTATACTATAGATAGAGAACAGTCATATACACAGATCCTTTCAATGTATGCTCAAGTTGCTATGGGAACAAAGAACTTCCATATGGTTCTCCAAAGTCCTCTTTCTCTACATTATGTTGCCATTCACCAGAGAATATGCCTGCTAATGTATGCACTACAGTCTACAAAGAATAAAAATAATTATGCCTCAATCATAAGGTTCCTCCAGAAGGTGCTATTCTTCTTAAGACGATACCAGTAGTGATACAAAATGGAAGATATATACATTTTCATTTATCCTATGGTCATGACTAAATTCAATCAAATTTCTAATAAACTTGGAAATCTCAGCAATGTTAGAACTATAACACATTTGCTAACTATTTTCCTATATTGTAGTAATCACCTAATGGTCTCTCTTCAATCATGACAGATGTAATTTTCAAAACTGCACTTGATTACATAAAGACATAATCTTTTTTGACATATCTTCATATAGATTGTTTCCAAGACAGATGTCATATACAGAATCCCAAGTAACTTATATTCTAGGTATGATGTCTGATATTGTTATAAATATACGTATTTCCATCTTTAATTTAAAAATGTTCTACCTTTGCTTTTTCCCATTATAAAGTCTTCAGATGGTTTGTCCTTTTCTTGTTGCAGTATTCCAAATGGTATTTTAATTGATTTTGTTTGGTATGTGTAATTTAAAAAAAAGAAAAATGTACTGGCATTTGTTGCAAATTGTCTTTGATCTGAGCATGGTATCAGTTTCTTTGTTCTAGCATGGCACTGAATTAAATTGAATGATTCAGAAAGCATTACAATAGGAATAAATTTTTACATACTTTTATTATAAATAGGAATAAATTGTGATATACCAATAGGAGAGATTGCCTAGCCAATGCATTTTTTCAATTAACTAAGAACTATCTTTTAATTAATATTTCCCTAGTTTTCACCTAATGTTCTTTTTCTATTCCAGGATACCACACAATATTTTGCTGTCATCTCTCCTTCGGTTGCTCTTGGCTGTGACACTTTCTCTGGCTTTCCTTGTTTTTGATGAACTTGACAGTTTTGAAAAGTATTGGTCAGGTAATTTTTAGAATTTCCTTCAATTGAAATCGCTCTGATCTTTTTCTTATGATTAGATTTGGATTATGGGTTTTACAGAAGACTGCAGAAGTAAAATGCCATTCTCACTACATTAAAGCAAGGGTACATACTATCAACATGACTTATCATTGTTGATTTTTAACCTTAACCTCTGGCTGAGATAGTGGATTGTCAAGTTTCTGCTCTGTAAAGTTACTCTTTTTCCTTCTTTTCACTTTGGAAGAAAGTCATTATCTACAGCTCATATTTAAGCCATGGGCGGTCATGTGACACCTACTTGAGGGTGGAGTATCTACACAATTATTTGGAATTCCACACAGAGATGTCTCTATTCCTTCCCCTTTTAAAATTTTATTCAATCACTAATTTATATCAGGGTGTACCTATGAATGCAGATGCGATTTTTATGTCATAGTTTCCACAGAAAAGAGTGATTTGAAGTTTAAAAGTAAATTATCCTTTAAAACACAAACTGATACCAATAACAAATTCAATTTTTAAAATACTGAAAGAAAATTTTGAGGAAAATGTAAATCTACTAACTCAGAAGAAAATATTTTGCTACAATTTAACATTTATAAAATATAACAAGAGAGTGAAAAGATATAACATGCATAGCCTAAAGTGGAGATTTAAAAATTATCTGGCAAATACTAAGAACAAACATGATTGCCAGAGGGGAGGTGGGTTGAGGGATGGGTGAAAGAGGTAAAGGAGATTAAGGGTACACTTATCATGACTTCTAGGGAAGATGGCAGAGTACGAGGCTCCTAGACTCACCTCCTCCCCAAGTGACACCTAAAACAACATGCATATCAGAATAAATAAACCAGAAAACGACCTGAATACTGACAGAACAGATTCCACACAGCTAAATGTAGAGAAGAGGCTACATTGAACAGGGGAGGAAGAGTGGAGATCCAGGGGAGGTCAAACTGCCCTTTGACCACTGGAGGAAGGGACACTGCAGCAGGCATGGAGAGAAGATAGGATCAAGTCCTACACAAGACACCCCAGGCACAAGGGACTCACACTGGGAAGATGAAACCCCATAACATTCTGCTTGGAAAACCACAGGGGTCTAACTTTGTGAGTTCTTACAATCTGTGGGTCTTAAAACCTGGAACTTTTATTTTTTATTTTGTTGTTGTTCTTTTCCCCTCTTATTCATTGTTTTTACTTAAATTCAAGTTAGTTAGCATACAGTGTAGTATTGGTTTGAGGAAGAGATACCAGTGATTCATCACTTCCATATGTTCATCCAAACAAGTGCTCTCCTTAATGCCTGTCACCCATTTAGCCCATCTTCCCACCCAACACCACTCCAGAAACCCTCAGTTTGTTCTCTGTATTTAAAAGTCTCTTATGGTTTGCCTCCTTCTCTGTTTCCATATTAATTTTCCATCCCTTCTCCTATGTTTATCTATTGTGTTTCTTAAATTCCACATGAGTGAAATCATATTTGTCTTTTCTGTGACTGACTTATTTCACTTAACATAATACACTCTAGTTTCATCCATGTTGTTGGAAATGGCAATATTTCATACTTTTTGATTGCTGAGTAATATTCTAGTGTGTGTGTGTGTGTGTGTGTGTGTGTGTGTGTGTGTGTATCTCACATCTTCTGTATCCATTCATCAGTTAGCTGGTGGAAATGCAAACCAGTGCTGCCACTCTGGAGAACAGTATGGAGGTTCGTCAAAAAATTAAAAATAGAGCTACCCTACAACCCAGCAATTGTGCTACTAGGTATTTATCCAAGGGATACAGAAATGCTGATTTGAAGGGGCATATGCATCCCAATGTTTATAGCAGTGTTATCAACAATAGTCAAATTATGGAAAGAACACCTGGAACTTTTCCAATAAGTAGCTGGGCTCTGGGAGAGCCAGAGGGCAATGGGAAACTGAGTCCCTGCCCCAAAAAGGAAAGCACAACAAACAGCCTTGCTGAGATAGAGCAGAGAAGCAGCAGATGGAAAAACATCTAGGGTATCCTGGAAGGTGATTTATTTACTAATGTGAAAGTGTGTGCTGGAGGGGCTAGGATCTTTGGGATCTTTGGCAGGGACCCTTCAACCCCATAATCTTCTACAGACCAAACCCTCCATCTTGGCAGGGGCTTTCCAGGACAGTGGCAGGTTCCCTCCACCAGCAGAACGGTACGGACCTTGTTGTCCACCATTCACACAGCCCCTCCTTATTCCTGCAGACATGCCCCTTCCAACATGACCTTGGCAGAAGGCCACCCAAAGTAGCACCACAAGCCTGGAAGAGGGCAAGCAGCCCTGATAGGGGCCATTACCACTCCAAAGTGACTCCTGCCCCAGGAAGAGAAGAAGGTAACCACATACACCAGTCAGACTGTGGCCCCAGACCACCAATGATAGTTTCTCAGAGGACATCACTGGGAAAGTACCCTTCAGTTACCTGCAGTATTACTGCAGCTCTGGCAAATGCCTGATATGACTAAACTCAAGCCCAAAGCAGCCTCAGACTGACCCCACGTGCAATAGGCAAAAAGAGCCATTGCAGATGACTGGACTGAAAGCAAACAGGTCTCAGCCACAACAGCAGGCCACAAGCAACACACATAGGAGATACCTCTGAAGCACCACGTTCTGGTGACCAGGGGACATTGCACTACAGGGCAGTACAGGGCCTTTTCTGCATAAAACCACTACTTTCAAGAGCAGGAAATATAGATGGCATCCTAACACAAAGAAACAGGCATATGGAGTTGGACAAAATGAGTTCACAGATGACTATGTCCCAAATGAAAGAAGAGGACAAAATCACAGCAAGAAAGGAAACTGAAATGGAGATAAACAATATGCCAGATAGAGAATTTAAATTAATAGTCATAAAAATACTCACTGGACTTGAAAAGAAAGTGGAGTCTCAATAATGTGATAGAAAATACAAAACAGATCCAATCAGAGATAAAGAATTCACTGAATGAAATTAAATATACACTACAGGAAATAAACAGTAGACCAGGGGAAGCAGAAGAACAGATCAGCAACATAGAGGACAGAGAAATGGAAAGCAATCAAGGTCAACAGGAGAAAGAAAAACGAATAATAAAAAATGAAGAGTAAGGGAACTCAGTGACACCACCAAATATAATAACATTCACATTATAGCGACTCTACAAAGAGAAAACATTAAAAAGAAGGAAGAAAATTTATTTAAAGAAATAAGAGCTGAAAATTTCCCAAATCTAGGGAAGGAAACAGAAATACATATCCAGGGGGCAGAGAGAGCCCCCAACAAAATCAACCCAAGGGGGTCCACACCATGACACATAGTATTAAAATGGCAAAAACGTAAGGATAAAAAAAGAATCTTAAAAGTAGCAAGAGAAAATACAACAGTTACATACAAGGGAAATCCTATAAGGCTTTTAGCTGATTTTCAGCAGAAACTATGCAGGCCAGAAGGAATGGCATAATATATTCAAGGGGCAGAAAGAAAAAAAAAACTGCAACCAAGAAGACTCTATCCAGTAAGGTCATCATTCAAAATAGAAGGACAGATAAAGAGTTTCCCAGACAAAGGTTAAAAGAATTCATCAACACTAAACCAGCCTTATAAGAAATGTTAAAGAGTACTTTGAGTGGAATAGAAAGACCTTAAGTAGGAATAAGCAAAATAGGAAACACAAAAGCAGTGATATTAAATATAACTATAAAAATCCATGAAGAGATTCAAAAATAGTATGATGTAAAGCATAACACTATATACCTAAAATGAGACAGGGGGTAAAGAACAGGTTTAAACTTAAGCAACCATCAACTTAACATAGACTGCTATATGCAGAAGCTTGATATACAAACCTAATAGTAACCACAAATCAAAAACCAGTAATAGGGTCACCTGGCTGGCTCAGTCAGAGCATGGGATTTTGGATCTAAGGATCATGAGTTCAAGACCCACGTTGGGCATAGAGCTTACTTAAACAAACAAATAAACAAACAAAAAACAGTAATAGATATGCAAAAAATAAAGATAAAGGAATCCAACCAAGTTCTAGGATCACTAAAGAAATTCAGCAAATTGTAAGAGAAGACAGCAACAGAAAAAAGGAATAGCGGAAAACTACTAAAACAACCACAAAATAAGTAACAAAATGGCAATAAGTACATACCTATCCATAATTATTTAGAATGTAAAATGAACCAAACACTCCAATCAAAAGACATAGGGAGAAGGAATAGATAAAAAACAAAACCCATCATATGCTGTGTACAACAGACTCATGTCAGACATAAAGATACATGCAAATGGAAAGTAAAGGGATAGAAAAGCATTTATCATGAAAATGAAAGTAAAAAGAAAGCCAAGGTAGCAATAATTATACTGAACACAACAGACATTAAAACAAAAGAGTGAAAGAGCCTGGGTGGCTCAGTCAGTTAAACGTCTGACTGTTGGCTTCACCTAATGGTGTGTGAGTTCAAGCCCCACATCGGGCTCTGTGCTGACAGCTTGGAGCCTGCTTGGAATCCTCTGTCTCTCCCTCTCTCTCTGTTCCTCCCTTGCTCTATCTCTCAAAATAAATAAATAAACTTAAAAAAATAAACACAGATCAAAGACTGTAACCAGAGAAAAAGAAGAACACTATATAATCATTCAGAGAAAAATCCAACAAGATATAACAATTGTGAATATTTATGCACCCAACATGAAAGCACCAAATACATAAAGCAGCTGATAACTAACATAAATAAAGTAATATATAGCAATAAAATAACAGTAGGGGACTTTAGCACCCCACTTACATCAACTGATAGATTACCCAAACAGAAAATCAACAAGGAAACAGTGGCTTTGAATGACACATTCGATAAGATGGATATGACAGATACATTCACAACATTCTATCCTACAATAGTGGAATAAACACTCTTTTCAAGTGCACATGGAACATTCTCCAAAACAAACTACATGTCACCCTGAAAAACAAGTCTCAATACATTCAAAAAGACTGAATTTTGCATCTTTTCTGACCACAATGCTATGAAACTAGAAATCAGTAAGAAAAAAATCTGGAAGGAGCACAAATACATGGAAGTTAAAAAACAAGCTACTAAACAATTAATGTGTCAACCATGAAATCAAAGAAGAAATAAAAAGTTACATGGAGACAAATGAAAATGAAAACACAATGATCCAAAATCTTTGAGATACAGCAAAAGCTATTCTAAGGGGAAATTTATAGCAATACAGGTCTACCTCA
The DNA here is from genome assembly GCF_028018385.1 of Neofelis nebulosa. Lineage (NCBI taxonomy): Eukaryota > Metazoa > Chordata > Mammalia > Carnivora > Felidae > Neofelis > Neofelis nebulosa. Next base: position 37,626,373 of record NC_080785.1, read on the forward strand.
TAAAGTAAGAAAAATCTCAAATAAACAACATAACCTTATACCTAAAGGAGTTAGAAAAAGAAGAACAAAACCCAAAAAGAGTAGATGGAAAGAAATAATAAAGATTAGAGCAGAAAAAAAAACAACAAAATAGAAACTAAACAAAAAACATGCACACAACAGATCAATTTAACTAGGAGCTGATTCTTTGAAAAGACCAGCAAAATTGATAAACCTTTAGCCACTTAAAAAAAGAGAGAGAGAGAGAGAGTACTGAAAAAAATCACAAGGAAAGAAGATGCAAAAACAATAGACAATACAAAAATATAAAGGATTACAGAGAAATATTATGAAAAATTGCATACAACAAATTGGACAACCTAGAAAACAATGGATAAATTCCTAGAAACCTATAACTTCCCAAGACTAGATCAGGAAGAAATAGAAAATTTGATCAAACCAATTACCAGCAATGAAGTTGAATAAGTAATCAATCAATAAATAAATAAATAAATCAGTTTAAAAGCAAAAACAAAACAACTCCCAACAAACAAAAGTCCAGGACCAGATAGCTTCACAGGTGAATTCTACCAAACACTTAAGGAAGAGTTAATACCTATTCTTCTTAAACTATTCCAAAAAAATAGAAGAGGAAGGAAAACTTTCAAATTCATCCTGTGAGGCCAGCACTACCCTGATACTTAAACCAGATAAACACATTACAAAAAAAGAGAACTACAGGCCAACATATCTGATGAACATAGATGCAAAAATCCTCAACAAAACACTAACAAACTGAATCCATTAATACATTAAAAAAATCATTCTCCAGGATCAAGCGGGAGTTATCCTGGGATGGAAGAATGGTTCAATATTCACAAATCAATCAACATCACACATCACATCAACAAGACAAAGGATCAAAACCACATGATCTTCTCAATAGATGCAGAAAAAGTGTTTGACAAAGTACAACACCCATTCATGATAAAAACCTTCAACAAGGTAGGTTGAGAGGGAACATACCTCAACATAATAAAGACCAGCTATGAAAAACCCACAGATAACATCATACCTATGGTAAAAACCGGGGAGCTTTTCCCTTAAGACCAGGAACAAGACAAGGATGTCCACTCTCACCACTTTTATTCAACATAATACTGGAAGTCATAGCCACAGCAATCAGACTAAGAAAAAAAAAAGGCATTCAAATTGGTAAGGAAGAAGTAAAACTTTCACCATTTGCACATGACCTGACTATATATATAGAAAACCAGAAAGACTCCATGAAAAAACTACTAGAACTGATAAATTAATTCAGTAAGTTCGCAGGATACAAAAATCAATGTACAGAAATCTGTTGCATTTCTATACACCAATAATGAAGCAGCAGAAAGAGAAATTAAGAAAACAGTACCATTTACAATTTCACCAAAATAATAAAATACCTATGAATAACTTAACCAAGGAGGTGAAAAACCTGTACTCTGAAAACTATAAAACAATGATAAAAGAAATTGAACATGACACAAATGGAAAGCTACTCCATGTTCATGGATTGGAAGAACCAATATTGTTAAAATGTTCATACTACTCAAAGCACTCTAAAGATTCAAAGAAATCCCTAGCAAAATACCAACAGCATTTTTCACAGAAGTAAAAAAAATAACCCTAATATTGGTATGGAACCACAAAAGACCCCAAAGAGCCAAAGCAATCTTGAAAAATAAGAACAAGGCTGGAGGTACCATAATCCCACATTTCAAGATACACTACAAAGCTGTAGTAATCAAACCAGTACGGAATTGACACAAAAAAAAGACACATAGATCAACAGAACAGAATAGAAAACCCAGAAATAAACCCACAATTATATGGTCGATTAATCTTCAACAAAGGAGGAATGAATATACCATGGGAAAAAGTCTCTTCAACAAACGGTTCTGGGAAAACTGGACAGATACCTACAAAAGACTGAAACTGGACAACTTTCTTATACACAAAAATAAACTTAAAATGATTTAAAGACCGAAATGTGAGACCTGAACCATAAAAATCCTAGAACAGAGCATAGTCAGTAATCTCTCTGATAGAGGCCATGGTAACGCATTTCTAGATATGTCTCCTGAGGCAAGAAAAACAAAAGCAAAAATAAACAATTGGGACTATATCAAAATAAAAAGCTTCTGAACAGCAAAGGAAACAATCAACAAAACTAAAACACAACCTACTGAATGGGAGAAGATATTTGTAAATGATATGTCCAATAAGGGATAATATCAAAAATATATAAAGAATGTTTACAACTGAACACCAAAAAACCCCAAATAATCCAATTAAAAATGGAGAGAAGACATGAACAGACATCTCTCTAAAGAAGACATACATATAGTTAATAGACACATGAAAAAATGCTTAACATTATTCACCATCAGGAAAATGCAAATCAAAACTACAGTGAGATTTCACCCTATACCTGACAGAATAGCTAAAATCAAAAACACAAGAAACAACAAGCGTTGGTGAGGATATGGAGATAAAGGAACCATTGTGCACTGTTGATGGTACGCAAACTGGTGAAGCCACTGCAATGAACAGTATGGAGGTTCCTCAAAAAATTAAAAACAGAACTTTCCTACAATCCAGTAATCATACTACTGGTTATTTACCCTAAGAATACAAAAAAAAAACAAAAACAAAAAACACCACAACACTAATTCAAAAGGATATATGCACCTTTGTATATGTTTCTTACAGCATTACTTACAATAGTCAAATTATGGAAGAAACCCAAATGCCCATCAACAGATAAATGGATAAAGAAGATGTGATAGATATATACAAGGGAATATCATAAATCAGCCATAAAAAGGAATAAAATCTTGTCATCTGCAACAACATGGATAGAGTATAATGCTAAGTGAAATAAGTCAGTGAGAGAAAGCCAAATACTATATGATTTCACTCATATGTGAAATTTAAGAAACAAAACAAATGAACAAAGGAAAAAAAGAGAAACAAAAAAATCAGACTCTGAAAATATGGAGAACAAACTGATTGTTACCAGAGGGAAGATGCGTGGGTGCGATGGGTGAAATAAGTGAAGGGCTTTAAAAGTACACCTATCATGATGAGCACCAAGTAATGTGTAGAATTGTTTAATCACTATATTGTACAGCTGAAGTTAACAGAACAACACTGTATGTTAAACTTAAATTTAAAAAAAGGACAAAAAGGCAAATAAATACCTATAAATTAAAAAATATATATCTGCCAAATCCAATCAGTAAGAAAAGCACATGATTCAAGGGTCAGAATGAAGGTTTGAGCCTCCTTTTGCCTATTTATTGATCAAGTTAATTTATTAACTGCTAATTATAACAATTATTTGTACAGAGTGCAATAGTCCTAATTCTACCTCATCATATTCAAATACAACAAAACGTCACTGAATCAGAAAAGAATACATCAAACAATACGTACATGAAAAAAATCTTAGAAAACTCTAAAGTATTGTGATATTATTTATTTCAAATACAGCTGATAAAGTACAAATGCATATTATGGTGTAAAATGATATAAATTAATGCAAAATTACAAGTGCCACTTGTTCCAAAGTACATAATCATGTATCCTAAAAGAGAAATATCTTTTTTTTTTTTTTAATTTTTTTTTCAACGTTTTTTATTTATTTTTGGGACAGAGAGAGACAGAGCATGAACGGGGGAGGGGCAGAGAGAGAGGGAGACACAGAATCGGAAACAGGCTCCAGGCTCCGAGCCATCAGCCCAGAGCCTGACGCGGGGCTCGAACTCACGGACCGCGAGATCGTGACCTGGCTGAAGTCGGACGCTTAACCGACTGCGCCACCCAGGCGCCCCATAAAAGAGAAATATCTTAAAAAATAGAAAAGAGAATATTAATTGCTTCACTTAGAATTTGAAATTACATTGAAGGCATAATTAGACTGTTGACCTTTTTTTTAAGCTACAAATGTTAGCCTAGTTCTCTTTTATGATCAAAATACCAAAATTTTGAGAAGAGAGACATAATCTCTATTTTCCTGCTAAATAAAATTGCATGTTGAAATCAAATTAGAGATAGGGTATCTTTTTTAATGAAGAGACATATGAATGACTAAAATGTGCCCAAAACTTGGGATTTATACTTTACTATACATGAGAGTGACAGTTTGCTTGCTTCTATTTTAATTAATTTAAATCAAGTATTACTAGAATACTGTCTACTTCCACAACCACTTGAGGAGAAATATGCCAATGTAAACCTCAAAAGCAATATTGAGTCTCTGTGAATACTAGGTGCTATACATTACTCCAGCTCTTTTTGCCCTCAAAACACTTGTTCGCCAATACCACAGCATAAAATGGATCCCTTCTCCAGATCCTCAAATTCTCCATCGGCCTCCATCCATGAAAATGCTAATTAGGATTTTATACCCAAATGTCTTCAAGTTACCCTATCTGAAAAGCTATTTTTTTTTTCTTACCCAAGATCTTGAGGACACCACCACTCGGGTCTTTTCTCACAAAGCTTAAACCAAAAATTGGCCTAAATATCCTTTTCTATGTCCATCCTGTTAGGCATCATCATACCTTTGTCTCTCCAAAACTCTGACTCTCCAAAACTTACCACTCAAATGAGAAAGGGAGAGAAAAGAAGCGTAGAAAAGTCTTTCTTCCTACCTACCTTTCTTCTTTCCTTCCTTCCAACCTTCCTTCCTTCCTACCTAAGTCTCACTCTTGATGTTTTTTTTTTCCTCTTGGTCCTCACTTTTGTCCCACTTGAACTCCAAGATGAAGATAATTTTTTCAAATGGGAAGAACCATTTCTCAAACATGGTAAAAACTGTTTAAGACGGTATATCGCCTTAGCCATGAAAAAAAATATCACTTTAAAAAAGACCCACAAAATGTCTAGCTTCCACCAATGTAACTTCCTAGTGTGTCTTCCAAGATAAAATGATTGCACACTAAATTAAATATCTTACTAGAGCAGGGTTCTTGTGTGATGTCTACCAAAAAGGATTTCTTGGTTCAAAGTTTATCTGTGGTGCTCCCAGATAGTATATAGGAGAATGTTAGTTTTTCTATTCCTTAAATCAACAAATATTTTATATTTAACAAGAAAAATAACCAATAATTTAAAAATAAGATTCTTTTGATATAGTTTTGAATTCTAAATAATTTTTGGAGGAGACAATTTCCTATGGGAATGTGCATGTAATATTGGTCTAGTGAGATATAAAACATTTATAGTAATTTATGCAATTATGATGAATATATAATATGTTATGTACTTTGAAGAAACAATATGGAATTCTATGATGTAGTGATAACAGAGAAGGAAGGAATTACATTTACAACTCATTCAACTATGGCATAAGTATAAATTAAAAAGAAAGTCTTGACCATGTCTCTATTTTAACCTATTAGAAATTATGATCTGATTTGTCAAAATACCATCATTATTGACCTTCACTTTAGCATTACCCTATGACTCAGCAATTGCACTACTAGGTATTTACCCAGAGGATACAAAAATGCTGATTTGAAGGAGTACATGTACCCCAATGTTTACAGCAGCACTATCGACAACAGCAAATTATGGAAAGAGCCCAAATGTCCATCGAATGATGAATGGATAAAGATATGGTATATATATGCAATGGAATATTACTCAGAATTCAAAAAGAATGAAATCTTGCCATTTGCAACAACGTGGATGGGACGAGAGTGTATTATGCTAAGTGGAATCAGTCAGAGAAAGACAAATTTTAAATGATTTCATTCATATGTGGAATTTAAGAAACAAAACAGATGAACATAGGGAAAAGGAAGGAAAAACAAGATGGAAACAGAGAGAGAGGCAAACAATAAGAGACTCTTAATTAAATACTGAGATTAAACTGAGGGTTACTAGAGGTGCATTGGGTGGGAGGATGGGCTAAATGGGTGATAAGCATTAAGGAGGGCACTTGTTGGGATGAGCACTGTGTGTTATATGTAAGTGATAAATCACTAAATTCTACTCCTGAAGTCATTATTACCCTATATGTTAACTAACGTGGGTTTAAATTAAAAATTATATGGAAAAAAATTTTTTTTAACTTTAAAAAACTGCTAAAAAATTAAAATTGTGCAGTCTTGAGTGCTTGGGTGGCTCAGTCAGTTGAGTATCTGACTCTCGATCTCAGCTCAGGTCACAATCTCATGGTTCGTGGGATTGAGCCCCACGTCCAGCTCTACACTGACAGCATGGAACCTGCTTGGGATTCTTTCTCACTCTCTCTCCCCCTCTCCCTCTCTCTCTCTCTCTCTTCCCCTCTCCCACTCTCCCACTCTCACTCTCTCCAAATAAATAAATAAACTTTAAAAAAATAGTGCAGGCTCATCTAAGCATTATTAATACTTAATAAAAAGGAGGTCTGTACTGTGTTCACCACTGCATCCTATAACATACTCAAAGCAAAGCTATTAAACCTTTGTTTTATTATTAACAGTGACTGACAATTATTTTTTATCTTCTTGCTTGTTGTTTACCAAATTAGATCTTAAAACATGGCACATCTTTACTCATTCAAATATATTTTCCAGTAAATGTATATTTAATGTGAAAATTATTTCCATTATTTTTAGTTTCCTCAGTTTAAATTCTGCCTTTTTCTTTGAAGAACATGCAAGTCCCTTTTATTATTAATCTGTTTAAAGGATTATCCTCCCACACGTTTACTAATAAAATCATCTGTAAGTTTCTTCCAGCTTCTCTCTAAACTAAAGCTGCATCTACACTAACAAAATTGCTTAACTGAGTTGGCCGGTTGGAATAATTTGGTGTTATGTCTTTAGTAACCCAACCAGTCAGTTTATAATTCATAGGTAGGGGCTTAAGCAGAAATATGAATTTTGTGCCTACATATATAAAAAGAAAAAGAGAATTGAGGCAACATGATTTTTACCCCAACAATGCAGTTATAAGGAAAATACTGAGTTATTCAAGTAGAAATCTCTTTTATTTTAATTCAAAAGAGACACCTAAAATTATCTTAGTATATCTTTAAGAAAGTTCCACAAGTATGAAAGATATGGAATTAACGACTCCTAAAGGGAGCTGTTTTCATTCACCATGCTTTCAAATCTAAAACATGATGAATTAGCAGATGTTAAGACTATATATACAATGATCAAAGAAACAATACAACATGATGTCTTTCTAATACTTGCAATGTGAAACACAAAACATAAAAAAAAATCTAGATCAGCCATTTTAAAAGTACTTCTTATTGAAAATAGCAAATCAACTTTCTCCAGTTAAAACCTTGAACTTGAGATCAAACCAAATGGTCTGAGAAATAAAATATGCTTTAATATTCTATTAGATTTTTAAAAAAAAATTTAATGTTTATTCATCGAGAGACAGAGAGAGACAGAGCTTGAGTGGGAGAGGGGCAAAGAGAGAGGTAGACATAGAATCCAAAGCAAGCTCCAGGCTCTGAGCTGACAGCACAGAGCTCGACCACAGACCTCAAACTCACGGACCATGAGACTATAACCTGAGCCCAAATTGACATTAACCGACTGAGCCACCCAAGCAACCCAATATTCTATTAGTTTTAAGTCAAAACAAAAAGTATATATCAGAAATAAGAAAAAAAAAACTCTGTACTTTTAGGATTAAATGAACATTTTCAAATTTTGCACTGAATTAAAACTTAGATATAATATATTCAAAGGAGTTTGGATTTTTCATTTAAATTCATCCTGTTTGAATGCAGCCTTACTTCTCTGCATATCTTTTTTCTTCCCTGTGAATGAGTTGGTTGGAATGCCACATCCATTCTGATTAGCCAGCAGATAAGTAATATGAAAACTGATTTAAAGTCTCTACCACTAGAGATGTCAAAACAGATGTTACTTTCCTACCGGATGACAGCACTGGGCCTGAGATGTCAAACATAATTAAAAATTTTATTTTCAAATGTACTCCGCAGTTTATACATACTAAAAGTATGTCTTACCTTTTGAACTTGTAGAGTGCTGTGCTCTGCAAAATGGGAGAGGCTTTATTTTAGTTTAGACTCCATTTGGGAGTGAAATCATTTCATCAATCGGTACCCAGAGGTTTCCTTCAGGATTTGGCATGAAAAGACTGGCATTTCATTAAAATGTGCTGACAACTGAAAGAGCGATTCTAGCAGGACTGATTTCTCTCACCCTCCTATCTATGACTATCAAGGTTTGCTCCTAGATTATCCAAATCAGAGAATAAATTAAGTAGTCTTTCTTCTTTATGATGATATTGCTCATTTCATTCTTTGAAAGAGTAGAGGGTCAGAAGATGCATGTTACTTAGTCATATTTATTTATTATTTACTAAGTTTCTCCCAAAGTCTTTCCCTTGGCAACAGAAATAATAAAATGCCTGGGGGCGGTGGGACGAGTCCCTTTGCCTTTTTTATGATATGCACTCAAAACAGATTAAAAGTTCAGAACTCACCATATACTTCAGAGAATATCATGTCCATAGAGGGAAAATACAGAATTCCAAAAGCATGGCTGCTCCAAAGAAGGTCCTTTGCTTCCACATCCCTGCATGTTATCTGAGGAGCCTTGACCTACCCACAACCATAGCCAAGTACCCTATATTCACCTTTGAAGTGTAAATGGTTATTCACGTGTATATCTCCTCTACTACAGATTAAGTCTCCTGAGGGCAAGGAAAGTGTCATATTCATGTGGTTATCAACTACAGAGGATTCAAGATGCCATGTGTAGATGACTTTCAGCATATTTTTTGAATCAATTTAGTTGGAGAGTGAGAAACCCAACATGGAACATCTGCCTTCTAAAGACCAGAGCAGTGCAGCATTGTACATGAGTAACAGATTGGGCACTCAGCTGCTCAATTTTGAATCGCAGCCCCACCATTTACTAGCTACGTGAGTTAGGCTCATCACTGAGCCTCTGTTTCTCCATATGTAGCATGGTTATTGTGAGGATTAAATGAGATGATACATATATCATCAGAACAGTGCCTGGCACATGGATAAGCACTCAATAAATATGAACTACCACTATCACCTTCCTTTAAGGTGTCAGTGATGTGATAACTTATTGAAAGACTCATTGCTGTAATGTTAGTGATTAGGAGTTAGTGACACCTGTGCCCCTAAGTATATGCATAAATGCTTGTTAACTTCAACAGATCTCCAGGTAGCGGAATTTCAGGCAGTGATTACTGAGTTTAGGAATTTGGAGTTACCTGCTGAAAATCTGAGTGATGCAGAAACTTTCATCATTCTGGATTATAGAGATTTGCTACTGTTTGTAAGGGGTTCAGGCAAATTTTCTTCTAGTTGCTTCTCAAAAACTGACCTCAGAAATGTTCATTTGATACTAGCTCCTGTAGAACCCTTGTTCCTTCTTTAGACATGCATCCTGATGTTTCCTCTAACCCTAATTATTACCAGAGGATTTAGGGTGTTTCTTAGTAGTAAACCAGATCCCAACTAGTCTTTTTCCTGATTTTACAGAAATTACTTCTTGGAGTCCACTGTTATATATGTGCCTGCTGGTTTCTGATGCTCCTTAGTCTATTAAAGGAGTTTCCTTCTATTCTTAGGTTACTAAGAGTTTTTATTAGAAGTAGACCTTGAATATTATCAAGTGCTATTTTGGATGGCTATCAAACTAATTATGCCTTCACCTCTGCAGTAGTAGACTTCCTAATATTGAGCCACACGTGCATTAATAGCATGAAGGGTCTTGGTAATGGTGTATATTCCAATATACTACTGTGTTCTATTCGATAACACCTTAAGATTTTTCACATTAATATTCCCAAGTGAAATTAGAACCAGGCCTAGTTTTCTTTTTTTGGATTATCATAGTCAAATATAAGTACCAATATTATGATGATTTTTAAAAACACATCAGGTTTTCTTCTTCCACAATACTTGCAAAAGATTAATTATCAGAGTTATCTCTTCTTTGAAGATTTAAAATAAATCACCTATAAAATCATCTCAGTCTGTTATTTCTAAGGTATAGTTTTAGAAAATGTTCTCAACTGTCTATGATTATTTATATATTTGTCACTTCTTTCTTTTCTTGAACCAATCTTGGTATTTTTATTTTTCCTTATCTTTGTATATTTTATTAACATTTTCAGTTATTATTATACAATTGAAAATTTTATTTTATAAATCTTATCATTTCCTCTTTATCTATAGTTATTTTTCCTTACTCAGTTTCTACATATGTACATTTGTGGTGTTTTTTTTCGTTGTTGTTTAACTCTAATGGTAATTAATCTGGTGAACTGTTCATTTGTCATATTCCATTTTTTAAACCAGATCTGTGCCTAGTGTATTAATATTAATTTTATCAACTTACCTTTTTCTACCTAATAAAAAAACTCCTTCTCTTTTTACTTAATATTTTATCCTACTTTCCTCAGTTTTAATTCATTGATTTCTGCATTTATCCTTGACTTTTTCCTACTGCTTTCCTTAGATTTATTTTGCTCTTGGGGCACCTGGGTGGTTCAGTCAGTTAGGCATCCAACTTTGGCTCAGATCATGATCTCATGGTTCGAGAGTTCAAGCCCTGCTTTGGGCTCTGTGCTAGTGCTTGGAACTTGGAGCCTGGAGCCTGCTTCATATTCTGTGTCTCCCTCTCTTTCTGGCACTCCCCCACTCATTCTCTCTCTTTCTCTCTCTCTCTCTCAAAAATAAACATTAAAAAATTTAAAAAAGATTTATTTTGCTCATTTTTAACTTCTAAAATTGGATGCTTAATTCATTGTTTTCACTCATTTTCTATATATTGAAGATGTCAAAAGTTATAAATATTTCAAGTATAACTTTGTAGAAATCTCATATGTTATGATAAATAGTGCTCTTATCATTAATTTCTAGATATCATAATTTACATTTATTTTACTTACAAGTTGTTTAAGAAGTTTTTAAAAATTTATATGCATTTAGTTTTCTAAATGTCTGATATACTTATTTTTGTAAATGTTATTTCCTTTTTCAATATTTAAAATTTTTTTCACTGTTTATTCCTTTTTTGGTCATGGACTTTTCTTTTTATTATGGACTTCTAATTTGTATTACACTGTGATCAAAAGACATCATTGCATTCCTTCCACTCTAAAGTATTTATTAAGGTTTTCTTTGCGACCTAATGTATGGTCATTTTTGTAAATGTTTCATAGCCCATAAAATAGCTGGTTTCTGGGTTTTTTTTTTAAGTTTATTTAGATTTTGAGAGAGAGAGAGAGAGAGAGAACAGGGAGGAATAGAGAAGGAGAGAGAGACAGAGAGTGAGAGAGAGAATGAATCCCAAGGAGGCTCCACAGACAGCATGAAGCCAATACAGGTCTCAATCCCACCAATAGTGAGATCATGACTTGGGTCAAAACTAAGAGTCAGACATAACATACTGAGACATCCAGGTGCCCCAAAACTAGTTGGTTTCTGTCTGAAAGGCACTAAATATGGAATATTCTATTAATTAGTATATTTATAACTGTTCAAGTCATTGTCTACTTTTTATCTTCTTGCTCTGTGGGCTTACATTACTGATGTAATACAGCTCTCTACAAACAAGAATGCAACTGTTATCATTATTTAAACAAAAGCTATATAAGATAAAGAGACTATATGCTAACAAAATGGTGAGAAGAACAAAAATAGACATTTGCTAATTCTTCATCTTTTATATGAGGGCGGTCAATATATGCCATTTCATTTCTCAAGCTGTAATATAAGAATATTTAAATTAATGGAGATAATTACTAATAGACCTAAAAATATGCTGCAGTATATAATTTCAAGTTACTGAGATATGATGAAGGACTTGGGAGGAGGCATAAAGGAAAGAGATATATATCAACAGAAAGGAAACAAAACACAGCAAGAAAACCAAAAATAGGATCATACATAAATAAACATTGACACAAGAGAATTAAGTCCAAATATGTATCATAGAAGTTAAGATAAGAGAGAAAAAAACCATGTTCTAAAATAAATTGACTCCTAAATTGAAAGAGGTAAAAGAAATAAGTTCCAATCACATACTGTATCCAAGATGATATAAAACAATGTAATCTATAGCTTTAGTATAAAAGGGTAGGCAAAGGAAAATGAGATTTACACAAATAAAAACAGAACAAATTCAGCAATATCAATGTTGGGCAAAATAAACACAATACACAGAACATTAAACAAAACAGAGTTATTCTTTTTTTGATGAAGTTTTCCTTGTTCAGGTAAGTTACTTAGAAAGAACACATGGATGATATATTTTAGGATCCCTTGCATATTTAAGTTTATTTTTAGGTTGCCTTCATACATAAATGAAAACATAGCTGATATGAAATACTGGGGTCACATAGCTTACCCATAGGACTCTTTGTGTATTGCTTGGTTGACTACTGGTATCTAATGCTCCCAAGAAAATACTGAAGCCACCTTGATTTTTTTTTTCCTAATACTTTTGACTGACGTTTATCTTCTGCTTGGATACTACATCTTTATGGCATAATTTTGTTGTTGATTTATATTATATGCCTGGCATACATTACTGCCATTAATTCTTAGAACAACTCTGTAATATTTGAGGTTTATTGAAATCCACTGAAAGTGATCAGTTCCAATGTTACTGATGGGAAGGCAGACTTTATAGTATTTTAATAAATACCCCTGAACAGTTGTAACTCTAAGGCACTCTCTTAGACAAATTCCAAGAAATTTGTTAAAACTCTGCTGCTAATTTATAAAGATCTTCTTGACATTGCATTTTATCAGAGTTCATAATATCAAGCTTATATGAATATATCAAGATAAGACTTAAGACATATCATCCCAAAAGCAAGTTCTTATCTACCAATCAATTCTTCTAGAAGATTATAGTCACTCCTTTTAAATATTATGATGTATCCAAACATACAGAAAATTACGGTATAGCAAATAGCAATGTAACTGCAATCCAGGATTAAGAATATGCTAAAAAATTTTACTATGTTTGCTTTAGGTCTTTTTTAAATTATTATTAATAAACTAATCATTCCAGACTTTAAGTCCCCTTAATACATCGCTGAGGTCTCATTCTGCTACCTCTCTTCTCAGAGACAACCACCAACCAGCTCATCTGGGTTTCTACATTTTATTACATATGTTTATATGTATACTAAGTTTGCACTGTCTGATTTTTATTAATATATATTGCCTTGTTCTACACTTTGTATATACAACATTTTGTTTTTAAAATCTATCACTTTTGAACATTTTAACATAATAGAAAACATTAATCTCTCAGTACTTGAAAAGAATGTGGCTTCTCTATTTGTTATGGTCAGGAACTATATGTATCAGGTCTCACACATATCTCATATCTATTAGATAAAACGTGGTAACTGAACTGTTCAAACCTGTATCCTTGAAAACATTTTGTCTATTTATTAGTTACTAAAAAAGGCATATGCATATTTCCTGCTTTAACTATAGGTTAGTCAAATTTTCATTACAACTGTGTCCATTTTTGCTTTAAATATTATTTCTACAAAATTTTTTTCTTGTGATAAGAACTTTTAAGACCTACCCTCTTAGCAACTTTCAAGTATAGAATACAGTATTGTAAATTATAGTCACCTTGCTGTATATTACATTCCCAGGACTTATTTATCTAATGATTAGAAGTATGTACCTTTTGCTCACCTTCACTCTTTATTTAATATTTAAATATGCTTTAAATGTTTTGAGGTAATGTTATAAAAGTTTTAATTTTATTGCTTCTTGGTGGAATATTCCTTTTATATCTATATTGCATCCCTTTTCATTCCTATTAAATTGCTTTGCATGTTAAATATTTTTTGTTTATTAATCAATAAGCATTTACTTGACTAATATTTTATGGTACATTTTTCCAGAAATATATTTTACCTCTCTGGGTCATGATACAATGTTTTGTGTCTATTTATAAATGAAATATATCTACATAGTGTTTTTTGACTAATATGAGTCTCGTTTACATATGTGAATTTACTATGTTTATTTTTAGAATGACTCAGATTGCTAGGGCACCTCCCAGTCTGTGAGTAGTTTTTCTAGCCTCTATTTCAAGGACTAGACAACATTTGATGGTTCTAAGCTTTATGTAGAAAGCTCCCTACAAGGCACAGGCTTAGATTTCATCTCTGATTTGAGTCTAGATCTTGGAACATTAGCAGCAGTAAACATGTCCAGTTCTAAAACCATTCAGCTTCAGCCTCCCTCACTTGCAACTATGGCTTTACAATATTTCTTTATTTCTAGTTCTTAGGGCCTTTCCACGTACTTTCAAGAACTGACATGTATTTTTGAAAGTTTACTGTTAAATTTATCAACATGTGTTTCAGATAGGAGTACGATTTTCTACATCAGTTTAGCATACCGTATTGACCAGAAATCTTATATACTATTCCTTGTCTTTGAAATTCAGTAACTTCCCTAAATCTTATCTTAATGTGGTTATCCTCTGTTAGTTTTTCCTAAAACATAATTAGTCTTACTGATTTGCTTTAATTTAGTAAATACTGAACTATGAATTTGAATGTTGATTCTATTACCACTAGCTCCATTCTCTACTTAAGTATTTCATTTGCTACATGCTGTATTTGTGTTTGTTTGTTTTCTAATTTTCATATGTATCATCTTCTTTCAGGTGACAACCACTTCTTTATCAATGGTAATTCTTTTCACCCTGTCCTCAGTAACCTTGAGTTGTGTTTCTGCTGTGTCAATGTTACCTCTAAGACTAGAGTAAACAATTATCATGTAAATGTACTTAAGTATTCAATTGTTCAGAGGTCAATTCTCCCCCAAATTTATCAATGAAATCCCAGTCTGCCTCACAAAACCAGTGTGCATTGAAGATGGCAGCCAAAGTGGGAAGGTTTCTCCAGGCTTGGATTACCCAACACGTGAGTGCTATTCCTTGGGGGCATCCATGCCTCTGCAGCCTTAGACCTGCTGTTTCCTGAAGAACATGCTTGACAAATGTGTTATGATTTGGCTCTGGTCAAGTAAAGTTCGCTCTTGGCACCAGTTCCTCATACTATGCCCTTGCCAGCACGTAGCACACACCCTATTTAAAGGGTATTGCATTTGTAAACAGAGTTCCAAGACCTAAGGCTTGATGACTTTAAGGGGAAATATTGGCACTATTCTTCCATCCTTCGGATTTCACTTTTGTTTGTCCTACAGAAATTGATGCTGTTAGTGGCAAAGCCAACGAATTTCATGATATAAACTGTGAAGTTGCTGCAGTTTCAAGATTCCCACTTCACCTATCTTGCCTGGATAAACACACCAAGGAAGAATGGCAGTTTGGGCAACATGAACATCACACTCTTGTCAGATTTGACTAAACAGATATCCTGAGACTACAGTGTACTGTTAGAAGTCCCTGGTGTTGCTTTAAGACATCTATCTCTTCATAACTGACCCCAGTAAAGTCGTCAAGTATCTGAGCATCAGTGATTTCTCAGTGGGCCAAAATGCAGAGGAGACCCTCCACTTGGTAAAGCCATTTCAATTTGTGGAAACCCAATGAAGAAATCTGCCCTGAAAACTAGACACTGGATTCTCCTACAATCAAGCCAAACCCAATTGCTTCCAAAGAATACTTTGAGAAAGTAAATCAGTAATCATCCCATGCATACCTGTAGCTTCTCACATCAGAAAAGAACCACAGTTGGAACTCACTTTTATCATTTGAAAGATGGTTATTTATAGAAGACAGAAAGCAATTATGCTTGTACTCATAAATAATATGCTAAATGTTTTGTTTTTGTAACAGTGGCTAAGGCTTTTAAATGTACTCATATACATCAAGAGTCTTTTCTTAGTAACTTCTGGAGGGCTAGCTAGTTTATGGAATGCTAGTTTACCTATTTCTTGGATTGTATCTTTAATGGGAAGAGGAAACACTCTTCTTTATTAGTCTAACTTAAACTTTTATGTACACCAGAGTAGTACAACAATCATCAAAAGCTTCTGATCAAGGGTCCTGAAATTTTCTTCTTGAATTTCTTTGTACTGAACTGAATTTTCTTTTAAGATAACAAAGATCATAGTTTTAAGGTGTTAACATCAGCAGTCTAATTTAACTCTTACAATGGATGTACACGTACTTGAAACAAATGTGAATCATGTTTTTCTAAAAAACAGGGTGATAAAGTGACTTAAGTGATCATGCATGTTTCTCATCCCTGAGATTAATATAGCTATTTTACTTGTTAATTGTCTTAGGGTCTACATACAATTCTAGATATTGATTGGATGTAATCATAAAAAATACTTATTGAATCCAGGAATTGTATTTTGAAATCACTGTAATTATTTTCTTTTCTGAAGTGCTCAATGTAAAGTACATAATAAACATATTTTAAAAGAAAAAAAGATTCAACGAAATCCCAATAAAATTCCTAGTATACTTTTTTATGGAACTTGAAAAGCTGATTCTGAAAATCACATGGTAATATAAGGGATCTAGAGAATCTAAGAAAATTTTGAAGAACAAAGAGGATTTATAGCATCACATTTAAGATTTACTATAAAGCTACAGTAAATAGGACAGTTTGGTATTGATGCAAAAGAAAATATACAGATCAAGGAAAAAGAGAGATAAAAATACCACATAACACATATGATCAATTCCTTTTGACCAATACAATTCAGTGGTTGGGGGGTGGCTTTTTCAATAAATTATTCTGAAACAACTACATATCTGAGAGAACCTTTATTTATTATTTTTTTAAATTTTTTTAATGTTTATTTATTTTTGAGACAGAGAGAGACAGAGCATGAACAGGGGAGGGGCAGAGAGAGAGGGAGACACAGAATCTGAAACAGGCTCCAGGCTCTGAGCTGTCAGCACAGAGCCTGACACGGGGCTCGAACTCATGGACCGTGAGATCATGACCTGAGCCGGAGTCGGACGCTTAACCGACCAAGCCACCCAGGCTCCCCGAGAACTTTTATACTTAATCTAATGTTATATACAAAAGTTAATTTGTGAAGATATGGTGTACATTGCTTTAACATGCAGTCTACTCTAAAGCCTTTATGAGAATATTTTCAAGAACTTGTGATGCATTATAATTCATTGAGAAGGATACAAAAAGCATTAAACATAAAAAGAAAAAGTTAAGTTGGACTTCGTTAAAATGAAAATCATTTTCCCACAAAAAAATACCATTAAGAACCACAGACTGAGAGAAAAATAGCGTCTATGTATTGATCCAACAAAGAATTCATATTCACAATATATAAACAACTAGTGTACATCATTAAAAAAAGACACCCAAGTTTTAAATGAGCAAAAGAACTGTATAGACACTACACAAAGGAAGATACATAAATGGCCAATAAACAATAAAACGGTGCTTCAGATCATTACTCACACTCCCTGTGTGGTTGGAGGTTTGTGAGGCACATCTCACTGCTGCCATAGTCCAACTTTTATGCTATTCCCACAGGCCTCCCTTCCTAAGGAGAAACCCAAAAGAGGGAGGTCAGTGGCATGAACCACAGTCCCATCACTCAGTTGATCTTAGGACCATATTGTCACATATGTTCTCCCTTCTCCAAAATCCATTCTAAATTCCCCTCACCCTCAGCTAACACCTCAGTTGGCCTAAGTGGTGGTATGATCCAAACATTCAAAAGATACCATTACAGGAATAAAAAGACAAGCCACAATGTGGGAAGTGATGTTCCTAACACATGAAACTGATAAAAGGCTTGTAACCAGAATATATAAAGAAATTCTAAAAACTAGTAAGAAAAAGAAAGACAATCTAATAATAATATGGGTAACAGACTTTAACCAAATACTTTATTTTTAAAAAGATATCCCAAGGGCCAATAAACATATGAAAAAGATCAAATTCTTTAGTCATTAGAGAATTCAAATTAAATCTACTGTGAGATACTACTAACTACATACCAGAATGACTAAAGTGAAAATAAGAGACACTGCCAAGGATTAATGAGGATATGGAGCAACTGGAACTCTCTTACATTGCTGATAGGAGTAAACTTGATATAGCCACTTTGGAAACCTCTATCCAATATCTATTAATACTCAAACTAGCAAGTGTACTTCTAGATATATATTCAACAGAAATACATACATGTGTTTCCTAAAACACATCATAGTGGAAATACTTGGAATAGCCAAAACCTGGAAATAATCCAAATGTCCATTATAGAATGGACAAATAGCAATGTTTTCACCTGTGCTATCTCAGTTATCTGTTGCTGCATAACAAATTAAACTAAAACTCAATGACTTAAAACTACAACGTATTATTTTCAGAAACTGTAGGTTGGCTAGGGGTTTCTTCTACCAGTCTGTCTGGATTCACTCATGTGGTTATGGTCATCTGATGTTTCCCCTAGATATGCAGATGCAAGATGGTCTCTGGAACATGGTTCTGGCTATCACTGGGCTCACTATTACTCTTCTGTCATCCTACAGAGCCTTTCATCTTTAGTAGGCTACTTTAGGCTTCTTCAGAGCATGATAATAAAAGGACATAAGAAGGCAAGAGAGGAAACTGCAAGTACTCAGGGATAAGAAGCACTAGAAGATGCATAATATCATTTCCAACAAAATCTAAGTCAAAGAATTTATAAAGTCAGCCCAGATTCAAAACAGTGAAAAAACAGCCTCCATCTTTTGACAGAAGAAGCCAACAGCACATTACAGAGGGCATATACACAGACAAGCATGATTTACTGGGAGCTATCACTGCAGCAATCTACCACAACCAATATATAACAATGACAATGAATGAATTACTGCTACAAGTAACAACAGGAATGAACTTCATGAGTACAAGATGCAAGTAACAAGAGGATATATGCATCGTGTTCCATTTATATAAAATACAAAAATCTGCAAAACCAATACATGGTGTTAGAAGTCAAAAGAGAGTCTAAGGAAAACATCTTGGCACTACAAATGTTTTATCCCTTGATCCATGCAATGGTTACGTGAAATTTTTCACTTTGTGGTCATTTCTTGATTGTTTTGTTCTTTTGATTTATGTAATTTCCTACATGTTTGTCATACTTCAACAGAATTTTTTTTTAACCATAATAAAAATGAAGACAAAACTAAAATATAATGGAAGTGAATTTTCTTCAATTCAGTTCAGTTACCTGAGTGGTGTTTCATGCCTTTTCTGGAATATCTGCTGATGTTACACATTTACTACTAAAGGAATAAGGAAGATTCCAAGTCTATGCTGGGGAACTCTGTCTCTGTTCTTCTGTCTTATTTTGTTTAAACTCCTACATCAAGGGTCAGTTCACTGGTCACCACTTTTGTTTGACGTGCAATTATTTTCCTCTGCTCAGATTCCTCTGTTTACTGCTGCCAGTCCTAATAATTGGCTAATACAATTATTCCTAGGAGATTGTGTCTTCCTGTTTCATCTGTTGCAAGGTTGGGTAGCATCCCAGTCCCAATCTTTAGTCCTGCTTATCGAAACAAGTGAGGAACATTTTTCATATTTTTTTCCTGGTAAGCCAGATTCTTCATGTTCTCTTAAACAGAAAATACGAATGAGATTTTTCAGGGCTTCCTCCACTTACCTTGCTGTCATACAGGGCAATTCTTCTCAGAAATTCAAATCCTTGCATTTTTTCCCCAAATGATTCAAACCACTTGCTATATAGATTATATTGTATAGGAGTTAACAATGTAGATGCTGGAAACAAAATGTCCAAGTTCATATCCTGACCTTGAGTTAGGGCAGATTATTTCCCTTACTAGTCTCAATTTGCACATTTGTAAAATGGGAGATGACAAGAAGTACCTCTTAGGGCTGTAATGAGGTCTAAATAAATTAATCCATGTAAATTAAAAATGTGCTTAGCCCTTTAAGTACTCAAAAAATATTCTCATTATTATTAAGCATAGTTGTTAACAGGGCAGAATGTTGACACATTTCCATGATTATTAACACTGATCATTTTATAGCCTTTGATATGTTAATTATCTTCTAATCATTTCTATCGGTTTTATAACCCTGAATTTATACCATCATTTGGGGGAGGTAAGGATATCTGTTGCCCAACATTCTTAAAATGAAATACCAACTTTTAAGAAAAAGATTTAATGATTACATTAGCACTGTAGTTATAAGGAAATATTACACAGCCATAAAAAAAGATGAGACTGTCCCATCTGAGATAACATGGGTGAACCTATTTGATATTATGCTAAGTGAAGTAAGTCAGCCAGAGAAAGACAAATACCATATGATTCCACTCATAAATGGAATCTTAAAAAAATGAATGAACAGGGGCCCTTGGTGGCTCAGTCGGTTAAACGTCTGACTTTGGCTCAGGTCATGATCTCACGGTTCATGGGTTTGAACCCCATGTCAGGCTCTGTGCTGACAGCTCAGGACCTGGAGCCTGCTTTTGATTCTGCATTTCTGTCTCTCTCGGCTCCTCCCCTGCTCACATTCTGTCTCTCTCTCAAAATAAATAAAGAGTCAAAAAAAATTTTTTTCATAAATAAAACCCCAAAGACTTAAAAAAAAATGAACAAAAACCAGAATCATAAGTATAAATACAGAGAACAAACTGAGGGTTATCAGACAGAAAAGAGGGTAGGGGATTAAGCAATATGGGTGAAGGGGAGTGGGAGACACAGGTCTCCACTTATGGAATGAGTGAGTCATGGAAACAAAAAGCAAAGCATGAGGAGTCAATCAATGATACTATAATAATGATATAATGGGACAGATGGTAGGCATACTTGTGGTGAACATAGTAAAATGTATAAACTTGCCAAATCACTAAGTTATACACCTGAAGCTAATGGAACATTGTCAACTATACTCAAAACAAACAAACAAACAAAAAACAACAACAAAAAAAAAACAGCATCATATGGTAGTATGGGGATGGGAAAAAAAAGAATTGGAGGTATATGTAAATGATAAAAATGTATTTGCATTTTCTCATATTCACTCCATTTTTTATCTAATCATCTGCATTTAAAATCTAAAACCTCTCCAGAGAGAACTGTTTGCTCCCAGTCCTTCCAGGTACAGTTCTGCTAGTTATTGCATAGGCTAAATGCAGGAGTGGAGAGAAAGGCACAACATCATCTAACAGGAGTCAGCCCTGAAATCATCCTTCTAAATCTACTCTCTCCCTCCTCAAGTAACTGCATATATCTTCAATTGCTAACTTTACATTTCTTGAAATGGGGGTGCAGGAAGAAGAGTTTCCAGGAAAGCCATCAGTATAAATAAGAGTTAAAAAATTAAACTGGAGGGGTGTCTGGGTAGCTCAGTCGGTTAAGTGCTAATGTCAGCTCAGGTCATGATCTCATGGTTCATGAGTTCGAGCCCCATGTCAGGCTCTGTGCTGACAGCTCAGAGCCTGGACCCTGCTTCAGATTCTGTGCCTCCCTCTCTCTCTAGCCCTCTCCACTCGCACTCTGTCTCCCTCTCTCTCAAAAATAAAAAATAAACATTAAAAATTTTTTTTAAAAATTTAAACTGGATCCATAGTTCATGGGCTTCTCTAAAACTCTTTCCTTCTCTTGCCTCTATTACTATTCCAATTCCCTAAACCACTCTAGATATGGTTCAAAAAACTGAAAGTTCCTCTGATGACAGGAATTCAGCCTTGAGTGTTTTTTTTTTAACTTTTGACTGGTTTTATTAAGCGATGATTCAAAAATGTAACCCGGTGTACATTTTTGACATGTTAAGAATAAGGGGTACACCACACGGTTCAGGTAAGACTTAAACAAACTGCATTCCATAATTCTGATTAAATGCAATCATGGATTATAATTTATCATGCAAGGCAGAAAGGTTAATTACACAGACTATGTAAGCAGCATATAGCTGCATGTTTATCAATTCAGATTTTATCTGGTGTATGTAATTTATAAGAAGAAAAAAAGATTGATTTATAAGAGTGGGCTGAATTTACCACTTTGGTCCCCTATACTCTAGTTAAATAGAGCTCCTCTCCTCAAAAATAATCTCAATTTGTCCTGGTTTGACAGATTATAATGAATATGCTCTTTCCTGTGCTGTTTGAGAATTATCCCATTTGGGGGGAAACAAATGCAGTATGGCAGTGAATGCTAACTTTAGATACAAACTAGAACCACTTGAGAAGCTTTAAAAAAAAATCCCATTGTTCAGGCCATGCTCCATGTAGTCAAATCAAAATTCCTAAAACTAAAGCCACAGCATGAAGCATTTTTTTAAAGGTCCCTCAGGTGATTCAGAGGGCAGCCAAGGTTAAGAACCACTGAGGTGGAGCTTCTACCTCCACTACCAACCTTGACAATGTTCATACAGGTTATTGATATTGATCAGTTACTAGTCAATCACCTCAATTGACTAAAATGGTCATGCAGACAAAATTTTTTAATTATTAAAAATACTTTGTTAGGGGCACCTGGGTGGCTCAGTCAGTTAAGCGCCCGACTTTGGCTCAGGTCATGATCTCACCATTCCCAAGTTCGAGCTTGGGAACTTTGGGCTCACTTTGGGCTCTGTGCCTCCCTCTCTCTCTCTGCCCCTCCCCTGCTTGTGCTCTCTTTCTCTCTCAAAAATAAATAGACATTAAAAAAAAATTTTTAATACTTTGTTAAGTGTCTGCACAAGAAGTGTTTGCTCAAATCTGCTTAAGTAAGTTGAAGAAGCAATTAAATATATATTTGCACATACATATACACAGATTTATAATATATAGATTATATATATAATTCAATTCAAATATACAGGTATTATTATTTAAAAGTTCAATTCATTACTGTAAACATAAGAAACCATAATTTGTTAATACAACTTCCAGGAAAAGAGAACTTTTGAGTGTTTCAATTAAACTTATCCTTTACCATGTAGGTTCAATCCCCTTTATGCATATTTAATATTTTTAATAAGAACATACGCCTTGGATAAAGGATTTTGAAATCAAAAGAAATATATATACTAACACTGAAATACACACAGTAAAACCTCTTTTATAAAAGCCGCTTTAGAGAACCGAATCAGTATGCAGAGGGCAGATGTTCCTTTAATATAGCTCTGTGGTTCAGGACATCTCTAAAACCCTGGATCTATTTGTAAAAAAAAAAAACAATGTGAAGTGTGTGTTTCCACATAATTCCCCAGTAACATGCATTTTTGTTGAGAGGAATGATGGCTTTGATGAGGTACCTAAAATCAGTAAGAGGAATCTACTCTGTTAAGGGCAGAATGTCATTCTGCAATTGCAGGTGTTACACATTATAGGATGGCATTTGACACACAGCATATCTCCCATCTCTGTGAAGACAGTTGAGCATAGTGGACTATATCTGGATTCTGACAACTTGGATTTGAGTTTTAGCTCTGCAATTTACTTGCTGAGTAAATGCAGCTTTTCAAGTTTCAGGTTTCTGGTCTATAAAGTGATGATAATAATGTGTCCTACCTATATAATAGAATTGTTAAAAAGTTTTAAATCAAACAATTATTTGTAAATTCTAATCCTCAAATAAAAGACAAGAAAAGATTCAGCATAAAAAGCAAGCTCTGCTTTGAGTAGACTGTTAGCTTCCAGGCCAACCTTCATGAACTCCTATGTAAGTAAAAAAAAAAAAAAAAAAAAAAAAAAAGATGCTCAAGCAAGATGCTGAAAAAATGTTTATGCATGATTTAAGTGAGTTTGGGGGAATAAAATTGACATGTCTGAGACTTTTGTGACAAGGAATGACACATAGATTTGTGTGCTTGGAGGTATCTTTCCCTCTTTAAAAGAACAACTTCAGTTGAGTGAGATCCTGGTACAGTGATGATTAACAGATAATAGTAGGAAACAAACCAAGAAGCAGGGAGAGACCAACACTCCTTCATGAATCTTCTTGGTGAAATCTCCAAAAGAAACATGGACCAAAAGAAAAAGAAACATGTAATCACTGAGAGCATCTATTTGGGAACACTCATAAGATTCTCTCCGGGGACTTCCAAAAACAGCTGAGGACATTTTAGGTGTATATATGGACTAGTGGTGAAGTTTATACTCTCTTAGCAGGAAATATGGAGGGAGCAAGAAACCCTGCTACATCTAATATCATCACTGAAGAAACAACAATGTTATAATGCATTCTGCTCTATTTTTCTTCTACTTCATATCATGGGTGCTTGTTTGTATGCAAAAATTCTAAATAAATTCAATTGTTTATATACTTCTGCTATTTGTAGTTTAACCAATTAAATAATTACTGTATTTTCATATAGAATGAAGCATATATCCCTGTGAAGATTATGCATGTTATATCTGCCTGATATGTCCTTCTTAAAAGAGTATTTCTAAAATATCTCTTTCCCATTTCTCCCTCCCTGCCTTTCTCTCCCTTTGTCCTCCCCCCACCACACTTGAATAAATATTAAAAGTCTTAAAGATTGATTTGACACTTCCTAGATTAAAGAAGGATTTGTTCATTGCCATACTTTAGACAGTATATTGTTCTACCATAGCATAAAAGCCACAGGTTGAATGAGGTTTACCCCTTACTCCTTATTTTTAAAACTGATTTGTGCTTTTCTTTAAGGAAGAGATTTTATTTAACAGGATTATTATCAATGTTATAAGTACCTTTTTTCTAATGTCTGATGACAAAAGATTTCCTGTTTGTAGATACTTTTATAAGGTTTTGATCAAAACATTGTAGTATCCGTGTATATAACAATCAAAAATGTTTTCAAGGACAAATGAATATGACTTGAAATCTTAGCATTGTCTTTAATACCATTTTCTCCTTCTTCCAAACTCTAATTTTTCATCAAGCATTTAGTTTTCTTCTTGATTTCTTGCCTGCCTCATCTCTGTGTGCACACAAACCACAATGCTCCACATTGCTGTGCCTCACACTTCCACTTCATCTTCCATGATTGATATCTCCCCTTTGCCCAGGGAACTGTCATGATTAAAGCAAGTTCAAGCATTATGTCTTTTATGAAGGTTTCTTAAATTTCCATCTTCACTATCAGGTAAAATTAACCACTCCTTTATCTATGCTTCTTTGCAACTGCCTGATCAGTCTTCTTCCCATGTATGGACAAAAACCTCATGAATTCCATAAAATGTCTGGTATCCAGACTGGAACATGTGCCAACCAGCAATTTGATACTTCATCAAACTCACATTGTTTAATATTTATTTTAAAATAATAGGAAGAAATTTCCATTAATTAAACTGTATATACTTTATGTTCAAAATAAAGACTTATGTCATATGCACATAACATTTTAACTCATACATAATTGGAATTGTTTCTTTAAGCCTTCTCATCACTTATAATTGAATAGCATCAGGCAACATGTTTACATGTTCAGCAAACTTCTGTATCTTCCTAATTCTTGCTTCCTTTTGTTCAATCATTTAATAACCAGATTTTAGCCAGGCATTATATTTCTTAGACTGGTATACATATAGATATATGGCTTAGACTGGCTACATATAGATATAACAAAAAGCCTTGTCTAAAATATCCTATTAAAGTTTTTGTTCTGGCTTTCATTATGTTTCATCAAAATACTTTCTAACGAGTCTATGCTTTTAATAGTTGCATGTCCAGATAACACCACCAAAGAATATAAATAATTATCAATAGGATAAATAGTCACTCTTAATTTTAAATATGTAAAAAGCTATATATGACATTATTTTCAAGATTCTCGATGACCATTTAGATATTCACAATAAAATATATTTCATACTTTATGTATTGTTAACTGTTTAGGTTTTTATTAAAGAAGTTTTTAGCATAAAATTCAAATGGTATCAGTATGGAAATAAAGTCATTCTAAGATAGCCAGTTCTTAAAAATTGCCTTTGAGAGATGCGTTTTTCTAATTGAATTTAACCTGAAGTGTTGATAATCAACCTAACACAAATCTAACTGTAATCAGAAAGCTCCCTCTATTCTGATAAGTTTCTCACTTCACACTCCTTTGATGACCTTGGTCTGCTCCATCTCTAACATAAATCTTGCACTTAAATAACCTCGTGACCAGGTCATGAAGCTAAATGGCATACTGGAACAGGGGAGCGGGAGAGTTCAGCAAACTTCTGTTATCTTCCTAGTTCTTGCTTCCTTTTGTTCAATCACTTAATAACCAGATTTTAGCCAGGCAGAATATTTCTTAGACTGGTATTTTCAAACTTACTCCTATTGCTTTACTTTTCCCAATTTAAACAAAAATTAATGTAATGTTTAATAATGTTACATATTTAGTATCCATAGTCCTTCAAAATATAGATTATCTCTCTCCACCTGTAAGTCCATCATTTTGATAGTTAACAGTTACAAGTCCTTAGTGGCATGGCTGGCCACACATTTGGCACAGATCCTGAAAATCCCAGAACTGATGCAATGGAAAACTACCTAAAGTTCAAAAGTACAAGTTATAGAATTCTCATATGTGCCTTAAAGCTTATCTAGTACAATTCTATAGGATATTTTGAGGGCATGTGGTGGGCAGTGTCTGTGTTGTTATGAGACTTTGACAAGGAAAAGAAGGGAGTGGTTGGAACATACAGTTTTGGGAAAGGAGATTCTAAAATTACAAAGTATTTTTAGTCACATAGCATTTTTTGGTCACATAACATTTCTTAAAATACCAAAATAACATTGGAGTAAGACATAAAACGTCTGTTTATTTTTAGAGGTTTTTTTAATTAGTTTTAAAGTTCAGTTATTTCAGTGATCTGGTTTAGACTCAATAATTTTCATAGATCAAGAGACTAGACTAAGATCCTGACACTCTTTAGTGATGTAAGAGTCACAAACCGAACATTTAAGCACCTAGGCACCAAGAATTACTGAGAGATTTCTGAGGAATGAAATGCCTCTTCACCTCTCAAAAATTCTGATGAATAGTTAAAACAGATAAGATTTTACAGATTATACACTGTGGCTGCAGTGCACATAGATTGTTGGTATACTCAGAAAACTGGAAACATGGCCAAAATTAGAACTGAGATATACTTTCTGCTATAGCATACTTTCCCAATATAAGAGTTAAAACCACATACTGTTTCAGCATTTATACTAGAGGAAGATTTTGAGGTAAAAATAATTTATTATTTCCCATTTTACATATAACAAAATATAATCTCAATGGATGAATGCATAAACAAAATATGGTATATACACTCAATAGGATATTATTCAGCCTTAAAAAGGAAAAAATCCTGTCACATGCTACCACATGGTAAACCTTGAGGACATTACGCTAAGTGAAATAAGAAGCCAAATATTGAATGATTCCACTTATATGAAGTATCCAAACTAGTCAAATTTATACAAACAGGAAGTAGAATGGTGATTAGTAGGGGCTCAGGAGATGGAGAAATGAAGACTCCATTTAACAACACTAAACTACACTTAAAAATGGTTAAGGTGGTAAATTTCATGTTTTTGTCACATAAAAATAAATTCAACCTCAATGATATATAAAACTAGTTAGTAACTGACAGTTAAGACTTGGACTGTGATTGAAAATCTCAAATTTTTTTACCCTGGATTCCTCTGTGCCAATTATTTCTCCAATAATCTCTGTGTGGCTGACTATATTGCCTACAAGACTGTAAACCTGTGTCAACCATGCATCAGCATTCCTATGCAAGACAATCAGAAATGGGCAAACGCCCTTGTAGAACAAAACCTGAGGAAGCAAAACCCCCATCTTGCCATACTTGGAACCCAACATTCCAAGTGAAAACATTAAAACTATCTTTTTTTAACACTGAAAACAAGTGATCAGTATGGTGTGATCACAAAAATAGGTCATTGGTCCACTGACTTGACCATTTCATTCCCTTTTATAATGGTTACTTTCTGTTATGGAGAAATAGCCATTGAAAGGTAATGCTTGGTAGGTACACAGCCATCTCCAGGAAATGAGGCCTGAGGACATGCTTTACTCATGGGGTGAGAAAAAGTTAATTTTCATAGCCCTCCACTCACACCAACATTTTATCTGTTGGCATGTTTACAAGGAAAGTTGGAAATCAAATAAAGGATAATTGCCCATTCTCAACAGGATGTGGCAACTTTCATCTATGATCCTTTATTTTCAGGCTTCAGCAAGGCTTCCCAAATGAGCTAAATGAGGAAGGATTCTGATGGAGGAATGATGTTAAGACCTTAGTCTGTGTTCCTCCCAGATGCTAGATTAATTGCTGTAATATAAACGCGCAGCACAATGTGTTCTCCACTGATTTCATCCACTTATCTAGGGCCTGTCTGTGATGATTTCCACTAATAGCCAAACAGTGCCCTGAATAACTCACTGAGTTGTACAAGATTGATCCAAATTTGAATAAAGCTTGTATCTGGTAAAGTTAAAAAACTATTAGGATCATTCCAATAAATGCTGATAATTTTCTCCACTAGATAGTAGAATATGCCATTGTTCAATCTTTCTTGAGTGCTTAGTAACATCACTTTTCTTACAAGGATTTGTCTTTGGGGTGCACAGGTTTTCTAATAAGGGAGTAGGCATACCTTTCATGAGGACACAAGTATTGCTACATTATGTGTTTTTGCTGTTGTTATTGTCATTACTGTTTTCTTTTAAATAATTTCTGTTTATGATATCCAACTTCCCTTGGAAATTTTGCCTCACTCCATGAGGTTGGGCTACAGGGAAACTTGTGTGGCATGCCTAAGCTACATCCAAAATCAGATTTCTTTTCCAATATTGACCAATATTGATCTTTGGATCAAGCCAGGGGGCTGAAGTTCTTTTTAAAACTGAATCTGTTCCTTTGAGAAACTCGATTCCTCAAATAAATATAACAATACTAGATCCACCCTGCCAGGCCCCTGGGTACAAACACAAGAATTCTTTCAAAAGCCTTCTACATAGGGATGTAGGACCTAACTCTGGAACCATTGGGAGGCTGATGACTTTTTAAGTAGAAGGAATCTAACAGCAGAAATTAGAATGGATCAGAAAGGGAAAAGTTTGGAGGCAGCGAGGCAACTTAGTAGGCCATAGTAATCGCTCAAGAAAATGAGGTCTTGAACTAAAATAGTGACAGTGGGAATGGAGAAGAAGAGATGGATGAAAGGGCAATCACAGAGATAAAACTGGCAGGTTGTGCCAAACTAGTGAATGTAAAATACAGAGTAGGAGGAATTTTATCAGTCATCTTCCTAAAGTGGAAGTAAAATCATATTCCTCATCTGCTACATCCCTGCAATAGCTTCCCAATACACTTGGAGTCTAAAAGTCTTAAAAGGCTTAATATAATCTGGCCCCAGCTCATTTATTCAACTTCACTGTTCCTCAACTTCATTGCTGTCCAATTTTTTTTTTTATATATAAAGCTCTAGCATCACCGGATTTTCTTTCCTATCTCAGTGCCTACGCACTTGCTAGTCCTTTCTGCTTGGAACTCTTCCCCTAGGCTTTTGCATGACCATCATTTTCTTTCCACTGAGATCCCAACTCAGATCTCTTTCCACCTCTTCAGAAAATTATTCACTGTTATACATCCACATCTCAATAGTCACTTTTTACATTACCAGATTTGTCCTCTCTAGAGAACCTATGTACCTGAAACTATCTTGTTTTTGACATGATTATTGTCTGTCTCTCCATACTAGAATGTCAACTCCCTTGGGACAGGAATCCCCTTTATCACCAGTGCCTACCATGTGATAGGTTCTCAAAGAATACTTATTACTGATATACAGATATACATACACATATACATATACACTTACATATGTGTAAATGTGCATGTGCACACATACCATATTTTTAAATATACTTCACAGTAAAAAGTTATAGCTTGATATTAAAACTATCAGACTCAGATAGCTTGTGAATTCTAAGTGTGATTCCTGTACTGAGGTAAGAAGTATTAATTTATAAGTCTAATAATATAATCGTTACATATTGAACTCTACAAGAGCTAAAAATACTTTTGATAGAGGAGAATCTGATTGAGATAAAATACTCATCTAGAAATAAATTTCTAACCCAAAGCATCTAAAGAGAAGCAAAACGAATCTCAATCTCAATTTTAGCCCAATAATTTGTAAATTAAAAATCATATTTTGGAGACATGAAAATAAGGGAGGTGGCACGTTCAAACCACCCATGACCATATTATTCTGCTGGATTATTAAGTAATAAAATTAATTTCTCTAGTAGCAGTAGTAGGTAAAATTCAGATAAAACTAATTTTTGCAGAGGACCTTATTACTCCAACTAGATCTGATAGAGTCTATTTTATGAGGCAGAGGAAAGACGTTCAGGTTCTATAGCCCAAGCCATGTTCTTTATATATATCACAGGGCTATCAAAAGAGTTAAATGAGTTAATCATTTTTTTTTATTCTTAAAAAATTTTTAAATGTTTTTATTTATTTTTGAGACAGAGAGAGACACAGCATGAGCAGGGAAGGGGCAGAGAAAGAGGGAAACACAGAATCCAAAGTAGGCTCCAGGCTCTGAGAGGTCAGCACAGAGCCCGACGTGGGGCTCGAACTTAACTGCAAGATCATGACCTGAGCTGAAGTCGGACGCTTAACCGACTCAGCCACCCAGGTGCCCCAATGAGTTAATCATTTTATATCAACTTTATACCCCATTTTCAAATCATTTTTGAAGTTTCATTGACAGTCCAACATGGATCATTCTGAGTTCCACCTATCATCAGCAAAGTTCCAGGGACCTCAATGATTACTTTGTGTTAAAAGTAGCATTGGATGTGCTGGGGACATGGGGTAATTGATCATGACTGAACAATGTGAGCGCTACACAGTACCCACATTTTCTTCCTAATTTAGAACTCAATCATTTGAAAACAATTATATTAGTTGGGGGAAAAATGGCTCCTACTCAAAGAAAATGTATTCCATCAAAAATGGACTGGGGCGCTTGGGTGACTCAGTCAGTTAACTGTCCTACTCTTGATTTAAGCTCATGTCATGATCTCTCAGTCCTGAGTTTGATCCCTGCATCTGGTTCCTGCTGTCAGTGCAGAGCCTGCTTGAGATTCTCTCTCTCTCCCTCCGTTTCTCTGCCTCTCCCCTACTCTCTCTCTCTCTCTTTCTCTCTCAAAATAAAAAAAAACTTAAAAAAAAATTTTTTTAATGGACTCCAGACGGGGCACCTGGGTGGCTCAGTGGGTTAAGCTTCTGACTTCAGTCCAGGTAATGATCTCATGGTTCATGAGTTTGAGCCCTGCATCAGGCTCCGTGCTTATAGTGCAGAGCCTGGAGACTGCTTCAGATTCTGTGTCTCCCTCTCTCTCTTTCTGCCCCTTCCCCGCTCACACTCTGTTGCTCTCTCTCTCTCTCTCAAAAAGAAAGTAAACATTAAAAAAAATTTTTTTTTAAATGGACTCTGGGCAATAGAATAATTGCTCATCAGATCTATGGATCTCACTACTGGGTCGACACTTTCCAATGCTGCCAAAATTGGATGGGCACATGACAACACCGACCAATCCTATTGCTTTTCTTTACCATGGTGCACCTCTGCCTGCAGGGCTTCTTCAATGATCTTTGACTTACCGAGGCTGTGGCAGCAATGGCATGAACATTAAAGAGAGGAATGGCACCTGTCCTCAGGGAGACTTCAATGAAAATAAGCCTCTTGAGCTCTGTTTAATGGCACGTCCTATTTCAGCTCCAGTAAACATACACTAAGACTATGAATTCTGAGAAATATAACTTACATTGAAGCAACTTGAAGATGAGGTAAATCATTCCAGTGATGTAGCATTAAGTTCAAATGAGGAAAATATACAAGGTTATTAAAGAAGTTTTTTTTTTCAAAGAGTCACAGAGGTAACCACTTTGAGTATTTGATAATCATTTGAACCAAAATTCGATTCCATCATGGACTAGAAACACAGTTTCATTAAAATAATATTACAGTGATGCTTTTGTATAAAATGTTAGTTTATCACATATCAAAAGTAAAGCAGGAATGTCACAATTGTTTGCAAAAGAAAAAATATTTTCTTTACAAAATCTTTGCAGAGGCTGGCATTTTATTCAAAAATGTATTATTTCAAGTCAGTCATTATAAAAGCAATTTACTCTTCAGGATAAAGAATTACAGGAATATTAAAATAATTTAATACTTTTTAAAATATTAGTGAACTATCCTCGTATGCTCATATTATCTTATATGTGAACATATGTTTACATAATTTATATAATAATTCACACATTTTCAGTATTATATATTTTACCTAACATTACTCATTTTCAATAGTTTTATGTAATCTTCATAATTTTAATAGCTCCATGCTATTTTATTCTTCAAGTTTTTCTTTTCATATATGTTGTCCTTTTCTAATATGGTTTTGAAATATAGATCATATTCTCTTTTGATGTTTTAGAATGAATTGAAATATTTAGTATCATTCAGATTAATATAACATCTGATAGGCATTACTCATTATTTATTAACTTATAACCACATTATCAACCACAAACTTATTTTTGTTCTCTTTATTTAAATAAAAAAATTCAATTGGGGATTTTTGCATCTGAAACCCATTCCACTCCAAGCTTACTACTTTGTAGTAGGTAATAAAGTTTAGTATTTGCATAATAAATTTTTTATCTCTTATGTTCTGCTTTTGTTATAACAAGTGAATCAGAAATAATTCCTTTCATTTACTAGGGTCATGTAAGTAAACATTAACTCACACACACATACACCTTTTATCATGTTATCTCTAAAATGAATGGTTGTTTTCTTTTGTAATCTTAAAACCACATTCCGGCAACCTTCCTAATCAAAATTTTTCTTTCCCCTTTTCCACATACCCAACTACCTTAACCTCACCTCAATTTCATTTTTCTTCTGGAATTCTAAGATTTCCTTTAAATAACAGCCACCAAAAAAAAAAAAGATATGTATATAGTAAGTATTCTGAAAGTTTTTAAGTCAGAGAATCTGTTTCACTAGTCCTCACCAGCTGAAGAGCTTTATTGGAATACGCTTTTTCCTTTAAAGGTTTTTTTTTCTAAAAAAATTGTTTTTAATATTTATTTTTATTTTTGAGAGAGAGAGAGAGCACAAGCTGGGGAGAGGCAGAGAGAGAGGGAGACACAGAATCTGAAGCAGGCTCCAGGCTCTGAGCTGTCAGCACAGAGCCCAATGTGGGCTCAAACCCACGGACTGTGAGATCATGACCTGAGCCAAAGGTGGACACTCAACCAATTGAGCCACCCAGGTGCCCCTTTCTTTAAAGGTTTTAAAGTTATTATTCCATTTTCACTTTTACTGATTGGTGAAGAGAAGAAATACAACATTTTCTTGACTTTGGTTTCTTCTGTACAAAAGCGTAAATGATGATTTTGTATTTTAAGTTTAGAGACATTTAAAGACTGCATTGCTGGTGAGATACTTATGTACTTATTTTCTTAAAGACCCATGTTTAGACAATGTCATAAACTTATCCCACCTGCTCAAAAGAAATTAACTGATGATCACAGATATCTACAAAACATGACAGGGCTTTTATTAGTAACTACCTTCACTGCATTATATATGCAGAGTTTTGGTTCTCTGTCAATGAAGGTATCTTCTCAAATACTTTGTACGGTTTCATAGTTTCTTTTATTCCCACTTTTTGCTCCATATCTTCCCAGCTATTGTGAGATTGAGGAAATACCCTTACAACAAATACCTCTACAAGTAGAGGTCTACAGCTTTATTTCTCTTAATGAGTAATAAAGACAGACATAGAGAAATGAAGAGCAAGGATGAACCATTGGGTTACATACCAAGGAGAAAAGACCCAGCTGTTAAAAGGACCTATTGATTAAACCATCCATAAATGAAGAGATCAGTGGTCCAGGGTCATTGTTTTGTGTCCCAGACACATTATCATAGGCAGAAATGCTTTCTTCGCTACCAATTTTGCTTTTGTTGATTTTCTCCTCCACTGGAGAAGCTAGAATAGAGGGGCTACTTTAAAGGTTGGTATGGTCAGAGGTGCCTGGGTGGCTCAGTCAGTTAAGCATCTAACTCTTGATTTCAGTTCAGAACATGATCTCACAGCTTGTGGGATTGAGCCCTGCATCCAGTTCCACATTGACAGCATGGAACCTGCTTGGGATTCTCCCCCTCTTTCTTCCCCACTCTCCTCCTCTCTGTCTCTCTCTCTGTCTCTCTCTGTGTGTCTCTGTCTCTCTCTAAAAATAAGTAAACTTAAAAAAAAAGGTTGGTAGGGTCATTAAAGCCATCTACAATAGCCTTAAAAACCTATATGTACATTATCTCTTTTCCTCACAAAGTCTAAGTCAAGCACAGAAACTCTTGAATAAGAAATTTTCAGTAGGATAAGAGATCATAGTACTGCCTACTTCTCTCATTAAACCGATTACAGGAAAAACTGAGCACAGAGGTCTGAAGAGGTAATTGAGACATTTCTCTACAACTGAGATGAAAAATATTCAGTGTGACCTTCAATGCTTTTCTGGAAGACTTCTGAATTCCCTAAATACAAAACGTATTACAATATAAATATAATGCACTTGCCCAAAGTTCCCAGAATTATAGGGGTTCAAGTAAAAACTGTAAGATTTCAGGTAGATTTCATTTTCAGTTCACCTAGTCTTCTCTAACTACCATCAAGTCTTGCAACAATAATGTGGATATGTCAAGCCAAAACATTTATTAGACCAAATCACTTAGATATGTATATTTCCCATGTACTCAGTAACAACTGAAGGTGTCGCTGAAGCAGAAAAAAAGATTTAAACATCATTCTAGTTTTGAATCCATTTTGGGGGAGAAAACTGTGATTGGAAGAGAGGAGTAAAAGGAAGCTGGGGGTACCTGGACCTGAAGAAACTGGAGAGAGAAAGGAACTACCAATAAAGGTTCCAGTAAAGGAACAGGATCTTTGGCCACAAGACCCAAAGGGTGAGTGGAAGAAGCTCCGTACTTGGAGATGCTTGAGAGTGAACCACCCTAATTATTGTCTGAAAGCCACTCAGTGTCCAATAGTCCTGGATACTTGTAAGTGCCCCACCGTGAAGGCACAAATGCTTTGTATTAAGATGGGAGCTTGAGGGGCGCCTGGGTGGCGCAGTCGGTTAAGCGTCCGACTTCAGCCAGGTCACGATCTCGCAGTCCGTGAGTTCGAGCCCCGCGTCAGGCTCTGGGCTGATGGCTCGGAGCCTGGAGCCTGTTTCCGATTCTGTGTCTCCCTCTCTCTCTGCCCCTCCCCCATTCATGCTCTGTCTCTCTCTGTCCCAAAAAATAAAAAAAAAAAAAAAAATAAAAAACGTTGAAAAAAAAATTTAAAAAAAAAAAAAAAAAAAAAAAAGATGGGAGCTTGAAGAGAAAATCTTTCCCCTGTCCAAGGTAGGTAGAAGTTAATACCATTTAAGAAACTTCCTGATGGTAGAAGAAACCATGGACAAATGCTACATTTTCAAACACATTCAAACATTTTTCATAGTTGAATCTTTATTGTATATATATATATTGTGTACTTTTTTAAAAAATAAACACCTTTTCTCACTATCAAAATTTCTTCCTATAGCATGCCTAGTGGCCATATAATGTTCTATTCCATCAATTACTAAAAACTATTGCCTTATTTGGCTATTAACGAACATAAAAGCCTGAGATGAACACTTTAAAACATAAATACTGGAAGATTTCTCCAAGGTAGGTTTTGGAAATTTAATTACTGGTGAAAGAGGATGTACAACTTTATACTTGCCAAAATGTTTTCTAGAAGAGTCTTAAGAAATTCTTCTCCCATCAGGGCCTATGTGAATGACCTTATCCTATCAACATAAGCACTGAATACCAGTTTCTTTTAATATTTTTTGTTGTCAAAATGGTATTTCTTATAGTTTTAATTTATAATTATTCATGAGATTGAATATTTTTCATACATCCATTATATGTGTGTATATCTTTTCTGACATGTTTCTGCACAAAGAATCTCTTATTGATTTATGTGAGTATATCATATATCAAAGGATAGAAATTCTTTGCCTATTTCTTGTTATAACATTGCGCCATTTATTGTTCAAACTTTAATTTCATGACGATTTGACATCAAAGAGTCCTTTATCCCTTGACATTTTCTCCTTTTGTTTCTTTCCATTATACTCAGACACCAAGTAAATGCCTAAATAATTATTACCCATACAGAAATCAAATAAATACCTAAATTAAATAACAGGCTTTGCTATTTTTTTCATGCTGTAACTTAATTTACCTGGATTTTTTTATGTATTAAATACTGTTGTATAACAAACCACACCAGGGTAACTCATCTCTGCTCCAAGTAGAACAGCAAGGCAGCTAAGGAGATGCACTACCAGGATCCTGTTTTCAAAGGATTGGCTACCCAGTTGTGGGTTATGCAGTCAGCAGACACCTCCAGCTGTCAGCTCCTTCAGAGTCTACCTCAGGTATAGAAAACTACTTTATGTGAGGTCACATCCTTTCCAGAACAGCTCAACCTGATGACTGAGCAAGGGACGGACCTGAAGGTCTGGCCATTTTAGCTCTATCATGAACAAATTTGATGGGCAAAACTCACTATAGAGTTTCACATTTCATTGGCAAAGGCTTCATCAGATCTTTGCGGTAGTTTAGATTCTTCCTGTGCCCAAACCCCCCTCTCACACAGATGCTGAACTCTACTAACTACCTGCAACATTAATTCTATTTTGGTGTATGCTTCCAGAGAACCTAACCAGCAGTAGGCAGCTCAACTGAGTGTGGAAGATCCTCTTTTAAGATGGCTCACTCCTGTGGCAGATAAAGTAAAGCGGCTGATAAAAGAGAGCTCAGCTGGACCTGAGGACTGAGAGCTCTAATTTCTCTTAATGTGGTCTCTCCAAGGGCTGTTTGGGCTTCCTATGGCATGGTGGTTTGTTTTTATAAGACACAATATGAAAATGCATATTCTGTTTTTGTAAAGTACAAAGCTGAAGTATTTTTCATCAGTGTATCAATTATATTGTCCAAAATCTCTATACATTTTTGGCTGCCCTGTATAAAAGAGAGAATTTCTGCTTTTCAGCTTTAGAATGTATTTGATATGTATATTCCCTACGAATGTATATTCCCTACGAATGATACCCATTTGATGACAAACTGAGCCCTTTGACACAATACTATAAAACTAAAGTAAAACTGTGTTTGTGGTAGTTATCTCCAGTTACATGCATAATTTTTATTTAAATCTTCACCTGTGTTAAACAATAATTTTAATGAGTTAATGGCAGAGAATGAATGTTTATTTCATATTTAATATTAAATATAAAATTTCCAAAATGGGTATATAGCTTTTTGTAATTGTCACAAATCTTTGAAATCCCCGAGCATGTGTAACTGAAATCAAATGAATATTCAGCAACATACCTACTACACACAGATTGATAGGATGGGAATACTGCTCTTAACACACTAGAGGTATTACAAGGAAAAGAATGAAGTCCTTCTTCTTCACATGGGAATGTCTCCCCAGTACAGTGACTGTCATATTATTATGATTAAAACATAAAGGATACTTTACCTGCATTGTAACCAATATTATAATTCAGAATTTGAGATCTCAGCTTATGTATGCTGCCATTATTTATGAAGAGTCTTAATGGGCACAATACCTTCAGGAATCTTTCAGGGAAGATTCATGAAATTGAAATATCAATGGAGTTTTACTTCTTTAGCTCATAACATAGTTTTCAAGTTATCTCATATAATTAGATCATTTTGCATGAGGTAGACTATAACCATAAATGTTACTCACTACACTCGTTTTTAACATCTCCTGGGGAAAATACTCTGTTTTTAAAAGACACCATGTTGCTAACTAATGGTAGCTTATGTAATTCATTATGACTTTTAGATGTTTTTCGAAAAAACTCGGATCTAGCTCCTCATTATTCATTTTATATTTTATGATGTGGTTTTTGTTCTCTGAGTGTACTAGAATGTCCTTATATTTGTTTCTTGCTCATCAAGGTCTTTTAATTCTGTTCCCAGTCTCCAGGAGGCTGATGCTTCTGCCCACCACCACCCATGCATTCCATCCTACCTTATCATCAAGATGTTCTTTCATGTAAAACTTAATGAAGGTGCTGACTTACATGCAAGTCAGCCTAACAATGTCTTTGAAGTACCTGCTGGGCATACAGCATAGTACTGAGGTTAAAAGAAAATACAAAGGAAACAAAGGATATAGTTCAGCTCTTTAAAAAGACTGTACTTGAGATGAAGAAAATAACAGAAATTGAACCATATTTTCCCAAGGCAACAACTTCATCCATTATGTCTAAGTGCAGATTCCAAGTGAAAACTGAGTATACATTAAATGCTAAGAAATTAATGGTATCATATGTGAGATCTGTCAGGGGAGGTCAAAATGCATATTACTGATGAGGGTGTTGAATTAGGAAGGAATTAGTCCTTCTTTAAAAGCTACTTATTATGCCCCGTTTCATTTTGACTCTGAACAATAAGTTGCGATCCTTTTTGTCTAAAGCCTACACAACTGTGCATCTATAAAACTGTTCTTCAAGATCCTCATGTGCTATAGAAAACATGCATATATTATATGTATGTATATATAAAACTAAAGTCGATAAGTTAAGAGAAATAAAGAACTAATTGTGAAAATTTCCATACACTATCCTAATTCACTAGAATAGATTATATAATATTGATACATTCTATAACAATTAACTGTAATTTTAGGCATTTGGAATGTTAAAAAAACATCCTAACAGTGCTTGTCCTGCTGAGGTTTCTGAGATGCCTCCTCCAGCTCAGAATTTAATGACTGCATCTTCATGTGCCAAATTCTGTTAAAGATTCAATTCCTAACCTAGTAAACTCCCAGACTATACAGTTTGGATTTGGAACTGTTCTTACCTCTAAGACAGAGGCCAACCAGTTCTCACTGGATTATATGTTGTATATCAGTCTGTGAATGAAAGGTTTTGTGCCCAGATAATTCTGGAAATGCTAAGTACAATATTTTTCTCTTAGAGAACTTTAGCATTTAAAGCTCTGACAAGCAACTCAGCTTTTAAAAAATGTATTTGACTCTGTTTAGCCCAGTATTTTCCAAACGTCTTCAGCCAAAGAACTCCATTTAGTATAATAACTGCTGACATTCTACAGAAACAGAGTTCCAAAGGATATTCATAGGGAAATATTGATCTATCAAACCTCCACTTAATAAACACTTAGCAAGCATTTTCTTCATGAAGTTAGTGGTTTTTTTTTATCTATGCCATGGAGGCAATTAAGATGAGTTAGGCATCACCTGTGTCTTCAAGAAACTTTCAAAGAGATGGAGGAAACGGAAGATTAAAAGCTAACTGCACTCTCAAGAAGAAAAAGTTCAGGGCCATGGTAGAGGTCCAAAAGAGCATACAGTTGGATTCCAAAGAAGGAAGTAAGTCCAATGAGATCAGAGAGAGCTTCAAAGACAATGTGGAATTATGAGGTCGGCCTCATAGGAAGATAATATTTTGCTATGTGGGAAGGTGATCCTACAAGGAGTTGATACCACAGGGAAAAGCCAAGAGGTTTTGGAAGGGTCAAAGAACAGATGCACTGGAATGTGCATAGAAGGGAATGAAGTAAAAAGTGAAACTGAATTAAGGTCAGATTGTTTTGGCACCCAATTTTCATATTTAAGGAGCACCTACCATATAACAGTAACTTTTGGGAAAGCAAGAGTTGAAATCAAGACTGACCATGTAAGCATAGTAGGTCAATAATTAAATCAAGATTTACAACACATTTTGATAAGATTTTACAACAGGCAAAGACTAAAAATCCTTAAGAGCAGGGAACCTTTGTACCACACACAGTGTCAAGATATGCATCCTAGAAGAATTAATAGTTGAAAAATGGAATGCTGAATTTTATTCTGTCAACCATGGAAAGCCATCTTAAGTTGTTTGTTTTTAAAGGGGGCAATTGGATTAGATCTCTCTTTTCAGAAGAACTCAGGGGCAATGTGAAAGACAGACTGGCAGAACAGACAGGAGGCAAAAGACCCAATTAGGAGTAAGCTATTGCATTACCTAGTAAAGTTTCTAGGCACCGAAGTTAGGGCAGGGTCAACAATTGAGAAGAGGAACAGATACATATAAAAGAAGCTCACCATGTTCTAATGACCAATTAGATGCAGAGTTACAGAAGCAAGGAAAAGAAACATTTTCCAATTTCCTATCTGTGATAATCAATTACAATTAATTTATTATTAGAAATGCATCTGATATATCAGAACAAAATATCAGTAGACATGGAATACAAATGGTCTAAAGATGCATCAATCACTTAATTTCATTCAGAGACACTTTTTTTCCCACACACACAGACATATTATTTTGTGTAAACAGTTACTATAATCCAGAAAGCCAGTCTGGTCATGATGAAGCAGAAGAAAACAATATAGTAGTTTCAATGAAATGCCCCAACAAGTTGTATTATCTCTGACCTTTTATTGAAAATCCATGAACCTCACTAGATACCTTTAGCTAAGAATATTTTCCTTTCAAATGCCATCAATTGATCACTGCCCAACAATTCCTAGGTACGTTTAATTTTGTGAGTGTCACAGCTTTATAGAATATTTTATAATGTTTAATTTTCAGCTTCTCTATCTTCATCCAATTTTTTCTGTTAAATGTATATAAATTTAGATTCTTGTGATCTCTTACATGTAAATCATCTCCTCTTTCTACTCAACTAACCACGAGCATTAACTCATTTAATGAATATTTATTATGATTCACTAGAAATATAAAACCTATTTAACAACTTTATTTTGGAATCAGACTGGTTCAATTCACTTAATCACAATAGTGGTTTTAGGACATCAAGGGTCAGAAATCTGTTAAAATTAGAATTACATGAGTTAATGCTTATAAAGGCACAGCCTCTGACAAATAATAAACAGTCCTTAGGTGTTAGCTATCCCCTATTCAAGACTATACTAAGCAATTAAGCACTGCTTAAACCGTCTGTGTAGGGTAGGGTTTCTTTCAACACTCAAATATCCAGGAAACCAGAGCTGGCATAGCTCATCTGAACAAAGGGGCATTCACAGCAGAGCTTGCCTAAAGCTGGTAGTTGAACTCCATGAACACAACTAAGCAACTTAGAGGGAGAGTGTCAAATGACCCTTTTTACTACCTTACCAAGACAGCAATAGAGACCTGAGGTGATATCTAATCATAAGTCTCTTACTTCATTTAGGACATTAAGAGAGAATTCCCTCTCTTAAAAATTTTAATCATCAAGTAAGCATAATTCCTGAGTAAAGAAGGATTTCTTCTACAAATTTGGCAGGCATTACAGTTTTTCCTGTCTTACTACAGGAAGGGGCACACACAGCTTTGCAATATCTTGCTTATGAATAATGGCTCCACTTCTATTATGACTTATGAGAAGCAAGAATTGCCATATGCCAATGCTGAAGAGCTCCTAGCCCCTTAGATTTTCTGAAAGATTATCACATTTTACTCCCTTGTGTCTTCCTATCAACTGGATCAAATGAATTCAGTAGTCTCTGAAAAGTCATAATCCTTCATGCAAAGTTAAATAGAAGTAAGGTGTGTGGGCTAGGCACTGTCTTCCTTGACAAGAGCTGGGAAAACAACCCACCCAGTAATCATGAAAAGGCATGAAAACCCAAAATTGTGAACAAGTTTAGATTTTCCTCAGTGGTACAGAAACCATCAATCACACATTTCACATTGGTCAAGAATGTGTACGATACATATGCCTTGTCTGTTTTTAATTTAAGCATCTCTACCTGATCTTTAATTAATTTTTTTGCCTAATGTCAAATAAGATGGAACCATTTTAGTTCAATCAAAATGAGCAAGTTCACAAATTAAGGAAGATTCCAACCTATCTCAATGTCTTTCAAGTATGATAATTTCACCGTTCATAAGCTTTGTCCTCCCAAATTTATGTCCCTTTGTGAGAGGGCCTTTAAAAAGTAAACAAAGTTAGGGTCTTGGTGTTCTTATGTGCTGGAGCCCTTATGAGTTAAGTTTCTTGACTTGTTTAGTCATTCTTGGCGAACTAATTCAGTGATAGAACTCAGTCTTGTTTTCCCCTCTTATAGTTCTAAGAGCATGTTTCAAATTATTTTTATGGTCATGGGTTCCAGTTTATAACTGCTGTCCTTTAAGACAGAATGACTTGTTTGACAGTTTGGCCCAATACAGTCACATGGTTTAATGAAGGTGCCTCACAGGCTGCTACGGAGGGAGAAAGAAAGAGAGGGAGAAAGGGGCAGAGGGACTGAAGGAAGGGTGGGAAGTGAGAGATGGACAGGTTCTCACCTTTTTTTAGCAGATTTTCAGGTAAAAATTTTTGTTGGAAAAAAAGATTCTAAGAATGAAACAGTATACAGGCCCATTTATAAGAAGAATATATTTCCTTGGCCCCTTCTAGTTCTAATGCTTGGTTATTCTGTGGTTCTGTGATACTCTCTCTAGTGTATGATTCTCAGTGTAGCATAGGAAAACACATGTTTCCAAGGTAATCTGTGTATAATTCTGTAGCCTGCTCCTTTAATCTGGGTATTTACCAACTGGTCTTTTCAGTTGATGGTTGTGTGTGTGTGTGTGTGTGTGTGTGTGTGTGTGTGTGTGTGTTAACATACATAAAATATTCATATATCTATAAATATTAAGTTGTCTTTTTTATCGTGAAAGAAATATGGGTTCCTATCTGACGCCTTCACATCTTAGGGATTTGTCATTGTTCAGTTTCAATAAAGGGTAGCAGGGTAACAGCATCCCTGGAGTGATTTAAAGTGCTTTCTTAAGTAACCCTGGATATAGAGGATCCAGATATGCACATTTGAGTGGAACTAAGGTAATCAGAAAGTATTTATCCATTCTTCACTGTTGTAGCTTGTTTGCCCTGAG
This sequence comes from Neofelis nebulosa, assembly GCF_028018385.1. NCBI lineage: Eukaryota > Metazoa > Chordata > Mammalia > Carnivora > Felidae > Neofelis > Neofelis nebulosa. The sequence continues at coordinate 37,669,379 of NC_080785.1, forward strand.
GTGCAGAGCCATGTGCAGTCTAGTTTAGATGACAGATTTCAGCTCTCCCTGATAAAAATATTAAAGTCTTTTTAAACATTAAAAAATCCTTAATGCGTTGTTATTGGCTCTTTTCCCTTTGTTAAGAAGAAAATATATTCCCTTATTATTTTTCTTTATGGAGTGGCCCACTTACAAGTAGTAAGTTCCCCAGAGCTATAAAAGTTCAATTTATGGGTGGATGATCAGTTTCAGCAATGTTATAAAAGGAATTCCTGTATTATATAATGAATTTCACTTAATAATCACTAAGATCCCATTTGTTTTATGATTCTATTATCCACCTTTTGTTTCTGGAAGTTCAAAAACTCCCACTTTCTCTCCATAGGTTACATCTCTTCTCTCACTCAGATATTAAAACTCTGTAATTTTATACTTTATAGTCCTCAGTGAAGACAGAGCCTCACTCCTATTTTAACTACTTTTTTCAACTGTACTTGATTTTTACTGATTCTTTTTTTTAAGTCACCTTCTCTACCGTAAGGTATAATATTAGATTTTTTCCAACATCCTTAATACTTTTTTCTTTGTTTTCTTGGATTTTTTTACCCTAATGTAATTCTATATCATGAGAACCACATGATAATGTGGGAAACCCATGAGATGTGCTGGAAACTCTGCCAAAAAGACTGAAAGGAGTAACTTATTCTGAAAATAACTGACTAGCATAAAGGCCAAGCCCTTGTCCCAGGCATGCAAAAAGTTACTTACACATCCCAACGTATTTCTCACAGCATCTGCAGGATATTATCTGGGTATATGGCTAGAGATACAAAACAATAAACAATGCTCAATATTGGATGAATGTCTTCATCCCAATTGTGAAAAATAAATTATTTCTGAACAAGTCCTCAGCCAACTGCAGAAGTACTAAAAATAGGATTCAATGGCAAACATCAAGAAGTGTGTTGAGACAACAGCTAAAAATGAAGGGCTCTCATCCTAGCTGGAAACCAAGGAAGGTAATCCAATGAAGGCAGAGGCAATACAGGGAAACAGTGTGATCTGTTGGGCACAGGCTACACCAGGGTCACCCCAGGTATCATGAGTATGATCTATCTAATTCCAACCAGGCATCCCATGCTCATCATGCATTCCTTGTCCTGGTAGAACTGACTCTGGGCACTGCTCATGTCTGAGCCTGGAATGAAAAACATCTGTGACTATAACTTTGCAAAATGTTTAAAAAAAAAAAAAAGGATTGAAAGTCTGCCCTATAATTTCACATGTTTGCCAAAATCAGCTTTCTAAACACTCATTTTATTTTTCAGGATTTTTTTAGGCCTTCTCTCAGAATCTCTAATTCTGCCAATTCATGATTGCTTATCTGAAGATTATGTTCCAATTTTAAATCCTTAAGCATTTCCCTGTTTGAGAAAATGAATTTAGGAATGACATCTGGACTAGTTGGCACTTCTATGTGGTCTTTGCTGCACTGCAGGAATTTACTGACAGGATTTGTGACCTGGGGCATCGATTTTTGACAAATGTTCATATGGTAAAAAAAACTCTCATCAGCACCAAGTTCTATGCTGAAGAAGTCTCAACAAGCTTCTCTGAAAAGGCTGGCTCATTTTTTCTCCCTTTATAGTTTTCCAATTAATTATAAACTCCAACTACAAAGTTACCCATTTTCTCCTCTCTTTCCTACCCAGAGTGGAATTCTCTAAAGTTACTTCTCTAGTCTTGATATAAAAAATCATATTAATAAAGGTTTATATTCTTTTTTAACCAGACATTTCAGTAAATCTTCCATTTTTGTACAGGAATGAAACATCAGACTGTACATTGCTTATTAAATTCTTTATGTAAAAATTTATAACGATTTTCCTAAAATTATTGTTAGTATGATGTTTAACCTCTATAAGTCTCAGCTTTATGATCTGTAAAGTCAGAATTTTGTAGTCGTACCTATCTCCAAGAGTTGTTGTGAGCATGAAATGAAATAATGTATGTAAAAAGGCTTAGCTGTCTATAATCTGTAGTATTACCATTACTACTGGTTCGTTTATCTCTAAAGTATGAACTTATTGGTTTCTCCTATTGTCCCTCTTCCCAGATGAAGCATGAGAGTGGGTTACCAAAACAGTGTGATGCAGCTATCCTGCATAAAAAGAAAGTAGCACTTCATGGCTGATGTTGGGAGGCTCACATGCAGGGCCAAAAATCTGAGACTCTTCTTAAAGGGTCATAAACCCAGTCCAAGTGGCACAAACTGAGAAGAGCAAACAAAAATGAGAAAGCAAGAAGGTCCAGCATCATGATGAGCTGATGGGTTTTGCTAAGCCAAGGAGAAAATAGACAACGTTCTTATAGAGTCTCTGCTCACAAGTGAACATCCATCCTATATCATCCCTAACACTGAAAGATTAGAAAATTCCTAGGACTTCTTTATCATACATAGAACAACAGTACAAACATGTATAACCTAGAATAGACAAGGCCAACTTTATGTTCTTAGCTAACCTTGACTCTTGGAGACATATACTCTTTTATCTTTAAACTTCTACTTTATTCAAGCAAAACTTGAGTTTTGAAAACTGGATATTTCAGAAGCACTCAGCAGGCCTGAGGCTTGTTGATAGATTTCAAGATCTTGTGGAGTACTTCAAACTGCAATTAATTATAACTCACTGTTCAGAAATTGTTATAAAACACCATTTTGTAATTGAATTGTATAAACATATATCCAATTTGCATTATGTTTGTTTTTAATGGTCTATAAATACTTAAATTCCATACATTTTCAAAGGTTTTACCTAAAACCTTAGTATCAATTCATCCATACTAATGTTTATAATCTAAAAGTTGTTGTATATATACCATCTAATGGTATTTGATTGTGGTTATCCCCTACTTACCCATGACCAAACCTTAAACATTGAAAGGTTACTTTACTAACTGGCCGGAGAGTCAACATTAGAACCAGACAAAAATAGCCAGTCTTTTTCCTGGGTCCCATTTATTTTCTTTTCATGTTCAAATATTACTTATAATATGAAGAAATTTTAGTAATAAATGTAGTCAAGCAACTACCATACCATATTGTAAATGTCTATCTCTTGTCCACTGTCTGACTGCCCTGTGGGATATTTGAAGTTAGAGTTTTACTCCCTGGGCTTAGCATCATACCTGAAACTTAGTCATTATTCAACTAATTAATTAGGAAATTGAAAATACAGTAGGACAAAATTGCTTCTAAACTATTAAACATTTAAACATTTTGAAATTTAAAACTAATTTATAATATGAACTCTGGAATTGGCATGATATCAAATGATTTATCTTAAATTTGTATTGCTTATGTTATATATACTCATATATGTAAATAGGAAAAATATTTATTGGAAAATACATTTAAAGGGGAAAGAGTTATAAATCTTTTAAACAACTCAAGAAGTTTTCATTTTTCACACCTTTCCTCCCATTTTTTTCCATAAAAAAAAAATCTCGAACAAGGTTAGACAGAAAGGCACAGATAATCCAAAGATAGCCTCACTATTCTCTGTACAGATAATGATAGCAAGGAAGAGAGAAGAAATAGAATCTCTCTGTTGATATACCAACCCAGTCTCAAGGATTTTTTAAAAAAGATATCACTAGGTAGAGAAATCAGTGCTTTTAAATTCAAAATCTGTTTTACCAGGATTGATTTAGATCAGAACAGAACTTGAAATGCCATAATATAGATTTCTAACACTTAGCACTATCTCGGCATAAAATGTGTCTTTTCACAGAGGAAACAAATAAGGGCCTTTTAAAAATTGTGTAAACAATTGTTAAGAAAACTGTCCCTGTAGGTATCTTCTGTGACTGTAAGCGGGAAAGCTGACTACAGTGTATCCACATGCTCATCAGGGCTGCCTTGATGGGGCTAGACAGAAACTTTTCCCCATGGGAAGCTGAGGAAGGCCTCTTGGGTCACTGCTCCCTGGAAGACTTACTGAGACCTCTATCACAACTACATAACAATCTTGGTCATTCCCTCTGCCCAACCTCCCTCCCTCTGTGACAGGTGCTATTCCCAGGGCCCTTCTCGGTAAACCCACTGTACACGGGTCTCCATCTCAAAGTCTGATGCAGGAATCCACCCTAGGCCACCTGGTAAGCCATGTATTTCCTCCCACCGGTAATATTGTTCACTCAGCACTCTAGAAAGTAACAATTTGCCTTGTATGAGCCTGGTAAGGCTCTGAAAAACTTCATTTTCTGGCATTAAAAGGCAGACATGAACGGGGCGCCTGGGTGGCGCAGTCGGTTAAGCGTCCGACTTCAGCCAGGTCACGATCTCGCGGTCTGTGAGTTCGAGCCCCGCGTCAGGCTCTGGGCTGATGGCTCGGAGCCTGGAGCCTGTTTCCAATTCTGTGTGTCTCCCTCTCTCTCTGCCCCTTCCCCGTTCATGCTCTGTCTCTCTCTGTCCCAAAAATAAATAAAAAACGTTGAAAAAAAAAAAAAAAGAAAAAAAAAAAAAGGCAGACATGAACAATTACCTAAGCATTTTGGCAAGAATCAACAAAAACATTTCATTAGTATTGACACTGCTGTCAGCATGTCAGGGATTTGCTTTTTAACATTTTGAAATTAAGCAACTTTGGAAAAACTTTTGAGTGTCTTTGAAGGAACTAATAAACACAGGGCAATATCATTCTCAGGAGATCACATGTAAACTTGCTGATAATAGTGTTCATCAAACTTAGGAATTACAGCAAGACAAGTTTAGACATTCTTCCCATGGCATAAATGCTCTTTTATTTTCTGCATGGTTTATAAATGTCCTCCTGCAATGTGGCATACCATCTATAACATTAGGTAAAATGCTACACATTGGAGACTTAGTTCTCATTATGGATGCATTGCATTTACATACAAATGGAAATAATTTGGCTATGTCTTCCAGCTATTGCAGGACCCTATCAGCTCAGCACCAAATGATTATAGCATCACAGCTCTTTATCTAGACAGACTCCACAGGGTAAGATCCTCTGGAAATATTCTGGAAAGCAAAAGAACTAAAGGCTGTTTGTGGTCCCTGTGTCTTTGCCCTATGTCTTTGTTGGTTTAAAATAAACAAAAAAACAAACACTCTGGAATTATCCACTGCCTTGTGAGATGCCCCACTTATGGTTCAGTTTCCCTCTTCCCCAACCACATGACTCTACCACAGACACACTTTTACCTGTATTTATAACTTCTATGTAGCCTGTTCTCCCCCCCCCCCCATTTATCTCTTAGCGTTTAATATTATGGGACTTTGCTTTACTTAGTGGTATAATACTCTTAGATTTCATATTAACTGAGACTTTTTAATATTAAAATATCATCATATATGTAAAGGTTACTCACATTTTTTAAAATATTTTTAATGTTTATTTATTTTTGAAATAGAGCAAGAACACAAGAGGGGTAGGGGCAGAGAGAGAGTAAGACACAGAATCTGAAGCAGGCTCCAAGCTCTGAGCTGTCAGCATACAGCCTGACACAGGGCTCAAACTTACAAACTGCAATATCATGACCTGAGCCGAAGTCGGACATTTAACTGACTGAGCCACCCAGGCACCCCTTATTAAAATATTTTACAAGTGCATTTTCCCAATTTTCTAATTTCATCTTGCAGTTTTCTACTAACTTCAGCATTTATGTATCATTTTCAACCTCATTTAGTTTATTACATTCTTTTCTTTTATACTTCTACTGTGTCTTATAATTTTCTTTCCTTTAATTCTCAATTTTCTTCTTAAGTGTTAATTTTTAGTGTAAGGCCATCTTAACCTTTAACCTGGCAAATTTCCATTTGCTTTTCTGATAACCTACAAGGATTCAGACTGCAGGAGCACAAATACTGGAGGACTGGATCAATAAGAGCTGGAAGCCTCTGCTGCAACTATAGTATGACACAGCAGGACCACCCAGGCTGCCTCTGCCCCAGAATCTCTGGTCCCCCTAATCAATGGCCTTCTGAAGTCAAAGGAGGTGTTCCCAGAGACTCGTCTCTGCACACTCACATTCCAGGCACCTATTCTGCTACCTTACTGGCTGAAAATGGCTGTAAGAAACAGGAGAAACACCCTATCAAAACATTTTTAAGAAAAAGGAAATAACAACTCTACAGTTCTACTTTCCCTGCATAGTACTTAATTTAATCACAATCATATAGTTATGTGTGCCATTATTTACGTAAAAATTATATCTCTTATGTTTCTCTTCATCACTGCTGAATGCCTAACCCAAGGTTTTATGCAAAGTACAGTATCAAAAAATACTGTTTAATGTGTAAATGAACAAATGAATAAACTAAATGTCAAATATGCTAATTAGGCAGTAAATTAACTGATTATTTTCTTACCTTTGCATTTTTTTTTATTATTGCTGACTTTTACTTGGCACAGGGTCTTAAACCAAAATTTTGAAGTCAGTGACTATTTACATACAGTTGTAGTGCAATGGCTTAAAGAATAAATTTAAAAATAAAAATAAAAAGGAAGGAAGGAAGGAAGGAAGGAAGGAAGGAAGGAAGGAAGGAAAAAATAAATAAGGTGAATTTTGTTCTACAACTTTCTTTAAAACAATACTTTGTCCAGAATTGTATGAGCAATAAACTGAGTACCTGTGCCCCCTCAAAATTTCTGTGTTGAAATATAACCTCCAGTGTGATGGTATCAAGAGGTAGGGCCTTTTGGAAGTAATTAGGTCATAAGAGTAGAGTCCTCATGAATGGTATTAGTGCTAGTGCCCTTTATAAAGGCAGCTGCAGTGAGCGCTCTAGTCCCTTTGCCACGCGAGGATACGATGAGAAGTTGGTAGTCTACAACCTAGAAAAGAGCTCTTACCAGAACCCAACCATACTGGCACCCTGGTCTCAGACTTCTGGCCTCCAGAGCTGTGAGAAATAAATCTCCTTTGTTCATAAGCCAGTCAGTCTATGGTATATTTGTTATAACTGTTCAAAATAAGACAGATTGTTCACAATGTTTTCTTGGTTTGGTGTTTGCTTCTTAAGCTAAATTTGGAGTCTCTTTTTATTTCTCTTGTTATATTTTTTATCTCTGTGTTTTTATATTAAATGCTTAGACAGATAATCAGACTATTTCATAGTCCAAATGTTGGTTAATATTTTAAAATTGTTCTATTCACTTTCACATTTACCTCCCGCAAACATACTGTTAGATAATTTGAGAATAGTATGTCATTTGTCTTGACATAACTACAGATCAAACTTTTAATTAATGAAAAACAGAGAGCCTCATAATACAATGTAATTCATTTTAACTCAGAACAAATGTAGGATTTCTGCTTTTAGTACATCTTCAATTTAAACTCCTGAATGTCTCTTTATTAGGAATGAATGCCAACATGCTGTTACACAGTGTTTTTTTTTTTTTTACTTTAAGCCTTTATTATTAGATATAGGAGAATATTTATATTAACTCCATTTGGGGGAAATATAAATAAAGTGAGCTGCATTTTACCTTCTTGGAATCATGGTTGAATACGATTGCAATATTTAATGAAAAAAAAAGTTTCAAAAGATACTTGCCCCACGAAGAAATGAGTGAAAAAAATTTTTTAATGTTTGTTCATTTTTGACAGAGAGAGAGACAAAGAAAGAACATGAGAGAGGGAGGGGGGAGGGCAGAGAAAGAAGGGGACAGAGGATCCGAAGTGGGCTCTGTGCTGATAGCCCAACGCAGGGCTCAAACTCACGAACCGGAACCGTGAGATCATGACCTGAACTGAAGTCAGACGCTTAACCAACTGAGCCACCCAGGCGCCCCATGAGAGTTTCTTTTTACATGAGGTATTCAAAATAACAACCTATATATGCAAAATCCTAAGAACAGATCATTCTCAATATTTATTTTTTTAAATTGCAACACAATGCCCACAATAACTGACATTTAGTCCCTTGCTTTAGGAAGAAAGAGCTCTTAAATTTAAGATAAGCATATGGTAAAAGAAGCTCTTTATATGTTTGGAAAGCTTTGCCTCTAAAATAAAGGTTTGGGCCTGAGGTCCTACACACATTTCTTTCAATTATATTGATTACATATATTGATTACATAGGTTAGAACTTGGCAATCAAATGTTTTCTGTTTGGAATAGCAACAAAAACTCTGTGTGTGGTCAGTCACAAAAATATTAGTAGCCACTATTTTCTTGCATTCTTAGTTTTCAGGGCAGGGCTTGAAGGGGAAGTGAAAAAGAAAGTGGGAGGCTATGGGGCGCCTGGGTGGCGCAGTCGGTTAAGCGTCCGACTTCAGCCAGGTCACGATCTCACGGTCCGTGAGTTCGAGCCCCGCGTCAGGCTCTGGGCTGATGGCTCGGAGCCTGGAGCCTGTTTCCGATTCTGTGTCTCCCTCTCTCTCTGCCCCTCCCCCGTTCATGCTCTGTCTCTCTCTGTCCCAAAAATAAAAAAAAAAAAAAAAAAAACGTTGAAAAAAAAAAAGAAAGTGGGAGGCTAAAGAACCCAGAGGAAGATGATGGTGACAATTAGCAAGTCAATATCTACCTATATTATCATAGTAGTTATAGCATTATATAAACTACTTCTGGTCCTCATTAATTTAGAATAGGTATCTTAAAACAATTTGTAGCATATATATCATACATATATATATATATATAGCATATATATATAGCATATATATATATATCATACAATTCCTAAAATATATTTTGATAAGTCAATATCTACATAATTATCAAGTCAATATCTACCCAAATTATCATAGTAGTTATAGCATTACATAACTACTTCTGGTCCTCATTAATTTAGAATAGGTATCTTATAACAAGATATATATATATTATATATATAATGTATATATGTATATATATATATATATTATGTATGCATATTATATATATGTATATTATATATATGTATATTGTGTGTGTGTGTATATATATATATAAAATACATAATATTACATACAATTCCTAAAATATATTTTGATAAGTAGGATATACTGTTAAAACATCAATATTTGTGCCAAAGTTAGTATCATCATAATATTATATGAAGGAATTCATACTTCCCCAAACTATCAAGTAACTGAAAAATGCACGCTCTAACCTTATAATCCTATACAGTGTCAAAGAAAAATTGCACTGAGAGGAGTTAAACGGACAAGGAAGACTTTATTCAAGTACACTGCAATAGAGGTCAAAACTATCACAACAGAGGGAGAGATTAAAATCTACTCCTCTAAAACAAAAGTTGGGATCGTTTTTTAAGCACTGGGGTGAGCTAGTGAAAAAGTACTGGAGGATGTTGTCAATGTGAGTAGGCCATCTATGTATGCTAATTGACTATAGAAGTTAGGCTCCTATCCTCCCATAGGGGCTCTGTCTTCCTTGATGATTACTTTCAAAGGGAGAGCTCCCTGAGAAAGACATTTCTGAGTTCTAAAACCAGCAAGAGACTGGGAGAAGATTTATATCTCAAAAAACAAAATTTACAATTGTAAGTTTAAAATAAATGTTCTAAGAAAGGGAGATCAGGAGCTGGTACGAAGAAACCTGGCCAAAGTTTAGTCAACCTGAGGGGAACATTAAAAGAGGCCATGTTGGTCAGTAGATAAAAAGAGGACTGTGGTAAAACAAGCTGCAAGGTGCAATGCCACAGGAAGCAGATGTTGGTGGAAGGCAAGGAAAATCTGTGGATACTTTATATTAAAACGATGGGGTTCCTACTGCAATTCTCTTAGCAACAACTCAGTAATTCTTTATACTGATTTCTAAAAGGTGGTTCTGGTGGAACTATTGAAAGAAAGGCAGGTGAAGGTCAAACTTGACCACTTATAAGTTGTATCTGTCAGGGTTCAAACAGAGAAACAGAAAAAGATATACATTAAGGGATTTATTGCAAGAAATTGGTTTACAGGATGTGAGAGGCTGACTAGGCAACTATGAAATCTACAGAACAGACTGTTAGGGACGGCAGGCCAGAATAAGAATGAACTCAGTCTAAGGCATGAGCAGAATTTCTTCTTTCTCCAGAAAATCTCAGGTCTGTTCATAAGGCCTTTCAATTGATTGAAGCAGACCACCCTGATTATCTAGGATAATCTCCCCTACAATTGATTATGAAAGTTAATCACAGCTACAAAATACCTTCAACAACACCTAAATGACTGAATAATTGGGTACTATAGCCTAGCCAAGTTGATATAATAAACAGATTATAAAGTCATAAGGTTGAATTCAGGCAATATCAGAAAGATGCAACCAAAAAACATCACCAATTCAAATAAAGTGGTTGGTCATAGGGTCCAACTGGGTATATGTACTGAACTTAGAATATTTTAATCAATTAATTTTAGAACATGAGGGCATATATGCCACATGGTTTTCATTGATCCCAGGGCTTTATTCCCTAGGGGGGAAAAAATGTATGTGTGTGTGTGCGTGTGTGTGTGTGTGTGTGTGTGTGTGTATAAAATATTGTATATATGTTAATATTTTCTAAATAACAATTTTTTAAAATGTTTGTGCAAATCTATAGAGTAAAATGTTGAGCATTTTGTTTATTTGTGCAAATCTATAGAGTAAAATGTTCAGCATTTTAGGTTCTAATCTACATCTTAACTACAAAAAACTATAGTGTGATACTTAAATCAAAAGTTTGTTATAAAAATGATGATTAGCTACGAGGGCATCACAGAAGAAATGATACACAACATTCACTTTACAACAGCAATCAAAATTACTGAACATTTTCTAAGTGAATTAAATATATATTTAAATATTTATTATCTCATAATAAATTACTTTAACACCATTTCTTAATCATATTGCAAATTTTTCATGAGTTTGACTAAAATTTTAATGACCATTTTCATTATTCTGTATTTTGTTTTGCATATGATTTCTGCAACCTAATTTTTAAGATTTTAAGATGTAAAAATATGATTGAATTGAGATTCTTAGTTTTATGTATTTTTTAATGTAAATAAGACTTCCTCTTCTCTCAGTCTCTATTACCTCAGTATAATCCCCAAGACTCATAAACACGTGAGTAGCACCGACACTAGTGACATGCTGTTAACAAGAAAATCACTAAGAGATGTTATTTAATCAAATGCGCTTAGCATATAAGAAGTGTTATCCTAGATCTCCTGGCCTTCACTGCCTGCTATAGCGTTCTTATCTGACACATTCCAAAAATGAATATTTTATTATGAATTAGGTTTCAGTGAATACTATTTTCTCCTACTCTTGCCTAGATGTGAAAATTGTCATCTGCCATGAGCTAAGGTTAAAATAGTCACATTTCTGATAAATAGAATTGGCCCTTCTGTTAAGTGTTGCTTTCAGCAAGCTTCTTGGATTTCATGTTTCATTTCTATTTTATATTCTTCAGTCCAGAGCATGGAAAACCTCCTAGATGTGTGTGAGGTATGAGAAGGGTGTATAAAGCAATAACCCCCCCACACACACAGGCACACACACAGAATCCCACATACACTTATCAGAATAGGTTCCCGTGACTCTGGAGAAGGGTAAGGAAAAGAGTAGGTTCGCTTAAGATAGAAGCAAATAGTCACATGAAGGGGATGACAGCAATAGCTGTGAAGCTGAGGTAGCATTCATTCTGACACTCTAACTCATTGGAAAGTTGCCAGGGAAAACTAGGAATTCCATCTGAATCACTTTAAACCTCTCAGAGGAAATGTGCTATAAAAATTCAAGACAGTGTTGCCATTATTAAAGCTATTATTGCTAACATTTCTCATTATGAATACAAAGTCAGGAAGGGGGAAAAAGGCTGGTAAAGAAATCAGACAGAAAATAGGGAGGAAGGCTGACAATTATTATTCACATAGGTAATGAATTTTGTAACGTCTAACCTATATAGTACAATGGATCTGTTACAATCTTTCCTAGATTGTGAGAAGTAACAATTTTTAATATAAATGTAGGTATTTAAAAGAAATTACTATCTCCAAGGCTTAAATATTAAGCCTAGGTCTCATATATGTGTGCTATACTACTGTATCAATCAGTTTGTGCTGCCATAACAGGCAACCATAGAGTATATGGCTAAACAACAGAAATTTATTTCTCACAGTTATGGAGACTGGTAAGTCCAAGATCAAGATGCCAGCAGGGCCCGTGTAATTCTGAGACATTTCCTCTTGGGTTATGGGTAGCCACCATCTCCTATGTGCTCACATGACCTTTCCTTTGTGAGTATTCAAGGAGAGAAAGAGCAAGCTCTCTAGTGTCTCTTCTTTTTTAGATGTTTACATATTTTTGAGAGAAAGAGAGAGAACGGAGGAGGGGCAAAAAGAGAGGGGGACAAGGGATCCGAAGTGGGATCTGTGCTGACAGCAGAGAGCCACATGCAGGGCTTGAACTCACGAACCATGAGATCATGACCTGGGCCCAAAGTCGGCAGTTAGCCGACTGAGTCACTCAGGCACCCCTAAAAATTAATTTTTTTAATGAAGTATAGCTGACATACAACATCACATTACTTTCAGGTGTATAACCTAGTGATTCAACAACTCAATTATGCTATGCTTAGAACTATAGGTACCATCTGTCACCACACAACTATTACAATACCAATGACTATATTCCCTATCCTATATCTTTCATCACATGACTTATTCATTCCATAACTGGAAGCCTGTATGGCCTATTCCCCTTTACCTCTTTTGGCCCATCTCCATCCCCCTCCTCTCTGGCAACCACCAATTTGTTCTCTGTATTTATGGGTATGTTTCTGATTTTTGTTTGTTCATTTGTTTTGTATTTTAAAGTCTACATATAAGTGAAATTATATGGTATGTGTCTTTCTCTGATTTATTTCACTTAGCATAATACCCTCCAATTCCATCCACATTGTTGCAAATGTTAATATCTCATCCTTCTTTATGGCTGAGGAATATTTCAGTGTGTGTGTGTGTGTGTGTGTGTATGTGTGTGTGCGCGCGTGTATGTGTTTATACACACGTGTATACCACATCTTCTTTATCCATTCATCTATCAATGGACACTTAGGTTGCTTCCATATCTTGACTATTGTATTATAATGCTGCAATAAACATAGGAGTGCATATATCTTTTCAAATTAGTGTTTTTATTTTCTTTGGGTAAATACACAGTAGTGGAATAACTAAAACATGTTTTATTTTTGTATTTTAAGAAACTTCTATACTGTTTCCATAGTAGTTACATTAATTTGCATTCCCACCAACAATGCATGAGGGTTCCCTTTCCCCTACATCCTCACCAAAACGTGTTACATCTTACCTTTTGGATACCAGCCAATCTGACTAGTGTAAGAGCCCACTGTGGTTTTGATTTGCATTTCTCAGATAACTAGTGATGTTGAGCATCTTTTCATGTGTCTATTGGTCATCTGTATGTCTTGTTTGGAAAAATGATTATTCAGGTCTTCTGCCCAGTTTTAGGTTAGATTATTTGGGTTTTTTTGGTGTTGACTTGTATAAGGTCTTTATATATTTTGCCTATTAATTCCTTAACAGATATATCATTTGCAAATATCTTCTCCAATGCAATAATTTGGCTTTTTGTTTTGTTGATAGTTTCCTTCACTGTGCAAAAACTTTCTTTTTATTTTTCTGTAGTTCCAATACTTTATTATTGCTTTTGTTTCCTATCTCTAACAGAACATATCTAAAAAAATGTTGCAAAGGCCAATGTCAAATATATCACTAACTATGTTTTCTCCTGAAATGTTTTATACCTTCAGGTATCACATTTAACTTTGATCCATTTTGGGTTTATTTTTGTGTATGGTGTTAGAAAGTGATTCAGTTTCATTCTTTTGCAGGTAGAGGTACAGACTATCTTTTCCCCATTAACTCCTTTGTCATATATTAACTGACCATATAATGTGGGTTTAATTCTGGGCTATCTATTGTGTTCCATTGATCAATGTGTCTATTTTTCTGCCAGTACCATACTGTTTTGATTACTACAGCTTTGTAGTCTATCATGAAATATGGGATTGTGATATTTATCAGCATTGTTCCTCTTTCTCAAGATTGCTTTGGCTGCTGAGGGGCTTTGTGGTTTCATGCAAATTACAGGATTATTTGTTCTAGTTCTGTGAAAAAATGCTATTGATATTTTGGAAGAAATTGCACTGAATCTGTGGATTGCTTTGAGTAGTATGGACATTATAATAATATTAATTCTTCCAATCCGTAAGCATGGAATATTTTTCTATTTACCATGTCATCATCAGTTTTTTTCATCAGTGTTTTATGCTTTTCAGAGTAAAAAGTCTTTTACCTCATTGGTTAAGTTTTTTCCTTGGTATTTTATTCCTTTTGGTGCAACTGTAAATAGAATTGTTTTCTTAATTTATCATTCTCTACTACTTCATTATTAGCATATACAAACAGATTTCTGTATATTAGTTTTGTATCCTGCAACCTTACTGAATTCATTTATTATTTCTAATAGTTTCTGGTATCTTTTCTTATAAGGACACTTAACCCATCAAAAAGGCCCCATATTCATAACCTGATCTAATTATTTCCCAAAGGCCACTTTTCTACCATAACACTAGGGCTTAAGGCTTTCCCATATGAATCTGAGAGGGACACAAACATTCAATCCATAGTAAGTACTATATATACAGTTTCCAGGTTAAAAACATCACTTATTTGGGCGACTGGGTGGCTCAGTCGGTTTAGCATCCGACTTTCACCCAGGTCATGATCTCACAGTTCATGGGTTCTAGCCCTGCATCAGGCTCTGTACTGATGGCTCAGAGTCTGCAGCCTTCTTCAGATTCTGTGTTTCCCTCACTCTCCGCCCCTCCCCCGCTCACCCTCTGTCTCTCTCTCTCCTTCAAAAATAAACATTGGATGCTCGGAAGATAGCACTGTAGGAGGACACTGGGCTCACCTTGTCCTGCTGATTGCTTATATTCCACCCACATCAGTGTAAATGACCCAGAAAACCACCAGAAGACTAGGAGAATGAACTCTCCGGAGCCAAGTCTAGACAAGAGGCCCACAGAAGAGGGTAGGAAAGGCAGAGAGGCAGCACATGCTACACAGACTGGCGGGAGGGAGCCAGGGCAGTGGAGGGGCAGCCCGCCGGGCAAGGCATAGCCCCCGAAGTCTGGCTTGCAAAAGCAGAGGTGCTGGACTCCATGAGTTCTGACAGCCAGCAGGACTTAACATCTGGAACGTTAAAAGTCAACAGCTCTGCTCTCAGAGAGCTGGGAGAGTGATAGGACACCAGGAGGGAGAATAATTGAGTCCCAGAAGGACAGAGCTCAGCAGGGGAACAAAGGCACTGGCAAGCACCATTTCCCTCTCCCATCCCCCAGCCAAAATTCCA
This sequence comes from Neofelis nebulosa, assembly GCF_028018385.1. Taxonomy (NCBI): domain Eukaryota; kingdom Metazoa; phylum Chordata; class Mammalia; order Carnivora; family Felidae; genus Neofelis; species Neofelis nebulosa. The sequence goes on from NC_080785.1 coordinate 37,684,748, forward strand.
AAAGGAACCAATTCCCATCACCAAACTTGCTTGCACCACACAAACACCCAATGCTGTGCTTCTGTGGATCCATCCCTCCAACTTGCCTGTCTCCCTCCCGGTGCTGTAGGCCACCCCCCACCCCCCACTGCAGGGGACCACCAATGGCAAAGCTAGCTAAGCCTGCCCCTCCCACCCCTGTGCAGCTTGCGGATCCACCCCAGCTAATACCCCCTTGGCCAGATCGCATAGAAGCAGCACCACAAGCCTGGCAGTGTGCAAGCAGCCCAGACAGGGCGACACCACTCCACAGAGAGTCCTGCCCCTGGGAGAGTGGAAGATAAGGTACACACCAGACTGACTGTGGCCCCAGTGGTGGGCTGGGGGCAGACATCAGATCTGACTGTAGCTCGCCCACCAACACAAGTTTCTCTGGACAGCACAAGGGACGTGCCTTGCAGTTTGGAGCCACCACAGGGACTACCCAAAATGACGAAACAGAAGAACTCTCCTCAAAAGAAACTCCAGGAAGCAGCAACAGCTAAAGAATTGATTAAAAACGATTTAAGCAATATAAAGGAACAAGAATTTAGAGTAATAGTCATAAAATTAATCGCTGGGCTTGAAAAAAAGCATAGAAGACAGCAGAGAATCTATTGCTACAGAGATTAAGGGACTAAAAAATAGTTATGAGGAGCTAAAAAATACTATAAATGAGGTGCAAAATAAAATGGAGGCAGCCATAGCAGAGATTGAAGGGGCAGAGGAGAGAATAGGTGAATTAGAAGATAAAATTATGGAAAAAGAGGAAACTGAGAAAAAGAGACATAAAAAAATCCAACGGTATAAGGGGAGAATTAGAGAACTAAGTGATAAAATCAAATGGAACAATATCCTTATCATAGGAATTCCAAAAGAAGAAGAGAAAGAGAAAGGGGCTGAAGGTGTACTTGAACAAATCATAGCTGAGAACTTCCCTGATCTGAGGAAGGAAAAAGGCACTGAAATCCAAGAGGCAGAGAACTCCTTTCAGACGTAACTTGAATCAATCTTCTGCACGACATTTCATAGTGAAACTGGCAAAATACAAGGATAAAGAGGAAATTCTGAAAGCAGCTAGGGATAAACATGCTCCAACATATAAAGGGAGACCAATAAGACTAGTGACGGATCTATCACTGAAACTTGGCAAGCCAGAAAGGAATGGCAGGAAATCTTCAATGTGATGAACAGAAAAAAAATATGCAGCCGTGAATCCTTTATCCAGCAAGTCTGTCATTTAGAATAGAAGGAGAGATAAAGGCCTTCCCAAACAAAAAAAACTGAAGGAATTCATCACCACTAAACAAGCCCTACAAGAGATCCTAAGGGGGATCCTGTAAGACAAAGTACCAGAGACATCACTACAAGCATGAAACGTACAGACATCACAGTGACTCTAAACCCATATGTTTCTATAATAACACTGAATGCAAATGGACTAAATGTCCCAACCAAAAGACACAGGGTATCAGAATGGATAAAAAAACAAGAACCGTCTATTTGCTGTCTACAAGAGACTCATTTTAGACCTGAGGACACCTTCAGATTGAAAGTGAGGGGATGGAGAACTATCTATCATGCTACTGGAACTCAAAAGAAAGCTGGAGTAGCCATACTTATATCAGACAAACTAGACTTTAAATTAAAGGCTGTAACAAGAGATGAAGAAGGGCATTATATAATAATTACAGGGTCTATCCATCAGGAAGAGCTAACAATTATAAATGTCTATGCGCCAAATATGGAAGCCGCCAAACATATAAAACAATTACTCAGAAACATAAGCAACCTTATTGATAAGAATGTGGTAATTGCAGAGGAGTTTAATACTCCACTTACAACAATGGATACATGAACTAGACACAGGATCAATAAGAAACAAGGGCCCTGAATGATACATTGGATCACATGGACTTGACAGATATATTTAGAACTTTGCATCCCAATGCAACAGAATATATTTTCTTCTCAAGTGAACACGGAACATTCTCCAAGATAGATCACACACTGAGTCACAAAATAGCCCTTAATATGTATAAAAGAATTGAGATCATACCATGCACACTTTCAGACCACAATGCTATGAAGCTTGAAATCAACCACAGGAAAAAGTCTGGAAAATCTCCAAAAGCATGGAGATTAAGGAACACCCTACTAAAGAATGAGTGGGTCAACCAGGAAATTAGAGAAGAAATTAAAAATATATGGAAACAAATGAAAATGAAAATACAACAATCCAAATGCTTTGGGATGCAGCGAAGGCAGTCCTGAGAGGAAAATACACTGCAATCCAGGCCTATCTCAAGAAACAAGAAAAATCCCAAACACAAAATCTAACAGCACACCTAAAGAAAATAGAAGCAGAACAACAAAGGCAGCCTAAACCCAGCAGAAGAAGAGAAATAATAAAGATCAGAGCAGAAATAAACAATATAGAATCTAAAAAAAAACTGTAGAGCAGGTCAATGAAAACAAGAGATGATTTTTTTGAAAAAATAAACAAAATTGATAAACCTCTAGCCAGGCTTCTCAAAAAGAAAAGGGAGAGGATCCAAATAGATAAAATCATGAATGAAAATGGAATTATTGCAACCAATCCCTCAGAAATACAAGCAATTATCAGGGAATGCTATGAAAAATTATATGCCAACAAACTGAACAACCTGGAAGAAATGGACAAATTCCTAAGCACCCACACACTTCCCAAACTCAAACAGGAAGAAATAGAAAACTTGAATAGACCCATAACCGGCGAAGAAATTGAATCATTTATTAAAAATCTCCCAACAAATAAGAGTCCAGGACCAGAGGGCTTCCCTGGGGAATTGTACCAGACATTTAAAGCAGAGATAATACCTATCCTTCTCAAGCTGTTCCAAAAAATAGAAAGGGAAAGAAAACTTCCAGACTCATTATATGAAGCCAGCATTACTTTGATTCCTAAACCAGACAGAGACCCAGCAAAAAAAAAGAGAACTACAGGCCAATATCCCTGATGAATATGGATGCAAAAATTCTCAATAAGATACTAGCAAATCGAATTCAACAGCATATAAAAAGAATTATTCACCATGATCAAGTGGGATTCATTCATGGGCTGAAGGGCTGGTTCAACATTCACAAATCAATCAATGTGAACATCATATTAATAAAAGAAAAGATAAGAACCATATGATCCTGTCAATCAATGCAGAAAAAGCATTTGACAAAATTCAGCATCCTTTCTTAACAAAAACCCTGGAGTATGTCAGGATAGAAGGAATATACTTAAACATCGTAAAAGCCATCTATGAAAAGCCCACAGCTAATATCATCCTCAATGGGAAAAAACTGAGAGCTTTCCCCCTGAGATTAGGAACACGACAGGGATGTCCACTCTCACCACTGTTTTATAACATAGTGTTGGAAGTTCTAGCATCAGCAATCATAAAACAAAAGGAAATCAAAGGCATCAAATTTGGCAAAGATAAAGTCAAGTTTTCACTTTGTGCAGATGAGAGGTACTATGCTATCGGGAAAACCCAATAGACTCCACCAAAAGTCTGCTAGAACTGGTAGATGAATTTAGCAAAGCCGCAGGATACAAAATTAATGTCCAGAAATCAGTTGCATTCTTATACACTAATAATGAAGCAACAGAAACGCAAATAAAGAAACTGATCCCTTTCACAATTGCACCAAGAAGCATAAAATACCTAGGAATAAACCTAACCAAAGATGTAAAAGATCTGTATGCTGAAAACTATAGAAAGCTTATGAAGGAAATTGAAGAAGATACAAAGAAATGGAAAAACATTCCGTGCTGATGGATTGGAAGAATAAATATTGGGTTTTTTTGTTTGTTTTTTTGTTTTTTTTTTAATTTTTTTTTCAACGTTTTTTATTTATTTTTGGGACAGAGAGAGACAGAGCATGAACGGGGGAGGGGCAGAGAGAGAGGGAGACACAGAATCGGAAACAGGCTCCAGGCTCCAAGCCATCAGCCCAGAGCCCGACGCGGGGCTCGAACTCACGGACCACGAGATCGTGACCTGGCTGAAGTTGGACGCTTAACCGACTGCACCACCCAGGCGCCCCGGAAGAATAAATATTGTTAAAATGTCAATACTACCCAAAGCTATCTACACATTCAATGCAATCCCAATCAAAATTGCACCAGCATTCTTCTCGAAACTAGAAGAAGCAATCCTTAAATTTATATGGCACCACAAAAGACCCCCAAATAGCCAAAGTAATTTTGAAGAAGACGACGAAAGCGGGAGGCATCACAATTCCAGACCTTAGCCTCTACTACAAAGCTGTCATCATCAAGACAGCATGGTATTGGCACAAAAACAGACACATAGACCAATGGAATAGAATAGAGACTCCAGAAATGGACCCACAAAAGTATGGCCAACTAATCTTTGACAACACAGGAAAGAATATCCAATGGAAAAAAGACAGTCTCTTTAACAAATGGTGCTGGGAGAACTGGACAGCAACATGCAGAAGAATGAAACTGGACCGCTTTCTTACACCATTCACAAAAATAAACTCAAAATGGATAAAGGACCTGAATGTGAGACAGGAAACCATCAAACCCTAGAGGAGAAAGCAGGAAAAAATCTCTTTCACCTCAGCAGCAGCAATTTCTTACTTGACACACCTCCAAAGGCAAGGGAATTAAAAGGAAAAATGAACTATTGGGACCTCATGAAGATAAAAAGCTTCTGCACTGCAAAGGAAACAGTCAACAAAATTAAAAGGCAACCGATGGGATGGGAAAAGATATTTGCAAATGACATATCAGACAAAGGCTAGTATCTAAAATCTATAAAGAACTCACCAAACTCCACACCTGAAAAACAAATAATCCAGTGAAGAAATGGGAAGAAAACATGAAGAGACACTTCTCTAAAGAAGACATCCAGATGGCCAACAGGCACATGAAAAGATGCTCAACGTCGCTCCTCATCAGGGAAATATGAATCAAAACCACACTCAGATATCACCTCATGCTAGTCAGAGTGGCCAAAATGAACAAATCAGGAGACTATAGGTGCTGAAGAAGATATGGAGAAAAGGGAACCCTCTGGCACTGTTGGTGGGAATGCAAACTGGTGCAGCCACTCTAGAATACAGTGTGAAGGTTCCTCAAAAAATTAAAAATAGACCTACCCTATGACCCAGCAATAGCACTGCTAGGAATTTATCAAGGGATACAGGAGTGCTGATGCACAGGGGCACTGGTACCCCAACGTTTATAGCAGCACTTTCAACAATAGCCAAATTATGGAAAGAGCCTAAATGTCTATCAATTGATGAATGGATAAAGAAGTTATGGTTTATATACAATGGAATATTACTTGGCAATGAGAAAGAATGAAATATGGCCTTTTGTAGCAACGTGGATGGAACTGGAGAGTTATGCTAAGTGAAATAAGTCATACCGGGAAAGACAGATACCGTATGTTTTCACTCTTATGTGGATCCTGAGAAACTTAACAGAAGACCATGTGGAGGAGAAGGAAAAAAAAGAAAAAAAAAGGTTAGAGAGGGAGGGAACCAAAACATAAGAGACTCTTAAAAACTGAGAACAAACTGAGGGTTGATGGCCGGTGGGTGGGAGGGGATGGTGGATGATGGGTATTGAGGAGGGCACCTGTTGGGATGAGCACTGGGTGTTGTATGGAAACCAATTTGACAATAAATTTCATATTAAAAAAAATAAAAAAACAAAAATAAACAAAAATAAACGTTAAAAATTTTTAAAAACATCACTTATCATCAAAGAAATGCAAATCAAAATCACAAGATATCACCTCAAATCTGTCAGAATGGCTAGAATCAAAAACACATGAAACAAGTGTTGGAAAGGATATGGAAAAATGAACTCTTGTGCACTGTTAATGGGAATGTTAATTATAGCAGTCACTATGGAAACAGTATGGAGGTTCCTCAAAAAACTAAAAATAGAAATACCCTGTGATCCAACAATTCAACTAGTGGGTATTTACTCAAAACAAACAACAACATTAATTTGAAAAGATATATGCACTTTTATGTTTGTTGCAACATTATCTGTAATAGCAAAGATATGAAAGCAACACAAGTGTCCAACAATAGATGAATGGATAAAGATATGGTATGTATATATACATACATATACCTACAATGGAATATTATTTGTCCATAAAAAAAGAATGAGACTTCGCCATTTGCAACAATATGCATGGACCTAGAGGGTATAATAATAAGTGAAATAAGTTAGACAGAGAAACAGAAACACCAGATGATTTCACTCATGTGGAATCTTAAAAACAAAACAAATGAACAAACAAGGAAAAAAAGAGACAAAAAAGACTCTTAAATACATAGAACACACTGGTGGTTGCTGTGTGGGAAGGTAGGTGTGGAGGTAGGTGAAATATGTGAATGGGATTAAGAGTCCACTTATCATCATGAGCACTGAAAAATGTACAGAAGTGCTGAATCATAATGCTATATATCTTAAACTAATATAATACTAAATGCTAATTATACTTCAAGAAAAATTAAAATAAAGAAAACTCTAAAAATAGAGCTTGAAAAGTGTACTTTGCCCTGTGTATATATGCAAACACAGTATTTAAAAATAAAGAGACAATCCTATGTATCAGTCTACTGTACCTCACTGGAGTCACAGGATTTATTAGATACTCTTCTTATTATTAAACAAAACCTGTACATATATAAAATAACTCAAATGTTTTATTAAAATATTTAATTTTGAAGATGTATTTGAGGATACTTTAATAGCAAATAAAAATTTAGAGGAAAATAAAATATTTAAAGGGGAGGAAATAAAATATTTTATAAGTACAAATATATACATGATGACACTATGAAGACAAGGAAGACTGGGGGAAAAATCGTCACACTGGAGTAATTAAGTCACCAGGTTTAACCAGGTAAAAACCCCTGTTGAATAGCTGCCCAGACAGAGTTTATTTATCTGTTCATCAGGTCCAGTTTTTCCCAAACAATCAGATAGCAAACAAAAGAGGTCTAAAGAGGAGTGGAAAAAATATCACTGATAGCTGAGGACTCTGTTTCTAGTTAACAATTTTGAAAATTTAAATCACCAACTTGCCCATTCACCTTTTTTCCCCTAACAAAACACTTTCTGGTTACAAAATTAATAAACCTACATTATCACTCATCCTCAATAAATCTCTATTTCTAGATCACTTTATATCTAAGAAGGATGTGCTTGCTCATCAAGGCACATCTTGAAGAGCCTTGTCATAAGTAGTAAGAGAGGCAATGAATCAAGTGCAAAGAGAACAGGCATTTCAATCATATGGAGCTAGATACAAATTCTACCTCAGCCACTTACTACACTGGAGATCTTGGGTAAATATATAATCTTTCTTTATTATGATAGAATACTCACAATGATTATTACTCCATCGTATTTTCTAACACCACAGAAATACAAAGGATCATGAGAGACTGCTATAGACAATTATATGCCAACAAATTGGATAACCTAGAAGAAATTAATAAATTCCTAGAACCATACAACCTACAAAGACTGAACCAGGAAGAAACAGAAAATCTGAACAGGCCAATAATGAATATGGAGATTAAATCAATAATGAAAGACATCTCCACAAACTAAAGTGCAGTAGCAGATGGTTTCACTGGTGATTTTACTAAACATTTAACAAAGAATAATATGAATCTTTCCCAAACTCCTCTAAAAACCAAGAAGGAGAGAACACTTCTAAACTTAGTTTACAGGCTAACATTACCCTGATACCAAAGCCAAGCGGAACACTACAAAAAAAAAAAAAAAAAAATAGTAATAAGAAAGAAATAAAGAAAGAAAAAGAAATATTGCAAACCAATACCCCTCATGAACACAAATGTAAAAACTCTCAACAAAATACCAGCAAACCAAATTCAAAGCACATTGAAAAGATCATACACCATGATCAAGTGGGATCTATTCCTGGGATGCAAGATGTTTCAACATATGCAATCAACCAATGTGATATACCACATTAACAAAATAAAAAATAATGATCTTATGATCATCTCAATAGATTCAGAAAAAGCATTTGACAAAATTGAACAACCTTTCATGATAAAGAATTCCCAACAGTTTAAGTAAAGGCCATATATATGACATGCCTACAGCTAATATAATACTCAATGCTAAAAAGCTGAGAGCCTTTCCAAGATCAGAAACAAGACAAGGGTGCCCACTCTAACTACTTCTATTTAGTCTAGTACTAGAAGTCCTAGCCAGGGCAATTAGAGAAGAAACAGAAATAAAGAGCATTCAAATCAGAAGACAGGGAGTAAAATTGTCTCTGCTCGCAAATGACATGCATACACACACACACAAACACACACACTAATTTATTTAAATTTATTCATGGGATTCATGAGATCAAGCCCTGCATCAGGCTCTATGCTGACAACCAAGGACCTGTTTGGGATTCTCTCTCTCTCTCTCTCTCTCTCTCTCTCTGCCCTCCCCCAACTCATGCTCTGTAAATAAACAAACTTTAAAAAATAAATAAATACACACATACACCTCCCTAAAGACTCTACCAAAAAATGTTAAAACTAGTAAATGAATTCATTAAACTTGCAGAATAATCAACATAAAGAATCAGTTGTATTTTTGTACAAAAATAATAAACTATCCAAAAAAGAAAACAATCCCATTTATAATAGCACCAAAAACAATAAAAATACTTAGGAATAAATTAAACCAAGGAGGTGAAAGATCTTTATAATGTTTTATCAACAAAACATTGATTACAGAAGTTGAAAAGGACACAAATAATTGTGTTCCTGTGTTCATACACTGGAATAATTAATATTGTCAAAATGTCCATACTATCCAAAGTGATCTACACGTTTAATGAAAAGTGCCTATCAAAATTCCACTGGTATTTTTTTCAGAAAAGTAAAAAAAATAATCCTAAAATGCATTTGGAGCCACAAAAGACCTCAAATAGCCAAAGCAATCTTGAGAAAGAAGAATAAAGCTGGGGCATCACACTTCCTCATTTCAAATTATACTACAAAGCTATGTTACCAGCATAAAAACAAATATATAGACTAACAGAACAGAATTGAGAGCCCAGAAATAAACGCACACATTATACGGTCAATCTTTGACAGAGGTGTCAAAAATACATAATGGGAAAAGGATAATCTCTTAAATAAATAATGATAGGAAAACTGGACATCCACATGCAAAAAGAATGTAACTGAATCCCTACCTCATACCATATATAAAAACTCAAAATGGATTAGACTTACTGTAAGATCTGAAACTTTTCCCTATAAAGCATAGGGAAAAAGATCTTTGACATTGGTCTTTGCCATGATTTATTGGCTATGACAACAAAAAATATAGGCAAAAAGACATAAATAAACACATGGGGTTACATCAAACATAAAGCCTTCTACACAGCAAAAGAAACAACAAAATGAAAAGAGAATCTACAGAATGGGGGGAAATACTGGCAAATCATATATCTGATAAGGGGTTAATAACCAAACTACATAAAGAACTCATAAACCTCAACAGCAAACAAATAATCTGATTTTTTAACATACAAAGAACCTAATAGACATTTTCCTGAAGAAGACATACAAATGGTCAACAGGCATTTGAGGCATCAATGTTACTAATCATCAAAAAAAATTCAAAACAAAACCACAGTGAGAAATCACCTCACACTTGTTAGGATGGCTATTTATCAAAAAAACAAGTGTTGGTGAGGATATAGGGAGAAAGGAACTCTTGTGTACTGTTTTGTTAGTGGGAATATAAACTGGTACAGCCACTGTATAAAACAATATAGTGGGTTCTCAAAAAATTAAAAATAGAACTATCATATGATCCAGCAATCCTATTTCTGGATATTCAAGGGACATAAAATCACTATCACAAAGAGATATCTACACTCCCACACTCACTGCAGCATTATTCATAGTAACAAAGATGTGCAAACAACCTAAATGTCCACTGATAGATCAATGAATAAATAAAATGCAATATATATATGATGTATATAAAATATATGGCTGTATAAAATACACATATATACATATATTTACAATGGAATATTACTTAGCCATAAAAAAGAAAATCTTGATACTTGTGACAACATGGATGGATCTTCAGGGCATTATGATAAGTGAAATAAGTCAGATAGAGAAAGGCAAATACTATATGATCTCATATGTGGAATCTTAAAAAAAAATGAGATACAGAGAACAGACTGGTAGTTGCCAGAGCCAGGAGCAGGTGGGAGGTGGGTAAAATGAGTAAATAGGGTCAAAAGGTACAAACATCCAGGTATAAAATAAATAATTCATGAGATGTTACATACAGCATGGTTAGTAATACTGTACAGCATATTCAAAAGTTACCATGAGAATGAATCTTGAAAGTTCTCATCACAAGAAAAAAATCTTAAGTATGTGTGGTGATGGGTGTTAACTAGACTTATGATCATTTTACAATATATACAAATATTTAATAATTACGTTGTACACCTCTAACTGATACATTGTTATATGTCAATTATATCTGAAAAAAAAGAGAAACAAATCCTGTCATTTGTGACTACATGGATGAAAGTACAGAACATTATGCTAAGTGAAATAAACCAGACAGAGAAAAACAAATACTACATATGATCTCACTTATATGTGGAATCTTAAAAAAAAAAAAATCAACTCATAGTAACAGAACAGAATAATGGGGTTGGAGGATGGGAAGAAAACGGACACAGGATACAAATTCCCTTTCCATTCCCCCCCCCCCCCCCCCCCCCCCCCGCCACTCTCTGTTGTAAACATCTCATTTTAGACATTGTGTCCTCTGGGATACCTGTCTGGTCTACATGTCTGAGTTCAGTCACCCTCTTCTCTGCTTGTACTTTGTTATACTTCTCCTTCTTAACCAATTACAAGTACTTATTTATGCAACTACTTATTTATTTCTGCATATCTCCACTAGAATGTAAACTCTATGTCTTGTTCATCCTACTAGGCACTTAATGAATATTTGTTGATAAATAAAAAAAATGATTTCACATTTAAGGATGTCTCTTTGAAACCCTCAAAATGTAGACTTTCTACCTATGCACTTAGTTTTTGCAACCTTCTCTCTCCTTTACTCTTGTGTAACTAGGCTATCTAATTTCTTGTTTATTATTTCATTGAATTGTCTTACTTTTTCCAATATGTCGTTTCAAAACATACTATGCTTTGTAAATCTTAACATTGACTATTAGGAGGCCAGGAAAAATTATGATAATCAATAACTTGATGATTTTCAGTGTGGTGGAACAATCACCTAGATTGTGAGTAGCAGTCCAACTCCTGTTGTTCATGACTAAAATAGCCTATCTGACCCAGGCTTCAAAAGACAGAAAATCAATCCCATGGAATTATTTTGGTGGTCAGTTCTAAAATAGATCCGTTGTTTGGACAAAGAACTGTTTGGCAATCAGTAGTCTGACAAATTTAAAATTTTAATAAAGTAACTGAAATGTTCCAGAAATACAGAACATAAAGTGAAAGTTAGTCCTCATGTAACAGACTCAGGAAGATTAAGCCAGAGTAAACAAAACTAAGTAGACTAATGGCAAAAGTAGACTTCAGGACTTAATGACATTTGATTCCGTTTTCTTCCCGTGCCAATGTTATAGCAATAGTTAACATTAGTTCTTGTAGTGATGCAGTCTTTCCAATCTATCAAATCCATCATCTGCTCCTTTCATGTTTCTATTAACAGGTTTGTATCATCACAAATTCCTCCGTGGCAGGAAACATACTTAATTTTGTCCTTCAGTCCCTAGCCATATAGGCACATAATAAGCTCTCAGATAATGAAAGAATAAGACAACTCCATCAGTCAATCTCTCTTTTATCTATCTATTTCCCCATCCAACCAGGTACAGGCAAGCCTTCTTATCACAGAAGAGATACAAAAAAAAAAATTTACTCAGAAATCTGTTCTTAAAAGAAAACTGATCTTCCAGATAATCCTATTCACTCCATTCTCCAGCACCTATCTCTTACAACCCATGTGAACCAGTGCCCTCAACACCAGAACCACTTGCCAAATCAAGGAACTGTTTTCATTTTCATTCACATCGAAACAAACTGGCACTTTTCTGGGTCGTTATTCCCTCGATCAAAATTTAGTTTATAATACACTAAAATTCATGTTAGATAGACAGATAATGCATTTGAGATTTAAGTTAGAAGGTTGTATACATGAAACTAATGTAACATTGTGTGTCAACTATACTCAAAACTGTTTTTTTTAATGTTTAAATGAGAGCCATGTGGGTATTTGTACAATTAGTTTTGTGTACCTACTTAAAACTCCCTATGTTAGTCTAGCAAATATTGGATGTTGTATTCAATCCTATTAAGTTCTTGGTCTTTTTGGATTTTGACATACTCACTATTATTCCCAGGTTTGTGTTATCTGCATATTTGATAGGCATGTCCTAAATGCCTGCATCAAAGTAACTGATGATAATGTTGAACAAAAATAAATTTATGTTTTATAAACTTTCAAGGATAGATGCTAGTCACTAAAGAGAGGAGGAAGAATTCATCCATATCACTGATCTAAGAAGACAGTGATTTTAAAAAAGCTTGCCTTTTCTACAGAGATATACTTTTTAACTTTAGGTTGATTAAAACTTTATTAGTCTACATTTTATAATACAATTTTTCATTATTCAATGAATTCAACATTTTTTTCAATCATATCTTCAATAAAATATATTCCTCACATTTCCTTCAAAGATAGCACATGGCCATCCTGAAGAGCTGCCTGCAATCCTGAAGTTGAAGATTTCCACACCTTCTGAAACTGAGTGCTCAAAACTATCAAACTTCTTAGGGCAATCTCCCTGCGAAATCAGAGATTACCAGGAACAGGGCCCAATATGTACTAACCCAGAATATTATCAATAGTGTTTTCATGATTTTTTCCCCTCTGAACAAATATTTATTACATCCTTATTGCATACTAAGCACTGTTGGAATGTAAAATGTATATAAATATTAAAAACATGTCCCCTATCTTCAAAGTTTTCTCAATGTACTTAGAAACACAGAAAGACATGTAGATAAACAAAATAATAAATAATGTACATACAAGTATTCACATGGTACAGAAAGTGTACAAGGTGAAAAATTATGTTGCCTCAGAAAATATCAGAAAAGGATATATAGAAACAGCAACACTTTAATCAAGTTTGAAATAATAGCAATAATAATACTGCCAAGATAAATGAAATGTACATGCTTATCTCAATCCTCTTTTGAAAGTTTGTATTTATTTTAAGAGAGAGAGAGAGAGCATGAGCATGGGGAAGAGGCAGAGAGAGGAAGAGAATCCCAAGCAGGCTCCACGCCCATTTCAGAGCCTGATACAGGGCTCAATTTCACAATCATGAGCTCATGGCCTGAGCTGAAACCAAGAGTCGGATGCTTAACCAATTGTGCCATCCAGGCACTCCTCACTTAATCCTAACACTATGTATGGTAGGTACTCTTATTATCCCAGCTTTGCAAATTAAAAATTTAGTAACAGTACGAGCAATAAACATTAACCCGTTGTAAGTAAACAATGGAACTAAGATTTTAACCCAGGGTTTTCTGACTCCAGAGTTGACATTCTTAAGTATTGTACCATCAGTATTTCATATGACACTTATATTCTAGGAGAGGGAAACTTAGGAAAGAAATCTAAAGAGAGAGCGTTGGGGGGTGGGGGGTGCACCTGGGTGGCTCAGTCAGTTGAGCATCTGACTTCAGCTCAGGTCATGATCTCACAGTTGGTAAGTTTGGGCCCTGTGTCAGGCTCTGTGCTGAAAGCTCAGAACCTGGAGCCTACTTCAGATTCTGTTTCCCTCTCTCTCTCTCTCCCTCCCCCTCCCCAGGTTGTGCTCTCTCTCTCTAACAAATAAAACCTTTGAAATTAAAAAAAATGAAATAAAAATTAAAAAATAAAAAGAGAGAGAAACATTTAAGAAACTGGAAGAGGTTAGAGGCACCTGGGGGGCTCAGTTGGTTAAGCATCTGACTTTGGCCTAGGTCATGATCTTGCAGTTCGTGAGTTCAAGCCCCGCATCAGGCTCTCTTCTGATAGCTCAGAGCCTGAAGCCTGTTTCAGATTCTGTGCTTCCCTCTCTCTCTCTCTCTGCCCCTCCCCCACTCATGCTCTTCTCTCTCTCTCTCTCTCTCTCAAAAATAAATAAACATTAAAAAAAAGAAACTACAAGATGTTAAAATAGCTATAATAATTTCTAGAGCAAAATGAGGAGAGCAATGAGAAATGAGACCACAGAACTGGACAGAAACTTCAACATGATAGGGTTTTTTTGCATATAATACCTTCCCCCTTTAGACTGTAGCTGATAACAATTCACCAAAAGGGGCCAATTGATTAAAGGAGATAAGAACAAAGAACTAAAGATAATGCCAGATACATGGCTTGGCTCTGATTGGATGGTAGTATCCTTCACAGAACATGAAATATAAAAAAGGAAGCAGTTTTTGTTGTGAAGAGAAGAAAGACAATGTGCCCAGTTTTGATCATACCGAATTTTAGTGTCTGTGAGATATCCAGGGGCAGTAGTTAGGAGACAGAAAATATGCAGGTTAGAATTTAGGAGACACACTGAGTTCAGGCATGGGGCTTACTCTCCAGGTTCTAGATGTGTCTCACCTGCATACAGATTCGAACTATGCAAGTGGTTAAAACCATGTTTCCAAGAAGAATGTACAGCAAGAGAAGAAGAGCAAGAATAGGGATATGAAAAATATCACTATTTAGACAAAATTAGAACAGTAATTAAAAGTCCCCTTTTATGAGCTTCACAGTCTCTGTATACCTTCTCCTTACAATGTTATCATTGGCATGAATTTACAATTGTTGACTTCTTATTTGAATAATGTCTTATCCTCAACGAGACAAGTCCCTGGTAGCAGAGCTTTGGCTAACCATTGTATTCAAGTACCAAATCATGATGTCAGCACATAGTAGGTGTTCAATATAGAATGAACAAACCAGGCAAAGAAACAGACAAAACTCATCATAAATGTGGAAAGAGAGGAAGGAGAGAGTGCTGTCAAGGGATTCCATGAATAGAGCATAAAATAAGAAAAGAAATTAATCTGTGAAAACTGTTTTGGCATCCTCACAATAACACAAGAAGGAACACTGTAACAAGGGAGCCAAAGCCCTAAAAGGCACTAAACTAGATGAAAATGAAAAAGAACTAAATAAAATAAAAGTGAGAATTAAAAGAAAACTAAAAATACAACACAAGTTCAATATTTCTATTGGGAGCAATAAATGGAAGAACAGACACTGCAAAAAACTGGAACTGAAATGTACAGGTAAACATGAGAAGTTTCATCAAAAATATAGAGGAAAAAGAAAAGCACCACATCTATGCAAATAATAGGAATTAAAAAATGTACATCTAGCATAGTAATTGCGGCTATTTCTTAAAATAAGCAAAACAATTAAAACCAAAGCAATATCAAAAATACAATTGATGAAACTTTTCTGAACTGAAAAAAAATGAATATCTGCAAGCAGATGTGACTCACCAGATCTAAGTAAAATCAAAAGTATTCTACATAAAAATACTCCTGGCAGGGGCACCTCGGTGTGTCAGTCAGTTGAGTGTCCAACTCTCGATTTTCGGCTCAGGTCATGATCTCAGGATCATGGGATCAAGCCTTCTATCAGGCTCTGCTCTGAGCATGGAGCCCACTTGGTATTCTCTCTCTCTCTCTCTCTCTCTCTCTCTCTCTCTCTCTCTCTCTCTCTCTCTCTCTCTCCTTTTGTCCCTCTGTCCCTCTCCCCCACTCATGCTCTCTCTCTCTCTCTACAATACAATACAAATACAATACAAATACTCCTGGCAAATTCCTGTATTGCTAAATAAAAAACCCTCTGATAATCCAGAAATGTCCTTCAAGTGGAACTGAAAAAAAAAAATTTTAAATAAAATGAACATAATGAAAAATACATAAATTAATGATGATAAACTGTATCTAATCTCTACAGTATCAACTGGATGTGTAGTGAGGGGAGGAGGAAAGTGTTTCAGATGGAACTTCAAAAAGTTTAATCAAATTCTGCATCTCACTCTCAGGAAATCTCACAAATCCCATTTCATTCTTGACTCTGATAACTTTAAAGAAACCCCCTCCCAAACAATTCCAAAAAGCAGAAACTACACAGTTTGATTATAACTCATGACAGCTTGGAAATTTTTTTTAACATTCAATGGAGAAAAATTATAACTTATAATTGAAAATACTCTAACACTATCCTAAACAGCCATTAGTTCAAAGCAAAACTATAATGAGAAACTATTTTAAAAATAATAAGAATGAGGCCATCATATAGAAAACCTATGACTGATTTCCAGATCTGATTTCAGACATAAGTTTAAAGGTTTAAATGTCTTTTTAATGTTAGTTATAATACTAAAAATTATAAACAACAATCAAGCAATAGTTATTATCCAAGTATTAAAAGTCATATTTTTGGGGCGCCTGGGTGGCGCAGCCGGTTAAGCGTCCGACTTCAGCCAGGTCACGATCTCGCGGTCCGTGAGTTCGAGCCCCGCGTCGGGCTCTGGGCTGATGGCTCGGAGCCTGGAGCCTGTTTCCGATTCTGTGTCTCCCTCTCTCTCTGCCCCTCCCCCGTTCATGCTCTGTCTCTCTCTGTCCCAAAAATAAATGTAAAAAGTTGAAAAAAAAATTAAAAAAAAAAAGTCATATTTTTTATATATTTTTAAATGGCATAGAAAACAGTTCCAGCATAACATTATATGAAAAATGTAGTATCCAAAACTAAGTATATTACTATATGTGGTTAAATGAAAGGTGATATGCAATAATAACTCCTCTGAAAATTTGGAGAGAAATAAGAATTAAAAGAATAGAATACTAATGGCATAAACACATGTAAGAAAAGCAAAATTTGAAGACCAAATATACTTTCTATGTGTCAAACCATCTTTTAAAAATAGTTTAGATCTGACTGATATATAATTTAAATGTGTTACCCTCAATACAATTTTCTAAGTAAGCATATCAAAGTTTTAGTACTCAATGTGTTATCATTTTCTTTCCAATATGCTAAAATTAATCTATCATTATGACCAATCTTAGGAAAAATCATATATCTAATCTCTATGGAGTTGTAACATGGACAAATGATTTGATTTTCATGGACACTGCATATTCTCAAGACAAATTTTAAGAACAATAAGTAACAATGGGTAGGCCATATTAGGCCAAATCTCACTATAAGTATCTCTAAAAAAAATCTATGTATGAGACAAAAGTGAAAGTTAATAGTAATACATGAGTAAAAAGAGAAATTGGATTTTCTAATGAAATAGAATTCTGCAGTTCATATCCTTGTGGTAATTATCTCAATTCAACCTAGTAGAAAGCCTTTGGCAACCCATAAATTAGATATGAAAATTAGTGCTATCATATAAAGAATCCAGAATTCACAATAATACAGGCTTTTAAAAAACACACCAAGCACTGAACACAAAGGTCAATGTCAGCTTTTATCCATATAAAGCTGAAAACTAAATCAGTTTTATTAGAGATCTATGTCAATAGCATACTTTGTGCCTGACCAGGATTTTCAATGTTTATTTTTCTCTTCAATGGGTAACAGCATCATTATTGCTAAGTAAATAACATATAGCAAGGCATACATAAAACAGAATATGATTACAGAGTACAGTATTGTGAAAGTTCATAATTTGTAACCCTTTTCAGGAGTATATGTAGATTTTAGTGACCACAGCAGACAAATGTTACTTCTGAACTATTTGCATGAAACTTCACAAAGACTCAGCCTATGAAGAAAAGCTTCAGAAGCATGAATTTCTTTTCACTGGCATTATGTCTTCTTTTCCAATTATTAAAAGAAATGTCCTTAAAAGAACTCACAAGAAAAAGACCATCACCTATCTATATATAGTAGGCAGATAAAATTCACTAATACTGATTTCTTCTCCCTTCTGAGTGTGACAGGCTGAATAACTGCCACACAAATAGCATATCTAACTGTGAATATGTGAAGTTATACAGTAAAGGGGAATTAAGGTTGCTAAGCAGCTGACCACAAAATGGAGATATTATTCTGGATTACCTGGGTGGGCCCAATATAGTCACAAGGGTCCTTGTAAGTGATACAGAAAGGCAGGAAGGTCAGAGTTAGAGAAGCATTTGAGGATGCTATGCTGCCAGCTTTAAAGATGGATTGGGAGCATGAGCCAAGGAATGCAAGGAGCTGAAAAGACAATGAAATAGATTAACTGCTATAGCCTACAGAGAGACTCAGTCCTACCATCATCTTGATTCTAGCTCAGTAAGACATGTGTCAGATTTCTGACCTCCAGAACTGTCAGATAGTAAATCTGTGTTGTTTGAGCTAGAGTTTATTGTAACTTTGTTACAGCAGCAATAGGAAGCAAAGTAAGGGCCACACTTAAGGAGAGAACTAATAAAAATCCTAAAGAAATTTACATTAGTTTCCCTTCTCCTCAAACAGAAACTATGAAAAAAGAATGGGTGTTTCTTAGAGTTATGGCTATTTTGGAAAATTAATAAGTTTATAATTTTATATGAGAAATCAAGTAGTATAAAAACATTTTATTTTAATTATCAGTGTATGTATTGTCAAATCCAGGGCTTATCTAAGGTTAAACTTCACATACAGGGTCACATTTATAGATAAATGGATTGCAAGTAAAATTTTGAGGTACCTTAAATAAATTGTTGCTCTGTTTTAAAAATTTACTATTTTGTAGGTTTCTATATGAAAATGTTGTCTTTACTTTCCCTCTATATTTTTGTGCCTTCTCCCATGCCTTCTCTTGTGTCCTTGCTCCCAAATTTTCACCCCAAGACTCCATGCCCATATCTCCTGAGACTTTATTTACACCAATAAACTTCTCTCTTACAGTTTCGGACTTCCCCTTTTACTTCATACTTCCTGCTCATGTTTCCCTGATCCTGCATGCATCCCTTTGGCATCAAACATGGTTCTCAGTTTTGGTCAACCAATAAACAAACAAATTTTGACAGATTTAAAGAGAAACAACTTATCAAAAATGTATGATCAGAGATAATATCAAGTGTTGGTGAAGATTTTGAACAACTGCAGCTCTCCTTGGAGGGGAGGTATTAGTTGGTAGAAATATTAATTGGTAAAATCACTTTGGCAAATTGTTTAGAAATATGTTTGTAGGCTATGAAGGAGAAACAACATCTAAAATCATGCGGAAAAGCTACTCCTATGAAGACACATCTGTCATTAGCCCTGGGTAGCAACAGGAGAAGCTGCAATACCACCACTAACAACTCAGCATTCTAGAAACTGTCCATGAAACAAGAGTCATTGCTGCTTCTGAGGCCTGCATGTAGCTACTGCCTCTAACACCATCTCACCAATGGTCCCAGAGACTGCCCCATAAGAGATTAGCACAAGAAGGAGTTTCAGAAGTCAAGTAATCAAAAAGCAACTAAATGTTCCATATTTCTCCTACCACATCTTAAATATATTCTGCGACAATCTCAGGGTAGCCATCTTTCTACCTCAAAAATGTATTCCTCATAATCTTATGTGTCTTTGCAGAATCAATATGTACCTATATACCAATGGCTCACAAATCTGTGCTTCTGACCTGCCTATCATAGGCAGAATATTGGGACTTCAAGCAAGTTTCAGTGTGGGTTCTTTTTCAGATCAAATATTGCTTTCTTTGAAAAAACCAACAAGTTCCCTGGCCCCGCTCACAGATGGTCGTTCCCACACAGGTATATACTGACCCTCTACAGAAGCAAAATATAAAGACTTTTCCTTCACAAGATGTCTTGGCCACTCATACAAATATCTAGAGGACATGAATTTCCTTTCAATTACAGAGATCACCTGCACTTCAGTTCTTGCTGGAGACCTGAGTCATGACTTACCTGCTATCTGACTATTTTCCAAAGACTGGCTGAGACAACTAGTATTTGAGAAAAACATTCTGAAGGGTAGACAATATTTATTCTTCAAGATTCTTCAGACTTCATCTTTATATTAAACTACCTATCCAAAGCAATGACATTCTGACTTCCTAAAGAATTGTGTTTTTCTTAATTTATTTATTTAAATTCAAGTTAGTTAACATACAGTGATAGTATTGGTTTCAGGAGTAGAACCCAGTGATTCATCCCTTATATATAACACCCCGTGCTCATCCCAGCAAGTCAAGTGCCTTTCTAAAGAATTGTTTTTAATTAGACAAGACTGATTTGATAATAATGACAACAACATAAGGAAATTTTTTGTTAAAATTAATAAATTTATTCCATGCCCTTATATAAAATTTCTCATGATAAATTTTTCTCAGAATGTCCAGGAGTAAAGGTTGTTTCTTGTGATAAAATTTATGCTTGTTACAACACAATGAAAACTATGCAACCCATTTATTCTAATTGCCCATTTTTGTACTCAGTTGCATTTAGTGTTCCTCACCAGTTGTGGTGTTTGTATCTCCTGCTCTACCTTTATTTCTTAGTTACTATTTTTTAATTTTATCACTTAATGAAAAATATTTACTGCACTATTATAATAAGCCAGCACCCCTCTAGCTGTTAAGATACAACAGGTAAGAAATAATAGACTAAAATCCCTGCAAATGCAGAATTTACATTCTAGTACGGTGAAAGACTGAAAACAAATATGTAAGATATATATAAGATGTGGGGATGCTACGGAGAAAAATAAAAGCAGAAAAGGATGAATGAACATATAAGAGCTGAACAAATTTTACACACGGTAGTCAACTGAAAGGTAACAACAGAAAAAAGAACAGTATGTAGGAAAGGAGAGAGCAAAAACTAGAGTGGAGAAAAACATGAGGGCCAGATCACATGAGGTCTTCTACTCTGTGGTGGGAAACCAAGGGGGTTTTGTACAGAACAATAATATGGTAAAACTTGAGTTTTAAAAGAACACCATATTGAAAACAATCAGTGGCACATGGAGACAGATCAATTAGATGGCCACTGCAAATCAACAGTGGCTTAGATAAAATACCAGGATATTATCAAGAGGACAGTTGAATAAAATAAAAAATAATGAATGCAAAATTTAAGGACAAGTGAGACTTGGAGAGAAGGGAAATATCAGAGAACCAGAATAGCATGAGATTTCTCTACAACACTGGATGTAAGAAGAAAATGGAGAATGACTTCAAAATTCTAGAAGAATTTTTTTAAAACTAAACCCAACCCAAAAGCAGAATAAAAGATACCTTTAATATGGTAGAACTGCCTTGCAACCCCTCTTGGAGAATGTGCTTTAGCAAAACAGGAGATCAAACCTAGAAAGTAGAAGACACGGGATTCAGGAAATGATGGGAGAATGGGAAAGAAGACCCATAGCTTCACAGCAGTGCAGCACAACAGGCCCAGAAAGCAACAAGGCCAGATTCAAGCAGGAGGAAGAAAATCTCTAAGGTCAGGTTTACAGGAAAAATACCAACTTGATAAATAGATACGATAAATGATATAACATATATGGAAAAATAAAAATACATATTTTTAAATTAGGCAAATAAAAATAAAGCAACTATTAGTGCAACTTTACTATAGTTCTTAACTCAACAAACAGTATTTACATTGTCATAATGACATAAACACGGATTACTGCTTCTACTCAAATGAATGTAAGAACTGCATTAGGAGGACAGGGAAAGGGAGGTGGAAGTCCAAGGAAGTTAAACATACAAATAATAAAAAATTGTCACTGCATAACAACTAAAACGAAATCACCAAACAACAAAACAGTAAAAACATTATACAGAAAAAGATGGACATCACAGGAAGAAAGAGCTAAAAGCTGTTAACCGTGAAAACTGAAATTGGATGGAAGTAAAGGCATATACCGTTTTTCATTCTAATCACTTTTGGTATTACTTGATTTTTAATAAAACAATGTGCATTCATTAATTAAATAAAATTAAGTTTTTAAATGAAAAATAGTAATATCATATAGTCCAAATGTTTCACTACTGGGTATTTACCCAAATAAAATGAAAACATGAATTCGAAAAGATATACACACCCCTAGGTTTATTTATAGTGGCCAAGATACAGAAGCAACTCAAGTCTCCATCGATAGAAGAATGAAAAAAGAAGATGTAGTATAGATATTGTGATAATGTGGAAGGACCTGAAGGGTATTATACTAAGTGAACTAAGTCAGAGAAAGACAAATACCATATGATTTCACTGATACATGGAATCTAAAAAAACAAAACAAAGGAATAAACGAAAAAGCAGAAACAGACCTATGAATACAGAGAATAAAATGATGGTTGCCAGAGGGGAGGAGAGAGTAGGGGATGGGCAAATGGGTGAAGGAGAGTGGGCGATACAAGCTTCTAGTTATGGAATAAGTCACCTGGGATAAAAGTACAGCATAGGGAATATAGTCAATGGTATTGTAATCATTGCATAGTGATACATGGTAATTACACTTGAGGTGAGCATAGCATAACATATAGACTTGTAAAATCACTATGTCGTACACCTGAAACTAATATAACATTGTGTATCAACTATACTTCAATAAAAATTAAAGTGTTGATGTGTATATACACATACAAATTCACACACATACACACTTCTAGGTAAGCTACTTAGCATAATTGTTGAATCTTGGGGTAGGGGAATACTATTATCATATATAGATATATAGATATATAGATATATACACACACACAAATATATATACACACACACACACTATATATATATATATATATATATATATATATATATATGTATAAACTGAACAAATGGGTTTGATTCAGATTGTCCCCTGGTAGCCACCTCTCCACAAGAAAATAATAGTTTTCCTACACTAAAACCTGTAAGTTATTTTTCATCTCCATGTGAATTTTCATTACCCCAGTATGAAATATTGAAAATGAGACATTATTATAGAAATACTACATAACTTTCTCCTATCCAGCAGTGTTTAGAAATTTCAGAATGATTTTTGAAAAAAGATGTGATATTAGGTCAGCAAACTCAGTCATCTATTGAGTGCAAATGCGACTAAAAAGCCTTGCATTCTCCCTTTATGCTATGAAGGCAGACATTCAGCAAACCTCGGTAACACATCTTAATATCATCAAAAGCAGACTTGGAAAATTTCTCCTTTCCTATGGAAAATTAATCCCCTCCAAAGAGATCCTGTGGGTTTTCACATGGTGGTTTTGTAAATGTTAGAACAGCACAGGTAAGAGTAACAGGAAATCTAAAAACAACAACAATAATAAATAGCAACAATAAACTGACTTATACAATGAGAAAATGTATTAGTTCACATACGTAAAGGTCTAAAGACTGACAAGGGTCAGGATAAACTAAACATAAATTACTCCAACCTGTTGTGTTGCGATGCTCTTATATCCACCTGCCTTCCTGACCCAGCTTCATCCTCAGGATGGTAGCAAGACTGTGGCACCAGTTCTAAATCTCACATCTCCAAAGACAGAGAAAGGGCAACACTTCCACAACTGTACCAGAAGCACCAGGAAAAAGCATTCAGATGCCTTGTCATTTTATTAATCATGTGTTTTTGATGCTTTGCCATCTGACACAATGCTGACCTTGGAGGGTACTAGCTAATTCCTGAAGATAGCAAAAGACTGGCCTGCAAGTACTTTTTACATAGAAACCAACCAATCCTAACCCCTACCCTCAATCACCTCTTTTACTGAGCTCTTCCATTCAAGGCCATTATTCCCCTGCCCTAATCACCCCAGGGCTGCTACAGGACAACTAAGGATAGACCCTAATGCCCTAGCACCCACTAAAATTATTCAAACTGGCCAATCCTAAACCTGCTTATACTGCCTTGTCTGTTCCTCCATATGGAAATCACAATAAAGGATCTTGCTCACATTTTCCCCCTCATTCCCTCTGCCTGACCAAACCTGATGCTTTCCCCATGTGGTCCCCCATGGCAGTGTGTGCCCCCTCCTCTTAGTATCTGTAAAATAAACTATCTTTTCAACAATCTGTTGGCCTCACCACACAGGAATAATAATTTAAATCTACATTTTTTTAAAAGGTCACTATTTCTGCCTTAGTTGCTAAAATTAGACCACATACCTACTCCTGAACCAATCCTTAGCAAAGAGTACAGAATTACACATAGACATGAGTGTTCCAAAACTGTGTGAAAGAGCACTCCTGAGTAAACCCAAAAGGGTACTACAATATATTTCATATTTTTGATAGCAATACAGGGATACTCAACATCTGCAGGACACCACATAAACTGTTAGCTCAAGGTAATTCACTAGTTCAACATTACATCCCATTACATTCTTTTCAATGATGTCATATCTTTGAGAAGCTGGGTTCTTAGCAGTTACTGTTGTAAGAAAAACAAGTATGGCATGAAAATCAATACAGCTGAGGTAATGAAGGTGGTGATATATAATCTGATTCCAGGTTGAAGAAGCTGTGCTTGGAGCTGTGAGGTATTTTTTTCTGCCTAGAGACATTATGATAAAATTACTTAGATACTAAGGGCCCTGGGAATCAAGAAATTTGGGAGTCTCTAACTTAGACAAACAAGGCCCAAGTTTGGTTGGGGTGAAGTCAACTTCCCCTCAGGAGCATGGGCTTCATGGAGCACATCCAAAGAAAATTGTAGTTCTGTCAAGGAGGAAGAAATAAGTGTCTACAACAGTGTTCTCCTTATGGAATTACTATTATTTATCTTCAAATTATCAGGTCTGTTTCCTCAGCTAAACTGTTATGAAAGAAAAGAAAAGAAAAGAAAAGAAAAGAAAAGAAAAGAAAAGAAAAGAAAAGAAAAGAAAAGAAAAGAAAAGAAAAGAAAAGAAAAGAAAAGAAAAAAGAAAAGAAAAGAAAGAAAAAGAAAGAAACCAAAACACTTTATCCTTATAGTTTAGGTTGCTTAAAACAGTCTGAAACTTTTCTAGAAGTCAAAAAAATTTCAGTTATGCTTTATTACATGCCAATTATATGCAGATACATTATATTACCTCTAATGTCAACAATAATCCTAAGAAGTATATATTGCCACCATTTTACAGATAAGTAAAAACAGCCAAGTAAGATTAAAGTCATTTAGCTAGTAAATGTTGGGGCAAGTCTTCCTGGTTCCAAATACGATGTGATGCCTTCCCATCTTAATTAGTACATTTTTGAAGCACTAGTTCACTTTTTTGCTTCAGATTTTACCAATTCCTCTGTGAATCCCCTCCCCCTTTATCCTATGTGACCCCAAACTCTTCTGATTGGTTCTCACTTTAAGCCTGTTTTATACTGTCATCTGTTCTATTCAAAATACCCCCATACCTATTTTTATGGTCCTCTTTCTACTCCATCCCCCAAATTAAGATTTTCCTTAAAATTCATCCCCACTTTCTTTTTCATTTCTGTGTTTGTAATTCTCAAATCTCTAACTTCTGTCCTACTATATTCCATACTTCTAACTGAACATTTCCATTTGGATGTCACACTTTTACACAGAATCGACATGTCTACACTGATCCCATTGCCTTCCTTCCAAAACCTGCACTTGTCCTCAGTCTCCCTTTTTATGATCACATTTATCCCAGACATCTATTCTTGAAACCTCAAAACTAGAGTCAATATTCCCTTGCCTCTCACGCTCCCCAAGTTCATCCTCACTATGAATCCATCAAGCTTCCCCTTAGAATCAACTTCTCCTTTATTCTTCTTTATAGTTTTTATTTATCTTAACAATTTTATTGTTAACATCATTATGAATTATGGATTATTTAATTTATAATTGACTAAATATTTCCTTTATTTTCTCACTTACTAAAAGAAAACAAGTTAATGCTTAGTACCTACTTCTAGGGTTCATAACAATAGGGTATAATGGTGCCATGACTCTCAAAATAGGTAATAATGCTATAATGGCATGAACTATAATGAAGAACAGTTTAATTTCCTTATAAAGTAAAACTTTCATATAGAGGTATATAGGTATAGAAATCGAGATGGTACTCAATTATATGCTAAAAGAATGACAGAATTAATTTAAAATAGTTCCCTTGGGGTGCTTGGGTGGTTCAGTCATTTAAGCTTCTGACTCTTGATTTTAGCTCAGGTCATGATCTCACGGTTCAATGAGTTCAAGCTCTGCATCAGGCTCTGTACTGACAGTGCAGATTCTGTTTGGGATTCTCTCTCCCTCTCTCTCTGCCCCACCCTTGCTTACACTCTCTCTCTCTCTCATTCTCTCTCTCAAAATAAATAAATAAATAAATAAATAAATAAATAAATAAACATACAAACAAACAAAAACTAAAATAAATTGGTTCCCTTGTTTTCTTTAAAGGACCTTCAACTATTTGAATTATTACATTGTATTATTGTTCTCTGCTTTCCTCCCCAATATTATTTTAATAAATATTATTGCAATGTTTGAAGTGTGATTTTAAATCATTTATAGAAAAAATTTAGTGAGTCTACTTCTGTTTAATTGATAATGTTATCTTTTTTTTTTTTTTTTTCCCAAATCAGTACAGTTTTATTGCATCTTTAAAGTATCACAAGTAAGTCTGAAAAATCATCCGGCCTCTTGCTGTTTCTGTAGCTGGACAACGTAGATTTTATTCATCAGCCTGCTGAACAGTTCCTTTTTCAGAAACATAGATACCGTCCAAAAATTTCCTGATATCCTTGTTTTTAACTGTTGTGGCTTGCTGAATCAAAGCAGCTGAGTTTGATACAAGTTCAATGTCATTTCCTTCAAGAATTAACTCATCTTTCTGGGCTTGAGATACGGAACAAGCAACACCTGGCCTCATCCGAACCCTGCGAATGTATTTCTCACCCAAGAAATTTCGGATTTCAACAAGAGAGCCATTCTCCTGAATAACAACGTTGATGGGGAAGTGGGCATACACAGACCTCATCTTGTAACGGAAGCCCAATGTAACACCCTTGATCATGTTCTGTACATGACTACAGATAGTACGGACAGTAGCCAGTTCTTTTCTATTTCCCCACCATTTGTCAACACGGAGCCTCTTCTTTTTCTTTCCAAGAAGACTGAGTTCTACATTGATGTGATTGAAGTCCCTTCGCAGGGTTCCTCTGGGTCCCTTCACAATAACGGTACGTCCCTTGAGAGTGATGTCGACATTTTCCGGAATGTCGACAGTTTGATTGCTGAAAATGGTCTTCATTCTCGCAGTAGATGCGGCAAAAAGAGCGATAATGTTATCTTTTGTCAGATTAGTTTTCTGCATTATATTTCCATTTTTGAACTGTCAGCATTTTAACATTCCCCCAGTAATTAAGTATCTATTGGATTACTGCCTTACAAAAATATGTATGTTTTTCTTACCTCACATTTACTACTCATTAGGAAAATGGATGCTGTATATGATACTGTATATGAT
Source organism: Neofelis nebulosa (assembly GCF_028018385.1). Lineage (NCBI taxonomy): Eukaryota > Metazoa > Chordata > Mammalia > Carnivora > Felidae > Neofelis > Neofelis nebulosa. Next base: position 37,712,326 of record NC_080785.1, read on the forward strand.
CTAATCTAGAAATTAGAGTAGATCATTTGCTTTTTACAAATCTCCCACAATGCACCTCATTCTGGTTATGGCTAAGTAGTATTTCCCTCAGTTCTGTCATTAACCAGAGGTGCAAAATTAGATAATATACAACTTCAGAGGGCCTAGGCCTCTTGAATTATAAAATGAGTGTACTTTTTAATCCTAATGACTTTTTTGGAATAAAGGCGCTGGAGGAGAGCTCTCTTTCAAGCTCTAACAAAGTCTTAATTAAATGAAATAAAATTTAATGTCACTTTATTAATGACATATGATCCATAATTTAAAACTCTAATATAAAGAGATATTCTTTTGAAGAAACAAGGTATCATCAGACTTTCTCTTTAACATTACCTGTGCCCTTTTAAATGCCTTCAAATTTTGACTTCCAAGACAAACATGGTTCTTTTAGGATTCTTCTGTACTGATCAGATAATTATATTTTGGCTTTTTCAGAGTATAAAGACAATGGACTTTGAGGTCAAAAAGACCATGTTTTTAATCCTTTCCTTTCCATTTAGCAAGGTGCTAATGAATTAGCCTCTATGAACCTCACTTTCTTCATATATAAAAATGAGAATAATATCTACTTTAAAGGGTTTTTATAATTAGATAAAAAAACAAACAAACAAACAAACAACTCATGACACAGGAAGGCACCTAGCTCTTCTGGGTACTCAGTAGACATGTCATAAGTATAACACACCTGAACAGATTATTGGCACAAAATGTGAAATGAGGTTACGACATGGAGCTTTTGTAAAGGCCACAAAAAGAGCATAAAGCCAAAGTTATACAATTCACCTTTGTCTGTTTTTATCTATCCATTGCAATTAGTCAATAATTTGCTGAGTGCCTTATGTGTGCAAGACTAGGTGCTAGTGCTAAAACTCCAAAGATAATATATAAAGAAGAAAAAAAGTAGTTGTAAGAACAAATGCATGAGAATAAAATTATAAGAAAATGTAGTAAGAAATTCTTATTCTGGATACTTCATTACACTGGCCAGATATTCTGGCCTTATGTGGTCATTTTTCTATTCAAAAATCACCTGATCACACCTCAAGACTTATGTGTACATTGTACAGACTTCTGGTTTTCTTTTTTTTTTTTTTTTTTTTAAAGTTAAGAGAGTAGATCTTTTTTTTTAAATTTTTTTTTTTAACGTTTTATTTATTTTTGAGACAGGGAGAGACAAAGCATGAACAGGGGAGGGTCAGAGAGAGGGAGACACAGAATCTGAAACAGGCTCCAGGCTCTGAGCTGTCAGCACAGAGCCTGACGCAGGGCTCGAACTCACGGACCGAGAGATCATGACCTGAGCCGAAGTTGGCCGCTTAACTGTCTGAGCCACCCAGGCGCCCCCAGACTTCTGGTTTTCAAACTGAGGTCCTAAAAGTCAGTATTACTCTAAGGAACTACAAAAAGGATAAGCAGGTAGGAATCTGGTTCCTCACTCCTCACTCCATCCCACTGCAACCAAAGCAGTCCCAATTTTATCGTTTTTACATAATAGGGTTCAATAGCTTATTGACAGAAAAGGTTGTCCAGAGAAAACAAATAAAGCTTGAAAGTCACTGATAAGAATAGTTATTTCACTAAAGCAAAATACTCGAGTTAAAATATCATATAATGGTGCACATGTAATTTTTGAATTTTAACAAGAGTATAGTGAGAAGATCTCTCTGCACAAGTAACATTTGCTCTAAGACGTGCAGAATGAATGAAAAGAAATAACTATTTAAGAACTCAGGGAACAGCACTCCAGATGGAAGGAATAAACAGTACAGAAGCTCTGAGTCAATAAAAGGTAGAAAATAGTTTCAAGGAGAAAATAGGCACCCAGTCTGGCTAAAGCATTATAGGTCAAGAGGACAGTGGGACAAAACCATGCTGGAGAATGAGGTAGGTTTGAAATCAGGAAGGACCTTGTCAGCTACTGTAAAGATTTCGAATTTTTTCTACAATGAGAAATCACTGAAAGACACAAACAGGGAAGTCTTTTCAAAAAATTACTGTGGCTTCTAAATGATAATGGATTAGAAAGGAAGAGAAGGAAGGAAAAAAAAAAAAAGAAACAAGGTTAGAGTACTGGTATAGTTAAAAGGGGAGAACATGGCATCTTGGATTAGGGTGATAGTAATGGAATTGCAGGTATATATTTTGAAGGTAAAATCTTCACAAAAATTTTGATTAATTTTGGTTAATCCAACTTTGGCAATGGATATGGTGGGTCAGGAAAGGGAGGAATCAAAGATAATTCATCTAACTTTGTGAGCAGTGGGTAGGGTGTCATTTACTGAGATGGTGAAGACTGGAGAGGAGACAAGTACAGGGTGGGAAATCAAGAGTTCTGGTTTGGCTATATCAAGTATGAGATGCCTGTTTGACAACCCAGTAGATCAAGTAGATAAGTAGATATTGTAATAATAACATTTAAGAATTATTGGGTACTTCTTCTACATATGAGGTACTATTCTAAGTGCTTTGTATATGTCATTTACATTATGATTTACCCGTCAATACTTAAGAAGTACTGTTAATATTATCCTTATAATAAAATAAAGATTTATTTCATAAATAAGAAACTCAGATGCAGAGATGCAGAGAAAGTAAGTAACTGGATCAAACAATAGGTATATGGTAGAACTGAAAACCAAACCCAGATGGTCAGGCTCCAGGGCCCATCATTTTAACTTCTACCCTCTATGGCTTACATGACTGAGGCCCAGGAGAGTAGTCCCTGTTGTAAATAGATATTTATGAATTCTTTATTAATGTATAAACTTTTTCATTCATTCAACATGTACTTATTGAACACCTGCTATGTACCAAGCTCTGTTCTAACGAATAAAACAGATGTTCAGATCATATATTCAGATCAGAAGGCTCGTAATACATCAAATGGTGATATGTATTACAAAGAAAACTAAAACTGTATAAGGAATATAGGAGTACCTGGAGCTTATATAGCATGACCAGGAACAGGCTCTCTGAAAAGGTGACATTTGGGCAGAGAGATGAAGGAAGTATAGGTGTGAGTCAGGCATGTATCTGATCGGTAGAAGCGTCACAGACAGAGAGAACAGTCTCTCTGTCTTAAGTGCAAAGGCTTTAGGGCAGAATTAAAAAGAATACAGAGAATGAGACTGGTCCCGATGAGTGAACTTGTTCTCTTAAGCAGAGATGACCTAAAGCACATAGAACCAAAACTTGAAAAAAAGCTGTTTTCCCACCATTGTTTGACCCTGTGTCCCTCCAAAGAGAGAAATGCCAATCCAGAGTCCATGTCTCCCAGATATAGATGTAAGAGAGCCAAGGAGACATGGGAAGCATTCTCCATTGTACCTCTCCATGGCTGATGGGGCAGCTGTTGGTAAGAGGAACTGGGAGTGTAGTTTCCAAATCGGAATTACTACAAACCTGTGGGAGAGGAAAAGCATCTAAAGAGAGAAAAAATAAATGGCCACAGATACTTTGAACAACTCATGCCTAATTTTCTGGAAGGAATAAACAAGAGAATCCATGCCCATCTGTGCTCTGTTTTCAGTTCTTTTGAAAGTTCTACTTTCTAGTACTATGATCTAATGAGGGCCCTTAAACTTGTTCTATCTCTTTAAGGGGGAAGAAACACTTTGGGAGCTGGGAGTTTAGGGACAAGTGGAGAGTATAATAGAAAAGAGCCACAGGCTCCCCCTAGAGGTATGCATGCCCCAGTTTGCCTAACCAGTTTTCTGCCTTGTTCTATAATGACTCAGTATTGATCTTAAAAATATTCTTAGAACTAGAAATATGCCACACTCCCTCCATTGTTTTCCCTTTCCACCTGACCAAGATTAAACTTTCCCCTACAATCCAGCTCTGAAACCATGCCTTGCTCACTTCAAGATTTGCTGGCAAATTTCTTGGATGCCAACTGCCTGCCTGCCCGGACATGCGAGATTAGTGATCTTGAATTATCTCTCACTGCACGTTCTCACTGATCACTGTGTTAGACTCTCCAGAAATGACTGTTTGCCTACTTGTTGCCAGAGATTCCAGATATCATTTTTGCCTCATAGGCTGGATTTCCTCCCAGCACCTGCAACTCTTTTTGTACCCCAACACCTGCTCCACTCCAATTGTTGGATCTAATTTCAGATTTCTGTTCCTCCTATACAACACCATCCTGTGGCAGTGGATGAGCACTAACTGGCCATATCCTAATCTGCATCTATCTCTATTCTTGGAATTGATTTGAATATGTTATTTACCATTAATGAAAACAGTATAAAGCAACTATTACTTTAAATTGTGAGACCCTGGAAAGCAACGTTATGTTCTAATTGCCTTTAATCTGCAGGACCTAGCCCACCACCTGGGACATAGCAGATGCTCAGTAAACATCTTTGGATGAACAAAACAAATGAATGACATTTCCAGGCATGTACAGACTAAGCTAAATGTCATGGGAATAACAGCACAATCCTGACTATCTGACTTTATTTTTGAAGTAATTAATATTAGACCAGTGATTTTTCCAAATTTTAATCCATCAATCTAACTTACTAAAGGCTTTTGCTACTGCCCTTTCTCAAGAAAAAGCAAGAATGGTCAACGTATAATTTAGAGGTTCAAGGGCTTATATGGTCCTTGAGAGAAGAGAATTTATTTTTTTAATTTTTTTTTACGTTTATTTATTTTTGAGACAGGGAGAGACAGAGCAGGAATGGGGGAGGGTCAGAGAGAGAGGGAGACACAGAACCTGAAACAGGCTCCAGGCTCCGAGCTGTCAGCACAGAGCCCGACGTGGGGCTCGAACTCACGGACCGCGAGATCGTGACCTGAGCTGAAGTCGGACGCTTAACCGACTGAGCCACCCAGGCACCCCAAGAGAAGAGAATTTAAAGGAATGAGGCTCCAGGCACCCCAAGAGAAGAGAATTTAAAGGAATGAGGCTCCGGGCACCTGGGTGGCTCAGTCGGTTAGGTGTCCGACTTCAGCTCAGGTCATGATCTCACGGCTGGTGAGTTCGAGCCCCGCGTCGGGCTCTGTACTGACAACTCAGAGCCTGGAGCCTGTTTCAGATGCTGTGTCTCCTTCTCTCTCTGACCCTCCTCCACTCATGCTCTGTCTCTCGATAAGGAATAAATGTTAAAAAAAAAATTAAAGGAATGAGACTCACATAGCTTTGAGTAAACAGAAAACTAGTTGCAAATGACGTACAGTATGATTCCATTTTTGTGATAAAAAGAAACTAACAAGCTTGTGCTGGTTTATGCTTAGAAGAAGTCTAGAAGGATACTGATGAACCATTAAGGAAGACTCCCTTTGAAAAATGAGACTGTGGCATGACAGGGTAGGAACAGGGCTATCTGCATTGTTTCATTTTTATAAATGACTCTTATTTTACATTTTTTAAACATTCTAACCGTTCTTTTCTTCTTCTCTACCAACAGAGAAGAAAAAATTTTTAATTTGATAAGAAACTGAAACCACATGCTAAAAAGTACTTCTCATAATCTTCAGGCTATACATCTCTGCACTGATGTACACATGTAAAGTCTCTGCGCTCAAGTGCCATGCTTTGAGAATTGTGAAGAGTTTATTGCTGCCTCGTTTGCACTTTGAGAAAGTTGTATGGCATTTCTCAACATGATCACTACAAATTGACTAACAACACTACCACAAACCTCCTTGGGGCGGAGTGAGGGGAGAGGGATACAACATAGCACACAGCCAGGTAAGAATATGGAGAGAAAAGAACATCTGAAAACATTCCTGAAACAGTGGTATCCTGTATGAGCATTAATTTATTCACAAATGCTAGGCTATATTTAACCATGAAATTAAGAAATGAACAACTCAGGACACCTGGGTGGCTCCATTGGTTGAGTGTCTGACTTTGCCTTGGGTTATGATCTCGCAGTTTGTGAGTTGGAGCCCCATGTAGGGCTCTGTGCTGACAGCTCAGAGCCTGGAACCTGCTTCAGATTCTGTGTCTCCCTCTCTTTCTGCCCCTCCCCAACTCCGTCTCTCTCTCTCTCTCTCTCTCTCTCTCTCTCTCTCTCTCTCTCAAAAATAAACATTAAAAAAAAAAGAAATGAACAACTCATGAACTTAAAATTGTGTGAGAAGAACCCATTTCCATATAGGAACAAATATGCACAAATAATAGAATTGTCTTTAAATCTTCATAATTTTCCTCTTGTCTGTTATTTTAAGCTTTCTTACAGACATTTTCAGACAAACAGATCTCTGTTGTATAGAAATCTAAAGGAAATGTGGCTGTCCTTTGAATCTTAACACTTACTTTAATTTAATTAAGAATACTTTGTCTTCATTACATTGTAGATAGATTTTTTTCAGTCCTAACCAATTTGTGGTATGGTGTTCATTTCTTGATCCACATTTGTCTTGGTATTTTGACTGAGAAACAAGTGATTAAGCCAAGAAAACTCTAGAAATCAAAAAGATTGGAGTTAAAATCTCGACAGGGTATCTTTTAGCTGTGTATTTCAAACAATGAATGTATTCAAGTCTCAGTTTCCTTGATTGTTATATACTTAATAGTAGTGCCTACTTAATTGGGTTGCTATGTGGATTCCCTGAGAGAATACAGGTAAAGGGCCTGGTGTGCAGGAAATGTTTACTGCTAATATAACTACTCCCCTCAACTAGAGAATGTAACTTTTGTATATGTTTATTTCTTTGGAGAGAGAGAGTGAGCAGGGAAGGGCAAAAAGAGAAGGAGAGGGAGAGAGAATCCCAAGCAGGCTCTGCACTGTCCGTGCAGGGCCCAATGCAGGGCTTGAACCCACGAACCGTGAGATTATGACTTGAGACACAATCAAGGGTCAGATGTTTAACCAGCTGAGCCACCCAGGCACCCCAAGATAATGTAATTACCTAATGTTCATTAGTTCACACAGGGATATTATATTGGTTAGTCTTCATCTTAAATAAGTAATGCAAAACATATTATACAAAAATAAGAGTTTTTTTTTTAAAAAAGAAAAACTTTAGCTAATTGTTTGAATGCTTTAAAATACCAGAGAGAAAGAAAGAAAGAAAGAAAGAAAGAAAGAAAGAAAGAAAGAAAGAAAGAAGCCTAGAAATACTTGCTTCTTAAAGTTTAAATGTTGGCAAGAGATACATAGATGAATCACTGTCTCTGAAGAGGCAATAATATACCTCCCCTTTCATTTTGACTGATTTACTATGATCCAGGCTTCTGAGATATCTACTCCTTCCCAGCAGGCCCCCAAATCTATTCTCAGTGGATCTAAATTAGAAAGAAACAAATAAGACAGGCAAATGTAAACAAAATTAGATGACAGGGTTAATTTCCATTTCCCAAGCCTGGAAATAGTCAGCTGCCTTGTTCACATTCTCCTCCACAGGCAGCTATGTCCTCAAGAATGGGAGAGAAATTAGAGTTTCCCTCCAGCAGTTGGCCCAGCTGCACTCCCCAGGATCTGCTGTTTCACTGTTCCTGAGGTATGGAGTGAAATGTTATACCCTACAATGGGAGCCACAGCCAAAAATTTCATCACCCAATTTGATGTTACCAAAGATTCGATAAGTGGGACACAAAAGACCCCAGCAACCTTATCCTTTTGAAGCATACTTGAGGAATTTATACACAAACACATTTCTGATTTGTGGAATTCTCCTTTTAAGATTATAACAAGATGGCTTTTGTGTCACCTGTAAGATCTTAAGGTGGGCAAATTTATAAATTTCTTCCTTTAGCATCTTAAAAAAAAGTCACGTGTTCTTTTTTCAAATTCCATAAATTGACAGGCACATTGTTAAGTTAAATAACATCAGCCTTAATAATGTGCTTGTCAACCATAGGATTATTATTCTAAATTTTACTTTCTTCCTGAGAGCATCATGAGTGATCAGTACAATATATCTGGTGTCCAGAAGTTTATTATCTTCCAGGATTTTCTTGGATATTCTATACAAATTATTATAAAAATAGTAATAGTGGCTAACATTTATTTTGCAATTACTGAATGTCAAATACTATTATAAGCGCTTTATATAAATTAGCTTATTTAATCTTCATAACAACCCTACCACGTAGGGACCATTATCATTCCCATTTTACAAAGGAGAGAACTAAGCACAGAGAGTTTTAATAACTTCCCACAGTTACCCAGCTGGTAATTGGGGAAGCCTGAATTCAAAACCCAGAATCCTGGTTCTAGAGGCTGCACTCCTAAATTCTAGGCCATGCTACCTAGCTATCCACAAACAAGTCGCATGTGTGATCAGACCAGGGTCTGAGGAAGGTGAGCCGTATAGTGTTGGTATTTGGTACATCACAAGCTCTGCTAACCTCCACTTCCACATGACTCAGTCCCAAAAATGAGCAAAGAAGAAAATAAAAGTGCATTTCAATGATGTCTACTTAAAAACTCTAACATTTTCTGAACAGTATATGGTTTTGCCATTTTGATTCACATATCTACCTTCTAAGAATATAGCAGTCAGACAAGCATTCATTTTTTAAAAAATTATTCTGAATTTTGTAAAAGTCCAAGATACAACACTTTATCCAACATATTTTGAAACCATAAAAATAGCATTAATATTTAAGATCAATTATTCTGATTCATACTAATGCTCAGAGACCTGAGGCTCAGCATACACTCTTCTCAACATTTCAGGGAATCTCCAAATCCTTGGAATCTTCCAAATCAGAGGTTGCTCACATGCACACCCACAGGTTCCAGACAGGTAGGTTTAATATATAAATTCTGTGAAGTATAATATAATCAGGAGTGGGGGAACCTGTGATCAACTGGAGAGGGCACACCCTTCTCAGAACATTCAAATTCGATTTTTTTTAAATATTGTGTCAGTTACATAAAATATGACGGAGACTATATTCTGCTCTAAATGGAAGAGCATAGCAATGTGCCTCCTGACCTGTCCAATCTTGTCAATACATCTGAAATGATGTACTTTTTCACTGTAACCATTTGTTTATTAGGTATAAATTCCCCCAATGTAAGTTTCCTGAAGGTAGGGGCACAGTCTCTCTCTTTCATCCTCACGTTCATTTAATCTTCAAAAAATAGTCTCTGAGCTCCTAATAAATACTATTATTCTAGAAGCTGGGGACCAACAGTGAACAAAGCAGGCATACTCTCTATACTCATGCCCTGATGATCTTATTTTAGTAGGGAGATAGAGAATAAATTAATAAATAAGTAAGGAAAATTAGAATATGTTCAATGGTGATAAGAAATATAGAATATAAAGTAAATAGGGCAGAGGATTGTCTTGTGGGAGTGAGGGTTGGTATTTATAAACAATAGCAGAGAAGACCTCACCAAGAAGGTGACTTGTGACTAAAGACATAAAAGAAATGGAGAGTAATACATGTATATATCTGGAGAAGAGCTTTCTAGACCAAAGGAACAATGAGCACATATGTCCTCAAGTAGGAAAGTGCTTTGCCTAACTGACAGCAAATAGGCCAGGGTGGCTAAAGTGGAGGAAGCAAGGTGAAGAATGAGAATGCATAGAGAACACTAAGAGAAAAGGGTGCCATTCATTTAGGTATTATGATGATTTTGGTTTCTTCTCTTAATGAGATGGGAAGCCATTGGAGGAGGTACATGATCTGGCTTATGTTTTAATATCACTCTGGCTATTATGCTGAGAAGGAAGGTAAAGGTATAGACCAAGGGGACCAATTAGTTAGGAGGGCACGGCCATAATGAAATGTGAAAAAAAGGATGATGGAATGGACCAGGGTAGTATCAGATGAGATGGCAAAAGGCTATGAGATTCTCAATATGTATTTTTTAATATATTTTAAATGTGGAACCAATGGGATTTGCTGATGGACTGGATTTAAGGTGTGAAAAATGGAGAGGAGTCAAGATTTTTGGCCTGAGAAACTGGAAAAAGGAAGTTGTTAATTTACTGAGACAGAGAAGACTATGGGAAAAATAGGTTTGTGGTGGGAAGGAAAGGAAGAATCAAAGCTCAACCCTGCACAAAATTCACAATGCTATTAGGTGCCCACTGGGGATATCTAGAAGCAATTGAAAATTTATGACTCTGAACTTCAGAGAAGAGGTCTTAACTGGAGATATCAATTTAAGATTGTTCAGAGCATAGCTGGTATTCAAAAACACAATATAGGAGGGACCCCTGGGTGGCACAGTTGGCTAAGGGTCCAACTTCGGCCCAGGTCATGATCTCTTCACTCGAGTGAGTTCCGGCTCCACATCGGGCTCTGTGCTCACAGCTCAGAGCCTAGAGCCTGCTTTAGATTCTGTGTCTCCCTCTCTCATTCTGCTCCTCCCCCGCTCATGCTCTCTCTCTCTCTCTCTCTCTCTCTCTCTCTCTCTCTTTCTCTCTGTCTCAGATAAATAAACATTAAAACACACACACACACACACACACACACACACAATAGGTTAGAATTACCAAGAATATTATTGTAGAAGGAAGACAGGTCCAAAGACTCAGAACTTGCCAAGGTTTAGATGTCTGGGAGATAAGGAGAAACCAACAGATAAAACTGAGAGGGTCAAAGTAAGTATAGTACCATGCAGATGCACCACCCAAATTTTCCTTCAAGGAAATACTTGTTTCCCAGTTTAAGAAAGTACAGGCAACAGACAGTCACAGCTATCAGATACTTTAGGATTAGCTCAGCAGCAGTGACCACCTTGGCCAAAAGCATGTCCTTCTCTGACAAGCTTACTTGAGAAAACAATATCTTCTTTATTGAAAGCCTATTTTGGAAATTTTTCCTTAAACAGTCCTATACTTAGTAACATTGAAGGACCATCAGATGAAGAGATTTAAATAATAACCCATAATCAAATTCAGCCTTCTTCCTTTTATGAATTGTAATATCTTTAAATAGCTCTTTAATTCCAGTAAGCTTTACATTTTATATTTAATTAGTAACTATAAGTACTTCCCTAAATATTTGGGAGGTTCTATCACTTCCCCGGTCATGCAATTATAGCAACAGAAGCAAAAATGCAGATAGGAAAACTTCAAATAGTTTATTTTACCCAATTGCAATTATTTGCTAATTCGTCTATATTTCTGATACACAGTCAAAAACTATGCATCTTTGTATCTATGATATCTAAGCATGTGCTAGTTCTTGGTTTCTACTCAATAAACCCTTGATTGATTGACTGATTGACTAATTAATGTGTCCTTACAGAGCAACTGAGAAGAAAAAGAATTTTAATTTTACTTTCTTCTCCTTCTTTATAATAGAATCTAATAAAGAATGAAATGGCAGAAAAATAAAAAAAGAGGGGCAGGAAGCATCAAGATAATATACAGTTAATTAATGGTTGATTATAAGATTATCTCTTTCACACTTTCTCACTTACATATAATCCTAAAGTGATGCATGGTCAAATAATTTGTGAAACAGAGCACAGTACACCACCAGTATATGCACCATCCACCAGAATTTAATCATAACTGTTGGAATGTTTCCTTCACTTTTGAAAAATTGTGTTTCACATCTATAACTTCACACATTTTTATATTAATTGAAGTTATGTATTTCTAATTGATCTTTTCTACTCTTCACATTTTTTATAATTTAAAATGCATTAGTTGCCATGGAAAAAATGTCATCAAGTAAGAGCAAACCTTGGTGATATCCACACATGAAATATGAAATCAATTAATAAAATGGCTGTGCAATTTATAATAGTTACTTAGAATGGGCTACCTGACCTAATGTGAAATAAATATTATATAGGGGAGAGGGAGGGTATAGCCACCCACCAGAGTTTTTTCTTCTAAAATCTCAGGTGAGTTCAATCATCATACCTTTGTAATATATAAGCTTATTTTGGTTTTCTTGTTTTGTTTTTTCAATTTGTTTTATTTACTGGAGGAGGGGAGAGGGAGGGAGAAAACACAAGCAAGCAGAGAAAAGGGATAGAAGGCAAGAGAGAAAGAATTTTAAGCAGGCTCCATGCTCAGTGTGGAGCCTGACCCAGGGCTCAATCTCACAACCCTGGGATCATGACCTGAGCTGAAATCAAGAGCTGGAAGTCCAACCAAGTGAGTCACCAAGGCACACCTATAATCTTATTTTGGATAAATTTTGCCACATGAATCATCTCAGAGATGGTCCATAGTCTCAGTTAACTTCAGAAAAAAGGGAAAATGAAATTAAGCAATCCAAAGACCATGTAGAGCTCCTCTGTTCCAGGATCTTTGTCTCCTTCTAACCGTGCCTTACACTGAAGTTCTTTTCTCCATCTGATGACTCCTTTGCAGATGCATCTCACTCAGCTCAGTAGAAGCCACAGGTAGATAACTACTCAGGTGATAAGACTTTAAGGCATCAGGAAGATCTCTATATAAAAATATTGTCTCTCACCCCACGGTCTCTTGTGCATGAAATTCTACCATTTACTTCCATTTTTTTGAGCACCATCTTCCCTAGAAGATCCCTCTTAACCCAACAGATATGAACTGCAGAAATTTGAAAGCAGAACACATCCCAGAGATCCTAATAGTTTAGAGATGAGTAAACTTGAACCCCTAAGTGAGGAAATATTTTTGCTAGTATCAAAATCAAGTAAAAAAGCTGAGCTAAAGGAGAATCCCTGTCTCTTAGCATGATAACAACCCTGGAGCCCTGGAAGCCTGAAAAAGGAGTGTGCAGAGAGGAGAAATGAGTGAAAGTAATTTATTTGCGAAGTGATTCCAGTGAATAGGGGTGAGGAACGAGGTAGAGTAGGAAAGAAAAGAAAGTCAGTATAATAACCCTTAGTGAATGGTTTGATATGGAATACCACACAGCAGTGAGAAAGAACCAGGCACTAGCCTCCAATATAGGTGAACCCCATCGGCATAATATTGAGTGTAAGAAGTCAGACTCAGATCAGGATATGTATCTATATAAAATTCAAAAACAGAAGGAGCACAAGCTAACCTTCTGAGGTGCTCAGAATATATCTTGAACTCGGTGATGGCTACACAAATATATACATACATAAAATTCATAAAGCTATATGCTTAAGATTTGTGAAGCTTGAATAGAGACTTCTCCAAACAAGGCATCCAGATGGCCAATCGACATATGAAAAAATGCTCAACATCACCCATCATCAGGGAAATACAAATCAAAACCACAATGAGATACCACCTCACACCTGTCAGAATGGCTAACAGTAACAACTCAGGCAACAACAGATGTTGGCGAGGATGCAGAGAAAGAGGATCTCTATTGCATTGTTGGTGGGAATGCAAGCTGGTGCAGCCACTCTGGAAAACAGTTATGGAGGTTCCTCAAAAAATTAAAAATAGAACTACCCTACAACCCAGCAATGGCCCTACTAGGTATTCGTCCAAGGGATACAGGTGTGTTGTTTCAAAGGGACACATGCACTCCAATGTTCATAGCAGCACTATCAACAACAGCCAAAGTATGGAAAGAGCCCAAGTGTCCATCGATGGATGAAGGGATAAAGAAGATGTGGTATACATATACAACGGAATATTACTCGGCAATCAAAATGAATGAAATCTTGCCATTTGCAACCATGTGGATGGAACTAGAGGGTATTATGCTAAGCAAAATTAGTCAGAGAAAGACAAATATCATATGACTTCACTCATATGAGGACTTTATGACACAGAACAGATGAACACTAGGGAAGGGAAGCAAAAATAATATAAAAACAGGGAGGGGGACAAAAATATAAGAAACTCTTAAATATGGAGAATAAACAGAGGGTTACTGGAGGGGTTGTGAGAGGGGGGATGGGCTAAATGGGTGGGGGCATTAAGCAATATACTCCTAAAATCATTGTTGCACTATATGCTAACTTGGATATAAATTAAAAATAAAATTTAAAAAAAAACAGATTTGTGAAGCTTTATGTCAAGTGTGCTTCAATTTTTTTTAAAGAGAGAGAAAGAGACCATGAGCAGGGGAGAGGGCAGAGGGAGAGAGAAAGAATTTTAAGCAGGCTCCACACTCAGCACGGAGCCCGACACAGGGCTCAATCTTATGACTGGGAGATCATAACCTGAGCCAAAATCAAGATTTGGATGCTTAACCAACTGAACCATCTAGGCACCACTGCTTTAATTTTTCTAGGTCTTTTTTAAAAAGAATGCTTTATTGGGTTGACCAACACTGTTATTTCATTGTGTTATTTAGAATGAACCTTAAAAGTGCTCACCTGAGGGGAGCCTAAGTGGCTCAGTCAGCTAAGTGTCTGACTCTTGGTTTCGACCCAGATCATCATCATCTCATTCATGAGATCGAGCCCTGTGTCAGGCTCTGCGTTATCAGCCCAGAGATTTTACTTGAGATTTTCTCTCTCCCTCTCTCTCTGCCCCTTCCCCACTCACTCTCACTCTCTCTCAAAATAAATAAATAAACATCTTTTTTTAAAAAGTGCTTACCTGAGGAATGAGAGGGAGAAATATTACCCATCACACCCCAGTGCACATCAATTGAGGTTTACCTGATGGGTATTAATTTCCCCATACCTGGATGAGTGCCAAGTGGCACCCCCAGGTGTCCACACTGTGGACTCAGAAAAGCCCAAGGCAGAAAACAAGAAATGGACAGCTCATGTTTGAGATGGGGCACTGGCAACACAAGATATGGAAGTGTGCTAGCAACTGTTCTCCATGGCTATGGCAGTCAGAGGTAAAGCTGAGGAAGATGTGAAACAACAATCAAGATATGCCCGATCCACACAGACTTCCCATACATGCCAGGGACACGGTACTATAGGTGAAGCATAAACGACAAATCCTGGTGGGTGTAAAAAGGGTAACCCTAGTGAAAACAATGGACAAATGACAAGAAAACATGATTATATCTCAAATAAAATATATCCCACTTGGTCTTGTGATGCTTTTTTTTTTAATTTTTTCATGTTTATTTATTTTTGAGAGAAAGAGAGACAGAGTGTGAGTGGGGAAGAGAGAGAGGGAGACACAGAATGAGAAGCAGGCTCCAGGCTCTGAGTTGTCAACACAGAGCCTGACGCAGGGCTCAGACTCACAAACCGTGAGATCATGACCTAGTCCAAAGTTGGATGCTTAACCGACTGAGCCACCCAGGCACCCCGGTCTTGTGATGCTTTAAATTCATTGATCCCCATAGGGAAAAGCACTGTGTATGTATGGGAAAGAGAGAGAGGCGGAAGGGGTGGTATTGCATTCTTCACAGCCTTCCCTTTTCACAATGAGGCACTAACTAGTAGGTCCAAAATTAGAGCAAGATCAATATCAGTGGAGATAAATTGACCAATGAGAAGATGCCTTTAATGACAGAGTAAGAGAGCTGAGAAAGAGTTTTAGATTAATTTCGGGATTTCCCAATAATCAAATACGCTGCAGTGCAGGCACTAAAACTTCATTAACTACTTATAAAAGTTCCCTTTTGCAGCAAGTAACTTTGAGCACTTTGTAACTTTCTTTAGAGTAGGGGGAAGGACTGAGAAATGTGTTCCTTAGCAATAAAATTAAGTACATTTATATAAATTAGTCTCTCCAAGGGATCCCAATTATATCACTGCCTTGACTCTCTAGCAGGACTCAGCTGCTAGAATAACACCTTAAATCTGCTATAGCAAAACTTACCACAAGCAGAAAAAAATAAGAGGCTGTGTGAATCACACAAACCTATGTTATGGATACCGTTCTTGCCTGACTGTAACCAACCTCTATTCATCCCTTCCTCCTTTCTGTCAGGTAGCCCTCTTCCACAAACAGCACACATAATTCAGTCCTGATATGACTCTTATATAGCTTAAACCAAAGAGAACATTCCATTTTCCTAGGCTCTATTATTAGTTCAGTGTGTCATTCGAACATGGTACACCAGCATTTCCTCTTCTTCCTTCGAATGTTTTTCTGGGTGATTAGAAAACCAGAAACTGAGGGGTACCTAGGTGGCTCAGTCGGCTGAGCATCTGATTTTGGCTCAGGTCATGATCTCATGGTTCATGAGTTCAAGCCCCAGTTGGGTTCTGTGCTGACAGCTCAGAGCCTGGAACCTGCTTCAGATTCTGTGTCTCCCTCTCTTTCTGCCCCTCCCCCGCTCACTGAGGGTGAGCATCCCTGAGGATGCAAATATAGAGGAAAGGAGAGTGAAAAGAACATGGGCTGAGGCAATGATGAAGCCCAAAACACCTCTCGACTTGTAATATGGGGCCAACAATTGTCTGTGTTCTTTAAAAGAACTCGCCCTGTGTTTTATGTTGTTGCTGACTCATGTATTTTGCTTTGTTTTGTTTCTATTTTTAATAACTTTGACCCTTCATCAAATAAAGACTGGATGAGCCAAATACCAACTGCTTCCATGAAATACAAGCAGGACACCCTGGCATTTCCATTCACTAATGAGGTTTATCATCATTTTCTGTAATTTTTGGAGTTAGATGGGATATTTCCAAATTAATTAGAATAAAATACATTTATTTTCAGATAACTGACTTGCTTACCTATTCCTGTTTTGTGCAAATATTGTTATAAATTCCAGTTCCAGTAAGGGGCCGCTGAAACTACCCAAATTCATCCAAAACAGCTCTGAGGTTCTTATCTGCGGCAATATCTTGGCCTAGAATTTCATCTGAGCTAAGAGACTAGACAGTAAAGGAAGTTGCATTATTCTGTTTTTCATTTGTTTTTAAACAGTCTGAGTAACTAAACACATATAAGCATGATTCTGGTTAATGATTGAGTTTAATGTAAAAGGGAATTTTGTTTCTCCTCTTTATTGCAAAGCTTTTCACTTAGGAATTTTTTTAAATGCTGTTAAACTAAAGTAGAACAAACACCAAAAAGCCTCTTACCACCAAATCCTTATTATAAGTGTGTGTATAATACATATACATGTTCATATATATATGTATATGCAGTTATATGTATTGAAATTATTTTTAACTGGACATTAGTTATCTGTTTAAAGGGTTTTACAAAACCACTAGCTTTAAAAAAAACTGCATTTCACATATTTTTAGCATGAATCAGCTCTGGTTTTCCATTGTCTTTCTCTGTGTCCTTAAATCTCTAATTGTGCATTGATGTTTTGGTAGAAAAGCAAGTTTTCTTGAAGTCTTCAGGAACTCACAAGTCCCTCCTTCACTTTGTATGTCTCTCTGTGCTATGCTTTTACCTGTTCTTCTATGGTAATTTAGAAAGAGGATATTCTAAAGTTGATTTTTAGCAATAAAGTTTTGCTTTATCAATGGCCTGCTTTTGCTTTACTTTAAAACAACTCAATACAACATTATCTATTTTACAGATTTCTAAAAAGCTATTTTGTGTTGTTGTAAGTATGAGTCATTACCACTTCTATGTGAAGAAAAATTAAGATGCTGAAATAAGTGAACATATTGGTCATTTCTTCTGCCTCCAACCAAATGTATAAAATTGGTAAGTGTGACTGATAAACTAGATTGACTTTAAAATAAACAATAATTTCACTTTAGACCTCAGCTTAGAAGGATATCCCTTCTGGCTTCTCAGAGAGAATACAAGTGATAATTATAGTTCGAATAGACTAGGTTATGCTACATTAACAAGTAATCCTGAAATCTCAGTGGCTTAAAAAAAAATCTCAGCTTATTTTTTGCTCACACTATATGTCCATAGTAGCTCACCTAGGTCTGCTCTTCATTGTCCTCAGGAGTCTGACTAATGGAGCAGCCACTGTTTCGAATGCTGTTAATCCCTTTGGCAAAGGGAACAGAATGTGGCAAATTACCCAGTGGCTCTCAAAGTATCCATCCACCTAGAAGGTTTTGTTCACATTTTAACGACCAAAGCAAATCTCCTGACCACTCCAAGAAGACAAGGAAATGTAATCCCAAAATGCCCTGCAGGAGAAACCAAAAATAACTGGCAATAGCATTAATGACTACCACACCACCACACATAAATTCCTTCATTTTCCTGCTACAAATCTATAAACTTTCTTCTCCAGCCATCTTCTCATCCTTCCCTACCATAACAGAAGTCCTTCCTCTTAACAAGGTTTACCCTTCCTCATCTGCCCCTATCATCTCAGGACCCAGCTCTATGGATTATACCCTCTCTCCTATATCTTCAACTGCTTGTGTTCTACCTCCTCCCATTAGAATTTATATTTGCTTTTTCTAATTTAAAACATAATAATTCACCCTTCTCATTTCTTTTTCTCCCAACCATCACTCTGCCTCACTCCTCTCACAGTCATGTTTTTTAAAAGGGATGCATACCTTCCTACAGCCATTTCCTCAACTCCTATTCACACCTCAACCTGCTAGATCTGATTCTACATTCACCACTCTATTGAAACCACTTTTACTAAAGTCACTAATGACTTCCTTGTTGCAAAACCTCAAGTGCACATTCTAGTTCTCATATTACTCAAATCTTGGCAGGAACATCCACTCCCTCCTACTCCTGAAAATGCTTTCTTGATTTGACTTTGTAATACTACTTTCTTGACTTCCTTCCTACATCTCCAAGGGATTCTGTCTCAGTCATTCTGAATGAACCTCATTCTCCACCTGTTCTTGGGCTCTTGCTCTTACCCAACATTAGTCTCATCAATATGGGTGATACCATTCATTCCCATGATTTCAGTTATCATCTATAGACTGAGGACACCCAAATCTGGCCACAAAGTACTGGTACAATTTCAGTTATCCTGCCTACAACACTACCCTTTCAGTGCTTGCCTCTGTTCATGCAGCAAATATTATCTAATTTCCAGATATAACAGATCTGATTCATAAGAAACCAGTCAACTTTGAAGCCAAAAATGAAAAAATAAAAACTAACATATAATCTTTTATTAGCACTTATCTAGATAATAACCTATCTGGTATGTTTGTTTAATATCTCTTTTTCCCTGGGCTATCAGATAGTGATAATGGCCCCTCTCTCTCTAGGGCCTGACACAGTGGGTGCTCAATAAACAGTTACTAACTATTGTTGAAATTCCAACTTCTCACCTAAGTATCACCCTTTTCAAACATCCTTTCTGGATAGTCTGGTATACATATGCAGGTGTATCAGAGTGCAGGGCCTACTAAAAATTGTCCTATCTTATTACACAGAACAATATGCTGCTATTCAAATAAAAAAAAAGATAAGCCACAATTATTAATCTGAATAGACTAGGCTGCACTGCAATAACAATCAATCCTAAAATATCAGTGGCTCAAAAAAAATCAGGTTTATATTTTTTCAGGCTACATCTCTACTGATGCCTTCCACCAACAGAAGCTGCAAGACAAGTGTTATATACTGAATTATGTCCTTCAAAATTTGTATGGTGAAGCCCTTAATATAACTAAATTTGAAGATAGGGCCTTTAAAGAGGTAACTAAGGTAAAATGAGGTCAGAAGGGCAAAGTCCTAATCCAATAGGATCTGTGTCCTTATAAGAAGAGGAAGAGACACTAGGGGTATATGTGCACAGAGGAAAGGTCATGTCATGGCAAGAAAGCCACTTGTAATTGAAAAAGAGGGGCATCAGGAGAAATCAAACCTACTAGCACACTGAATTTGGCCTTCTAATCTCCAGAACTATAAGAAAATAAATTTCTGCTATTTAAGCTGCCCAGTCTGTGCTATTTTTAAATAACAGCCCTAACAAACTGATATGAGCAGTAAAAATTAAAAATTCACTGGTGCCAGTAATCCTATTCATGCTGGGAAGCTGCCCTGCTCCTCTGAAGTTCCAAGGATCAACACAAGGAGCAATTTTCATCCATTGTCATTGACAAGAATGTGATGAAGGACATGGTAGATGATCTCGCTTTCCAGATGAGACCCAAGACCTTCCAAATAGTCACTCTACCCATTAAGACCACTCTTCTCCTGGGGATAGTACCGAAAATGCCTGAGGGAGCAATTCGATAGAAGGCAAACAAGACCTAGCAACAGGACATAAGCAGATCTTAACTTGAGAGGGAGAGAATTGCCCTGGAGGATCTAAATATTCCTCCCCTTAAGAAGAATTTTTTGAAATACTCCATTTCCTCACTAATAGGAATAATAAAAGTGTTTGGCCCTTGGTCATAGTCCACTCCATCCCTCTCCTGGCCTACCTTCTTTTTTTTTTTTTTTTTTTTTTAACCTTCTTCTTCTGGGCTTCCTCATGCTTCTCCTGACTGCACAGGCTCTACACTGAGACATGCTCCACCAGGGTCACCCGGGGAAACCTTATCTGTCTCACTGATCCCTTTCAGCTCTAGATTAATGAGTTAGTTTTTCTACACTAGACTTAGCAAATCACACCTCCAATTCTGGGCCAAAAATTGAATGCTGTCTTTTAAAAATAGTAAGTTATCATATGTTACTATATACTCTGTCACTGCATTTGTACCAAAAATATGACAACTTTTCATTCTGCATATTCTTATATAAGGCATAGATATTACCTTAATTATGCTACAAAATAGAACAATACTATTGATACATTGTCCTTATAAGGTCATCTACATTGAACATCAAAAAGCAAATGCTCTGACAGATCAATTTTTTGAATCCTGTGATAAAATAGCAATGATTTTATTATCACTAATAAAAAAACCTGAAATATACAGTTATGATTTCTTTTCCTTGGAAAGACAGAAGAATCTCAATCTAAATTCTATCTATGTGAGCCCAGACATAAGGAATGTGACCAACAGCAGTTATCATGAAGACTCTTTCAAATCAGCTCCCATCTGGTTCTGGTGAAGTCTCTGGTTTACTCAGAAGGTACTATTGCCTCCCAAAACAGACTCAGGAAACTCCTGGACCAAAGAAGATATAGTTTGATGGAACAACAGCTCTGGGGGTGGGATACTGGGGGAAGCACCAAGCTTCCCTGATAAAATACTTGATTTATTATCAAGCTATTGTTGACACATCTCTACTCTTTGAAAGTTATCCTAGAACTGCCTCTAATCCGGTGCCTGCTGCTCCCTTACCTATTTTGCTTCCTATTTGTCTTCTCATTTTGTCTCATAACAACATTATTGATTGTCGCATTCTCTAGCCCATTTCCTTTTTTGAACTTTCTGTCCCTAAGAGATTGTCTAGTGTGTCCTCTTTGTCTCACAAGTGGTTCAGGTAGAGTTCAATGGCTCACATGAATCTACCTGTCTCTGAAATCATTGCCAGTGCTATCTTTCCATAAATTCCTTACCATAGTGTCTTGGGTAATAGCTGTTCATCCCCATAACTGTGGGGCAGGAGAGAAAAAGGATGCTTTATTATGACTGACTTTACTTTGGTGCTTTTCTTTCTATCCCTGGCACTCTACTCTGAAAAAGTGGTTTCAGACATCCTTCCCCTCTTCCTAACCAGGACAACAGTTTCGGGCTCACATCCTATCCCAGCTATCTCAGCCATGACCACACACTACCTACCAGCAATGTCCCACTCCTTCTGCCAAAAAACTCAGCCACTTCTGCCGTGAGTTATGTCAGTAAAATTAACATGAATCGTGTTTCCTTTTCAACTTTGCTTACATCAGTGACTTTCCATTTCTCTAAACTCTCTTGCACTTAAACCCATGTTGTAATGTTGTAGGCCATTAAAGCAAAAGAAAACAAACAAAATAGCTTCAGGGTACTACTTCTTAAAAGCCTCAAGAATGAGGTCAAAACCAGAGTTTTGAGAGTGGCTCTTTGGAGGGGATCTGCGGTGGCTCTTATCTTGAAGCACATACAAATTGTCACCCCACCTCAGAAAGAAGCATCACATAATAGCTCCTCTCTGCAGCCGCCTCTCTCAGTTGTTGCCTCCCCTGCAATGCTGCTTGCCACCTTGCTTCTGCAGGACCTTGGAGGAGGTCTCTGCCCCTTCCCTCAGAGGCACCCATTTCAGGTTGCCATCTCACAGTGACTGAGGTTTTCAGCTGTCACTCATTCACTCTGTGCATCCAGGAGTGTGATTACAATGCAGTTCTCTCTGTGAATAAACAATGTCAATCTGCCAGTTTCTGAATTTGCCCTGTGGAGGTCAGTCCCAGAAAAACTTTTTGCTCTCTCTACAAAGCTTCTTTACTCAGACTTGTGCAAATAGCTACTACTTATTATCCCTCTTAGTAAAGGAAGGAAGGAGGAAAATAAAGAAAAAACTATTACATACATGGATCTGAACACATATATTGATATCTGAAGCCAAGAAGTATGCTACGTGTTCGCACATGCATTTTTATTTTTGCAGAAAATAGGTCTGATTTGAGCACTGTTCTGAATCCAAAATCCATATTCTTCTGAATATATCATGCAGCGAGGCATCATATAGAGCTGATGTCTGTCCCTTTAAGAAATGGAGGAAGAAAAATATGGGATGAGCGGCCACTGGGCTAAAAAGAATTGTGTGTGACAATTCTATGGTTATTCCAGTTTCTCACTAACTTTGCTTCAACAAGTCTCTTGTTCATTTATCTTTTGCCTATATAGTATGATCTGAGGGACCAAAAAACGTCTCTTCCACCTTTTGATGCCAATGCCTGAAACTTTAGCCTCACTCCCCTCCATTCTACTTGGATAAAGGATCTGTAGTCATCAAGAATTCCCACGTAAAATAAAATGTTACATCGATCCTGGGATATATTCGCCAATAGTCAACAGTCACCTGCTTAACTGCTTAACTGATGACTTAACTGAATGTGTATTTGTTTTACTATTTGATACAGTGAACCTCAGTAATAGGGACTCACTAGATAGCTTACTTTTCGTGAGGAGGAAGAAAAAGAAAAGATGGAGGAAGTTAAAAATCTAAAGCCCAAGGCACTAAAGAGGTACGAGCAGCTTGGAGAAAACGGTCAAGGGCAAGTACAACCCAATTACCATCAAGGTGGGAGAAGGTGGTAGAAAGAGGAAAATAGAAGGGTACCAAACTCCATTTTAGCCCAAAGGACAACCCCACCCAAACTGATTGGGGGAGAGGAGCTAGAACAACTAGCAAAAGGGAAGAGAAACTGGGCACAACAGCCTCCTGACCTTACCTCTATTACAGAACACATACCATTCTCTGTTGAAATTGTCCATTTATTTGCCTGCACCAACCTTTAGATCATGGGTTTTAGAAGACAGGAGCTCTGTGCCTGTTTCATTTGTGTGGGACCAGAGCCTCGTACACTGCCTGGCATGCAGCAGAGGTTCAATGCATGTTCAGAGGATGAATGAATGAAATCAGTTTCCCTTCTTCCCTATTTCTCACACATAAAATCTTTGCGGTGAAGAACCAGATATACTTCATATGTGATGGAACTTCAGTTGTGTGTTCAGTATTCTTAGAGGTTCTAGGACTCTTTGATAAATATAAACTGTGTCATTTATAGAAAAACAAATATATTTCCCTAGAAATGTGGTAATGTCCAACATCTAACAAATACTGTTTTGGTGATAATTATTATTATTTGTAATCAGCATTTTACTAATTTTAGGGGTCTTTATTTATGGTTAAGCATGCTTCCTTACATATTCTAATTTTATATAAATCATTTAAATCAAACTCTGTCCTGACATCTACTACATTATACTTTAATATACATAACACAGATGTAGATGAAATATAGCTAATGATTCCAAAACAGTTCCTCTAGACACGCTATATATTTTAAATTTAATTTCCTTCTTATGTACCAGGGGAAAATGTATGAGTTTTTTTCCCATGCATCTCTCTTTCCTCATTATCAAAGTGTTCACACGGAATTATTTTTAAAAGGCAGCATTTAGTATTCAATCAAATAATAAGGAGAACGTGTTCCTTCCCAGTGGTTTAATAATAATTCTTGCATCACCAACCCTGAATATTCATGTTATGGAAATGTGTCCTACTTCTATAGATTTCATCACTGTCAGCTGGTGCCACAGCAGAACACAGGAACAGTTAGTCAGTCTAAATACATTCAGGATTTCAGCAATTACCAAAATGTCTTCCCTGACTTACTATCAATAATTCAACTTTTGAGGAATATAATACTGAGACAAAGGAGGCTAACCAATAAATATTCTGCTATTCTTCAGAAAACAGCAATCTAACTGCACAAAATTGTGATATCACTTGACTCAAGTCTTACTTCAGCTATATCTGTATGACATAAAGATGACTGAACAATTCAGTGGGGGAAATAAATCAATCAGGACAGTTGTTTTGGTTTTTTTTCTCTTTAGGTAAAGTGACTTATAGCATATTTATTTTCCCCCATTTTGCTGTTAGAACACAGCTTGTCAATGATCTGATATTCGTCATCCTCATTCCTCAAAACGTATATTAACCAGACTTTACCCTCAATTCTGTTGGCAGTATGATCTTGGGCTAGTCACTTACTCTCTCTAGGATTTAGTTTACTCATCTGTAAAATGTCAAAGTTGGATTGGGTTGGGGTCAACAAACTTGTTCCATAAACAAATAATAACTATTTTAGGCTTTGTGAGACATACAGTCTCTGTTACAACTATTTAACCCTGCCATTTCAATGCAAAAGCAGCCACAGATAATATGTAAATGTATGAGCATTTCTGTGTTCCAATAAAATATTAATTATAAAAGGAGGCAGGCAGCTGGGGGGCGCCTGGGTGGCGCAGTCGGTTAAGCGTCCGACTTCAGCCAGGTCACGATCTCGCGGTCCGTGAGTTCGAGCCCCGCGTCAGGCTCTGGGCTGATGGCTCGGAGCCTGGGGCCTGTTTCCGATTCTGTGTCTCCCTCTCTCTGCCCCTCCCCCGTTCATGCTCTGTCTCTCTCTGTCCCAAAAAAAAAAAAAAAAAAAAAAAAAAAAAAAAAAAAACGTGGAAAAAAAAAAAAAGGAGGCAGGCAGCAAAACAAGGTTTGGCTTTGTACAGTAGCTTGCCAATTCCTTTCAGGACTTTTTCAAATCCATGATTCTACATGTTAGATACATATAAGGCCCCTTAACACAAGGGGAAATGAACTCATCTAGTCCCTCAGTGACTTAGAATTAAGGAGCCTAGAAATTCTCTGCTACAGAAAAATTCCTTTGAAAAAATCAAGTAGCCCTAAGTAAACCCAAATGATTAACAGATGGACAAAAATTCCTCAATTCTGGCTAGTCAGCACACCTTTTATTGGTACCCCAGGATACAGACTCTATGAAATCCAGGCCAAGTCTCCAGGATGTTTCTTGATGAGGAGAGAATATGCTTACAAAAATGACAGGATTTCACTCCAGGTTTTGTTGCTTTTGACTGCACTGAAGGAACTAATCAGCAGTAAAACAAGTATTAGGTCACACTATAGTTTCAAACTTAGAGGAAAAAAAGAGAACCACTTTTGAATCTCTATAGAGCACCTATTTCACTGAGTAGCACAGGTGGGGAAAAGTCTCAGAAGTCAAGGTCATAAATTAATCCCTTGTGAATGTCTGTCTATGAAGGTCTGTAGCTTCATCCTATTCCACCACTATGAAACAACACACAAACGCAAAGGACACAGCTTGACATTGCTTGTCTGTGGAAACCTAGTAGATAAACTCTATGCTGAAAGATGATTCTGTCATATTCAAATAAGTTTACAATGTTTATAGGAGTATGATAACTGCCCAAGAAACGTGTCCACAACAATCACAATGATCAAGAATCCCAGAATAATAAAAGAAAGGACAGAGTCCATTTGGTTTACAGCAGGGTTTCTCAATCTTGGCAGTACTGATATTTGGACTGGATGATTCTTTGCTGCAGGGGGAAAGACGGCCTTTGCATTGTAGGATGCAGAGGGTATAGATGGAGTAAAAGTAACTCCTTTTCCTTCCCTCAGTCATAATAAACAAAAATGTTTCCATACACTGATAGATGTCCTGGGCTGGGGGAGGAGAAGGCAAAATCACACCTAGTTGAGAATCTGGGATTACAGAAACGTAAGATATTGAATTTGCCATAAATCATCATCCATGCTATAGGAGTCAAGTAGTACCCCAGACCAAAACTGATATTCACAAATATTTTATTACAATGACTTCCCAGGTCCTTTCTGACTATGTATCTCAGAATACCCAGACGACAATGAAGTGGAGGGGACATTATCTGGAGAAAGAGCACGACTGTCTTTGTCCTTTGTCCTTAGCATTATCTAACCCTTGCCCAGTGGCAGTGTTTCCATTTCTAAATTTTACTCACATGGAAATCAGACCCAACTCACTATGTATCCCGCTTAACTCTTAGATTATTGTTCATGATTGCTTGCTCCAGTTATCAGTAAAAAGACCTACAGAGCCTTAGGCCATAATTCAATGGCCTAGCATGGAGAGCCTGTATGAATCTGGGTTCTTAAATCCCTAATCTCAAACTTTGTCCCAGGACCTGCATCTCTTTTAATTCTTGCACTACCTAAATCCCTGTCTGGCTTCCATAGTCTTCTTAGGCAATACTGCCTATACTCTAGACCTCACTTCTGGGTCCCTACTACCTGCTACACACTTCCCAGCTACCACAAACTATTTGTTGAGACTTCACTGGGTCATTTCCTGCTAACATCTCTTTTCTGTCCTTGTGGGTAGAATCTTGTGGTTCTACTCTATTTCTGTGTTCCACTTATCTCTGTTCTGTGGGGTTTCACTGTTGGGTTCTGGCTATAAAATCAAATCATTTATGTCAATGGAATAATAATCATAGAGGAAAGAGGGGAGAAGCAGTTGTGTAGTTACTTCCAAGGCATCCCACCTTGAAAAGCTTCTTGGTATAACTTGACAACCAGAACTCTGATTATTAAAAGAAAAATCATCACAAGATATACTGTTATAGATATGAGGCCTTCCAACATCCTAAGTCATGCAGAAGTTTCTACTGGTCTCTAATATTATAAGTAAAGAGAATAAAATCATAAAGTCACTAAGGTAAAATGAGCTATGAATGGTTCTTCTCTGCATGGAAAATAAAAATAGTAGAGGGGCACCTGAGTACCTCAGTTGGCTGAGTGTCTGACTCTTGATTTCAGCTCAGGTCATGATCCCAGGGTGTTGGGATCGAGCCCTGTGTTGGGCTCCATGTTGCTTAAGAGTCTCTCTCTCTCTCTCTCTCTCTCTCTGTCCCTCTCCCCAATTCATGCTCCCTCACTCTCTTAAAAATAAAAAAATAGAGAGAGAGATAATAACAAATGGAAACAAAATACAAGATATTAATTTTAAGTCTTACACAAAATCATATTTGACTTCAATATGAAGGGCAATAATATTCATTCATGTTCAATTACAAATGTAGGTATGTATATTAATGCACCCTTGCTTCAACAGTCACATGTCTAGGAAGAGTTTACACTTCATAGTGATAAAGATCACTAAGAATGGTTTAAACACAAAAATCATTTTTAGTTCACCTCTGAGGTGAGATTAAGGACAAAGTCTGCTTTCTTGCCTTGTGCTGCATACAATAAGGACCAATCCAAAATATCTGAATTATAAACATCCTAGACAGTGCAGCCATAACCATAGACATGTAGAAACCAAAAGCTGGCAAAGAGAATAGCATGGGCCAGGATCCCAGGGGGTAGGGGGCTGGAGTGAGAGCAGAGACAGAGGGGGCTCACCCAGCTGAATGCCAAGAGTATGCAAGGTTGGCTGCTAATTAAATCCTAATGACAGAGGTACTTTCCCAATGCTCAGGGGAGGTTACTTCCACAGAGGCATCTAGGATGGAATCCAGCAGTAGGTAGAGACGATGGCAATGCTACGGTTCAAGGAAAATCCACCTGGTTGGAAGCACATCCCTAGCCAATAGCTCAAAGGGTGTAGATAGTGAAAGGAATAAGAAATGTGAGATTGACAAGTTCTAGAATGGCCGTCATGCCTCAGTCAAACATCATGGGTTCCAAATCAAGTCTTGATGGGAAAAGAAGTACAAATCACCAATAAGGTCACAAATCCAGGAAGTCAGTTTCTAGAATCCATTCACTGTAAAGAACGAAGCTCTAGTTGAGTCTTCTTCATTCACTCATTTATCCAATCCTTTGCTCACTAAATGCATACTAAAAACATCTACAAAACAATGCTAGACACTGTTACTAGCCCTATGGATTCAATGGAGAAAAATAAGCATGGTCCTTGTCCTTACTCAAGAAGAGCTTTGCTAGAAATGTTTGGGGCTTAAGTAATTGTAAATATATAGGTTAAAAAAAGTTTATCAAGATAAGGCAGTAAGTGCTAGCAAGATTAAGCTGCCTGTGCCTTTGAAAGAAATATGCTCCAGGCCACAGACAGCCAAATTGGTAGCAAGAAAAGAAATGTGGTCCCATTACCTTATACATAACAAACAGAGGGGCGCCTAGGTGGCTCGTCAGTTAAGCATCCGACTCTTGGTTTCAGCACAGGTCATGGTCTCACTGTTCTTGAGTTCAAGCCCCACATTGGGATCTGTGCTGACAGCACGTAGCCTTCTTGGGATTCTCTTTCTCCCTCTTTCTCTGCTCCTCCCCTACTCATGCATATTCTCTCTCTCTCTCTCTCTCTCTCTCTCTCTCTCACTCTCTCTCTCTCTCTCTTTCTCTCCCAAAATAAATAAATAGGGGCGCCTGGGTGGCTCAGTCAGTTAAGCGGCCGACTTCGGCTCAGGTCATGATCTCGCAGTCCGTGAGTTTGAGCCCCGCGTCGGGCTCTGTGCTGACAGCTCAGAGCCTGGAGCCTGTTTCAGATTCTGTGTCTCCCTCTCTCTGACCCTCCCCTGTTCATACTCTGTCTCTCCCTGTCTCAAAAATAAATTTTAAAAAGTTAAAAAAAAAAACAAAATAAATAAATAAACTTAAAAAATTTTTTAATTAAATAAAAAATAAATGGAGGCCATGATTATGATGATGATGATGACGATGATGATGATGATGGTTATGTAATTGTTTCAGGCTCTGACCAAAAGATTGAAATCATATTAGTTATTTAAACACAAAGAAATTAATAAAAAGAGTTGTTAATTTGGTAAAAATTATAAATTAGGGACTAAAAAGATAAAAAAAAGAACTCTAGGGTATCATAAATACAGTAACTGTAAAACATAGCTGCCATCCCTAACTTTGCAGCAACAAAGAAAATTTGGAATTATAAACAGTCAGAAGCCTGGAGGGGAGACTTCATAGTGCTGAAACTCACACTTCTGAGGAGGTGGGGATATTCAGAAGGGTGGGGAACCTGAGCTCAGAAGGAAGAGAAGTCTTAAAGGTCTGGGCCTTTAAGAGGGGGAGGGGTGCTGGGGTCTCTAAGGACTGGCTCTATGGCCATTGGGGAAAAGCTATGAACAGGACTCAAACTGCTGATAGTGGAACTCACTGCTGCTGCAGGGGTGAAGAAGTGTTGCTGAGGTGTTATTCATGGGAAAAGAAGGCCAACAGAAAGTAAATAGGAAGAAAAACAGAAACAACAGCAAAGAGGAAGGAGCATGTTCCATCCACCTCCTCCAGCTTGCAATCTCTCTCTAGCACCCCCCACTGTCAGAGCTTAACCAACTGACAAATCAGAAACATGACTTGTAGACACCCAGCCCAGTATCAAAAAGCAAAATATGGAACAGTGGGTTTAAAGCTGAGAGATGATAGTTTAATAACCAGTCCAACCAAGGCAAGTTCTTTATGTTTTTGAGACACAGTTTGTCAAATTAGGACACTAATGTCTACCACAAGAAGATGTCTTAAGAATAAGACAAATGTATATAAAGCACTTTACACAGTGCTTGACAAAATCCATTATTTCACAATTAATGGTTTCCACTCCTGATTCATCCTCCCAAGTACATCTGCCACCCCCTTAAACAACGACTCTGTAGAACTCCATGTGTGGCCTCATCTATTGCCAGAATATGTCACAGCAGGAAAAATCTATTTATAAGACCTCAACCAACAGGGAGCTCTTCTAAGTTGGGGACCATATTTGGCTCTTATATTTTCATTTCCATTCCTCCCTGTCATTCTGGAAATCTGGCAAAAAAAAACCGAAATCACCTATATTTCCTTGCCCTTGCCACCATCAATTCAATAGATCAGCTTTCCATTAAGATATATTCAAATTCCTTCAGTATACTTCAAGAAAAGTTCTAGAAAGATTTCAAACTTGATTCAACACACTTTACTCTAAAGAACAGTATTCACTATCTTGTGTCCTGAAAGAATCGCATGCCCAAAAAGCAAACACAGGAACCCACTACCATTTTTCTAATGTTCTCAATCCCGCGGCAGCATTCCAGACAACAGAGACCTTAAGACTAGGAAGGAGAGTTATTAAAGGTAGAGTTGATGCTTTATGGCACATTTTAGAAACAAAAGTCACCATGTCCATGAATGGCCAAAAAACCAACTCCTACATAAAAGAAATATACAGCTCTTCTGCTATTTTGCCTAAAACCATGGGTTCTTAATAGTTCATTCCCTTCCTGATCCAAGGCTCATGTGGTTCTATCTTTATTAATTATAAGACCTTAGGATATTTTCTTCAACCTCTAAGCCTCATTTAATTAAAATAGCATTCTTAACATTATCTCATAAGTTTGTTGTACGAATTAGATAAAACAATACATGTTCGAGGCAAGACAGGAAACAAGGAGTAGTTGCTTACTGGGTACACAGTTTTAGTTTTGCAAGATGAAAGAGTTCTGGAAATCTCTTGGACAGCAATGTAAACATATGAACTGTACATTTAAAATGGTTACAATGGTAAATTTTATGTTCTGTGTTTTTTCCACAATTTTTAAAACTGTTTATTAAATTAATGTATGACTAAAAAGTTCCTATCACATGCATAGGTGCACACACACACACACACACAGAGAATAAACATTCATCACTCATCACAATGCCTGGCACATCATAAGCATTCAAATATCTATAAGGTTCTGTCTCTTTCCCCTTTGAGCCTTCCAACAATCTCCTGACTTCAACTTCACCTGCATGAATTTCTAATTTCTCCCCCTCTGAACACTATATAGGCTTATTTACATTCCATCCAGTGCTGTTCCTTAACATTTCAGGGTGGGCATGCTTTATCTTGCCAAGTAGATTGTCAGCTCCTACAGAAAAGGAACCATCTTTTATATTTCTTCTATGTTCCCCTCCATGTCCAATTTAATCTTTGCATTAACTGTTGAATGAGGGTCTACTTAAAATGAGATGGACTCTCCCACAGCCAAAACATTCAAGTTACCCCTGCCTGCTCTTGGGCTTCCCACTCATCATTATCAATCCACATCTATTTATCGATCTGTTAGCTTATATTAGGATAAGTGGGGAAAAGCAATGAACAGGGAGATAGAAAGAAAATAAAAAGATATATAAGACATGATTGTTGTCCTCAAAAGTCTTTTTACCTATTTTCACAAAGAAAACATAATGATATTGGTAAAACTGCAAGGAAAAATGCTAAATGTCCACTGAGTGTTAACAGACAATATGGGAATTCAGCAAGCCATGGAGACTCCAGGGGAAATTCAATAGGAGATTAGTTTTTGAAAAACTTAAGTACTAAAGTATATATTCTTCAGAGTTAAGATGATTCTCCAAGAGGTAAAAAGTATATCTGTCTACTAACTCTAAATTTGAGATAAAATTATTATATATTTTCAGGAAAATAATAATAACAACAATTTTCATGCACTCCAGTAGTGTCCAACAGACATACTATCACTAATCCTAAAAGCAAGGAGTGCATCATCCCTATTTATACGTAAGGAAATAGTGTGAAAAAAATTAAGTTACCTGCTAGTTGATGTAGAGACAGTAAGTATTACATTTGAACATATCTGTCTGATGCCAAAGCATGAATTCTTCCCACTATGCAACTCATTCATTCATCAAACATTTATTGAGAATTTACTCTGAACAAGCATTACACTAAAGATATTAAATTAAAGAAAACATGATTTCTTCCTTCAAGAGACTCACTGTTTGGTGAGAAGGAAATTACATAAAGAGACCACACAAAATGTGCTGAGTCCAAGAACAGAGATACACAAAATGTTATGGAGCATGTAGGAAGGAAACCTAACCCATCCTGGGAAATCCTAAAAGGTTTCTTAGAGGAGTAGAATTCTTTAAGTCTTAAGGAATAAAATAAACAATAGCTTACATTTATGTACTTACGAGGAAGATACTATTATTATTCCTGATTTACAGATGAGACAATTAAAGCACAGAAGGGTGAGCAACTTTTCCAGGCTTCAAGAGTTTATAAATAGGTGGTAGAACCAGGATATGAATCTGTTCTCTCTTAATCTCTATAATTTGCTGCACATGAATAAGAGTTTGCCAGAAAAGTGAAGAGAAAAAGAGCAAGACAAAGGCAAGAAACTGCACTGTATGGAACAATATATGAAGCATAATATGGCTAGAGCAGAAAATCACGAGAGGAAATTAGAGAATTATGGGCCAGGTCACAAAAGATCTTGTGTAACATTCTAAGGATCTCATAATTTATCCTATAAACTATGGAGGGATATTAAAAATTCGTACATTAATAAATGATTATGGGGGCGCCTGGGTGGCTCAGTTGGTTAAGCGGCCGACTTCGGCTCAGGTCATGATCTAGCGGTCCGTGAGTTCGAGCCCCGCGTCGGGCTCTGTGCTGACAGCTCAGAGCCTGGAGCCTGTTTCAGATTCTGCGTCTCCCTCTCTCTGACCCTCCCCCGTTCATGCTCTGTCTCTCTCTGTCTCAAAAATAAATAAACGTTAAAAAAATAAATAAATAAAATAAATGATTATGTCAGCTATTTGAAGGATGGATGTGAGTTAAGACTAATGGGAAATGGGTTGTTGTTGTTGTTGTTGTTGTTGTGATAAAAAAGAAAAAAAACACATTAGGTAAATTTAACCTCCTAACAATTTTTAAGTGTACAGTACAATAAAGAGACAGTTTTAATATTCAGCGAAGATGAGAACCTAAACTTGGCTGGAGAGAGTAAGATGGAAAACTTGGAAATAATACATGTCTAGATGGCAGAAGAGGCAAAACTTGGTGATGAACTAGATGTACCTATCTCCCTACCCATAAGACTTGCCTGTTTTAAATAATCTGTCCAAGAAAACAGAAAGCATAAATATATACATGTATCATTATGGAATTGGCTAGGCATGGTGCTAGGCACAGGAACATTAAGAATGAGTAAGACACACTTCCCATCCCAGACGGACCTATATTCTTGAGTGGAGGTGGAGAAGAAGGACGAGTGCAATAAAGGATTATGTGGTTATAAAAGAAATAGGTACAACATTTATTAGGGATCCAAGGCTGGAGTGGCTAGCCCTAACCAGGGGATATCAGAGAAGGGCTGAAGGAGGATATGCCTCAAATTGAATCTGAAAAGACACTTTCCAGTGGATCACGTATTTGAGGTGAATGTTTCTCCAGTGGCAAAGTGGCAAGAATACAGCAGAATAAATAGTTTCAAAGTGAAGTAGGTGAGGAGGGACAAGATAAATATGTGGACCCCTGAAGGCATCAAAAGCAGAACAGGAATTTATTGGCTGCTAGTTCCTCCATTAAAACACC
Source organism: Neofelis nebulosa (assembly GCF_028018385.1). Classification (NCBI taxonomy): domain Eukaryota; kingdom Metazoa; phylum Chordata; class Mammalia; order Carnivora; family Felidae; genus Neofelis; species Neofelis nebulosa. Next base: position 37,745,777 of record NC_080785.1, read on the forward strand.
TAAGCACAAGAAGGCAATTGAGGTCACAGAAGAATGAAAGTAGGAGACAAGATAGTGATCTACAATAAAACTATAAGAAGTGCTGTGGTTCTATAGCACTATCTGTGGCCACGTGATCACACTCCATCTAGCCCCACCTGAGGTACAGAACTGATGCTCATTATGCTTGGCGAAGTGTATTAGTATATTAGAAGTCTATTAGTTCTACCCTAGACTCTAGCATTTCCTATAATGATATCCTGTAGGATATCATCTTGAGATTCACAGTTAGGGGTCTGTGCATCAGGCACTTCCTACTGCTCTTCTAAAGGATTTTAAATTACCTCATAATATCTTATGTTTGGAAGCCTCACTGCCTCAGTCACAAGTATTGATATTGTAAGCAAAAGTACATTTTTTTAACCGATGTGTTTACATAGACATTATTTTTCCTAAATGTAATGCCTAACGTCTAAAGGACAATATTATTTATAAATACAAACTCTCAGACTTGAAGAAGAACACCTTTGTTTAACCTGTTTAATATGTAACATCTACATATTACTAACACTTCTACATTCAAGAATCTTCCTGGAAATGGTTATTTATCTCTTTCCAAAGTCAAATTTCTACGGCTGTCCCAAAGAACCATTTTAAGAAAAAGGGAAATTCCGTTACTAAAACTGATCACAGACTTTCTAGCTCATTAAATGTACTGTCTTCAATACAGCAGCAGAGGCTATAAATCTAGTTCTTTGTGAATAATCTCAATATTCCTTATAATGAGGCTTAAAAGTGTTTTTTATTAAGAAAAATAAAATTATTTAGTGGAAAAAATATTTAATAAAGTTATTTTAATTAGATGTACACATTAATCATGAAATTTTACAGGATAATTATAATGATATTTCTCTACTTATTATGATGAAACTTGTGAGAATGGTTAGAACATAAACAGATAAGAGAGAATATGCAAGTCGGTATTATTTGGGGTAATTTTAAAACAATTTAATGAAGACTGCATCTCCTAGGATAAAATAATTCATTACATGAAGGTGACTTACTTGGAATTAGGAATCAAAAACTCTTAACTTTCACGATCAGCCATGATCCATCCAATCCCCACATCCAGAAGTACCAAATCTGTGATCACAGGCCAGACTGAAAATAGATGGCCAGAACTTTCACATATTTAATACCTGCAATAAAATAAACTGGAGTTACGACATCAGAAGACAGTGGGCTAAGGGCTAACGTAAGTCCTGCCTTTTCACACCTGATAGCATGTTTATTCATCCCATTGTACCTCTCCTATTGCCCAGAGGGAAAATAAAGTGTCTGAAGTTTCAACTGGGAAAAGATGACTCACCCTGAAACTTTTTGAGTAGCTTATTAGGGTTCACAATGCTTGTGGACTGCTACTTGTGTTTTATGTGTGGGGGCTGTGGTCAGGATGAAATGAGGCAAAAGACTGAAAAAACAGAAAATAAGTGGTTCTATAGCAGTCATATATTGAAATGACAATGTATGTATCATAAACCTTTACACAAACATTTTAGCATATGGTATACAGGTTCTAAGTAATGTATATGCAAAAGAAAAGGCCTCTAGTACCATTTGACTAGCTTCAACACTGGAAAAATACAAATTAATGATCTCATAAATGTTTCAAAACTGAAAACACTCCTTTCTCCCCAACAAAGGAAAGAAACAATTTCTGGTAATAAATTCTACCAGATATTTTAGTGGTGGTGCTATTTCTATTGCTTTTAAAGATGTATTTTTAATTGTCTTACAGATATCCTTAATCATACAAAAAGAAATCAGAAACTCCCACTTGTCATAGAAAGCCCTCAAAATAGGCAATACTATTTCCACTGCTAAAAGTATTTGAAATATATACCAGCATACCCGACATGTCAACTGTTTCCTACAATGTCTTCTCACCAAACTGAGGTGTTTTCACAAAACAACAGGATTCAAGACAAACAGAAGTAGAACTGCTGTGGCAGTAAAGCGTTATCTATGGAGGAGCTCCCTCTCTGTGTCATGCAGGCTGATCCTTACTGGTAGCAATGATAACACTAATATAATGGTCATACCCATTTAATGTTATTTAAGTACCTCCAACTGACATCTAATGAAATAAGGTGCTTTTTTTTATAAATTCTAATTAGGTCCCCTTACTTCTTTCCTTTCTCTCTCACACTTTCCCTTACTCCAGCTCTCCATCTTGTCTTTTCTTTTGCCCAATAGTAAAAAATGGATGCTAATATGTCTACATGTACTCCAATCTCTACCTTAGGCTGCATTAGAATACCAATGGATCTTAAACAGAATAAACCTGTCACCTCTCCAACCCACCTATCAGGAAGAAAAAAAAATCCATTTCTTCTCTATGTGCCTGCATCAAAAATTTAGGCAGGTCACCTTTCTTGTTATCCTCCCACATCCAGTAACTTGCCAAAACCCAACATTCTTGCTAAAAGCCTCTCAAATCTGTTCATTCCCCACCCATCTCCCTGTGTCTGCACAATCTGGGGCCCCACAGTTTCTTCCTTGTCTCTTCAGTGGTCCTCATGCCTTCACTCTGGGCCCCTCCAACTGCTTTCCACATTGCAGCTAGTTATCAATGTAAAATGCAAATCTGGTCAAGGTACTACTCTGCTGGAGACACTTCAATGGCTCCCCATGTTCTTAGGATAAAGTCTTGTGTGCTCATAATATATGTTTTTATAATCACACCTCTGCTTATGTCTTAACCTCCTTTCTCCTTAATGATTCTTACAAAAATAGCCTGTGTTTTAGCCATCATGAACTACAGACAAGTTCTGAGACCTTTGCACCCATTGCCCCTCTTAATTAGAAAACCCTCCCTGTCATATCCCTGCCTTTAACATAACTGATTTTGAATCAATTTAAAGGATTCATCTCAGATGTTAGTTCCTCCAGGACACCTTCTCTCCTACCCACTTGATGTTCCCATAGAAACTGGTTGTCACCAAAATGGGTGTTCACGTTTACCTTCCCCAAAGGTTAGTAAGTATTTGTTGCAAAAAAAATGAAAAAATTCAAGTCATTTTGCTGCACAACTGGTTTGACTGTAGTATGTGTATATGCAGATCCAAGATAATTAACAATGTATGAAGCTGCTCAGCTTTGCATCTCACATTCAAATATTTGGACATACATACACCCAGACCATTTTAACTCTATGCCATTAAGGGTTGAGATGGACCTTATCAAGGTCTATAAATATAAAAACACATGGGTTTATATTTCTAGAAAACCAAGTCTTGAGTTTGCTAGATCTAATTTTATTAATATAAAAGTCAACCTTTATTGTTCCAGAATCATCTCAGTGACACATAATTGTCTGAAAGCTGATCAACTGCTTCCTTCTCAGAACAGTTAGGTGGGCACCTGGGTGGCTCAGTCGGTTAAGCAACCAACTTCAGCTCAGGTCATGATCTCAGGGTTCATGAGTTCGAGCCCCATGTCGGGCTCTGTGCTGACAGCTCAGAGCCTGGAACCTGCTTCAGATTCTGTGTCTCCCTCTCTCTCTCTTCCCCTCCCCTGCTCATGCTTTGTCTGTCTCTCTCAAAAGTAAACATTAAAAAAAATTAAAAAAAAAAAAAAAACAGTTAGGAACTGTCTGGTTAACAGAGGGTAAAGAATCATCCAGCTCTAACACTCTTAATGTTATCCAAATCTAAACAAGTGTGATAACTAGAAGCAAACTCAGTAAAAGGAATATCACTTTCTCAATGATTAACATGAAACCAGCTATCTAACAAAAAAATATTTTCAAGCTTAAAAAAAAAAAATTAAAAAAAAAAAAAAAAAAGAAATGGGGCGCCTGGGTGGCGCAGTCGGTTAAGCGTCCGACTTCAGCCAGGTCACGATCTCGCGGTCCGTGAGTTCGAGCCCCGCGTCAGGCTCTGGGCTGATGGCTCCGAGCCTGGAGCCTGTTTCTGATTCTGTGTCTCCCTCTCTCTCTGCCCCTCCCCCGTTCATGCTCTGTCTCTCTCTGTCCCAAAAATAAATAAAAAACGTTGAAAAAAAATTTAAAAAAAAAAAATATTTTCAAGCTTAAAAATAAGCTTTATTTTTTTTTTAATTTTAATGTTTATTTTATTTTTGAGACAGAGAGAGACAGAGCATGAACGGGGGAGGGGCAGAGAGAGAGGGAGACACAGAATCAGAAGCAGGCTCCAGGCTCTGAGCCATCAGCCCAGAGCCCGACAAGGGGCTCGAACTCACGGACCGTGAGATCGTGATCTGAGCTGAAGTCAGACGCTTAACCGACTGAGCCACCCAGGCGCCCCGTAAAAATAAGCTTTATTTTAGAACAAAAAAATTAGAACCCATTTGAGGTGACTCAAAACTTAGAAATTCATAATGTTAATACTTAATTCTGTGATAAGCAATTGGCATCAAGATAAAGTATTTTTCCAATTTACAACAACCTCTTGGATAAGAAATCTAAGGTTCAACTCTCAAACACAATATTTAAGCTTTGGTTTTGAGTGTGATACATGGGGAAGGGGGTAATGTGTGAATATTCTGTGCGTGCCCTGATGGTTCATAGGTAACAGGTCTTGTAAGCAAAGTTTTAATTAATCTTGCCAGTAGAAGCCATAATCCACAAAGACTCACCCTCCCTGCCAAGCTGCTATTCTGTATTTTGTATGGCTGAGCACAGAATACTGCGTTACCTTATTAAGTGTAGTTGCTACTGGATATTCCACCCAGACTCCCTCCTTCCCTCGACTGTCAGATATACCATCTGTTGACAGTTCACAGTCGTGTCTCTTGGCCACAAGGAACTACCTGACTTAAGGTTAAGGCCCCTCCCAGGGGAAAACCAACAGTCAAGGACCAATTCATACAGAGGAACAAAGGCTCCCCTGCTTCAATTTGGAACAACTCTGAAGGGACATCCCAGCTCCAGAGCTCGCTACAGATTCCACTGATGTTGCACTATATGCCAGCTTCTCCCTCTTCCCAATCCTCTTTCTCATTTCCTTTCAGGTGAATTTCTGGAGACCAGTTCTCAAAAAAACTTTTACATGCAACTCTTCATCTCAGAATCTATTTCCAATGCAACCTAATCTAAGACTCTTCCATACTTGTGTAATGCAAATACAGCAGTATATAGTAGTTTTGCTGACTTCATCATAACTTTGCCTTGGTCTTCCATTAGAGATATGTATCTATTAATTGAGGCAGAGGCAAGATCTGGAACTTAATCTATCCTAACTGATTCCAGTTGCCTTTTTTTTTTTTTTTTTTTTTTTTTTGGGACAGAGAGAGACAGAGTATGAACGGGGGAGGGTCAGAGAGAGAGGGAGACACAGAGTCGGAAGCAGGCTCCAGGCTCCGAGCCATCAGCCCAGAGCCTGATGCGGGGCTCGAACTCACGGACCGGACCGCGAGATCGTGACCTGGCTGAAGTCGGACACTTAACCGACTGCGCCACCCAGGCGCCCCTCCAGTTGCCTTTTAATTGCAACAAAATTTAGGAACCAACTCATTGGCATTAAAAGCTACCTAATTTCTACCCTTTATCCTGAATAATTTTGAACATTTGGCAAAAGTTGTTGGATAATTTTATCATCACCCAATTTTAAGAAGGATAATATTCTAGTGTCCTCAAAGAGATGGGAAATGTATTTTATTGGACTTATAAGGACTCAGGTCTTTTCTGATAAAAATGAAAAGAATTAGAATAGCATTTAGTTCTCATGTTCTCAATCTTTTAAGATCTGCTTTCGAGGGGCGCATGGGTAGCTCAGTCAGTTGAGCATCCAACTCTTGATTTTGGCTCAAGTCATGATACCAGGGTCAAGGGATCAAGCCCCACTTTGGGTTCCACACTGAACATAGAACCTGGTTAATATTCTCTCTCTCCCTCTTTCCCTCTCCCCCACTTGCACTCTCTCTCTAAAATAAAAAACAAATAAAATAAAATAAAGCAAAACAAAACAAAATAAAATACTCTCCTTTTAAAATGAATGAAACGTTGCCATTGAATCAAATGACTCTTTTATCCCATCCACTTCTCAATCCAAATGATATGAAAGGATTCTAGCTTTGGAGGTCTTTGTCTTTTTGAGTTTTGTTGTTGTTTTGGTACTACCATTTTGAAGAGTAGAAATTAAATCACCTGATCCACCTAACAGCAGTCCCATTTGTCTCAGACTTAAGCTTCTCTTCCAGAGCATATAGACACAAAGAAAACTCCTAAATAGATCAGAGTACAACAGCAGACAGATTCAGATGTGCCATCTTTTTAATAAAATACAACTTTTATTACATGGTCAGAGTTTGCCACACAGTAAAGGCAACTTGCCCACAAAAATCAAACTTCTGTCATGAATAGAAACTTTTCTAAAGAAGATATCCAGATGGCCAAAAGACACATGAAAAGATGCTTGATGTCACTCATCATCAAGGAAATACAAATCAAAACCACACTGTGATACCATCTCACACTGGCTAAAATTAACAACTCGGGAAACAACAGATGCTGGCAAGGATGTGGAGAAATGGAAAACCTCTCGCACTGTTGGTGGGAACGCGAATCAGTGCAGCTGCTCTGGAAAACAGTATGGAGGTTCCTCAAGAAATTAAAAATAGAACTATCCTATGACCCAGCAAATAGCACTACTAGGAATTTATCCAAAGGATACAGGAGCACTGATTCATAGGGGCACATGTACCCCAATGTTTATAGCAGTGCTTTCAACAATTGGCAAATTACGGAAAGAGCCCAAATGTTCAGCAACTGATGAATGAAGAAGATGTGGTTTATACACACAATGGAATACTACTTGACAATGAGAAAGAATGAAATCATGCCAGATGGAACTGGAAGGTATTATGCTGAGTGAAATAAGTCAGTCAGAAAAAGACAGATATCATATGTTTTCACTCATATGTGGATCTTGAGAAACTTAACAGAAGACTGTAGGGGAAGGGAGGGGGAAAAATTGTTACAAACAGAGAGGGAGGGAGGCAAACCATAATAGACTCTTAAGTACAGAGAACAAACTGAGAGTTGATGGGGGGGGTGGCAGAGAGGGTAAAATGGGTGATGGGCACTGAGGAGGGCACTTATTGGGATGAACACTGGGTGTTGTATGTTAAGTGATAAACCACGAGAATCTACCCCAAAAACCAAGAGCACACTTTACACACTGTATGCTAGCCAATTTGACAATAAATTATATTTTAAAAAAATGAAACTTCTGTTTATTTAAGTATAAATTCCTGCCAAGTACAGAAGAATCACTAACTTGACAGTGATTTCCGATAACTGAATGACAAAGCCCTGCTCTTGTTAATGGAAAGGAACAGATGCAATGGGGTCAGAGACCCATTCTTTTCAGGTTTTCTGGAAAAAGTAAAATGATATTATGTCTTTCCCTTTCCCCTTCACTTCTATTGAATCAAATCTAGACCAGTGTTTCCAAATGTTTACACCATACACCTTCTGAGGGCAAATATTTTCAATATTCACATATATGTACATAAAATATACAAATTATACCCATGTTATTACTGTGCTAGTAGATACATTTCAAAAATACAATAGTAGAAATATTTTAAAAATGAAAAAATAAATAAATTTAAACTTTATATAAATAATGGCCCAAAATTCTTTCTTCACATTAAAATATTCTTAAGAATAATTTTAACAATTCAGTCAACAACAGATGTTGGTGAGGATGCGGAGAAAGAGGATCTCTTTTGCACTGCTGGTGGGAATGCAAACTGGTGCAGCCAATCTGGAAAACAGCATGGAGGTTCCTCAAAAAATTAAAAATAGAACTACCCTACAACCCAGCAATTGCACTACTAGGTATTTATCCAAGAGACACAGGTATGCTGTTTCAAAGGGGCACATGCACTCCAATGTTTATAGCAGCACAATCAACAATAGCCAAAGTATGGAAAGAGCCCAAAAGTCCACCCATGGATGAATGGATAAAGAAGATGTGGTGTATATATACAATGCAGTATTACTCGGCAATCAAAAAGAATGAAATCCTGCCATTTCCAACCACGTGGATGGAACTAGAGGGTATTATGCTAAGCAAAATTAGTCAGAGAAAGACAACTATCATATGAGGACTTTAAGATACAAAACAGATGGGGAACTTGGGTGGCTCAGTTGGTTAGGTGTCTGACTTCAGCTCAGGCCATGATCTCATGGTCTGTGAGTTTGAACCCTGCATCAGGCTCTGTGCTGACAGCTCAGAGCCTGGAGCCTGCTTCTCATTCTGTGTCTCCCTCTCTCTCTGCCCTAATCCTGCTCACTCTCTGTCTCTAAAATAAATAAGCATTTTTTAAGTTAAAAAATAAGATACAAAACAGATGAACATACGGGAAGGGAAGCAAAAATAATATAAAAACAGGGAGGGGGACAAAACAAACTCTTAAATATACAGAACAAAAGAAGGGTTGCTGGAGCAGTTGTGGGAGGGGGAAGGGCTAAATGAGTGAGGGGCATTAAGGAAGCTACTCCTGAAATTATTGTCGCATATGCTAACTAACTTGGATGTAATTAAAAAATAAATTATTAATAAAATGTAAAAAATACTCTTAATAATTTCAAAGTAGAGATTGATACAATCAAATATACATCATTTATTTTGATCTTTGCTTACCATTTATTGATGCTGGGATTCAAAATCTAGTTCTGAATTCAGTCATTGTTATCATAAGCTAACAAAGACAATGTTGCTCAAAGATAAATAGATCCAAACAGATGAAGCTGTTTGAAGATCCAAACATTATTGGCTGCATTTATTAAATCATGACATTCATTTTACAATCCTTTGAGTGATTAGTATTATATTCAGTCCATAGTTTTTGTTAGGAACTTTGAAGTTTAATTAAGCTAAAACTGGGTAGTACCATATGTTTATGCACTTAACCCGACATACAAACACTAAAATAAACTGTTGTATGCTGAAAATGACCTCAATAAATATGGGCACTATGGTTGGCTCCCACTCTTCCCTAGAATTGCCAGGGGACTCTTCAGAGCACATGACTGTTTGACATGTGGGCACTACAGGGCACCAGTGTAAAAACACATGGTAAATTTCAGTAAATTTGTATTTATTATCTAGGGGGGAAATAATTATAGAAAGAATTTGAATATTTTGTTGCCAAATTCTCAAGCAATCCAGGGAGAAAATCTCTGACCTAAACAACAGATTCCAAGGAATTGCTTAGAAAATACAATACCACAAGTTTAGCCAGTATCTTTTCTTCAGGTTTTGCTTCCCTGAGTAGCTAAGTATCTAGGCAGTATAATAAACAGTGTCAACATGTTTCCAGTTCTATACACTGCACATATTTTGCTACCCACATACCCAAAGCCAAATAGACTTTTATGTTCAGAGTTTAACCTATTAACTCACTCAGAAATTAAATGAAAATAGTTAATTTCCCAGAAAAGCACAGTATGAAACTTAGAACAATAATAAATATGAAAACTTACTTTGGTCTAAGACTTAATCACCCAGAAATGTACAGTACAATGACTTCATATTCACAAATTTGTTAAGATCATTACAAAAGATGGCAGGAAGCATTTTGTAGGTATTTCATAACAATTCATTTTAAGGACACATCACAAAAGCTTGACTAAGTTTATATACTGATCCTCAGACTATAAACTTTTGTTAGTCTACATAAAATATACAGAACCATTTTTCATCTGTTCACTTCAGCCTACATGATAGTTTATGAAATAGTACAAGTTACACAGGCTGATAATAAAATATGAACAATATAAACAATATATCATGTATATTTATTTATAAATATTAAAAAGTTATTAAAAAGGTTTCTTTTTCAGAAATAGAAAAAAAGTATATTATTTCCTTCCAATTTGAAGGAAAGAAGGAAAGAAATACTAAGAATTCTTTCAGAAAGATAAATAGCAGTGCCCTCAAGACTTGAAATGAACCCTTATAATAAGCACCAGACTACTAGCATAAGACTTTGGGGTTGTGAAAGGAGGAGATAAGAGAATCAGAGAATGTCAGGTTCAGAGAAAACCTTTAAGGACATCTACTAAGCCAATCATCCTTGTGAAGTCTGATTCCTCTCTACAACATCATGCCAAGTAATCATTAAGCTAGCCTATTCTGATCAAGAGTTCACTGCTCACCAACACAGCCAATTCCCTCTTAGAACATTAGAAAGCTTTTCCTTATATTGTGCTAAAACATGCTTCTGTATCACTCTCACCCACTGGCCAACCTGAACAAGTCCAGTTATTTTTTTTTTTGTATGTCTCCTATGGAATGAATCACCAAAAATACTGGTTAGTCTCACTGAGTCTTCTCATTTACATCCATAGTCTTTCAACTACGTTCTTCAACTAACAATTCTAGTCTTAACAGAGTCCTGGTTAATATCCAGTTTGTTACTGTTTCTTGAAAAGCAGAGAACCAATAAAAATACCATTTTGCGAGGTATGGCCCAAACTGGAAAGAGCAAAGCAGAACTTACCTTTCCCATTCTAGGTACTACATATGTATTCCTGTAACCCAAGATTATACTCGCTGTTTTCGTTGCTATGTCACACATGTTGATTCAAACTGGGCTTTATGTAGATTAAAGTATAAAGTCTTAGTTGTTAATTTACTCAATATATGTTTACAGAATGTTGCTACACAAATACCATATTATTAGGGGCAGTAAAAGAAATCAGTGAGATATAACTGAAACACTGAAGACCCTGGGCCCAAGTCCCAGTTTACCCAACTATAGCTGTGTGGCAAGAACACCTGTTAGACCTACTCAGTTTTCATAATAGAATAACTATCTTGCTTGCTGGTCTCAGTTCTAAAGCATATGGATGGGCCTTTTGCCAGCAATTTAGAATACCAGCACTCCAGGTTATCTAGCTCCCTTCCAAATACCTACTGAGAGAAGAAATGTTTAGGAAAAATAGGTCCAAGACCTTACATACTCAATCCTTGGTTAATGTTGAATCACAAGAAAGCTATATATTAGGAACCCACCACACACCTTTCTAAGCACCTTCAGTGAGTTGCATTTAATTGTTTGTCCTAATCTTTAACAGAAGAATGTTGTAAGAAGTAACCATGTTACTTATGTTTTAAACTGAATGGGAATGTTTTAAAACTGAGGCTATTGCCCATTTTATTATTCAGAGTCCCTTTCACTCTTGGTTTTCTCTGAGGAATGGGATGCTTCTACATTCTGAAGGTAGAAATCATCAGAATAGTTTTATACATTTTTAAAAATAAGTTTTAGAGGGGCGCCTGGGTGGCGCAGTCGGTTAAGCGTCTGACTTCAGCCAGGTCACGATCTCGCACTCCGTGAGTTCGAGCCCCGCGTCAGGCTCTGGGCTGATGGCTCGGAGCCTGGAGCCTGTTTCCGATTCTGTGTCTCCCTCTCTCTCTGCCCCTCCCCCGTTCATGCTCTGTCTCTCTCTGTCCCAAAAATAAATAAAAAACGTTGAAAAAAAAATTTTTTTTAAAAAAATAAGTTTTAGAGAAAGATGAGTCTATGAGAAATAATGAGGAAAAATGCCATTTGATATATGCACAAATGGCAAGAAATATTTGTATTTTCTGTTTCATCAATAACTGAAAAAGGGATCCATAAGAGTAAGACAGGTAATTCTAACTGGGTCTTATTAAATATTTATTGTTAATTAAGTTAAAGATCATTATTCAATTGCCCTTATGTTTCCTCTTCCCAAATAATCAGCCTCCGTAACATTTTCCCCAATGAAAAAGGTTCTAAGATCAGGTAAACCTAAGAATTACCTTGAGAACTTGTTTTAGAAATTTGCATTTTTAAATAAACTACCTATGTAATTGGGAAGTGCACCACAGAACACATGTTGAGAATACTCTTCCAGGACCAATTTTTGGATCACTTTAATTAACTCTGCCACTCACCCTCAGGCTCTCTGCTGTCTCTCTAGATCCCTTTTAAAGCCTGGTGACCAAAGAAAGGTAGGTAGAGTACTCTCACCAAGGGTCCTCCTACTAAAGCACAGCAGATAAAAGGAATAGGTCTTTGCTCTTATATAGCATACTACATTCTAGCATTGATAGGTATACTTACAAAAGCAGTGCTTCAATTATGACTGTCAGATTGAGGTCAACTAATTTTGACTATCCTGAGAAATGAGAGCTTAAAATGCATGAAAACAGGCCCAAATCACAATCAAACTAAACTGTGAAAAGCACTTATAGGTCTTTTTCCTCAATTGAACCAGTTGCAATCATTTTTTAAAATAACTTATTCTACTTTTAAAATAAAGAATTTTCCTTTGAAGGAAAAATCTGCCAACCTCCTTGAGTAAAATCTTCTTCCAGAAAGTAAGATCACTTTGTCATAATTTTTACTAAGAACTTTAATTCTAATAATACCACTTTCAGAATATCTACAGACAAGTAGCCTGTTGGCATAATGGACTCATGGAATAGATTTATAAACAATCAAAATATTACAGGCAAGAGTAAAGAAACTTTATTGTTGCTCTCCAGCTCACCATTTCACAGACAAATAAATCATTCCATGACACAGCGACTGATGTTATACCATAAAGTTCTGTACCTGGACCATCTATATGATTTAGCAATAGAAATAGATTTAAAAACTACAAGTGACCAATCACAATATGTCAACTGAAAATTCACAGTAAATGTCTACATTAAAGGTTCAGGTACCCATTCAAGTTTCCAAGCTGAGTTTACAGTCATCACTTCCCAGCTATTGCTTACTCTGAAAACTCTAGCCCTATATATTCTATCATGTATAAATTGACTCTAGATAAACGGCATTATCAAATGAACAAGTTGAAATATTCAAAGCAGAAACTCAGGGACTGAAAAATAAGCGATTTACTCAGAAAATTACTCGGATATAAATTTTATAAGTCTTTAGATTCAAGGGAAATCAAGCTAAGACCAAGTGGAGTATGATTCATTCTCCTATGTCATTTGCATTTGCTATCTGTTATTTTTTAATTTTATAAATTTCATGCTATTTCCATGGTTACCAGCTCTTAATCATAGTGAACACCTGGTCTATACAGAGGAGTTAATATTTCCTTACGAACTGCATATACTAAATTGTTAATAATTTCTCTATACTTTGACAGTGACTAGTTTAAGTTTCTGACCTATAAGCAAAGATTTTCAAATGGTTCTTTTGACTTTCTTTTCTTTCTTTTTGAATTTTATATATTATATGGACTTCAGTGGTTTTGTGAGAGTTGAGATTTGCCAACACATCACAATCTATATTCTCTGACATGTAGTATCTATACCTAGGAGTAGGTATGTTTCTCATCCTGGTCAGACATACTCTATTTAAAAAAAGTTTTTTTGTACATATTCATTAAATCTAAGCCAAAATCAGTTGACAAATGAGGCAAATACTGGTACTCACTCATTCACCAAACTAGGGCGTGGAGAACAGTACACAAATACCTATAACTCCTCAGTGACTCACCATGGATAGGTTTCCTAAGCAACACTAGAGCACCTTATTTCACAGAAAATTAAAATGGCATTTGATCCTGTGGACATTTCCATATAAAACCATATGGGTTTGTACATCAACTAGACTTTAATTAGAAATTTTTTTAAAGCATATGTTCAATGATTAATAGTAAAGACTTTGTCAGATTTCCTAGGTTCATATCCTGACCCTACCAGTCAGTAGTTATGTAACCTTGAATAAATAATTTAACTATGTCTCAGTTTCCTCATCTGTGACAGGGGATAATATAGTATCGGCTTCAGAGAATTACTTTAAGGAGTAAAATATTTCACTATTTTAAGAAATTAGATAATTTGTACAAATTCACAGAATAAGTAAGTGGAAAGATAAATTTGGAGCCATCCAATGGCCTCTCCTAAGACAATGCTCTTAATCAGTCCATTAGGATGAATAAAGTGCAATATACAGAAATAATCTCACAACTTTTCAAAAGTATAAAATTTGTCCCATCTAAGAATTCTTAGTCTGCTCCTGGAAACCCGGCAGTGTAGGTAAAATTTGAATCTGTCAGTACCTGTGGGTGGGGTTCCTCTACTTCCCTGGACATCACAGATGTGTGTGTATAATTGATTCCCACTGATTACTGAGGTTCATTGGTGGAAGTGAGTGACACATCCATAATGGGCTCTAGATGGTGCATGGAACAATGGCATTTGCAGCTTGCCCATACACCTCTGTAAAATCCTGGCACCAGACAGTTTAGCCTCAGCAGATGTTTTTTCTGCAGCAGCTGACCAGCTCTGTAAGGTCCAGTTTATCTCATCCTGTTAACCTAATGATTAATTAGCGCTAATGTAATGATATCACTGATAAATGTCCTATTATGGATATAAAATACTGACCAGCTCTGGGTTGGTCTTTTTTTAATTATGAAGCTCCAATAAAATGCCTCTATTAACTTGGCTTAACTCAATTACTAGTAAGAAAATCTCAGTCTTTATGAATTCCCCGACACACATACCAATGACCGCAAAATCCTGATGTCAACTCATCCTCCTGCTTCTGATGGATCCCAGAAGTGCCTTCCTTCAGGGCCTACCAATGACTCACTTCCAATAGTTATAAAATAAGCAGAACCACTTCTCCATTCTTCTCTGAAACCATTTCTTGGTAACTACTGACTTGGTAAATTTTCCCCTCCACCACTCTATTTTAGTAAAGGATGGTATAGGCTTAGGTTCTCTTGAATTGAGACACTAAATTCTGAATCTGATAACCCTAGATACTTAATGCTAAGGAGGAACTATACAGAAGTCTGAAGAAGCATTCAGACAGCTTGAGAGAGAAAATGGAATGTGGCAATGCTTCAGAAGAATTGTGGTTCATGTTGCTTCCAAATATGTTCACAGGGAGAACTTGTTGCTGGCAGATGCTGGGCACAGAAGAAGCTGCTCATCTCTCTAGCACTGCTAAGGAAATGATGGGTCTCTTTTAGAAGAAGGACTACATATGTATAACATGGCAGTTATTGTCCCGATCTATGATCTAGACAGAATATCTAAGTCTGAGTTACAGCTAGATAAAAATAGTTCATTAAGATGGTTTTTAGGCATGTTAAAAATCAAAAAGGGGGGCGCCTGGGTGGCGCAGTCGGTTAAGCGTCCGACTTCAGCCAGGTCACGATCTCGCGGTCCGTGAGTTCGAGCCCCGCGTCAGGCTCTGGGCCGATGGCTCGGAGCCTGGAGCCTGTTTCCGATTCTGTGTCTCCCTCTCTCTCTGCCCCTCCCCCGTTCATGCTCTGTCTCTCTCTGTCCCAAAAATAAATAAAAAACGTTGAAAAAAAAAATTTAAAAAAAAAAAATCAAAAAGGAGGTTGGAGTCAAAGGAGTTGAAGATATTATTATATTTATTATATTCCAAAAATTAATCCCTGCCTCTACATCACTTAATACTAGTAATCCCTGGGCTTACATTTCAAATTACAGTGTCCCTCATAAACTAATGAAAACCATTTTTACAACCCTTGACTTATAAGTCAAAGACAAACTTTAAAAAGGAACAAACATGATTTTTTGTAAGCTATTTGACAAAATAGAGCTCTTTCATCTGTGGACTAGAAGCAAATGAATTCTAAGCAGGAGTTACAAGGAGAATATTTGTCCTCTTCAGACAGTCGACCTTACTGAAGCCAAGGAAGTAAGGTAAAACATCTTGGTACCATGTTCAACCACTGTGGGAAGTTCCGTTTCTCAGGCATAATATATAAGTCTTTCTGTCTGTCCTACAAGATCTGCAATTAATTATCCCATAACAATCTATCAAAAGTCATACATTCCTCTGAGCCCAGCATCTCAATTATTATAATTCCCTTTTAGCAAAGCTTATAGTGCTGCCTTTTACTTTGCTGTAATTTATGAGAAAAGCAGTACAGAATTACAGATTAGCTACTGTAATTGGAAACAGAATTCAAAACAAATTAAGAGTGTTTGCTCCTTTGTTTGTTGCATTTTGTTAAGGCTACCCTAGAGATCATTCCAGCCAAATGATTTCTTAAGGCTATTCGCCCATATCGAGACCCTCTTAAACATAATTTTAAAACTTCCGGAACTCAATATGATGAATTAATGATACAACACCACCTAGGTGGATAATATGTTTTAAACATAAACGTAATCCTCAATGGGTATGAAACAGTTCAATAGAAAATGCCATCAGGGCAATAATTGGATGTTTTTTGAAACAACTACCACAGATTTAAAGTAGTAGGGGAATGTGTCTAATCAGTCCTCAATCCAAAACCTAGGGGGCCTAAAATGTGTCTGCATCCAAAGTTTCCACAGCCAACTTTTATTTATTATGTGCATCTGCAGAATAGCACATTCACAATAGAGAGAAAAACACATCCTAGAGACCTCATATTTCATGGATGTAATTAACAGAAACTATTAAGAAATTAAATAGTTAATATTCATTGAGGGCTTACTACATGCCAGCTACTAATTCCAGGAATTAATTTATTTAATCTTCGTACAATACATATCAAGTAGTTACTATTATACCCAATTTTATGAATAAATAAGCTAGTAAGCAGCAGAGGTAGGATTCTAACCAAGCAGTCTGACCCCAGAGATCTTAACTCTTAACCACTAATCAGAGACATATAAATACAATTAAAGGAGGAATTGAGAAGTACTGATGTCTGGTCCGTTTTTCAGTCACTTTAAAAACATTTCATTTAATCCTCACACAACATATTTTGTGAAAGAAAACTGAGTCTCAGAGAGATTAAATAAATCCAAAATCCCAAATCCACAAAGCCACCAAGGGAAAAACTAGTATGCCTTGTACTATAGCATATTATCTCTCTGCAACTTTAAGACTAAACTGAGTGGCAGATATAAAGGCAGAAATCTCACTTCAATCTACATATCAGTGCTGTCATAAGAAAGTGACCACTGGAGCCTATCTGGCAGAGAGTTGGCAGGAAAAAGAAAAGAGACTGTAAATAGCCCAAAACATAAAACCAGCACACTTAGAGGAAGAAGTTCTAAATCATTAAGACACTGCGGTGCTAGTGTGTCTGTATATATGTTTGTGTGTGTGTGTGCGTGTGTATACACATAGACACGTGTGTGTGAACTCTTTGTTGTTTTATTTCATTCTGCTCTCAACTACACCTTTCATTTTGTTCATGAAACCTGGAATGGTTCTCAACTAGGAACAGTATCTGTAACAAAAGAGTATTTGGCAATGTGTGAGGGCAGCTGGTTGTCCTGGTGCCTCGGTGATTCTATTGACATCTAATGGAAATGGGCTAGAGATGCAAAAGATCCTGAAATATTGTGTCTGCACAACAAAGCACTGTCCCACCAAAAACGCCAATACCATTCATCCAACATTAAGAAGTATTTAAAGGAAACATTTCAATTATTGGGAAGGAAAAAATACACGATTCAGGTAGACTTAATCAACATTTGTTGTCAAGATCCTGATGCTCCTAGTGGACGGAGGAAGTAAGTAGGGGCCATTACAGACAGGTTCTTGAACAAAGTTGTTCCTGTTTTAGATGCTACTACATCTTATATATACATAAATGTAAATTCTTGTTAATAGTATCATGGAGCAAATACATAAGACTAAATTTTGAATGAAGACTCAAAGTAATCTCAGTCTAGATAATCAAGTATCTTCATACTTTAGCCCAAATGCAGACTTCCTACTTATAAGGTAGTTTCTACCATGAACAGTATAAAGGCAAGTAAATATTAATCAAATTACAGTCTTATACTAGCATCATTTATTCATTCACAAAATATCTCCTAATTATCTATCATGCTAGACACTGTTGGAGAAGCTGGGAACTCAGTAGTAAATAATAGGACAGAAATATTTCCTGCCCTTCATGGAATTTTCACTTTCCTGTACTTGTTTACTTACTACGTATATAAACAAATACATACATAATATAATTTCAGTTAGTGATAGGCACTATGAGGAAAAAATTAGGCAGGAAAGTGTACAGATTGGAATGGAAGAGATAGTTTTTGTGATGTGCTCAGGGAAGAGGGTGACATTTGAGCAGAAACTTGAACGACACTGAGAAAACAGCCATTAAAAAGTCGGTGGGAATTACTATTTAACATGGTACTGGAAGTCTTAGCCTCAGCATTCAGACAACAAAAAGAAATAAAAGACATCCAAATCAGCAAGGAAGAAGTCAAACTTTCACTATTTGCAGACAACATAATACTTTATGTAGAAAACCCAAAATCCTCCGCCAAATAATTACTAGAACTAATACATGAATTCGGCAAAGTCGCAGGATATAAATAAACGTGCATAAATCTGTTGCATTTTATACACCAATAACGAAACAGCAGAAGAAATCAAAGAATCGATCCCATTTGCAACTGCACCAAAAACAAGAAACCTAAAAATAAACCTAACTAAAGAGGTAAAAGATCTGTACTCTGAAAACTATATAACACTTATGAAAGTAATTGAAGAAGACACAAAGAAATGGAAAGGCATTCCATTCTCATGGACTGGAAGAACATTGTTAAAATGTCTATACTACCCAAAGCAATCTACACATTTAATGCAATCCCCATCAAAATACCAACAGCATTTTTCACAGAGCTAAAACAAATAATCCTAAAATTTGTATGGGAACCGCAAAAGACCCTGAAGAGCTAAAGCAATTCTGAAAAAGAAAAACAAAACTGGAAGCATCACGATTCCAGATTTCAACCCGTATTACAAGTCTGTAGTCATCAAGACAATATAGTACTGGCACAAAAACAGGCACACAGATCAGTAGAACAGAATAGAAAACCCAGAAATGGACTCACAACTATATGGTGAACTAATCTCTGACAAAGCAGGAAAGAATATCCAATGGAAAAAGATAGTCTCTTCAACAAATGGTGCTGGGAAAACTGAACAGCAACATGCAAAAGAATGAAACTGGACTATTTTCTTATAAGTTCAAAATGGATTAAAGATCTAAATGTGAGACCTGAAACCACAAAAATTCTAGAAAAGAGCACAGGCAATAATTTCTCTGACATCAGTCACAGCAACTTGTTTCTAGATATGTCTCCTGAGGCAAGAGAAACAAAAGCAAAAATAAACTATTGGGACTACATTTAAATTAAAAGCTTTTGGGGGCACCTAGGTGGCTCAGTAGGTTAAGCATCTGACTCTTGATTTCGGCTCAGGTCATGGTCTCACAGTTTGTGGTTTCAAGCCCCGCTTCAGGTTCTGTGCTGACAGCACAGGGCCTGCACAGGATTTCTCTCTTTCCCTCTCTCTCTGCCCCTCCCTCCACTCACACTCTCTCTCTAAAGATAAATAAATAAACATTTAAAATAAATAAATAAATAGCTTCTGTACAGCAAAGAAAACAATCAACAAAACTAAAAGGCAACCTATGGAATGGAAGAAGACATTAGCAAGTTACATATCTGATAAAGGGTTAGTAGCCAAAACCTATGAAGAACTTATCAAACTCAACACTCAAAAAGCAAATAATCCAGTGAAGAAATGGGCAGAAGACACGGACACTTTTCCAAAGAAGACATCTAGATGGCTAATGGACACATGAAAAGATGTTCAACATCACTCATCATCAAGGAGATTCCAATCAAAACCATGATGAGATACCACCTCACACCTTTCAGAAGAGCTAGAATTAAAAGAAACAACAGGTATTGGCAAGGATGCAGAAAAAGAGGAGCCCTCTTACACTGCTAGTGAGAATGCAAACTGGTGCAGATACTCCAGAGAATAGTATGGAGGCTCCTCACAAAACTAAAAATAGAACTACCATATGATCCAGCAATTGCACTACTAGGTATTTACCCAAAGGATACAAAAATACAGATTGGAAAGGGTACATGCACCCTGATGTTTATAGCAGCGTTATCTGCAATAGCCAAATTATGTAAAGAGCCCAAATGTCTATCATCTGATAAATGGATAAAGAAGATGTGATATATACATATGGTGGAATATTACTTAGCCATCAAAAACAATGAAACCTTGCCATTTGCAGTGAGGTGGATGGAGCTAGACCATATTATGTTGTGTGAATCAATATATAAGTCAATCAGAGAAAGACAAATACCATATGACTTCACTAGTCTGTGGAATTTAAGAAACAAAACAGATAAACATATGGGAAAGGAGAAAAAAGAGGAAAAAGTGGAACAAACCACAAGAGACCCCTAATGACAGAGAACTGAAGGGTTATAGAGGGCAGTGGGTGGGGGATGGGCTAGATGGGTGATGGGTATAAAAGACGTCCCTTGTTATGATGAGCACTGGGTATTGTATGTAAGTGATGAATCACTGAACTGTACTCCTGAAACCAATATTGCACTGTATGTTAACTAAACTTTAAATAAAAAGTAAAAAGAAAAAAAGAAAGAAACAAAGAAAATGCCCGTGAGAAAAATATTACTGGCAGAGACAACAGCAAGGGCAAATTCAATAGGAAACAACAAAGATGGCATATTTAAGAAAGAGCAAACAGATGAATGTGATTGAAATGGAATAAGCATGGGTGAGTGGTGGACTGACATCAGAAATGCAGAAAGAGGCCAGAATGCATAGGGTTTTGTGAGCCTTGATAAAGAGTTTGCACTTCAGCTTAATGTGTTGGAACTGGAGAGTTTTAAGCAAAGGAATAAATTGATTTTTGTTTTTAATCACTAGAGTAGTAAGAAAAAACAGAACTAGAATACCATACGACTTTGATACTAGGATTGGGAAAAGGTCACAAAAGCATATATAGCAATTCGGGTGTTAAACTGCCTGCCTGGGGTGGGTGAATGGTTAGGGAAATTTAACCAACTTTATTTAAAACTACTTGGGGGCACCTGGGTGGCTCAATCAGTTGAGCATTTGACATCTGCTCAGGTCACGATCTCACCGTAGATGAGTTGAAGGCCCTCATCGGGCTGGCTGTTATCAGTATGGAGCCTGCTTTGGATCTTTCTCTCTCTCTCTCTCTCTCTCTCTCTCTCTCTCTCTCTCTCTTCTCTTTCTCTTTCTCTTTCTCTCTCTCTCTCTCTCTCTCTCTCTCTCTCTCTCTCCCCCCCCCCCACTCATGCTCTCACTGTCAAAAATAAATAAAAACATTTATTTAAAAATTAATTAATTAGGGGTGCCACTGTGGCTGAGTCAGTTGAGCATCCAACTTCAGCTCAGGTCATGATCTCACAGCTCGTGGGTTCCAGCCCCACGTCGGGTTCTGTGCTGACAGCTCGGAGCCCAGAGCCTGCTTCAGCTTCTGTGTGTGTGTCTCTCTCTGCCCCTAACCCACTTGCATTCTGTCTCTGTCTCTCTCAAAAATAAACATTAAAAAAAATTTTTTTTAAGTAATTAATTAAAACTACTTAGGCCCAAAAACACTGCTGCGCAAACTTCTGCCACTCTTTTTCAGATGATTCAGGTCATTAAGTGACCTCTTAATATTTTAAACAAAAAGCATTTTTACCACCACAGACTCTTGAAACTTAAAACCAAACCATTATCTTCAATGTTGACACATCTAGAAACAAGCCTGCAATAACACTAACTTTAAAATAGTCTGCTGACTTTAGGTAACTTTAACAGACATAAAAGGAAAAATAATATCCCCAAAATGTTCACACTAGAAAGCAAGAGAATATCTTGTAATATATTTCAAATATACTTGGTTCGAAAGGTACAATACTAAAAGTTCAAAGCAAATGAGACAAAGACAAAACTTTACTAAAACAATCAAGTTTAGAGAAGCAATGCTACCAATATTACTGTGTAGTTATCCTCAAACTTCTAACTACGCAAGGGGCCTTGGTTTGGTTTATTTGGCACTTCTTGGTCTCATGAAACCTTGTTGGCACAGGTATCTATTCAAATAATTATGATTAGCCCACTTCACTGCTGGGTTTGTGTTAGGAGACAGGAATATAAAGTTTTGCTGTAAGTTTAGAGAGATTGGTAACATTTAGGAAAAAGCATAAGATGCAATACAAGATTACGTGCTAATTACGGGCACCGAGCTGAATGTACCTGCTACACCGGAGAGACTGACTTTCAGAAAGCGGAGCGACTTCATCCCTAACACACATCATTAATAACTTACCATGTGACGGTGCCAAATAAATAGCCTAATCAGCAAATCAGAGTTCAGAAAACTGGATGACTAGAAAGTTTCATTTAAGGACTTCACAGGTACTAGCACTCAAGAGTATCTTTCAGAAAGGATTGACTTACATATGGAAACAATTCACTTACGGTTTAAAAGTAATAATTTCGTATCTTTTCATAAATGTCTGGGGGCAGCTAGGGTGGGTATCATAAAAACATAATTGAAAAGAATTATTAACATTCTTGAACTAATGGGGAAACTCAATCCTAGAACCTTCATAAATACTAGGTATCTTCCTATAAACCCTTTTTATTTTCCTAAACTTTTTTTCCCTGCAAACGGTTTTAACATTTCCCAAAATGTCTAATTAAACGTGTTTTCCCCTCTTGATTAAAAAGAATTAACAAAACGTCATAAGGTACATTTGGAAGATGGTGACAGGGGATTCCCTGCTTCCAAATGTTGGAAGCCGCTAGTGTAAAAGCGCCAGAAACAGATGACTCTGCTCGGGTGCTATTTTCCCGCTGTTGTGTCTCCATTTCAGTCTAAGAAAAGACATAACTATGTGTGTGTCTCGAAACCTTAGATAGGGTAAAAACCACCTACTGTCATTTCTTTATCACATTTTTGAGAGAGCATTTGTACAAACCCACTAAACCACTTTACCAGTAAAACTGCGCCCTGTGAGGAACACCCGCAGGGGAGCTCCTCCTTGTCTCCGGTAGCGCGTGCTCGTCACTCCCTCAGCCAGTTACCGAGGAGCGCGCCGGCGCATCCTGGGAGACGTCGGCAGCGGGGATTGTGGGAAGTGTAGTTTGGAGACCCCGCCCTCCTCGCCATTCCTGTAATGGCTGCTTCCCGGAAGGTAATGTAGGAACTCGTCTCCAAAGGATACTTAGGGTTGCCTCAGTGTATTTGTAAAACAAGGATATTTGCACCTCTCCGGGACAAAGCAGGGGTTCTTTTTAAAATCTTAATATCAAATCCTGGCACAAACTTGCTCTGGATTCAGTTTATTTTTAGCTTTTCCTGTGCCGGCGAACTGACCAACTTTAAGTCTAGTTCCCCTGCCTGAACAAACTGTTTCCTCTAGTTATTATCCATTCCTCTCTTTTCCGAACGACTTCCTCCTTCTGCACTGTGGTTGTATCTTTAAAAAATGATGATGATGATGATAATGCTGATGATGATGATGGTGATGATTAATTCTTAAATCCTACCCTTTTCTGATACTAGGCTCTGTCACGTGGAACCTCTTAGCCTCAGCATCCGGAACTCCAGGAAGGGAGTATTTCGAATCAGACAGAATTATACATAAATACTTTCTTTGGTAAGTGTTACTAATTCCCCACAACTTCACAGACGTACATATTGCGTGACTTTTGCCAGATTTGTCTGCATTTCCTGGGTGGGAGAAATCCTAAGAAAATGTAATTTTTACTCAACATTTACTCAAAATACTAGGATATTTAAGTTTCCGAGTGTCTGGTGTGTTTTCTCTTTGTTCTTAATTATGTTCTGTTCAAGTTGCTTAGTTGATTTACACGGGGTTGGCATGATAGCATGTGGAAACATTGCTGGAGTCAAGGAATTATCATGGGAAGGGGGGATTAGCCTCAAATGACCTTCTTTAAACTGTTTTATAAACTTAACAGTTTTTTTTCTACCTTTAAAATGGGGAAATGGGTCTGAAATTTAAATTTAAAAGGTTATATGGATTGTTATTTATGTATTCATGCTGTCATTTGAAAAGGTGGAAAATTTTAATGATTCCTTTTTGTTTCCATGTTTGATTTCTAGAAACTTTCTGCCCTCAAGATTGAGATACCTGAAAATCCCAACATCATGGCTTCAGTTTCAGCACAGTTGTTCTTGGTCCTCATTTCACTGCTTTTGGTGCTGCCTGTTGTTGAAGCAGTAGAAGCTGGAGATGCAGTCGCTCTCTTGTTAGGTGTGGCTCTCAGCATTACAGGCATTTGTGCTTGTTTGGGGGTATATGCACGAAAGAGAAATGGACAAATGTGATTTTGACGGGCCTTCTGAATCAGACCTTGCCCAGAAAACCATTGTGAATTATTGAGGTTAAAAACTGATCTTTAGTGTCTGAAAGTTCCCAAGAAATAGGGTATTTTCACATTTTTAATTGTCTCCCTGTAAATGGAAGCAAACTGATATATGTTAAATGGGGAAAAAAAGTTTCCTTCACAACAAATAATGCACTGAAAAAAAGCAGTCTAAAAGTCATATATGTTAGTTAGAAAGAGGCTCAAAGAAGTCAGATGACCGAAATTTACATATTATTTCAAAGTTTTGGAATTCTCAAAGTGCATGAGATAGGAAGAAGGAAACCCTTACCCAGAATCCTAGGAAATTGCCACTGCCTCCTGCATCACTGAGGAGACTTTTCTCCATATTTTTATTAGATTTTTGTTTTGTTATCTCCCAAGTTAGTATTGTACTTAGGTATCAAATACATCCAGAAATTAAAATTTTTATTTCTTTGGTTGGGGGAAGAGGTAAGAAAAATGTACTCAGTGTATCTAATGTTAAAATGGAGAAAATATTTAATGTAAAAAAATACTTTATATGGACATTTAAATGGAGAAGAGATTTAATGTTAAAAACCTTTATATTAACTGAATAACATCTCTATAGTGAGAAGTACTATATTAAATACAAACCCATTATGTTGTAAGTTAATGTGTGATATTCATTTCTGTTTATTTCAGGCTGTCTTTACTTTCTGTGGACTTTTATGTCAGCTAGGTGACTTCCTTTAAGTGATCACACTAGCTTGTAGAGAATACTATCAATCATAAGTGAGAAATGGGCAGTATCAAGGTAGAAGTCCCTGTTAGAGACTCCACAGGTACAAAAGGAAAATGTAATGGCCTATACTGGTTTATACACTAACAAGATGAAGCATACCCTCTCTGATCATACTACTCAAAGTGTCCTCAAAGTAACAATATCACCTAGGGACTTGGTAGAAATGCTGAGTCTCAGGCCCCATTCAGACCAATTGGATCAGAATGTGCATTTGTTTCAAGAGCCTAGAATAATTTGTATGCATATTCAAGTTTAAGAAGACTACTCTAACCTGCTTGAGCTCAAGAGTCACCTGAAGGACTTGATAAAACTTTCAGATTCCCAAATCCTCCTAGTTGCATTGTAATTTGAGGCTGGAACCTGGAGTTCTCTGTTTAACAAAGGCCCTTGGTGATTCTTTTGATTCTGTAGATAGAGCCAATGGGGAATAATCTGAGTGAATCAAACTACTTTAGGGTCCTGAAAGCAGGTAATCAAGTTTTTACTAAAATAATGTATTATCCAATTTCTAGTTCTCCAGGTGACATTGGGAGCCTGAATTTTGATTGAAAACAGGCTGTAGCAACCTAAAACCCTCTTTATAGTGTGTTCCTGCAGATGAACTCACCTAACTTGCGTGAGGGATTGGGTAGAAGATACAAGGAGTGAGGGAAAGCCATGCTATAAAGACAGAAACTGAATGGATCTGTGTTTGTCGTAGCTGTTTTATTTTTTCACAAGGGAATGCACTAACATGTTTTGTTTTGGTAAATTGGCAGTTATACATTGTGTAATTAATAGAACTTCAACATAGATTGTAAAACAGTTTGCCCTATGTCGTAAACCAGCACATTGGTACTGGTGTAGAGATGCTGCTGCTGCTGCTTTGTATGTCTGAACTTTTCCATTGGCCTATTTTTAGCTGCTTTTCTACCTAGGTTGGGTTATATGGGTTAGCCTGAAAAGAACGGAAACTTATAATGGCTCTTAACCTTTTTAGGGCCACCAACTCCATCGAGGATCTGATGAAAATTGGTCCTTTTGCCTGGAAAAATGCACATACATGCTGGCATTTTTAGATTAATTTCAAGTAGTTCACAGAGCTGAAGCCCATCCAGAACTTCCAAATTAAAAATATGTGCTTGATGGGTTTTTTGTTTGTTGTTTTTTGAGGTTCTTTCAAATTCTGCAATTTCTTGATTTGCTCTGATGGATAATAACTGCTGTGGAGCAGTTATAAGAAGAATGGGATTAATACACGTCCCCCAAGTGCCAGCATGATTTATAGATGTCTAGTAAATGCTCTGTGCATGTTAGTTCAGATAAGTTCAGTTACCGAGGCAGAAGACTAAATTGAAATCAACAAGAAGTGCTGGTAACCCACCCATTTCTCTAATCCCAAACATCAGTGCATTTCTTGCATCTCTTCTTTCTGGCTGCTTTCCAGAATTTTTTTTCTCTGTTCATAGTTTTCAGAAGGTTGACGATGTGTCTTAGCATGAATACGTTTGGGTTTGTCCTGTTTGGGGTTGGCTCAGCTTCTTGAACCTATGGGTTTATGTCATTTCCCAAATGTAGATGATTTTCAGCCATTATTTTTTCAAACAGTATTTCAGCCCCATGTACTTTATCTCCTTTACTCCAGCGACTCCAGTGACCCAGTAGTTAGATCTTTTGCTGCAGTCTCACTTGCCCTATAGCTTTTTTTCTTTTCAGTCTTTTTTCTCTGTTCAGACTGGGTAATTTCTAGCGTTCTATCCTCAAGTTCACAGATTGTGCCCATGTATTTTTTTAGTTCTAAGTTTTCCATTTAGTTTTCTTTGTAGCTTGTAATTCTTTGCTGAGACTTGCTATTTTTTTCATTTGTTTCAAGCATGTTTGTAATTGTCCTTTGGACTTTTACGATGGCTGCTTCAAAATCCTTATCAAGTAATGCTAACGTATGTGTCATTTCAGTCTTGGCATTTGTTGATTGTCTTTTCCCTTCAAACTGAGATCTTCCTTGGAATGATGAGCGATTTTCCATTAATACCTGGACAATTTAGGTATGGTATTAAAAAGACTGGGTCATCTTTGAAGGTTGTATTTTAGCAGGTCTTCTCTGACCATGCTGCCTCAGAGCAGGGGACGTTGTTGCCTCAGTACTGCCACATAGAGGTAGAAGTCCAGGGACACCTCATTACTGCTCCTCTTGTGCCCTCCCCTGACCCGGAAGGTGGGGTGCCATGTGGCTACTGGGTGGGAGTGAAAAGTCCAAACTTCCTCTGTGGTCTCCGCTGTCTCATGGCCATGTCTGAGCCCATTGACGACATTTCTGAGTTGCCAGCTTCAGAGTACCTAGTAAACTATGAGGAAAAAGAAAATCCAGAGAATTCACCACTAGGTCTGGCTCTGGTCCTGAGGTCCCTGGCTGGTCTGCCTTCTTTCTACCTTTCAGAATCTTCTTATGTTTGTCTTTTATACATAATGTCCAGGGTTTTTAGCTGTACTTAGTGGAAGAAATAGGAAAAAGGATGTCTACTACATCTTCCTGTAAGCAGAGGTCTCCTTAGTGCATATTTAAGAGTGAATTTTCTAGAGAGAGAAATGTCAGGTAAAGAATTGATTCAAGGTATTTCATTTAACAGACCTTTGTCCTGTGATCCACATCTGCCCTTCCCTCTTCACCCATCCAGCATATTATTTATTTTTGTCTTTACTCAATAAGCTCAATTAGAGAGTATGATGACAATCAAGAATGCAGGAGTACAGTTGAAGTTTGAAAAAAGTGATCTGTATCTATATTTTGTCTCAGCATTAAGAATGTGAGGGCAGCTTCTTGAAAAACTGATGTGATACCAAATGTACCAACTGAAGGAACCAGGTAGGCCCAGGAAATCTCAAAAGCTAAACATCACATGCACTTTTACCCTCTTAGGTTTTCTAAGCTCTGCAGAAGCTTGTCAAATGCCATTTCCAAATTTGCATGTAGGAAAGATGATGTAGCTATATAGCCTGAAGCACATAATAAAGGGAGAACTCTGAATGCAAACCATCTCCCTTGCAAAGACTCAAATATTCTTTTTGGTGGTATCACAATATGCATGAAGAGCCTAAGCTCTGAAGTCCAACAGACATAGATAACCAGGCTCCATTACTTAAAATTTGATGTTGAGCAAGTCATTTTTTTTTTTTTCAACGTTTTTTATTTATTTTTGGGACTTTTTTTTTTTTTCAACGTTTTTTATTTATTTTTGGGACGAGCAAGTCATTTTTAAATTTCTGTCTCCCTCTTTGTTAAATGGCGATAATAACACTTTCTTTTTTTTTTTTTTTTTTTTTTTTTATTTATTTATTTATTTATTTTTGGGACAGAGAGAGACAGAGCATGAACGGGGGAGGGGCAGAGAGAGAGGGAGACACAGAATCGGAAACAGGCTCCAGGCTCCGAGCCATCAGCCCAGAGCCTGACGCGGGGCTCGAACTCACGGACCGCGAGATCGTGACCTGGCTGAAGGCCGACGCTTAACCGACTGCGCCACCCAGGCGCCCCGATAATAACACTTTCTACCTCATAGACAGATGAGGAATACATGAAGTAATAAATGCAAAAGACTTGACATGCTTGAGGTTATTATCGGTATTTGGAGATATTTTCTAGACATGGAAAGAATTAACTACTCAGTAAGCATCAATTTTGTATTTATATGTTAAAAGAGTTCTCTTTAGAAAATTACATAAGCAAATCCCCTATTAAACAGTCACTATATATTTTGACCTTTTCCCTGAGTGTTGTCTTTATCATAATTGACTTCCACCATTATAGGCTTGCAAACTGATGAAACTCAAAGACACCCGTGAAGAAAATTTGGCTTCCCTAAAGCTTCCCCAAATTTTGAAGAGAAAGAAAAAAAAATTGATTCTGTTTAAGTAATTCCTAACGTGTTGACCATGGGTCTTTACTAATTGACACAAAAGCTTAGCAGTAACTGCTTGGTCATTTAAGAAGATTCAAGGACTTTTGGTTTTGCTTGTTCAGGAAAATAGATCTGGTCTATATTCCATCAGGAAAAGAACTCTGATAAATCTCATCTCCTTAGAAGTCATAAAGATGAAAGCAACATAGAATGTGTTCAGTGTTTCCTATGGTAGAGAATAGAGCTGAAGCCCTGACTGAGACTTACTAATTCTAGACAGGATTTTTATTCTTAGGTGAGAATAGGGCCAAATCATTAAGTATGTGTATAAAATGGTATATTTAAATTTTTTCTAATTTTTAATAATTTAATTTTTCTAAATCATTTATGTGATTAAATAATAGACATCTAGCATCTAAATGCAAAAGACAGAAGACCACAAAAATGTGATTGCTGCAAAATACTAAAATGTGGTTTAATTTCTCATTGATTTATAATATCACAGCTATGATACCCCTCTCACATATTTCCACTGAATCTATTATATATGGGTGATTAAAATTTTGAAAATATTAGTTGGCACTTGATAATTTGAAATGAAATTATGAAATTTTATATATAAGAGGGTTCATTATTTTTAAAGGACTAATCATGTAGCACTTTGTTAAACACTGGGATTATAAATACCATATTTCTCAATATTAATCAAGATAATTATGCCCTGGATAAATGTGCATAAATCACTTAACAAAAGAATGTAAAAGCAGGCATGATCACCAAGAACAGAAACTATACCATAGTCTATTTCAGATGATTTGTCAGAACAGCCCTTTTCATTTTTCCACAAAAAATTACCAGAGCATTTCGATAGCAACATAAAACAATTCTGTGGGTCCTATAATGACATATGCCTGCTTCCACTCATTTAATCAACATTTTTCAAGACATCATCACTGCAATTTAGAGACAAAAAAAGTAACTACCAGGCAATTGACCTTGAGCCCATAATTTAACCTAGACAATTTCTTCAACTGTAACATTATTTGTGCAAACTCTAAAAAGGTTTCCTAGTGGTAGAATTCTGTAGCTCCATAAAGAGTTTTACTAATTTCAAAACTAATAGAGTGGAATGTGTTAAAAATATTGTAATTACCCATTTTAAGTCAGCAGCATGAGGAGCTGATTTTCCCTTTGAACTCCACTAAAATCCATAGTCTAGTCATTTGGTATAGTTTTGGATGTCAATTGAGTGAAGCGGGGGCAGCTCATTTTCTGTACTGAACAAGTATGATTAAAGATTGTCTCAAGAAGGAAGAAGAAAAACAACTGTAGCCCTGCCACTCCCACTCACAGCAAACAGCCCACATGCTAATTGACGTCGGCCTGGCAGTATCCAGAAACAAGCAACCTTGCAGTTTTGTGTGCTCATTCTTTTCTGGCACTACTGATGGGACTCCGCTAACAGCCACCATCATCCCAGTGGCCAAGACAGACAGTTGAGAGGATGCTGAGCACCTCCCTCTCCCTCACACTCCACCTCCAGGCCATGTCTAGGTCTTATGGAATCATCTCCAAGTTGTGCCTGGGATTCACTCACTTCTCTCCATCCTCATGGCTCCTACCCAAGTTCAGACCACCATCACACAGGCACCCCAGCTGGTCTTTTGACCTCCCACTGTAACGCTCTGTGATCTCTTATAAACACAACTAGAACCCCAATTTCTCCATCACCTACCTTACACTGTAGCTTTCAGCTGTATTGTTTTTCACTTCCTAGAAAGCATCATGTGTGTTCCCTCTCTCTCTCTCTCTCTCTCTCTCTCTCTCATTTTCCATACTTCCTCTACTTTATAGATCTACATGTTACTTCCTCTGCCTGGTGTAGTTTTCCCAAGTTCACCTGCCTCATTCCTACCTTCCTAGGTTTGAACAGCACTTCTTTAGGACCTCTTCCCTAACCCTTCCTGTCTGAAATACATATTCTACTGTGTGCTCACACAGCATTCTTTACATCCCTTATCAATAAGGCACTCTGTATTTGAATCTCTGTTTGCTTATTTTTATCTCAACCAGCTTCAACCCCATCTCGGTATTCTAAGCTCTTGAGGTCAGAGACTGAATTACTGACTATTATATTCCTGGATTTTAGCACAATGCCTGGCATATAGAAATTACTGCTCACTCAATCTTTTATAGAATGAATATGTGATAACAGAGTTAATGTAGCAAAGGGACACCCCAGCCCAGAATACATAGTGGATCCTAGCATCCCTTCACTAACCCTATATGTGCCCTTACTGTACTCAGTACAGCTATACCAACCTTTCAGATTTATATGGGCTAGGTCTGAAATTCAATGCAAGATTTTATCATTTTCTTGGACATCTAATAATTATAGAATATGATTTTAATAAGTATTAACATGTATTCTAGTTAGCTGATTTGAATGATTAAATACACTATTTATAAAAGCTTGCATTGTATATGCATATTTAATGCTTTGTTGTTTAGAAATGATCTACCATTCTGAAACACAGGATGATCCTCTCCTTCATCTCCTTCTCATTCTCTTACTCATGCTATACTCCAGTAACACCAGACTGCCTGAAATCAAATGCCTTGCCATACCTCCGTGTTCCTCTTTCATTTGCTTCATAAAGAAGGCTTTCCCCAAGAAAGCCATTCCCCAAAGAAGTTAATGATATCTATCCTCCAGAATCCGCAGTGTATTGTTTATACCTGTAGTAATGTATTTCATGCAACCTTGTTTTATAGTTATTTAGATACTTATTATCCCTTTTATACCACTACCCCTACTACCCTTTCCCTTCCATCCACCTATCCTCCATCACCTATAACTTAATCTTAAAATCAAGATTGTGTCTTTTAATTAGTGCAAGTATTCATACACCCTGTCCATGCTGTTAGATGTTTCAGTGGATACTTGTTTCTGTATTTGTGGATTGAATTCAGTTCCTAAAAACTCCAGAAGAACACATCAATATAGTAGCATTGAATAAACAGGTCTATATGCTGACGGAGATATAATATTGAAGATAATATTATTGCTTTTTTTAAATGTTTTTATTTATTTTTGAGACAGAGCATGAACAGGGGAGGGGCAGAGAGAGAGGGAGACACAGAATCCAAAGCAGTCTCCAGGCTCTGAGCTGTCAGCGCAGAGCCTGATGTGGGGCTCGAACTCCCGGACAATGAGATCATGACCTGAACTGAAGTCGGACGCTTAACCTACTGAGCCACCCAGGCACCCCTATTATTGCTTTTTAATAACACTATCAGTATGGAGTTTTCCTTGTTTTTTTTTAATGTTTATTCATTTTTGAGAGAGAGAGAGGCAGAGAGAGAGGGAGACAGAGGATCTGAAGCAGGCTTCACACTGTCAGCACAGAGCCCATCGCAGGGATGGAACTCAAACCATGAGATAACTACCTGAGCCAAAGTCAGATGCTTAACCGACTGAGCCACCTGCCTCGAACTCTATCTTTCAGAAAGCAGTTGGCAATTCATATTTACTCTAAATGTCATCCATTGAAAAACATCCAATGTGAAGCAAGCACAAGACAGTTGTCAAACACTGTAGTTCTTAGATGATGCTATAGGTGATATCAAGTGACAGGTGATGTTAGATGACATGTGATGTCAAAGCCTGCATTTCATTCAGGTGAAAAAGCTTAATCAGAAAAAAATTTAAGAAGAGGAGAAAAGATACCTGGAGCCCCAAGTCCTTCTACGTTTCCAAAGAAAACTCTCAAATAAAGAGCTCCAAATAGGGTCCCACTTCTGATCCTTAGTCATGGCAAGTGGACTGTCACATAGCCACTCCATAATTCCACCCTGCTGTTCTGCTGGATCTTTCACTCAGGTCCTATGACTTTCCACTTCTGAAGAGTAAATCAATTCAGTACCAGGTGTGACTAAAGTACAAAGAAGCAACAAAAATCATCTTTTTTAATATCCACTTGTTAATCCAAATATTTGGGCCTCTGTAAAATAGTTCTCTTAGGAAAATGTGGACCTAATTTTATTTTTGCTGCCATTTTTCAAAGCACATTTGGTATTCAAATTTGGCCCATGACTTGCTCCTTCAAATAGCCCCAGTGAAGAGAAGACTTCATCATTGAACTTTTGGTTTTAGAAATGAACCAGAAGTAAATCACAGCTGAGCCCTGTGTATGAATAAGCAAGGTGACCAGAAATAGAAAGAACAACCACTTGGTGAGCTAATTCTCAAATTGTATGAGAGCTCTGTGCTCTTGCATTTTACAGATGAAGACACAAAAGCTTGACCTAGGGAGGTCAAGTTACTTGGAAAGTAGTTATACAGTTTGATAAAATGAATGACAAGTGACTTCAAAGTAAAAAATTTTTTCTGCAACTTATAAACCAAATTATTGGGTTATTACACAATGTAATGTACCACTTTTTTGACTAAAGAAATTATGAATAGCATTAAATAATGATATAGCATGATAACAAAATGACCCATACTTCACCTGCCCTCAACGTAGAAAACTACTTTCACTTTTTTTGCAGGTCACCTTCCACAGGCATAAATTTAAGAGAACTAGAATAAATCATACATACCATTTTTCCAGTTTTTTTTGTTTAACCTTTAAGTATTTCATGTATATTTTAACAACCAAATAATATTCCATCCCATGTACTTGTCATCACTTATTCAAAATCTATTCCTTTAGGGGCGCTTGGGTGGCTCAATCAGTTGAGCATCCGACTTTGACTCAGGTCATGATCTTGTGGTCCATGAGTTTGAGCCCCATGTCGGGCCCTGTGCTGTCAGCACAGAGCCTGGAGCCTGCTTCGGATTCTGTGTCACCCTCTCTCTCTGCCCCTCCCCCGCTCACACTCTGTCCCTCTCTCTCTCTCTCTCTCTCTCTCTCTCAAACATAAATAAACATCAAAAAAGATTTTTTTACATCTATTCCTTTAATAATGCTGGACCTATCAGTGGTTTCCAACATCTTGCCATTATTGGTAACACCAGACTGTAATAAGCAAAATAAGTCATTCTTAACAAGTGCCAAATAGACATTCATGTCCTTTGAACCTATGGTTCCAACTTAGAAATTAAATTTTAAATATTAATTTTCATATTATAATTCTTCAGACATAAATATGTACACAAACATATTTATAAAGTATCTGTTGTCCTGAACCTCTAAAGAAGCCATGTTTTCCAAACTGGAGGGTAATTAAGGTTACTATGCAGTAGCCTACTAGAAATGCTAGAGGTCTAGGATTATAAAAGGCTTTGAAATCTAGGTGTAGAAAGGAAGGTTTCTATCCAGGGAAAGAAGATGACAAATCTCTTTTAGAGAAAAGGCTCAGAGTCACTGTACACCTTCATGATAAGTAGTCGATAAATGGGAGCATATGAAGTGAAAGTAAAAATCATCATATGTTCTTGAGTATTCATTTTCAAAATTATTCTTATGGTTTTCATAATTGAAAGTAAGCATTACTTGTCCAATGACCCCTACACTTATTATTATTAGTGATCAGTAATAATGATAGTTATGGAGAAATCTTATTAATTTAATTGTTGTTACAATAATAAGCACCAAACCATACAGTGAAGTGTTTCTTTCCTCAGTGCTGTTGCTACATGACAGAAGTATATGAAGAAGTTTATGAAAACACAGCTCAGAAAGGCTGTGTGATATAGTGAAAAGAACACTTAACAAAGAGTCAGAGGTAAGGATCCTAGTTCTGGCTACACGGCAAACAGGTTATAGGGCCCTGGGCAAATCACTTACAAATTCACCTGAGCCTCATTTTCTCAATCTGTAAAGGAAAACACAAATGAGTAGAGGGGTGCCTGGGTGGCTCAGTCGGTTAGGTGTCCAACTTCGGCTCAGGTCATGATCTCATGGTCCGTGAGTTGGATCCCCACGTCGGGCTCCATGCTACTAGCTCAGAGCCTGGAGCCTGTTTCAGATTCTGTGTCTCCCTCTCTCTCCGACCCTCCCCCGTTCATGCTCTGTCTCAAAAATAAATAAGCGTTAAAAAAATTAAAAAAAAAAAAAACACACAAAACAAATGAGTAGAAATGGTCTACTGAACACACCTATTCCACTTACAGGCATTTCAAACAAGAATTCCTCTTTGATGAAGGATGTGCAAGGTAAAGTAAGCCTTGGCAAGCAGGGTACCCAGAAGTGGGGCCAGCCTTGAATAGACAGAAGTAGGCCCTTGACAGATAACATTACTTAAGGAAAAACAGCAGGAAACACCCAAAACCAAAATGCCTACGGGCTATACTCTCTTCAGTATTTTTGTGATATCTGCAATTCCACTGTTAATGGTGCCTCTTCTAGGTCTTGAAGACTTCCTCTGTTGAATGTTAATATGACTTGCTGTCTGCTCCTTAAACTAAAAAGAAGAACCTCAAAATGGGAGTCCAAATTGGGATTAGACTATTGAGATTGGGACTAGGAAGAGGACGATGGATAAAATTTCCTGGGGAAGAGGACAAGGGTGGTCAATGCTCCCAAATACATAGACAGTTAAACTGTATGACTGAGGTTTGGATCTGCTTAAAAGAATGTCTAATTTTTTGCCTTACAGTCCATTAAACTAATCATGTCAACCTAATAGCAACAGTCTTAAAGCAGAAAATTTGTCTTTTTATTTTGTATTATTCTTGAACAACCAAGATAAAGCATATAACACAATACACATTCAATACACATTTCTAGGTTGACTTAAGGACTCTGTCCACAAACAAACAAACAAACAAACAAACAAAAATCCAAATGGTTTAAATGACAAAATAAAGTATTTTATAGGAAAAAATATAATCTACTTTGGTAGCCTGACAAAAACCAAGTAGAATCAAATTAAATTCCAATTAGTAGCATCACCATAAAAATATGAAATCAAAGCAAGAGAAGAGCACTGCATGATTTTATACTATGATGGCTGTTTCGAATTTGTATGTTTTATTTTTCTATATAATATTGGCATAAAATTGTCAGTGTAGTGGTTTTTTAAGTGAATGGCAGCACTCCTATCCCAAAGAAGAGGTTCCCCTCCCACCTTGAGCTTGACAAGAGAACCTACACCTCAGTGTACTCAAATGACAGGGCTTAAAAAATAAAAGAAGGCAGGAAGGAAGAAAGGGAGGAAGAAAGGAAAAAAATTATTCTATTTAAGGGAATCCATTTTAAAGACCTTTTAGTACAATGAAGAATTGTATGGGTAAAATGAATTTATTTTTATTTTTAATAAAAGCAAGAAATAAAAGATACAAGCTTGGTCCAATTAGAAGCCTACTGCATTGGTTTTAGGAAGAGATGCTAATTGTTTTGTCAAGGGAGACATAGGGAAGGGCTGAGAATGGCTGGATCATTTTCCTCCTACCTCTCTGCTATTCCTTTACCATCTTCTTAACTGGTTTCTCTTCTCTTCTGATATCTTAATGTTCATTCATTCTTCAAGTTTCAGATGTTGGCCTTCTCTTCATACTCTTTCTTAGAGAATTCCTCTGTCTCCACACCACTTCTGCCTGTTTTGGCCCCACGGTTTCCATTATGAGCAGACAACTGCCATATGACTTCTCATGTTCCAATTCAAGACCAACTAGCACTTATAAATGATGCCATGTGAATGGCTGTCACCTCATGTTCATTTGGTAAAATTAAACTCCTCCTCCTCTCAAAACTGAATGCCTTGTCTGATTTCTCCTGTGTGTGTGTGTGTGTGTGTGTGTGTGTGTCCATCAATCCACTTGCCAGCCAAGCTTGAATTTGGTCTATTCGCATAACCAGGCAATAATTTTGGCCTACCTTGGTTCTTTCTTATCACAGTTCTTTCTACTGACTGTTCTATCACTCTAGTACTCATGCCTGGACTTATTTTTCATAAATTCAAACATTTTCGAATTGCAAGTCTCTGGCTTCATCAGCCTGTCAGGGAGAAAAAAAATGGGAGTGGGGATATGAAATAAATCAGTATTTTTCAGCTGTATTAATTAGGCCCCTACACTCCACAGGGTGGCCTTCGCAGCTGCCGAATCAAACAATAAAAGACCAAGAGAGGATGGCTCCAGTCCCCAGACCCACTTTTCCCACAGTAGCTCCATCACTGTCTGTTTCATGTATGAATTTCAAGTATGATCTCTTCTGAAAAAGACTTGTAACATTACCTTAAGAAAAATAAGTTTGAAAGCCAGTTAGGTGACATTTTTAAGATCCTCAACTCTAAAATTCAAATCCTATGGAATCTGTTAATGTAATCATTAATATAGTATTAAAGAAACTCCTAGTTTAGGCTCCTACTTATCTTTAGATCAATTCTGGCTCTGGTAACCTGAAGAATTTGAATGCATTTAGGATAAAAACATAGAAATTATTCTGGGTTTCCTAGCAGTCAACAGGAGAATGTAGTAAGCCGAAAAGAGCCCACAGCATCTGTGATAAAGCAGGGGAATGCCTTGGGGTGCCTGGGTGGCTGAGTCCATTAAGTGTCTGACTTCAGATCAGGTCATGATCTCACAGTTTATGAGTTCAAGCCCTGCATGGGGCTCTCTGCTGACATCTCAGAGCTCAGAGCCTGGAGCCTGCTTCGGATTCTGTGTCTCCCTCTGTCTCTGCTCCTGCCCCACTCGTGCTCTCTCTGTCTCTTTCTCTCTCTCTCTCTCTCTCTCTCTCTCTCTCTCTCTCTCTCTCTCTCTCTCAAAAATAAATAAACATTAAAAAATTGTTAAAATTTTTAAAAAAGAAAAGTAGGGGAATGTCCCTAAAACAATACTTTCTGAAGTCCTTAGGATCCCAGCCTTCTTCCCAGACTGAAGCACATTATGATGATATGCTTTTGAGCCCATCTGTATTTCATCTGTACACAAAAAGAGGGAGTTTGCAGGCTCCTATGTCTTTGCAGATTCAAACTTTTTGGCTTTTTCTTTCTGTTTTATGTCCCCTTCGCAACAGTAAATAGTGTTTAACATGTGCTTCCCTGGAGAATGAAACCAGCTGACCTGGCCGTCAAGGTGTGGGAGATGAGACGCAGTACAATGGGTTCTGTTATTTCAGTTTGGAGACCAGCTGCTGAGACGACCATGCAGGAGGGGTGCCTCAGAGCCACACTTGACACACAAAGCAGCAGAGTCTTTATCCCAGCTTCAAGTCTTGGCAACTGATTTTTCTCTTCAAGTCTGCTCACCAACTTGACGTTTAAGCACCTGATTAACTTCAAGCATGAGGATTCACTTCTCCAGACTTATTATTCTTATCTCTATACAAAGGATTTAGGCCTAATGGCTCAGACCTGGTTTGAGCCCTGAAAGTGTGGCTAGTCTGAATTGAGATACCAAAATACACACTGGATTTGGAAGACTTAGTGAGAAAAAAAATATATATCTCCTTAATATTTTTGTTTGATTATGTGTTGACTTACGTTTTGGATATTATTTTAGATACACTGGTTTAAATTAAATGTATTGTTAAAATTAGTTTTACTTGTTTCTTTTTACTTTTATATTTTGGCTACTGGAAAATTTTAAATTACATATGTGGCTCACATTAAATGCCTATAAAGAGACTGGTTTAGACTCTAAAGGCACTGTGGTATACTGAGAGTGCCTAAGACCTACTGGCAAAAAAAAAAAAAAAAAAAAAAAAAAATCGAAATCAAGTTTCTGATTTTACCACTTCCTGAGGTAAGTCACTCAAGAACAAATCCCAACTTTTCCATTGACCTCAGACAAGTTATTAGATCTCTCTGTGCCTCAAGTTTTTTTCATCAGTAAAATGAATCCTAATACCTACCTTATGATGTTTTATAGAAACCAAATAAGTTAATAAATGTGAAGAACAATACCTGTAACATTATAAGCACCATATAACTATTAATTACTCATATCTCTAGACTTGTTTTTTTATTACCTTAAGAGAAGGATAGATACTTCACAGAACGAAATTAGAATCTGCTCTAATCATGTATTTAAAATTAATTTAGGGGCTCCTGGGTGGCTCAATCGGTTCGGTGTCCGACTTAGGCTAAGGTCATGATCTCACAGCTCGTGAGTTCAAGCCCCATGTCAGGCTCTGTGCTGACAGCTCAGAGCCTGGAGCCTGCTTTGAATTCTGTGTCTCCCTTTCTCTCTGCCCCAACGCACTAACATTCTGTCTCTGTCTCTCTCAAAAATGAATAAACATTAAAAAAAATTTTTTAATAAAATTACTTTATAAATCATAAAAACTGGGTAAATATTAGTAACTGCTCAGCTCTAAAAGTCATTAAATCTATGCACGCCTGATAGTGATGACACAGTTTCAGTTCTCCAGGGTAAATATGAGTTCAACATTCATACCCCTTCATCCTAAATTGTCAGTAGGTTGGCCTACTGTGCATATTTTTGTATCTTATTAAGACTATGCTGAGAATGACCTTTTAGCAAAACATCAGAAGAGCTCAGGATTGATGCCAACTTTATTCTCAAAGTCATGTTTACACACATATATCAGGGCATTTAACTTGCTCTCTCAGTAATTTTGATACTGCAGAGTTTTTAAGTTGACATGAGACTTTCCAGAATATACTTGTACTCCAGAAGTATTTGAGGGTTCCTGTGTGGCTCAGTTGGTTAAGTGACCAATTCTTGATTTTGGCTCAGGTCATGATCTCCTGGTTTGTGAGTTCAAGCCCCATGTCAGGCTCTGCGCTGATTCGAGGAGCCTGCCTGGGGTTCTCTCTCCCCCCACCTCTCTGTCCCTTCCTCTGCTTGCTCTCTCGCTCTCTCTCTCTCTCTCTCTCACAATAAACAAAAACATTTGCTTAAAAAAAGAAGTATTTGAACATATTGCAAGAAAAGATTTCAGGCACAATATATGGCACAACTCCTGAGAATAAGGAAGAGATTATTTTTTTAATTTCTTTTCAAAATACCATGCATACTTGGAGACTTATTGGAATAATAGATGTAAAAGAAAAAGCATTTAATTCTTAGGATGATTTTTTTCAATGAAAACATTTTTTTCATTTATTTCACTAATAGTTACTAAGTGTCTATTACGTGCTGGGCACTGTTCTAGGTACCAGGGACATAAAAATAATCAACATAGACAGAAATTTTGCCTTCATGAGGGTATGCAGTAACAAAATTATTGAGAAAGCAAGTTAAATATCAAACATATGTGTATATATAACAAAGTTAGATGGTTATATTGGTATGCATCAATCCTGAGCTTTTTTACTTTTTACTAAAACATCATTTTGAACTTGTCTGCAAGTAGAATCAAAAATTCAGTCCATCTCTTCACTAAGTGTTGGTGTCTGTATGATCTTCTGCAATAATAAGACTCATCATGAAACCCCAGCAAGAATCTCACCTATTCAATGCCAGATGGCAGAAAAGCAAACCGTTTATAGGGCAGATTACAAGTAGGCTATATACAAAAGTGCTGTCTCCACATGATTCCTAGGCTTTCAACCAAGTGCCAAGGATTTATGTGCTTAATTCCCATTAGAATTTATGAGAATTAATAGAGCATGAATGGGGAAAAAAAGATCCTTAACTGAAAAGTAAAATCTTGAAGATCCTCAAGATAAAAGTTCAAATTTTGCACATATTTTTGATAAGAGTCTTTTGAAGTTAAATTTTAGAACTGTTTAGATTGTAAGTGGGGGACAGATTAGGCATGTGCTGATTTGGCTTAACAGAGGTGCAATATTGGAAAGGTGCAGTGGAAAACATTCCCTGGGCTGGGATTCTGCAGGCCAACTAGGTTTTAGTCTCTAGCTCAAGAACTTATAAACTTTCTGGGAGCAGAAAGGCCAGTGTACATGAACGTGTTTTGTATAATGCTAAGCAGAAAATACTCCAGAGCCTGTATCCAGGACATATCTGAATGAGTAAATACCTAATTGATAGAGAATTTTTAATTTCATATGATAGAGTTGTTGTTTTTAATTAACTGACTAGATTTACTGCGAAAGAAATGAAAGAAACCCATGATTCCCTTGAAAGAAACCTGCTAAAAAAAAAAAACAAAAACAAAAAACAAAAAACAAAACAAAACAAAACAAAAACTGGAGCTTAAAAAGAGCCATGGTTGTCAAGGGATTTAATATCAGCCAGACAAAATGACAGCAGTCCTGCCCTTGTATACCGGCAACGTGATAGTAACTAAAGCAGACACTACACTAGCTAATACCACCAGAAATTGCTACATTAAGAATTCTCACAGGAAAACAAATTATTTCCCTGGAGGCTTACTACTGGTCTTCATCCCTCCAGCTTATTTAAGACAACTGCTTGCCCAAACAATCAGCAACTACTTCTCAAAATGTTAGAATCATACCTCTATTCTACAGTTTTAATTGGGATTAGATGATATGAAATCCATAGTCAAAAAATATTTCAAGTATTAGAATTCTTGGCATAGAAACACTTCCACATCCACCTCTTAAGCCTGTTCACCGGCCCAACTCTATGCAGCACAGTAACATTCCAAAAGATGATGGGTAATAGCCAGAAGTACAAATTATAGAGTTTGTAGATGTAAGGTATATTGTATTTTGAATCTTTATAAACAAGGCTCACATGTGTCATAATACATGCATACAACAGTATTCCTTATACTCCATGGAAATGCTTAATGATCCCTCAACAATACCCACGCCAGAAAACAACTGCTGTAAATCACATACCAACTGCCAGTACAAAACTCCATAATTCTAGATCAGGTAAAGGAGAAAGGCAATCCTGACCAGGTTCTTCTACACAGTGAAAGTGTGTACACCCAGCCCTAGTCCATCACTGCCTTCTGAAAATGAGCTACCATCCTGTTTCAAGTTGTTGGAATCATTGTCCTATGTCCTCCTTGTTCCAGAGATTACAAACTCTATCATCAGCTCTGGCCTTTGTTCAAGCTAAGAGGACTTAAAGAGTGATTTGGCTCGTAGCTTTTTTATTGTGTTCAATTAGTAAAATGAATCAGCACTATTTGATACAAGAACTTCTTATATTCAGCTCTAATTTATGCTTGGTAAAGAAGGGAAAGAAATATCTTCTAAAAAGAAGACAAAAAGCAAGGAATATAATCCAGATTTTTACCTAAGAGTAACATCATCCTTGTGAAGTCTTTTTCCAAGTAGCTAACTGGCCAGTTTCTAATTCAACCCCTTTCCTGTTTGTCCTATAGATAATTGTGAATAGCCCATAGGCAAAACTAGAGCAGAGGGTATTCATCATTTAAGATTTTCTTTTTTATATTATTGAGCTTTTTTACTTCTGTACTGATAAATGAGTTTCAATTTTGTTTTCAGAATATACCACCCTTTTGGCTATTAAAAAACTAATTATCAGAAGTCCTAAGCCAGATAAAAGCTGCAGATATTATGTCACATACCTGAGCACCAGGTTAGGGACTCAAAGCATAAAATATCTGCCCTCGGCTTACAATCTGCATGGGAGTCATTAAGTTACTAGAAATTGGTCTGAAATTACTGAATAGTAAGCCAAATAAGGAATCATGTAAATGCTAATGTAATAAAGCTAAGAAGCAAACAAAATTCCCACAAATCCAGAGTAAATCCTTGGCCAAGAAAACTTTCTGCCCATAACATAAATAATTATCCCAAGCTTATTAAATTAAGAAAAAAATAAGAGTTCACTTGGAGCCTGTGTCATTGTTTTTTATTTCATTTTCTTTTATATCCTCCTCATAGTGCCCAACACGCACTCTTTATGTGGTAGATTTATAATCACACATTCAAACAAAAATGTGTGGAGTGCCCTCTCTGTGCCTGGTTCTGTTTGGGCACCAGGGAGGAACAGGGCAAACAAAATAAGACAACGTCTGTATTCTCATAGGGTTCATATTCCAGCTGAGACTAAGAGTTTGCTAGGTGACTGAAATAATGTTGCCCCAGAACTTATTCTTAAATCCTTTTTCATGTAAAATCAGGCAGATAATATCACAGTTTTACTCTTAACAAGTGTTAACCAAGTTTAACTAGTAACCATATTTTTGAGATCTGGGAATTTTGTTTTGTCTTTTGAAGGATTACTCTGTAAAGAGAAAATTATGAAGTTTAAAGAATTAGAAGAAATGAAAGTAGAAGAGCTAACCAGAAAATCAGAATGCAGGACTGGACAGTTAATATGGGAAGCTCTTAAATTAGAATTTAAATTAACATTCTTTACTTTCAGCCATGTTTTAATTATGCCCATTTGTCAAAAAGCTAAACACCACAAAAGCTTAAATAACCATAATCTGCTCATATTATCATATAACTGGTGCTCATAGTAATTGTCTTAATGCACTGTAAGACTGAAGTAACCTCTGAATAATCAAAGAAAAAATGTCCTATATGTCCTGAGTTTTAAAAATTATATTGCATTTTTATTCCGTGAAAATTCACAATCCACGTAAAATATGTATGACTCTCCATTAACCTGAATATTAAATTAAATTTTCCATTCCTTAATCATTTTACCAACACTTAACTTTGCCTTCCCATCTCTTCCCAATACATATACACACACAATCATACACACACTCATACACACAAATACACACACACACACACACACACACACACACACACACACCACCCACTCTCAAGCCACACCCACACAGGTCACTTTGCTTTTTTCATGGTTAAGACTGACTTCATTTAAAAAAAATAAAGGTAGGGGCGCCTGGGTGGCTCAGTCGGTTAGGCGTCCGACTTCAGCTTGGGTCATGATCTCACGGTCCGTGAGTTCGAGCCCCGCGTCGGGCTCTGTGCTGACAGCTCAGAGCCTGGAGCCTGCTTCGGATTCTGTGTCTCCCTCTCTCTCTGACCCTCCCCCGTTCATGCTCTGTCTCTCTCTGTCTCAAAAATAAATACTAAAAAAAAAAAAATAAAGGTAAAAGGTAATGAGATTGTTTCAAATATTTTAATAGACCAAGGCTTTTGATAAAAGCACTGAAGTTTTACCAGACATTAGTAGGGAAACTTGCATTTGCTGTGTTCATTCACAGTATCATATTTAAATAATGTATAATAGAAGAAGAGTTTTAAAGACTTCTAGAAGAAGAACGCATGCTATACTTACTT
Organism: Neofelis nebulosa; assembly: GCF_028018385.1. Classification (NCBI taxonomy): domain Eukaryota; kingdom Metazoa; phylum Chordata; class Mammalia; order Carnivora; family Felidae; genus Neofelis; species Neofelis nebulosa. Next base: position 37,789,700 of record NC_080785.1, read on the forward strand.
AAATAACTATCACTTGGTTCTTAAAACATCAAGGGAATTCATTAAAATCTTTACCATCAAGATACTGCTGTCATTAATAGCAAAATATTTCTTAGCCTGACTTTATAAATCTCTAAGTCTGCACCCCTCACTTATTAATCCCTTGAGTCTATGACAGTGATGTTCCTCCTTCTCAGTTTTTCTATTTCTGATTCTTCCATGTACCTTCCTGTTTCTTAAATGCAGGCATTCCCTTCATTTTTCAGTTTTCCGAGAGGAAGGGGAATGGGCATGTGGGTTGTTTTGTTTGTTTGTTTGTTTTTGGTTTCTTGTTTTTTTGATCTATTTACCTCAACCTTCTCTCTCAACAATATTCCTTGGCAATGTCACCCAACACTTACCCTAGCTCTACCATCATCTCTGGGTACTCCCTAAATTTGGGCTCTTCACTTCCAACCACATATATGACAACAATACTTGAATGTTCCACCAGCATTTCATATTCAATATGTCTAAAATTAACTCAGAATCTTCCCTACCAAACCAATGCTCTCTTTTTTAACTTATGCTCTCCCAGTTAATGGTGTCTTCTCCCAGCTCCCCAAGCTCCAGACCTTAGATTACTTTGCAATCTCCTTTGCTTCCCTTTATTTAATCACTTGATTAATATATATACATATACATATATATATATATATATATATACACATACATACATACATATGGCTTCTACTTCCTCTTAACAATCAGATCCACCCCTTTGTTTCTGTTCATCCCACACCCTGCGCTTGTACCATCAGGCTTTCCCTACATTGATGCAACTACCTGCACACAGGTCCTATCTTTTGATTTTTCATTTCTTGCAAGATCTAGCACTATGACTCCTACAGAGTAGAACCTCAACAAATATTTGTTAAAAGAATTCAATAAAGGAATACATTTTCAGAAAGAAGGGAATGGTCAGCATAAAGGTCAGAGAAGGTAAATCACTAGATTTTTAAAAGCCTGGATCTTAAATTAAAGAGAAGGTCTTAGAGATGCTAGCCTTAGAATTAAAAATGAATTATATTAACACTTTGAAACCTGTTTTGTGACAGAGTAGAGAGAAAAATCTAACAAATGAACTTTTTAGCATTTTGGAAAGGAACATGCCAGATTCTTAATCTTTATAAAACTCATTAAAATTCTGAAGAAATCTCACTGTTTGAGGTGTTCACCATTACAGTGATCCCGAGGCACGATTTTTAAATCTCCCGAGGCACGATTTTTAAAATCTGGTGGCAGTTTTGGGATCTAGAGTATTCTTTCACGATGTTGTTCCCCAAGTAGGTGGAGCACAGAGCCCCTGAAACTGTGTTACTTAGATGTCTCTATGAAAAAGGTCAATTTGTGCCACAGACTAGGAGGTGAAACCCATTATCAAAAGTAAATACATAATCTCCCTTTCTGTTGGTCACTTTTTCTAGGTTAGTGAATTTTTTAAATAAGTTCTTAGAAAATGTTTTTATGTAAGTCCCTAATGGGAGCCTTTCTTATCAAAATAACTTCCAGAACATTTATAAAAAGTCTCTTTTTCATGCATAGTTTTAGATTTTGGTATGAATTGAGAGTACCAGAGATACATGTTTTTGAAGTTTTAAAGAAAAGCTTTCAGTGGGAAGGGCAGCACTTTAAATGAATGATTAAAAAATTTTTTCTTAGAACATTTTATCCTAGCCTAACTTCTCTGCATTTGCCAAGGATTGGTTACTCCCTGACACACTTTTTTACATAAACAATGCGTGGAACAAAAATACCATATTTGCCCATCATGAGATGTGCATCACTTGGAAAGATCTGATGTGTCTGTCTAATTTTGAGAAGATAATCGGTGCTTTAAATAAAATTGGGTGTATTTATTATAAGAACCAAATTAAGCAAATTACATTGGTCTTCCTAATGCACTGATCAATTAGAATTAATGTAATATGCAAAGAACTTGAAAACCTTTAGACTCCTTCAAACCCAGGTGTATAATATTTCGCTGTGGTTTGTTCTGTCCCTTTACTCCTAACGTTACAATTTTTCTAGGTTTGGTGATGTAAGAAACGAAAACAGAATTAGCTAAGAACAAGTAAGGTTATAATCTGACCCATTTGAAGCAACAGCTTTACATTTAAGAATTTATAGATGATATGAAATTTTGTCAGCTGTTAAATACATTTTTAAAAATTCCTATTGATTGAAGATGCAGACATCCATGTTTTCTCCAGTGGAGTTAATGAACTGAATGGAAAATATCTCATTAATATCTTGAGCCCCCTTGTGAGGCAAGAAAATGACACTCTCATCTAACAGCTGGAAAAGCTGAAGAACTAGTGGATGAAACTGCTCTCAATTGCAAAGGAAAATAATAGTTCTAATACCATACCCTGAGATGTAGATATGAAAGAATATTGCATACACACATACTCCCTCTCTTATTTTTAAGGAATCGATACCTGCATCTTAAAGTCTGAAGATAGTTAAACCCTTGGATCTTGGCCCTATACCTTTTGGCAGAGTAAATTATTGCCTCATGGCCTGGCAGTGCAGTTGCCCTTTTAATTTACTTTTAAATAGCTTTTCCCTAATCCATAACTAAGATCTGGCCAATCATGAATCTTCAGTAAACTTTTTTAAAAGATCTTATTCTAAAGATATTTTAACTGTAAAATTTCAGGAAATAATAACTCTTTGCAAGGTACATTGAGACACTAATCAGGAAGTAAAACAGAACAAATTTGCTTTGATCTGTAGTTTCACAAAAATGAATTTGACATTTCACTTAAAATTTGCAAACCATCATATAGTTTTGCACTCTTCTGAATTTATTTGTTTTACAAAAAAGTGGAATGTTTCACTTGAATGGAAATGCCCTTAAGTTACTTCCAGTATTGCTGTAGGATTGATTTTTCTAGGTTAAGGGAATGCAAAAGTTAGGTGTTTTATATTCCCTCTTTTTTTAATCTTTTTAAACAAATCATTATCTTTTTTTCTTAAATGGGTTTAGGACATCCCCAAACAAATCAGGAAAATGTAACATCATTTCACTATTACCAACATAGGGCTTTGTGTAATGACTGTGACACCATGACAGTGAAGTATTCATTTTTAAGCTTTAAACAGAGAAAGCTTTACCTCAGTGTGTCCAATAGAAATACAATATGTAAATTAACCCATATTATCTGTATGCTGATTGGCTTGAGTTCCCCCGAATGTCACAATCTCACCACCCAGCAATGAGGTATTTTACTGCTGTCTGGAGATCAAATTATTACTGTAGAGAAGGTCTTTATTTTTCTGTTTCATTAACAGATTATTATAAAGCAATAAGCAAGCGGGAGGAGAAGCAGATGTTTCACACTGGGAATTGATGAAAGCATATCTGTTCGTTTTTTGGAGGTGGGGAGTTGTTTAAAATCTTATAACACCCCCACAAACAAAACTCTTCGGAAATGGTAAAATAAGGAAATGCATGATTCCAGAGACATCCCTAAGCACTCAGTTGTCAGGCTATGTGGTGCCTTGTGATATCATCGGACCTTTTGGATGGGTGTAAGTTTTATGAATTCGTTATATTCCTAGTATTTTTCTTCTGTAAAAACAAAGGGGGAGGGAAAGGAAACTCACACACACAACTGCTTTGACATTACCAATGTATTGGTCAGCAGTACTTGCAAGAAAGAAAAAGAAAGGCTGTTGCTCGGTGGGGTGGAATGCAAGGAATAGTCACTTACAATTTTTGTAAACCTGATTCTATCATCATATTCGTTATGGTAAAATGCATGTAAATCATTTTGCAGTTGTCCTCTGAACTTAGCTTCTCCCTACTTAACACATATTTGCGTGCATTTGAGAATAGAGCATGACTAACAAAGACAGGGCTGCCCCTAACCTGCTTTCTTCCCTCCTTCCCCATTGACAAGATTTTTCTTGACTGCGCTTTTAAAAATATATATATTTAATTTCTATTTTTTCTTTCTTTCTTTCTTTCTTTCTTTCTTTCTTTCTTTCTTTCTTTCTTTCTTTCTTTCTTTCTTTCTTTCTTCTTTTTTTTTCTCCCAGCTAACCTGCAAATGCAAAGGTCAGCTGAGGAAATCATTAAAGAGGAATTCTAAAAGAAGCTTCCAAAGCGTTGGACCACCCTAAAAGAGAAAGGAAGGAAATGTTCGGGGAAGGCTAGGGTTCCGGGTAGCTGAAGAAGGGGGCGAGCGCCCCCGACACCGTGGCTTCTCCCGTCGCTGCCCTAAGGGAACAGGGTGGGCCTGAGGTCCTGAACAAGCCTTTCCAAGCCCCCACTTCAAATGTGGGGAGGGAAAAGTTCAGAAGCAGCCACAAGGGGACAAAAGCCTCATTTTGCCAGTTCAACAGGACAGGACATCCAATAAACAGGGCCAGCTCTGGAAACGGGTCGAGACTCCCGTTAGCTCCACAGAGCCCGAAGCAGCCCCTGCCGCCGCCCTCGCCTTCCTCGCCTTCCTCGCCGCCCTCGCCGCCGCCGCCGCCGCCGCCGCCGCGGCCCCTGCGTTACTGGGGGAGACGGTGCGGCTGCGACAGGGGAGGACGCGGCTGGAGCTCAAGGAGGCTCCAGCGCGCAGGCGCCGCCGAGCCCTGCCTGGATGCTCAGTCAAGGCACTAAGGCAAAAAAAAAAATCAGCAATTTATAGAAAGAAGAAGCTATAGTCTGTCGGGATATCCAACACCAACAGGTAGGAGGATATACTCTCGGTTAAGTTTGGGGGGAGGGGGCGCACAGTGTTGATGAAACTGCAGGTTCACCGGCACCGAGCCCTCCCTGAGGTTTTTTGTTTTTTGTTTTTTTGACAATAAACTGCATAATGGAAGTACATTCAGACAATGCATCTTCAGTAGGGCTTATTGAGAGCTCCATTTCTGGAAAGCGTTGCAAGACTGAGGAATATCAGACTGCGAATCACCGGGAACAGTTCCCTTGCAGCACAGAAGCAATCTCTCTCCCCATCTTCGCGTATGTAATGCATGTCTCTCTCCCCCTCCCCCTCCTCCACCCCACATTATAAATCCAGGGGTGGCGGATTTCAGGTTTCGTAATGTTGCATGATGTGATCGGTATTTACCCGGGGATGAACCGGTGGGGAAATTAAAATCATCGAACGCAGTTTTGCCTGGGCTTCCATCAGCATATTCCGGGCTAGTGAGAAGTGGCAAAGGGAACATGCTTCTTGGGAATAACAGAGGAAGCCGATTTTCCTGGTGTGGCTCTCAGGCACCTAGGAGACAATGTGCATTTTGTTTGAAAATGAAGCCACTTGCGATTTGCCACAAAGATTATCAGTGTAAATAGGAAAGGCTTAATTGCCCAAGAAATACAGGTTCATGTTAAATTCATTTGAATCCAGGCAGCCAAGGTTTACAAATGGAAGTGCATTATTCCTCTGGGTGTGTTTCCCTGGCCAATATTTACATTAACCATTTTTAATAGTCATGTGGGTTTAAAAGAGAAAAGATTTACCAAAAATGGGGGGTAGGGTGGGGAGGAAAAGACAAAAGATTAAATCACATCAAATCCTGGGTAAGTTCCTGTTAATTTCGAAATCTAGTGTTGAAATTATGCTTTAAGATGAATCAACAAATACTCTTACAATGTGCAGCATGAATAGTGGCACTTGAGTTAAAAGACATATTTTGCAAGGGCTCTTTGGATCCATATCAGCAGAAAAGCTGCCTGTAAAACACTGACAGATACTAACAGAACTCAAATAAATGTAGGTATTCTCATCTCTGTCTCCTATTAGCAATCTTGTAGATTCCATTGCAACATTAGTGATTAATTCCTGGACTGGCATATTTTATGATTGTGGAACATTTTATTCCTTCTGTCTTAAAGGTACCCTATCAAATTTATGTTCTCCAAAATGGGGACATTTTTAAATTCATCTAGTTCAGAAAACTAAACAAGCCAATTCTCTGAAATCTCAAGCAAAAATAGTTACTAAAGCAAATAATATTATTCAAAATTAAAACTTTATTTGCTTCCCCATAAATGAACAGCTTTGTGTTAGCACTGCCTGACATCATTACTTGTTAACTTAAGAACTGATAGCTCATTTTTTTTCCAGATATTCTGATGGCAAATCAAATGGAAGAAAAGAGGAAGCATGACTGCAGATCGCATCAATTCTCTTTGTGGATTACATTTTCAGTAAAATGTATGGATCTATCTTTTCCTTGTTCTTATATCTAGATCATGAGACTTGACTGAGGCTGTATCTTTATCCTCCATCCATCTATGGCGAACTATAGCCATGCAGCTGACAACATTTTGCAAAATCTCTCTCCTCTAACAGCCTTTCTGAAACTGACTTCCTTGGGTTTCATAATAGGAGTCAGCGTGGTGGGCAACCTTCTGATCTCCATTTTGCTAGTGAAAGATAAGACCTTGCATAGAGCACCTTACTACTTCCTGTTGGATCTTTGCTGTTCAGATATCCTCAGATCTGCAATTTGTTTCCCATTTGTATTCAACTCGGTCAAAAATGGCTCTACCTGGACTTATGGGACTCTGACTTGCAAAGTGATTGCCTTTCTGGGGGTTTTGTCCTGTTTCCACACTGCTTTCATGCTCTTCTGCATCAGCGTCACCAGATACTTAGCTATCGCCCATCACCGCTTCTATACAAAGAGGCTGACCTTTTGGACGTGTCTGGCTGTGATCTGCATGGTGTGGACTCTGTCTGTGGCCATGGCATTCCCCCCAGTTTTAGATGTGGGCACTTACTCATTCATTAGGGAGGAAGATCAATGTACCTTCCAACACCGCTCCTTCAGGGCTAATGATTCCTTAGGATTTATGCTGCTTCTTGCTCTCATCCTCCTAGCCACACAGCTTGTCTACCTCAAGCTGATATTTTTTGTCCACGACAGAAGGAAAATGAAGCCAGTCCAGTTTGTAGCAGCAGTCAGCCAGAACTGGACTTTTCATGGCCCTGGAGCCAGTGGCCAGGCAGCTGCCAATTGGCTAGCAGGATTTGGAAGGGGTCCCACACCACCCACCTTGCTGGGCATCAGGCAAAATGCAAACACCACGGGCAGAAGAAGGCTCTTGGTCTTAGATGAGTTCAAAATGGAGAAAAGAATCAGCAGAATGTTCTATATAATGACTTTTCTCTTCCTAACCTTGTGGGGCCCATACCTGGTGGCCTGTTATTGGAGAGTTTTTGCAAGAGGGCCTGTAGTACCAGGGGGATTTCTAACAGCCGCTGTCTGGATGAGTTTTGCCCAAGCAGGAATCAATCCTTTTGTCTGCATTTTCTCCAACAGGGAGCTGAGGCGCTGTTTCAGCACAACCCTTCTTTACTGCAGAAAATCCAGGTTACCAAGGGAACCTTACTGTGTTATATGAAGGAGCATCTGGAAATCTTTAGCCTTGTGAAACACTAACCTTCTCTGCTAAGCAATTGTGGCCTGTAGCCATATCTTGAGAAGAAAATCAAGAAGGGGATCAGCAATTATAAGGATTTGGGCAACATTCTGCAGTCTTTGCAATAGTTCACCTATAATCCTATTTTAAATCTCAGAGTGATCCTGCTGACTGCCGGCGAAGGTTTGTAATTAAGAAAGGACTGAACCACTGCCCTAAGTTTCTTTACGTGGTTGAAAACTAGATAATGAAAGTAGCAGGTGCTAAGTATCAGTGCTAAATGCTGTGTATATCACTACTTATGAAAAAAAAAACATCAAAAAAAAAAACCAATTAGCATTGGACATCTTAATAAATTAAGTTGACATGAGGTAAATGTGTTGATAAAAACTAATTTTAGAAGTTTGAAGACTTTAAAACATTTCATACTATTATTGTTTTGCAAAGACTAAAATATTTGGGGACTTAAAGTACTGTAATCCACTAAAGACGTGCCATGAATTATTGGATTATCACACTTTTAAAAATTCGCCTTGTAAGTTTTGGGGAGCATTCCAAAGCAGTATATTGGTTCCAATTAGAGTTTACTCTTTTTTTTTTTTTGTATTAATACATTACTATTTCTAAATGCCACTTTCCTTACCTACTAGTGAAATTGCTAGCATTGAACTGTACTATGTGGTTTTGGTTGATTTGGTATAAAGTTTTTCCAATTCATTTATATTTTACAAATGCTAGATATTGGTCTGGGAGGCAACATTAATGGTACCAACTGGTCACAACTGAACAGTTTTAATAATGCAGAATAAACACATGTTGCCTTAAAGGGTTATCTAGTATCTTTCATCTTATTTAGCATTGGAGCAAATAGTCAAGGGAAATCGAACTAGTAACTGGTCATGGTCATGCAACTGGAAGTGCATGGACGATCATTTAATACTCTTTTTCCTTTTTCCTCACATGGTTTGAAAATTAAGGTGCACATCACTGGGATAATGAGATTTTCTTCCGAGGTGTGCTACCCATTCTAGCGTGTTCTAAGAAGCGGGCAGTTGATGTATGTTTATATTTTGAGTCAGCTGTCAAGGGGAGACCACAGCCTTAGTATGACATCCTGCACAATTTGTGAAGCGTTTATTCTACTGAAGGCACAGTCTTGTTTCTACTTTCTGCACATTCAGTGTATTGGTCGTTTAAATTATTTCAGTTTTAACTTGTGAAAGCTTCTAATATGATTTCTGGTATTTTAGAAATACATTAGAGTCTGTGAGTCTCATTCTTTAAGATACAGATGTGTGAATTTCAATATAAAGTTGCATTTGCCAAAATTTACCCGTGTAGCCTGTTACTTTCCTTGGGATAAATTTTACATTTTTGGCAATTAACAATTTCTTTTGACCTGGGAGGCAAGCACAAACTAGGAAGGCTAGCTTTATTATGGTTTTGCTTTTTGATTTTTGTAGCTATTATATTTTTGAACTGGAAATGCATGAGTAATAGGGAGCATAAAGCTGATAAACTGACAAATAGTATTATCTACAAAAGCATTATTTGATAGTTTATCGTGATTACCCTCTATTTATTCTTGTAAGGCAGTAATATTTAGAAATATATACCTGCTTAGTTGATTGGTTGATAATTTGAATATAAAAATATCACATTTTAATTTGGATCATAGGAGAAATTTTGGGTTCTAAATATATAACATCTAAGAAGAATAGCTTATGATAACATTATGACAAAACCAGAAAACTTATTGTTTTTGTTTTCCATTGTTTTCATTTGTTTTTGTTTTTGTTTTTGCCTTTTGGTACTTGAAAAATAAGATTAGGAATCTAATGGAACAGAATTCTTTATTGCTACAGTACTTCTGTAAAGAGAATATCAATATAAATATAAATAAGGAAAAATAAATCACTGGAATGTCTCAATGATATATGCAACTATTCAGTTTTGCTCATATAAGGATAGCTCAAGCCATGATTTAGCAAGCACTGTGTTTGACCTCATTTTACTTTATACCAAAGTTGATCAGATCTGAGACAAAGTTTAATGTACAACAGTGAGTTGAATCTAGCAATAAAGGCCCCTCGTTGGTACTAAAATCATTATCCAAAATACAGTAATGTTATCAAAAGATATTCTGATAACATTATGTTTCCAACTCAAAATAATTTATAGTAGAAGCATAATTACAATGATTGTATTTATAGAGAAATTTGCTTACGGGGTCAGATATCACCAGCAATCAGTAAAACATTCAGCAGTTGTCCTGCAGCCAGAGATCAGGTTTTATTACTACTGGCCTCCATAACACAGACAAGAAAACTGAGGCATATATTAAAGGTGGGGGATTGAAGACTCAAGAGCAAGAGCCGAGTGAGATTGCCCGACTCCACCTAGATATTTGGAATAACAGATTCCAACCCCTTTGGTAAGTGATCAGTGAATAATACAGAACCATAGTGACTTTCATTTGAGCCTACTTTTGACTAACTTGGCATTTCAAGTCAAGGGGCAAGCAGTAGGTGAGATACATCCCCAGTTAATCAAGGCCATTCGTAAGTCAATGAGTAATGCCAGCAGTCATATAAAAAGTCTGCTTCAGTAGTATCTTAATGACCAAATCACATTATCTATTTTGGCACCCATTCCAATATTCAATACTTAAAAATAGTTGGTAACTAACCCAACTTGAAAATATTACTAATCTTCAACCCCTAAAAATATTCCCACTGGGGAGTTCAACTTCCCTGTGAGAAAGGCTCATTATCAATAATAATGTGTCCCTCTTGGACTAATCACGTCTGAGCTGACAGTCTTTAAATTATTTTCCTTAATAGTGGTGATATGTTTGCATGAACGTGTCTATACTACCTCATCTGGTTCCTTTGGTGCACAGTGGATTTATTTGTGAGAAGCCTGGTTGGAACCAGGCATTCAGTCTGTGACTGTGGAATCCTATGCAGATATTAACTGAGACAGAAGGAGGTGAGTAACTTGCCCAGTTTTCCACAGAGGCCCCATTTAAATAACATAAAATTAACCAAAGTAATTAGAAAAAAATTATTTGTAGGACAGTCTGTTGACTGAATCACCTTCAAGTGTTAGCTGGATGGATTTCAACACCAGCATTTTTCAGAGGTTAGCTGATTTGTCATTGCTCACACACGGATATGGCTACATATCCATTTACCTCTACTTCCATGAATGCTACCTGAATTGCTTATTAATTTATTTATTCATTCAACAAATATGTATTGGACACTGGGCGTGGTGCTGGGAGCACAGTGGAAAACAAGACAGAACAGTCTCTCATGAAGATTTCTTAGTCTAGTGGGAACAATTAAACATGTAGTACCAACAAGTTACAAGGGTTACGATAGTAATCATTTCTAAGATGGACTTGGTATTAATGGCCATTAATAGACTGTTCTCCATTTTTCCTTCAGTGCCTTACCTCCTATCTTTTCCCAGTATTCCTTGGGATCTTTTATATATCATATTCCCTCTATTCAGAGGGAACCTCCTGTTCTGCTCACACTTCATTTAGATGAATCACCATGTTACTTTGGGAACCTGAGTTCCCACGTTTTTGATGCTAAATACACAAAATAACGGCAAAACCTGAGTGTTAAAGTTACTCCTATGTCCTGACTGTCCACTTCCACAAGTGAGATATTTCAGTTCCTTCAAGAAACATGGAGGTGTCTTTTCTTACATGTTCATACCTTCCCACAAGGTAGCTATGAGAATGCCTGGGTAAAGTGTCATCAAAGAAGGTGCTAAGAAGCCAATTCCTGGGGCTCTCCCATGGTGCTCAAGCAACGATGGGAATAACCTGTGAAACAGGGTATATATTCTTTATTGTTAAAGCATGCCGCTGCGAAGTTTCTAATGCTCCTTATTGTAGATACCATAAAACTCCCTAACCCCATAATCTGAAAAGTTTGTTTGGCCTCCAAAAGTTATTTCTATTGCAAATACAATTAAACATAATTACAATTATAGAGACCTATTTCTTTTCAGCTAAGCCATGTAATAGTGAGTTGTGTTGTTATGAGGATTACTGTAGGACAGTTTGTAAATAGAACCAAAACTTCTTCTGTGTATTCACCATTAGATAAATTTACTTTGTTCCAGTTTTTTTTCACTCTACAGTGTTATTTAAAGAAAAATACACACGCACACACAAACAGTTTATATGAATTCCATATTTAAAAAGAAAGGAAAGAAAAGAAGATGATAAATGGTAATGTTTCAAATACTGGTTAAACACATTAATTAAGGTAGATGGTTGCCACAATTGTGGGTTATTTGCAATTCCAAAATCTTGTGAGTTTGTTTTTCTATGTAAAAATACATCATTTTCATGTTTGTTAATATTATCTTCTAAATGTTTTGAATGGAAATTGCAGGGTCTACCAGGATAATTGTTTATTGCTGACTTTTTTATTGTTGTTCTCAAATCTGGGCATGCTAGTGTTCTGTAACTTCCCCCAATTCCCTCAGAAACTCTTTTTTAAACCATATTAAAATGATAGAATTGCTTAATTTTGAGGCACAGGTTCATAATTAGCCTAAATAGTGGTTAAAATGAAGATATTATTTGTAGATGACTGGATTATTTTTGCCATAAGTCAAACAGTCAAATAAGTTAAAGGTTTATTGAGAACTCGGGCAACAGAGGGAGGATGGTTTTTTGTTTTTATTTATTTATGTATTTTGGCTAAATGTTTGCCTTATACTGCAATGTAACAGGTTCTAAAAAATGTATTAAGACCAAGAGGCTTTAACTTTATAAAAGGCCTTATTATATAAATAAGGCCTAGTTTTTAAAATGGAGAAGGAGCTTTTATATCATCTCCTTTCTCCAAAGGGATGATGTCCATTAGCTGCTCAAACCTTTTGGGTGAAAAGGCTTTTAAGCCAGTTTTCCTCCCACCAGATCATGAAGTTAATACAAGGGCTGGAGTCCTATAAATCCCCGGAAGAAAGCAAAGAGAATATGTTTTCCTCTCAGCAATTGTAGAAAAAGGCCTCAAAAAAAAGCTACAGGTGGTTTGGGGCTTGGAATTACTCACACTTGACATTCACAACCAGCCCATAATTCCTTCTGATGCCACTGGACAACATTACCCTCTGAAAGACATAAGTTTTTCAAGGTTAACTTGGAAGTGGAAAGCAGTTCTTTTTTTTTTTTTTCCCTCTGTTTGCTTGGAAAATAATAGACTCTTGACACAAAAATTAAAATTTATGCTGTAATGCACGTCTTGGTTTATGGGGTTTTGAATAGACAATAAAATAACATATACAGGTTTTCAGGATTATGGGATGAGGAAGTATTATAATACTTTGAAAAATCTATTATAATATTAAAAAACTTTAAAGCTGAATTGACAGTCAAGCTTCAACTAGCTAAAGTTAATTAGTTGTTTCTTCTCATGGCTTTAAGAAAGTAAAAATCTGACTAGATGAAAGAAGAGCTTGTCTGTTTCTCCTCCATCAGAAAAAAAAAATGTTGAATTGGGAGAATGCATTTTCTCCAGGGGAAAAAAGAATTTGGGTCATTTTTGGTAAGCATTTTTCTTAAACATAATTCAACAGTCATTTACTGTGTACCTACTGCATGTACAATCCTGGGCAAGTTACTTAACTTTTCTATGCCTTATCAAGAAAAAGGAGATGATAGTTCAAACGTAGTGGAGTTATTGAGAGGATCCAGGCAGTCCACCCTTGTGAAGCCCTTAGGAGAGAGTCTGGCATCTTAAATAAATTTTACTTCTTGCTGGCTCTCGCATAGTTCACCATCTAGCAGCAGAGACACAAACAAATTATGAGACAATGTGATAAGTGCTGTGAGGGAGGCATGTGAGGTAAGCGTTAAAGAAACACAGACAAACAATTATCTCTGTGAAGATGGTAGAAGGAAGGTGAGACAGAAAAGGTGGCAAGTGAACTCAGTCTTGAATGATCATTTTAATTTCATCTGCTCGATAAAGTTGGAAGAGCCATTTCAGACAAGGGAAATAATAAAATGAGCAAAAGGCAAAGAGAATCCTAAAGCTCGTAATGTGTTCAACATAGGAATTCACTAATCAGAGAAATTTAATGTTGCGGCTGGAGCTTAGGTCCCTGGAAGGGGAAGGGCAATGTGGTGTAGAGGTTAAAAAAAGCACAAGACTTGAAAGTTTAAGTCGTTATTCTGTGCTTTACTGGCTTTCTGATTTCGAACAAATTAAACTCGGAGAATCTCAACTCGCTTATCCGTCATGGCAGGGGTAGGGATGCTAAGTGATAGCAACCATTATTTTTAAAGAGTTGCTTGAAGATTAAATGAGATAATATAGTAAAACAGATAAAATAATAATTTATTAACTACTATGTTCCAAAGATGGTTCTAAACACTTTGCATATACTAACTCATTTGGTTATCACAATGAGTAGGTGCTATTATTATCCATAATTTACAGATGAAGAAACTGAAGCCCAGAGAAGTAACTTACACAGATTAGTAATTGGCAAACATGGATGTAAAGCACTTAGCACAGTACCCAGTTCAGAATGAACATTCAATAAATGTTAGCTATTGTTGCTGCTGCTGCTACTGTTGATTTTCACGCAATAACTAGGAAATTAGAGACTGACTAATGGGAGCCGAAATGACCACAGAAACAGAGCTGTAGCCTCAGACCTTGGCTTCACCTTGCTCTTCTCCTCACTTTCCCACCGAGAATCTAAAGGAAGCAAAGAACAGTAGTTGATTGCTTTCACAGAGGATCATATTACTGTGGAAACAGGAGAATCCATCTAATCTTTCAAATGACTTTTTATTTAAATTTTTTTTTTTCAACATTTTTTATTTATTTTTGGGACAGAGAGAGACAGAGCATGAACGGGGGAGGGGCAGAGAGAGAGGGAGACACAGAATCGGAAACAGGCTCCAGGCTCCGAGCCATTGGCCCAGAGCCTGATGCGGGGCTCGAACTCACGGACCGCGAGATCGTGACCTGGCTGAAGTCGGACGCTTAACCGACTGCGCCACCCAGGCGCCCCTCAAATGACTTTTTAGAAGGACGTTGCTCAAATTACATCACTCAGATTTTCAACGTGGGCTGCTCCCACTGCATGGAGAGTATCTTTTAGATCTGGCTCATATTCTTCAGTCCTAACTCAGTTTTGTCCCAGTCTATGTAAGTGGATGATTACCACAGTCTGGGTAAAATCCTTTCGTGGAGTCTCCCTTTGTCAAGTTTCCCTTTAAAGATTACCTTTCAAGATCACCATTCCCAACCATTTTGCAATGACTGACATTTACTTCCCTGCTCTGAAATCTTTCCAGAGACTTCCATAGCCTCTGCATTCATAACTATACATAGTAAAGGGATAATTAATGGAGAATAATCCAATGGCAGTACTACCCCATGAATCCTGATTGCTTGGTATTCATCCATCCACAGGGTCCCCACAATTTTCTGACTTTTGACTCATAGTTGTTTACACACCTGGCCATCCTTCACTACATTTTTTAAAGCTATTATTTTGCCCATTTGAGCCCCTCTACATTCATCCCAACTGAGCTTCAAATCTTTTCATTCGACCTCTTACTGTACCAGTAATTGTACTGTAATTGTACCAGTGATCTCATCTACAAAAGTGACAGCTGCTGCCATCCCTCCACTGAGTTTGGTGCTGTTTGTGGTCTCAGTAAACGTAGCTTTTATTTCATTATCCTGTGCAACATGAAAAAGGGTGCTAGCCTGGGTGTCAGGAGCTGAGCTGTTGACCAGCTACAGGCTGTTGTCAATTCACTTGACCTCTTAGATCCCTCAACTGTATAATGAAGGGGTTGATCTCTCAAATTCCTCCAGCTTGGAAAAATCTATGGTTTGTCCATCTGGGTCACTGATATCCTAAGGACATTAATGACATGTTATTTCTAACAAACATAACTTTCTCACGGCTCACTCTGGTCCACGGAGAGTCACTTTCTATGTACAATATTTCAATTAACTAGGTTCTTACCTAAGCAGCTGTAGGCCCAACCTGATCCCAGGTTGTTGACACAACACTAGAGAATATCTATAGCATATTAAAATAGTCTTCCACTGGGCATCCGCTTTCTTCACATGCTAACTTTGTAATAGCACTTTTAATTTTAATCAGACAGACTTGATGCTTTGCTTCCATTTCAAATGACCAAATTATGGATATTTGTGCCCTGCTTTTCCTTTTTATGTTCTATTCTGAATTATAAATAATTCATGGATTTCTTTTAGTGGGC
Organism: Neofelis nebulosa; assembly: GCF_028018385.1. Lineage (NCBI taxonomy): Eukaryota > Metazoa > Chordata > Mammalia > Carnivora > Felidae > Neofelis > Neofelis nebulosa. The sequence goes on from NC_080785.1 coordinate 37,805,383, forward strand.
ACCAAATTTATTTCAAGCTCCTGTTGCAAATATATGAAACATAAAATTTAGGAAGATATTTTAGTACCTCCACAGTTTGCAATTACAGAATGATCCATCTTTGAATAGATATTTAATAAGCACCTACTGTGTACAAGGAGCTGTACAGGGTACTCAATACATATTTTAATTGAGTCTGGCTTTGGTTGAGGTTTTAGTCTTAAAAGACTTGGAAAATATACACAAATCTAGTTTTCTTTTTTGCCATTGTTTTTGCTATGCCTTACATACATAAAGACATTGTTTTGTAAATTCCTCCCAGTACAAAAGTGTTTTCCTATTATTTTTAATCACACCCTTGGCTTAGATTTAAATGGCTAAATTAATGGTGCATTTTTTATTTACAATTTCTTATTTGCAGCAACAAAACTATATAGTTACCATAAAACACCCTTTTAAAATGTATTTTGAGTCTGGTGGCTTGTTGACTTTTAAGAGAATGAACTGGAAAGAATAATATTTTTATCAAGGTAGTAACTTTTTAGCTACTAATAAGGAATTTGGTAGATACCGTGGGGAAAATATTCATGTATCCTAGAATTCATCATTCAAGGAAACAAATGTTCCCATGTTTATGTGGCCCTGATACACCGACAGTGCATTGGGAATTCTGTACAATTATTGCATCAATGCTTTTAGATATGATGCCACTCAGTTCCCTGATGCAGAAAGGAGCCATGTTCTTCTCAGCGGTGCTATTATTTGTTATGCCTGGAAGGTCTGGAGCATTTTCTGCAGTGCCAGAGCTTTAGTGCTTTGCATTTCCATCATGGGCATGAGAAAATGTCATTTTCAGGAAGAAAAAAATGAGAGAGAAAGACACGTTCTAGTGTATTGAGTTTTGCTGAAGAATAGTTGCTCTCTGTTGTAATTTTCAGACAAACTTAAATTGTATGTACGTGATAAAACATCCTCATAAATATTCAACTAAGAACTATTCTGTTCTATTCTAGATGTTTCTGTATAGTAGAAGACTGTTAAAGACATTTCTTCATTAGTAGTAGCAACGAGATATAGCAGGACACATGTATGCAGCGACCAAAGCGAAGCCATGTAAGAAATAAGAAGGAATGGCAAGGTTGTTCCATTGATGGGAACAAGTGACACGAGAAAAAAAAATTCATTATAGGAAAGTTTGAGAAGTTTGAAAGTAATAGGAAGAAAGAATGGGGCTAATAGTTTAAGTGGTTTAGAAATTGACCCTAGTATTGAAGAACCTTCACTGTCTCTCTATTGTGTACATAAGATCAAATTCAAAGCTCTTTATTAAGACCTTTTATGACACAGCGGTGTTCTCATCTATCCATATTCTTCTCTCATCCTTTTCCATTTTCCATTCCTTGTCAACATCACATATACACACACAGACATCTCCCCCAATATACAGGCACATGCTTATACCACAGGCTATCCAACTCAATTCATGTCCTCACACGTTTCACCTTTGATCACTTTGACCCACATTAATTTCTCATTTCTCTGCATGCTTCAATTATATTTAATCTGTGGGTGGTTTTATTTGATACAGTGGTGTTCTCTGATTCCTTCAGATTCCTCTAGTAAGATTCTAAGCTCATGGGCCTTGTCTTCTATATTTTCTTTTTTTTTAATTTTTTAAAAATGTTTATTTATTTTTGAGAGAGAGAGAGAGATAGAGGCAGAGCACAAGCAGGGGAGGGGCAGCGAGAGAAGGAGACACAGAATCCGAAGCAGGCTCCAGGCTCCGGGCTGTTAGCACAGAGCCTGAAACGGAGCTCAAACCCACGAACCATGAAATCATGACCTGAACTGAAGTCGGATACCCAACCGACTGAGCCACACAGGCACCCCTCTTCTCCCTATTTTCTACCCTCACAAAGTCCCCTATCTTACTACTAGGCAATAAATAAAATGTTTAAAAAGTAGAAATATTATACTTTATACATATAAGAACAGAAGAGCAAAAATGTTAATTTTAGAAATTTGTTATTAGAAATCTCTTTGTCCTTGTCCAAGTTGAGATGTTAATTCAAATGTTTTTTCCAAAACAGGAAGAGAGAAAGAGAGCGAGAGAATCTATAATCAAAATCTATGTAATCTTGCCATTTCCTTTGTAAACAAATATACTACTAATCTTTTAAGGGCCAATGAACTTTAAAGTTTTTTTTAGTGGTGATGAATTTTCAACTGCTTACACTTTCTCATTTGTCTTCCTTGTGATCAGTTTCACACAAATGGAACATGTAATCAGAAAGGCTATGTGATGTATTTATAATAGCTCTGCAATTTTAATATAAACATGCTAAGCAATATTGAAGCTGTGTTTGCAAATTTTTAAGACATTTTTATTTTGGAATAATCTTCACATTGAACAATATTCACAGGTGAGCATACTGTATTAATCAAGGATATCTCTTAATCTATGCTTCAGTTAGGACTTAAATTAGAATCTGGTAGATAACTCATCACAACTTCAAAAACATCATCATTTAGAAATTAATTAAAGTATAGTGAAATTTCTTCAAAAGACACACTAATCTAATGTATTTCACATGACTAAGAACAAGATCAAGAATGAGACTTAGGCTTATTGAATATAAATGAATATTGTTTTAACATTGGTATACTTCCCCAATAATTAAAATAAATTTGTAAAATGTATTCTAGAGTAGCCTAATTTTTTCAGATGATTCAAATGCAGTGATTATAAATCTCTCTGAAATACTGTTAAGACTATGACCCTATAATTTTATATTCTATTTTTTTATGTGTTGAGAATATTAACCTTCTAACAACAACTAAATTTTTAATGTATATTAAACAATGTATACTCTTAAAATTATTTTAGAATAATTTTGTTTAATTTCAAATACATGATAGGCTGTTAACAGCAACATAAATACTATTGAATTTGGTGTGTGAGGGCACTTATTTTATCAAATTATTTTTATCATGATTATAGTTATTTTAAATCAAAATAAATGAAGACAAATATGTGTGTCAGTTGGACATAGGAGTAATAGAGCCTTTAAATCTCATTAGTTTCTCAGAGAAATTAACACTCTGGGTATTTATCAGTGATAAATAAAACTGAATGACTACATTTTTAAATTTACAATTACTTAAGAGAAATATGGACATATGTCTACAAAAGCCCATTTCTACAGCTCATACTTAAAAATAAATACTAAACTGAAACCTTTAGTTTAAAGGTTCTTTTGAGAATTAAATGATTCTAAGAGTCAGAGACAAATAATCATAACACTTTATTTTATTAACTCAGAATAATGAAAGTGTTCAGCTAACTGAACTTGGCTAGTGGTTTATTTCTTAAGGAGAGAGCATAAAGAAGAATGTTTAATTATTATAAGTCAGTTTTCAAACTAAATCATTCGTTTATTCATTTATTCAATGAATATTTATGCACCACCTACTATTTCCACCATACATATTCAGTACAATGATTTTATGATGAATAAAACACACAGTATCTGCTTCATATAGAACAGTTTTTATAAATGCATAATAGTTTTTACACATGGTTTGCTAATCTGGACAGCTGATTATCTCAACTCAAAAGGAATTTTACCCCTTTAAAGGTATCACCACAACTAATGTTTTCACCCTCACTTTTAAATCTTAATGAATAAAGAAAACAAAATCATCCCACAGATTCATACCTAAAACAGCTTATTTCCCCAATCAGGAAAGCAAATGCTCCACCCTACCAAAAAGGATTGAATTCTGGGCACCTTAACATTAGTGGAAGATCAATTATATCATAAAACTGCATTTCACAGATCACAGGCACTGCTAGGGGAATGAGACCATGAGCTTCTAAGCTTAGAGCAGTTCCCAACAGGTGGGTATATGATTTTTGTGCAGTGATTCAATGAAGTCATTTTGCTGGCCAGCTCCCCAGGCTTCCCAGTAAAAGTCAAGTTTCAGCATTATAGCAAGAGTATTCATCAGGGCTGTGTGATTTGGTATATTCTATATTTAGTAGGAAGGGAATGAATTACTATTGATTTGATTTGCATTGGTTTTTAAATTGCAAGGAAATTTTCCAACAAATGGACAGCATGGATTTCTTTTTTTGGCTTAGAAATATCTACCCCCAAAGCCACCTTTTCCATTAATATAGACAGTGCTGGACAAGCCTAGGAGAGGAGTAGACCTGTGATTGGAATGAATTCACTGCAAATGATATTATACTACAATGGGCCTGGGAGACAGAGAGTGGTCCACTAGCGGCTTTGATAGTCAAGTGAGTTTTCATTTTTGAAAACTTGAATAAGCCAGCACTGTAGTGGGAGTAAGATGAGGGAGAAATTAGTCTCTTTGGAAAGCAGAACATATTTATAAACACCTGTTATTTCTCTAGGACTAGCTCTACCTCTCCACTCCACAATTCACCTGCCATCCTTTCATAAAAAGGCTAAAGGCTAATACTAACCTGACTCTGTCATGTCAATGCCAAGCACATCAGCAATAATAGGAAATGCTTTTTCGGTCAAGAGATTCAAATGACTGCTTTGAATGCCCATGACCAACACAGACATTTCTCTATTGATTTTGCTTTTTAAAAGTTGCATACTTCTATCTTACACAAGTTTGTATTGCATTCACTTTCAATTTCTATATTATTTGAAAACTACTAGTATTATTTTTGAGAAATTCAGATTAATTCACTTTAAAAGAAGGCAAATAAAAATGCAATTTTCTATTCCTCTTTCCTCATCATCATTGTACAGCTTTGAAATTGTGAGGTGTTTCCTCTTTGTAAAGGATTTGCCATAAAGTTAAGATTTTCTAGGTTATTTTGGCATAAGGAATTTGAATAAATCCATTTGTGAGTGGATGCCCACAGAAGGGCAAACCAGGGGCCACAAAACCAAGGCTGTTTACCCCACACTGCCCTCAGGAGCCCAAAGACTCAGTTTCATGCATCTACCAAAGTAATAGAAGAAAAAACACAAAACAAAGGTCGTGATTCCTGCTGATGAAATAAATGGCACCCTGGGATGAATAATACAAACAGCTATTTTAAGTCTGCAAAATAAAAAGTCATTTCTAAAGAGTAAATACCACATCAGGGATAAGTTAATAGGGAAATGGGGTCTGAAAGGCTCTGAAGAGGACAGACCTAATCGTGTCTAAGCTTACGAGTCTGATGAATATTCCTAGGCAATAATATCACAACAGATTGAATTCTTATTATAGCACATCATATTGTTTCAGTGAAATAAAATGAATTACAAAGTCATTGGATAGAGTGTAGTTTCAGGGGGAGCAGGAAGTGTTTTGTTGGCCATCTTGAAAGTCTTCCCTGGAAGTATTTGTGTCTTCCAGTTTCTATATGTTATCAATTCACAGTAAGTCCCTAGTTTGCTTAGTAAGATAGAACAAAAAATGTCTATGGGGAAAAAAATTAGTTAACCTATTCATAGGTAGCCAAAAATACATGTTTATTATTTATATTTTTCACTTTTAAATTGAAAATACTGGCATATTTTAGAAATAATCAGAATATGTGTTTTAAAATACATAAATCTATTGAATTTGGACCTCAGCTTCATCATTCTTAAAACAACCTCTGAGACAAACTCTTTCTGGTCTGACACTTAACCAGTTTCCTTCACTGTTTCAACTATGCTTTTTTTTTTCTACTAAGACTATCATGATGAAATTTTAATTCACATACACTGCATTATTTCCTTCAACTAGGTTAAAGAAAAATGGATCCAGGGGGCCTGGGTGGCTCCGTTGGTTAAGCATCCGGCTTGGCTCAGGTCATGATTTCGGAGTTCGTGAGTTCAAGCCCCACATTGGGCGCTGTGCTGACAGCTCAGAGCCTGGGGCATGCTTCAGATTCTGTATCTTCCTCTCTCTCTCTCTCTCTGCTCCTCATACTCTAGCTCTCTTTCAAAAATAAATAAACATAAAAAAATTAAAAAAAAAAAAGAAAAATGGGTCCATTGAATAACAATTAGCCCTATTTCCAGAACTAGTACCCAAATTGTCTAAAAGAAGTTATAGGGATTCCAAGCATGGTAAAGGATGTACATTACACATATAGAGCCCTCCATCTATAGAAAGAACCTTTAAACAATTTTTATATATACATATTCTGAAAGTTATACAAGCTATAAAATGACTAGAGAGAAAATATTGTTTATATTAGGAAGAAAGATAATGAATCTTGTTACTTTGAGACGTGTGAGGAGATAGACAGGGAGTGACTAAAATAACGTATTAGACGGACAGGACATGCAACACATCCAGATTCAGATCCTATGGGGACTTGGACGCTGGAAGCCAGTTATTATTTTATTTATGGTTACAGTAACCAAATAGTGGTAGAAACTAAGTGTACAATGAAAGCTCAGGAGAATTTATATAACTTAGAAATAATTGCAGCTTTATTTGGGACTTACAGTTTAAAATCAATCATCTGTAGCAAAAAAAAAAAAAAAAGTATGTTATCGATCCAACCATAGAGAGCAGAACTATTGCAAGTAACAGGTCAGCTTATAATATGGCAACTGCTGGCTAAGACCAACCTTACACAGAGTAGATGACCATCTACAATGTATAATTTGAAGGGCCACAAGATTCTTCCCCCAAACTAATTTGTTCACTTACTTGCCCTGCAAGAGGAATAGCCTTCAGTACACTGTTAAGGTGTACATGCATACCACTGGAGATTGAGGAGGGTGTTATTTATCACCAGTAATATCTTGGCTACTAATCCAATGGCACTTCCTGATCCTTAGGTTGCCTGATTTCTCAGCAGCATCGGCACAGTTTGCCACCCTGTCCTTCATGTTACGTTCTCTTTCTTTGGCTATCACAATAACATGAACACCTGGCTTTCCTCCTTCTCTGGCTGGGTCCTTTCAGCATCCTTTGTGGGCTCCATTTCTTTCTTAAATGTTGTTGTTGATCCTTATGGTGTTATTCATGCCTGCTTCTCTCTGGACACTCCCACCTCAGGAAATCTCATACCATAAGTAGTACTGATGATCAACTGGATAAGGGCCACTGTTGACTATTTCAGCACCTTTGTACAGACTACAAAAGTACACTCTTTCCTTGCTTACATCTGCCAGGAATCTGTTGTAACAAGTATACAAATCTTTAACACCTGTGATACTTATGGTGTCAACTTGGATGTGGCATCTTTGTGTCATGCACAGCTCATACAACTGTATATACAACTCTAGCTTCAGACATAACAATAGCTAGCACTTATTTAGGACTTACTGTGCCGTGCATTGTTCTAAGCATTTAATGTATAGTAGCTCATTTAATCCTCATGAAAACCATATAAGATTGGTGCTATTGTTATCCCGATTGTACAGATGAGAAAACTGAGGTATAAGAAGGCTAAATAATTTGTCTAAAGTAACGGAGCTTGCATGTAGTGGAGTCAGTATTTGAACCCAGGCAATCTGCAAACAGAGCCCAAATGTATAACTATTTTACAATGCTGTTTACTGAAGAATTATTATTTTTTTTTAAGTGACAAATTCTTGTTTGACATCTCTTGGGTACCTCAGACTCAGTATGTACAAAACTCAGCTTATCCTTTCTTACCCAAACCTGTTTTATCTCCTGAATTCTCTAGACAATTTTCCTGCTTTGTTTATCTTTCTCACCTTTGGTTATCAATCTAGCCCCATCCCCTATTCTAGCTTCCTACTGATACTCATGAATCAGAAAACTAGAAAAGTAGTTTGCACTAAAATGTAAGCCACATGACCTAGAGAATTTGTCTTTTTTACAGCTATATCCCCCATGCCAAGAAGAGGATTTTTTGATACACAATAAATATTCAATAAATATGTTTGGAATAACTGGATTCAGATCTGAGTTTGCCTTTTACTTATTTTACTTGCCTTTCAGTTGACTCCTCCAAGTCTCAGCCAGATACTTGCCCTGTGATACCTCAGTACTCAGTTCTAGCTCTTATTACAACCAGTCAGAATCTCCCACTAGAGCCTGGGACCCTCTAGTTTCTTCCATTCACCATTTAATCCTAAAAACCCAGCATAGTACCTGGCACAGAGTCAATATGTATTTGCTAAATTAATAAATAAATGGATACATGAAAGACTCCCTATGTCCTCTATCTCTCTAGCTCAAGCAATCTCCTGGTTCACATGAATCACTGCAGATGCTTTCTAACTGGATGAACTGTTTCTAGAATTGCCCTCCTCCCAGACCATTTTCTGTAATTCAGCCAAAATGAGCTTTCTAAAACCAAACTTGACAATGTATCTGCCCTAGTTAAAACCCTTGAATAGCTCCGTAATGCTTAGGATAAAGTCTAAGCTTGATGTATCTTAAAAAACTACTCTTAACCTGGGCCCTGCATACTTCTATCACCTAATCTACCTTCAACCCCTATTTACACTCCATTCTCCAGCCATGTTGAATATTTCCTATTACCATGAGCAAGTGGTAATGCCTTATTTTTACTCAGAGTTCTCTATTTGCTTTGGCCCAGAACACTGACTTTCTCTTGGTTAAGACATTTCTCCTTCCAGGAAGTCACCCCTGACCCCTCAAGCCTGGATTAGGTATACACCCTATGTGCTTCCTTTGTGCAGGAATCTTCAGCACACAGTATTTTAATTGTCTGTTTATTTTCCCATATTCTCCCCTTGACTGTAAGAGCTATGGAGGCAACTACTGCATGCATCTAATTCACCACTGACTTCCACAGAAGCTGCTACAGTGCCTGGCACATGACAGATACTCAGAATATTGGTTGGATAAATACCTTTCCCCATCAGGTCAGAATAGTTGATCGAATTAGTTCTTTTTCCTGTTGGATGGCACAAGAACCTGGATCTGAAAGAAGGAAATAAGGGAGGAATAAGTTTAAGGAGGAGGAAGGGGTTGAGCATTTGTTTAAAAGAAAAAAGTTGTGGATTAAATGTAGAGAGTCAATCGGGCACAAGTAGAGAGGACAAGGCTCAGGGGGTCCATGGCCGTGCAATATGGCTCCAGTAACCAGAGCAGGACAGAGTAGACCGAAAATTGCTTCAAATTAAGCCTACCCAGTAAGAAATGGGAGACTTTAGGGTCAGTCCTAGCTGTCAGTTCTGGGAGGAAGTCCAACACAGAGGTGAAAGAAAGGATGACAATAGTTAATAATAGATAATTGTTGAATGAATAAATAAATGGATGGGTGAATGAGTGCAGATTTCCTCCAATGTTCTAGGTAATGTGCTCAGTTTCTGGGAGGCCCACAAGACAGTAACAGAATCTTTATTTATTTTTCTTTTATTTTTTTAATGTTTATTTATTTCTGAGACAGAGAGCGACAGAGCATGAGTGGGGGAGAGGCAGAGAGAGAGGGAGACACAGAATCCGAAGCAGGCTCCAGCTCTGAGCTGTCAGCACAGAGCCCGACATGGGGCTCAAACTCACAAACTGTGAGATCATGACCTGAGCCGAAGTCGGTGGCTCAACTGACTGAGCCACCCAGGCACCCCAGTAACAGAATCTTCTGATGGAAAAACTGACCCGACAGTGAAGAAGTCACAGAAGGCAATATAGTACAGTATGAACTTGTTTCTTGCATCCTCTCTCCAGATATAACATACAATGTCAAATGATTTAGACCTATTATCTCACTAAAAACTCTGTGGAGTAGGCATTATTATTCATTCCATTTTGCAAATGAGAAAACAGACTGAGAAGAAAATAACTTGCAAGAAATGGATGGTATCAGGATAAAAATACATGTCCTCCTGCTTCCCAAACCCAAGCTCTTACTCTCCAGTTCTCTTCCCTTGCATCAGAATAAACACTGTATATTGATGTTTACTCTCTACCAGGTTGATCACATTAATTATCTCATATAGACTTCCCTACAACTCTAAGAGGTAAAAACTGAGACTTAGAAAAGTACTTGCCTAATGTCAATCGATAATAAGTGTTGAGTTGGATTTTAAATCTAGGTCTACTTGTTTCCAAAGTCCAAATGCTTATGCTCTGCATAGTTACCCTTCTTCCAAAAAATTAATCTTTACCAGGAGAAGGGGCCTGGGTTAGGGCCAAATGATTAACAAGGGTGAATCGAAATAGAGTCATTCAGTTCTGAGCTAGAAGAGAAAAGCTTGAATCCTTCTTGCAGCCCGGACATAACTGATTCTAGTAGGGACCAGCCAGGTTAGGATGAGGAGTGGCTAGACTAGTGGGGAGAGGTCTACAAAGGGAAAGGGAGTGCCAGGCAATATGGACAGAGCCTGCCCAGAGGACCAAATGGCTCCAATCCTGCAGAGTTGATGGCTAGATATCAAGCCAAGAATGAGTGGTTGGTTGCTAATAAAAATAATAAAGCGAAAAGGAAGGAAGTGGAGAAAGCAATATAAAATCATCTTAACCAACTAAAGTTTGATTAGCAAAAGCTTTGGCTATAAACCAAGACACATTTCCACATTTATACATGTCTCTTTTTCTGTGAACTTTATATTCTATAACTTCATCTTTCAGCAATGTTGTGTTGAAATAGAACGTTCACTGCTATAATCATTTAATATAGAGCATTTCTTTTATGTTATGTGGACACAGTCATATACCAAACAATACAGACGAAGAGACTAGGGGAATGATTTTTCTTTTTAACGCCAAGAAAATATCCACACTGATTTAGAAGAGATCAGCAGTGTGGTGGTTTTCTCTCTCCCTAAGCTTGCCTTAATTGTTTTCTCCGATGTTTGTAGTGCAATCGGATTATATTAAAAATAATAATGACTGTTAATTAGAAGATTTAAATTAGGCTGCAAATATTTTTCCTTTCTAATAGGCTAATTGCCAAAGAAGAAAGTCTATGTGGAAACTCACGGGAGAAACTGCCAAATACAGAAGAGGTATCTTGATGCAAAAGTACCAACAGGCAGCTATTTCCCTTGTTTGTCAGTTTCACAAGTTCACCCTGTAGGTGGAAAAAGTCAGCAGATGATATTTGTTAAGAGTTTGGCAATATAGCATGATGGCAGGAGCCATAGATACAGAGTCAGGCATCTGGAGTTGAGCTGTGGATATACCACCAATTAGCCATAGAATTTTGAGCAATACTCTTCCCTTCTGTAGGCCTGTTTTGGTCTCATCTATAAAAATACAGTTCGGGGGTAGATGATTGCTAAGACACCTTTCAGTTCTGAGATTCAGTGATACTAAGCTAATTGAGTCTAACAGCTCTAATACGTTAACTGTTTGAATATTGAAATGGTAATTGCAAGTCTAGCTACACCACAGTAGTGGTTATGGTCGTCATTCATATCACAGGAATTCCCAACTGGTGACCATTCACCCCCCTCCTTCAATCCCTGGCTTTTAGCTGTTTCAAAATAAGGAATTATGTAGAATGGAAATAGAAGCCAAATCCTCATGGTGCCCTGAGAATAGTCCTGTAGCACCTGCTTCTCTATCCTGTTCATTAAAATAAAAAAATAAAATCTCCCGTGTCCATCTGGTACCATTCAAAGTTTGCCAACCTGGCATCTTTCATGGAGACTAAATTCACTGACTCTTATCTAAAACAGATTTTATACTTTTTGTTCATAGGCTCAGCATGAATGGAATCAGCAGATTTTGCTGTAACTAGTTTAATTCCAATAAGCAAACCACAAATTCCATACTACTAATTTTGCCCCATGTTCTTCAAAACAGATTACAGAAACAGCAATTTAAATGTGGAGGAAAAATAGGACAATCCTATCAGTGCTTAGAGTTTATTTTAGAATGACTAATATTTTGAGATCTAATGTCATAATAAATGACTCTGTTAGAAAATAAGATAAACCTTCAAAAACAATTCTGGAAATTATTATTCAATTGGATGCACATATGTACATTATAAGCTACTGAATCTATAAAATAATGGCCAATTAACTTTTTAAAAATAAAAACTGACTGTGGCTATATACACAATCTCAGGAACCTTCATAATTATAAAGGCAATAGGAAAACAGAAGAACACTGCATATTCATTCCAGTAAAAATTGTACCCTGAGTATGTATCACCAATCTAATGAGCTGGCGAGATGTTTCTGTAACCACTATCACATGAAAATTAAAATTTCTATTTATTTTTAAAACATTGTCAAATATTCATCTGGGCTCTTTTTTATAATACTTTTTGTGAAAACTAAAAGTGACGAAAACCACTAAAGCTCTTGATGCCTTTAATCTGTGCAAAATTCTGTAGTGTCTCTTACATAAATTGAAGTTGAGATGTCCTGCAAAACTTTCTTCCCCTCAAATGAAAAGAAAATCGTTCTTGAAAATGTTATAATGCCAATGATCTGGAAAAGCAGGTTAGGATACCTAAGAAGGTTTTTCTTAAGAGAGTCATAAGTAGCTCTTTTTCCAAGAAGAGAAGTCCATGATGATGTCCAATCCTGAATAGAATCAAGACTTTTGGGTGAAAGAAGATACAATGTCCTTTGCCCAGAGCTTCACAGCATTGTTCCTTGCTTGGAACTACAGAAAGTTTTTCCTCAGCAGTAATACTTGGGGAGATACAAGACAGAAAAGTCAGTGAAATACAGGCAAATTATATAAGCATGACATGGAAAAGATAGGCTTTAGTCCCTCCACTCTACCTATAGTGGTTTGTCACCTCTGGGGTCCATCTCCACCTTCCCAGGGAAACTAACTTCCAAAAGTAAGTTGGAGGGCCAAGTGGTGGAGGAGTCATAGGGTAACCTCGATTCAGTTATGAATTGTTCGCATTATAACAAGAGAATTTAGAGCCAATTGTATTTAAATGAATATTATCAGGGCGCCTGGATGGCTCAGTTGGTTGAGCATCCAACTTCGGCTTGGGTCATGATCTCACGGTTTGTGGGTTCCAGCCCCACGTCGGGCTCTGTGCTGACAGCTCAGAGCCTGGAGCCTGTTTTGGATTCTGTGTCTCCCTCTCTCTGACCCTCCCCCGTTCATGCTCTGTCTCTCTCTGTCTCAGAAATAAATAAACATTAAAAAAATTTAAAAAAATAAATGCATATTATTGTATGTTTCCCTACATAGAAACAGAATAATACCTACCATTTATCATGCACTATGTGCCAGTCACTGTGCTATGTGCATTACATAAACTCTTTCACTTAAAACTCACAACCACTCTGCAAAGTAAATGGCATTATCTCTTTTTTTAAAATAAGGAAATTGAGGTTGAAGGAGATTAAGCAATTTACTCACGAGGGATAAATGGGAGAACTGGAATTCAAATTTAGGTTTATCTAATTCAAAAGCACATGCTCTATTCAACAAAACAAAATGTGTTAGCAAGTCCACAATGTATGACTCAAGACCATTAAAAAAAATTAAATGTTAGGTGTTACAGTATTCTAAACAATTCATTTGCAGGTCCTCTAGTTCCATCGGTCAACTCAACTAGACAGCAAGAATAAGAGAGAAGTTACAAACAAAAGGATTAGTAGACAGGAGAGGAACTAAGATTAAATGGGGGAAAGCCTATACTAGCAATTCCTAGGCATAACCTTAGAAAAAAAAATGTACCTAATTAATGCGCGAAAGCGCTAGACACAGTGGCTATTGCTGGGTTTTTGGTTTTTTTTTTTTTTTTTTTTTTTTTTTTATTAAGTGGAACAGAATGTTTGGCATGAATCTCTTTCTGTGTTCCTGAATGACAGCATTTTATGCATTGTTGCCTTTTTGAGGTTATAGAACAGAGAAGTCCAGGATTTAACCTCCTGGTTTTGTATTTGCATTTCTCAGAATTATGTTAGTGTGGCTTGCTGTAGACAGGGTAAAGGTAAAAAATGCCTACACTGAAAATCCTCTGGGAAACAATAAGTAATATTCAGAGTAAATCTACAAAATTTATCACAGACATACACACTAAAAGAATGCTTTTGGCAGCTTGGCACACCTTTATTCACCTACATAGAGAGAAAAAAACAGGCTTGTTTTCTCATTTACCCTCACAACGTTCCTTTGAATTAGGAAATACCTCACGGTAAGAAAGACTAAAGCACACTGCTTATAAAAAAACTGAACTTCATGTATTAGATTCCCTAGTGTTTTTGTTTTCCTTTTGTTTTAATTTTGGTTTGGCTTGGTTTTGGAAGATTATTTTATCATCTCAAAAAGATGAGATTTCTATGTTTAAATATCTCCAGATATCTGGATAAATAATTAAACAGGCAGCTAGTTGTCTGGTTATAATTATTCAACAGTCATTTTAAAAATTATTTATTTATTCAATGCTATTTGTTTTACATCTATTGAATGCGGACAACACGGGAGATTGAAAGATAAATAAGATTGCAAACCTGCCCTAAGGAAGCTTAGAATTTATTGATATAGAAAAGGTTAATGTATATATAATAATGAAGTAATTACCATAATACTTGTGGAATCCCATAAAAGGGGAAAAGATCACTACGCAGTAGGTGATAAGGAATGGCCTGATGGAGAGGCAGCATCTGAGCTGGGTCTTGAACAGTGGAAATTATTTGATAGAGACAAGATGGAGAATGAAAAATAGCATTCAGAAGCATACAGTATTAGCAGAGGCATGAAGTTGAGATATTTTAAAGCCTGTTTTAGAAAGCCATATATTCTACTTGAACTATAACCCAAGATGTAAACAAAAAATATTCCCAGGAAAGTAAATTTGAGTTGACATTTAGAGTCTTGCATTGACTGACTGCATAGAAATTATGAGGAATACTAAGAGTGGAATTCTTCATAGAAGGAATGCAATGCATTCAATTTTAGATATTGGGGGCACTAAGTCATATAGGCTGAACCCCAACAAAGTGAAAGCTAAGATGGCTTACCTGAGATTACTCTGATTAGAGAGGAGACCAGAAGAATTACTATGAATATACCATAATGGCTATGCAGTAGTGAAGGCCCAGATGAAATTAGATAGCATGAATAGATGTTGAACCCAACAGCAGAATTTTGTCACTTTATCCAACAAAATTGGAACAAAGAAAGGGGCAATATAAGTGATTTATTGTTGATAATGGAACTATGCAGAAAGTCAAGATTGCAAAGAATCTTAGGATGCCACAGGAAATACTGAAGACACACACACCAAGAGGTCCAGCCTGGTTAAGAAGGCAAGTGAATACACAGGATCAGTGGCCTGGCAGAAGTATGAGAAGTCCAGGACTTGGAGATCACAAAAGGGAATGACAGAAAGAGCAGGCATGAGAGAGGAGAAAAAATAGTTGTAGACAGTTGGAGGAAGAATCAGAGACAGAGTATTGGTCACAGAACATTACTTCATGGTGATGAATATCAGAGTATGTTTATGCCAATAGTTAGGATTAAAATGCCAGTTTTTATTTAAAAGTTTGGAAAGCAGGGGCGTCTGGGTGGCTCAGTCAGTTAAGCATCTGATTTTGACTCAGGTCATGATCTCACAGTTCTGTTAGTTTGAGCCCCGCATCGGGCTCTGCGCTGACAGCTTAGAGCCTGGAGCCTGCTTTGGATTCTATGTCTCCCTCTCTTTCAGTTCCTTCTTTGCACACGCGCTCTCTCTCTCTCTCTCTCTCTCTCACACACACAAATGAGTAAACATTAAAAAAATTAAAGTTTAAAAAGCAGAAGAAACAGTCAAAGAAGATGGAAGGATTTTTTTTCCAAGGCATAGTGAAAGAAACTAGTAGAGGATGGGGAGGAGAGGTGATCAAGCAGATGGGCATGGGAAGGGCTGAAATGGAATAAGTATATATTCCATAAAAGTCAGAATGGGGAAGAGGCACTGAATGTCACAAAGGTAAAGGAAGCTGGAAGACCCAAGCAGAGAGCTGTTAAGCAGGTAAAATGTTCTTAATTAAGGGGTTTGGAAACTCAACCAGTCCCAGTGGACAAACTAAAATGTAAGTACATAAGTCTGCTAGGGCTGATGTATCAAAGTACCACACACTGGGTGGCTTAAGCAACTGAAATTTATTAGTTCACTGTTCTGGAAGCTAGAAGGTCAAGATCAAGGTATGTCCAAGGTTGGTCCCTTCCGAGGGCTATGAGGGAGGATCTGTGCCATGCCTCTCACCTAGCTTCTGGTGGTTTGTTGGCAATCTTCAGCATTCCTTGGCCTGAAATGTCACCCTGATCTCCACTTTCATCTTTACATGGTGTTCCGTGTGTGTGTGTGTGTGTGTGTGTGTGTGTGTGTGTGTGTGTGTGTAAATTTTCCCACTTTATTAAGACACCATCTTTTTGGATTAAGGGCCTACCTTATTATTCCAGCATGACCTCATCTTAACTGGTTCCATCTACAATGACTGTATTTCCAAATAAGGTCACATTCTGAGACACAGGGGACTTAGGAGTTCAACATATGAATTTTGAGGGAATGCAGTTCAAACCATAATGAGGGACTTAACAAAATACTGTTGGAATCAGAGCTGTGAGATTCAGTCTCCCTAGGGGCTAAGCTTGGTCTGGATGTCTTCTCACAGTGTTCAGCAGTGGAGAGAAAGCAGGTAAAGGCAAACTTCTACATGTTGGCTTCATGCAGACAAAGCTTTTGCTTTGCTTTTTGTCTGGATGCTTAAACATTCATATATTCATAAACTCAGCCTGTGTGCATATAACTGTCTGATGAAATGACTGTATACAAGTCATTCAAGTGCAAGTTTAGAAGTGGGAATAATGCAAAGGATGGCAAATTTGTGATATGATCATCCACAAGACAAGCATTACCATTCTATCCTGAATTCTCACGGTGTTCTCTCTGCAAAGCTGGAAGTTCAGCCTGAGGCCACAAGACAATCAATATAAGGTTGATGAACCACAATTAAAACATGTCAAGATCTAAAAGTTATCGAAGACAAATGGTCCTTCATTGAAGATGTTTCTTACAAGTAGAATAAATGATAATCCTAGGAGACCAGAAATCAGTGCTAGAAAGGTCTTAGCCTAATAATCCTTCAGGAAAAGCTGACAACATTCAAAATGCCAAGGTTTTTTTGCAATCCAGAAGAATTCTCACCTTTTATGACTTTGGTTTTCCAAGGAATCCCTAAAAAGGATCTGAGAATTTAATGATAAGAAAACTTGCCCTTTAGTGTTTCAAAAAACAATAAAAGAAGACTAAAGTGAAAATTTTATGCTAAATGTCACAACATATGAAATTGTTGAAGGTACCTATGGAGGATGACATTAAAGATTTTACTTTGATTTTAATTTTCATCTTTTAAATGACTCCTAATTTTGTGATCTATGTGACAATTTGACAGGTGCCCATTAATTTCATTTGTAATTTAGTGTTTAGAAAAAGAGATTAAGTCAAAACAAAATGAGCCTAAAATATTCTACTTCTCACTTCTCATCTGGCTGACACCTACTCATCTTTAGGTCTGGGCTGACTTCCCATTACAAGCCTTGCCCTCAATTTAAGTAAGGTTTCTTGAACTTTTCCTTCAAAATATTAGAGTACTGGGGCCTGGGTGTCTTGGTTAAGCACGGACTCCTGATTTCAGCTTAGGTCATGATCTCACCATCATGAGTTGGAGCCTCACCTCAGGCTCCAAGCTGAACGTGGATCCTGTTTAAGATCCTCTCTCCCTCTCTCTCCCTCCCTGTGTGTGTGTGTCTCTCTCTGTGTATCTGTATGTATGTGTGTGTGTGTATGTTTATATATCTCAATAATATTAAAGTTCCAACTTGCATCTGTATTTATGAAAATTTTTTAATTCCTGCCTCTCCACACTAGTTTCTAAACATCACCAGAGCAACAATGATGTCTTGCTCACCACTGAATCCCCAGTCCAAATAGGTATTCCACAAATATTTGCTGAATAGATGAATGAATAAAGACTTTAAGGTAGAAGAACCAAGCAGTAAACAATATTTACTCTAAGCTTCTTAACTAGTTCTGGTAACAAAAGGAAGATAATAGCATACCTAATTTATAATATTCTCGATGGATCTACTTGTTCCTACAACTCTCATCTTGCCAGGCCCTCAGCTCTCCCAGGGAGTGGAGTCCATCCTATGGCTACAAGGGAGAACTTTGGCCCAATCACTGCTCCATCATTAGGAACCAAGTGTCCCACTCAAACATCCAATTGCAGATTTTCACACAACCTCAAAATTTTACAACCCCCTATTAGAGGACCAAAATGGGAGAGAAAATCTCTTTTCCCAAATCTTAGTAGCTAAGTATTTAAAAACAGATAGACTGCCCACTAATTCTAAAAAGAACACAGAGACAATGTTCATCAACATCTAAAATAAGAGTAAACAAGGCTTTGCTCCACTACTTAAGAATATAAACTAGACAAATAGTCTCTTAACAGATTCATGTTATTCTTGTTTGGATGGAAATGACTTTTTGACTAATGAAATGCCTTTCTCTGTAATTTAAATGAATCATTCATTTCCTATGGAAACATCCTACACTTCAAATTGGATACACAGTGAATATCAAAAATTAATTTCCCCTAAAGAGAGAAATTTAATATTTATACACACCACACACGAGTGTGCACACACACATACACACACACACACACATACACTTTGTGTGTGCGTGTGCAGTGCAATTTTGAAACTTAGGAAAACATTTTTATATATCAGGGTTCTGCTGTAATTTCTCTCTAGGCACCAGGAATCACTTTCCAAGCTGTGAGGAGAAAAGCAAGTGTTTAAGGGAAATATCTAGTCTGGAGTGAGCAGTCCACAGGCTCTGGAGGCATATAGGACCTTTGTAATGCAATTACACTAATCTGTGGTGATGGAAGGGTGGGGAGGGAGCAGAAGTACTGATCTAATATGTAAAATGGAACAGCATTAACCCAAGGCCGATAGCAATATTTTCTTTCAAATTTGAACAAGTTAATTGTAAATATAAAGGAATCATATTTGAAAAGTGCTTCCAAGATACTCTGGGATTTTAAAATATCATACGTAGTGTATACTTCATTTAAGTGTCAAAAAGCTTTAGGACAGATTAGAATAAAAATAGACCATAGGTATATGGGTCTTTAAATATGGAAATAAGAGAGCTTGTGAGTCATGAAAAAGAAAGATATTTGCAGAAGAGTGGTTGAAAAATAAGACAATTACAATTAAAAATTGAGCACTGAATCTGACTCTGAGCATCCCTTTGGCAATGCAAAAATGGAAACTTAATTTGTTGTTTAGCTCTCCTTCATTAACAATCTCATGTCAATTGCACTAGAGGAAAAAAAATCTTTCTTATCCTAGTTCTAAAAGAAATTTTATACATGCCTTCTTACTTAAAACGGATGTGGAATAATAATATAATGGACTCTTCCAAAGTGCTTCTGAAAAATGTAAAAATGTTTTCCTTTGATTATTTTTTATTTCACCCCTTATATAAACTGGATATTAGACCATAATTCACTAAAGACATTTCTAAGGGTAGCTAAGACAATGCAGTCCAAATACTTTTGAGTGATCTAAGGGATAGAACTGAAAGACCATAGAAAACTGTCAAATTCTTTCAGACCAAAGAAAACTCTGTTTCAACTATACCTACCTCAGAAGGCAGACATAGAAGACGGATCAAAGTTTAGCTGCTTTGCTGAAGAAGGGACAGGGGAGGCCTGGGACCCTATCTTTAAGTTACCCCTCTTTACATGCTGCCAAAGGTTGGGTAAACCTCCTCAGAGCCCTTTTCAAAAACCACTGCCCTAGAAAAAAAGATTGGTTAACTAGTCCTTTGGCTACCTCTCAAATAAAGCTCATATCAGCTAGCCTTTGACAGGTTCTAAATAGCAGTCAGTTTAAGCTTAAGTCTGTGGCAAGATTCTGGAGTGAAGATGCACTGTGTTGTTGCAGGAGACACTCGCACACAAGATACACAGCATAGGAAAGCAGGGTGTCCTGCTGGAAATCGTTACCAACTGGCTGCCAAAGAGAAGTGTGTTTCTAAAAAGTCGCCAGTATTGGAACAAAATAAATCAGAATCAAAATAGTTTCCATGGCAGGTCTCAAGAGTTTGTGAAAAGGTTAAAACAATTTACTTAAGGGGTGCCTGGGTGGCTCAGTCAGTTAAGCGTCTGACTTCGGATCTGGTCGTGATCATACAGTTCTTGGGATCGAGCCCCACGTTGGCCTCTGTGCGGACAGCTCAGAGCCTGGAGCCTGCTTTGGATTCTGTGTCTCCCTTCCTCTCTGCCCCTCCCCTGCTCATACTCTGTCTCCCTCTGTCTCAAAAATAAACATGAAAAAAACTTTTTTTTCTAAAAATCTGTATTTTTTTCTCTAAATTGTTAAGAATTTTCTGATTATTGCTGAAAATTTAGAAAACTGTGAGAACACAAAGAAAAAACTAACATTCTGTATAACTTTATTTCTTAGAGAAAACCAATGATAACACACTTCCTTTTTATCTTTTTTGTATGCATTGATAAATACTTTGGGAAAAAAAAGAGATGATACTGAATATACATCTTAAAAATCTGCTATTTTTACATACCACACCATAAATATTTTTCTACTTTATTAAATGTTTTCCCACAGTACTATATTTTTAGAAATGCAATTTTTTGAGTCAAAAGACAAGCCACATTTAAGCCCTTTAAAAAACAAACAAACCCATAATCAGTTTGCGCTCAAAACAGAACAAAACAGTTTTGGAGCTAGAATGGCTCCTCAGACTTGTCCTGAGGTAGTCCTGAGATGATTAGGGATTTATACCTCCATACTGATCTATCACCGGACACAGGCCACCCAAGGAAAGGATGTGTCTTTTGATGATGTTTTCTTCCAGTAAGGCAAATGCCTGGATCCCTGTAGGTAAGATGACCCCAGCAGCTGGATCAGTACTTGCTTCACTGAAGGAGGACCTGAGCCACGCATAGTGTCCACCATACGAATACTACCGGTACTATACGAAGGTGCCTGGCTCCCCTCACCTTGATGGCACTTGCTATCATTACTTATCTCATATTTGTTGACTGAATGTCTTGCTTCTTGGAAATTTGTATTTCTTTTTTCATAAGTTGCCTTTTCATGATATCTGCCCAATTTTCTATGAGGGTTGTTTTCTATGAGGGAATGGTTGATTTGTTCTTCTTTAAAAAGTCATTTTTTTTTTTTTACTAATAATGCTAAAACTTTTTTATAAATACTGCAAAAATTCTTTCTCAGTATGATATTTTTATATTCAATTTTTTAAATGTATTTGATAGCAGAAGCTTTTTATGTGGTCAAATATTTAAATCTTTCTCTTTATAATTTCTGACTTGATAATCATGCTTAGAAAGCATGATTATATCCACCCCAAGATTATATAAGTATTGCTCTGTATTTTTATTAGTAATTTTATATATATATATATATATATATATATATGTATATATGTATATATATATGTATATATACGTATATATATATATATACACACACATATATATATGTGTGTGTGTGTGTGTGTAAATATATAATGTTTAATTTATCTAGAAATTCTTGGTATATATAAGATAAGGAAATTATTTTTTCCCAAATAATCAACTGTTCCGACATCATTTCTTGAATTGTCTGTCTTTTTTGACATTTTAAAATGCCATATTTATCACATTCTAAACTCTTATTGTACTAATATTCAATGGATCTTTAATCCATTTTCAGGGCCCTTGTTGGAAAATTATTCTTAAAAAAAATGTTCTCTGATATGGCATGCTGCTTAAGATGGTGTTGTGTATAAACATTTTAGCCAGAACTTCCTACCCTTTCTATAAAGAAAGAATAATTTGATATAAAGGAATTAAATTAAATATTAATAGGAGTATAATTTCCAATTTTGAATGATGACTTTTAATCATATCCAGCAAATGCTTTACCTATAGAATGTTAATATTATTTGGAATCCTTATACACCACTTAGGCACATTTTGCTTAAATAGCTGAGATGATTCTTTCTGTATTACTCTAAACCCATGAGATTAAATCCTATTAAAAGTAATTCACATTAGCATCATTAAGAAGATAATCCTATTTGGCCTACATACAGTTCATTTCTTTCTTTCTTTCTTTTTTCTTTCTTTTTAAACAGTGCAACTTAGCTATGTGTTTCTTTTCACTGAAAGAGAAAAAAAATCAGAAAGATAATGGAGCTAATCTAGAAAACAGTCTCTATTGTTCTATCTTTACATCCAAGTATTCAGAAGCATGATTTACATTGCAGCCCATCCCTACACAATAAACTGATAAAATAGAAGCAAGATATCATTTAATAAAATAATTTAGCTACTGAAATTTTATCCCATGAAGAGCATTACATTCTGCCCTTACGTAAATATAACGGTGCTCTGTCTTCTACATTGGAACATTTCAGTTACAGGATGGGAAATGAGTCTGGTTTGACTTCAGGTCTTAGGTCATCTGGAAAAGTCTGAGATGTGTCCCCTCTCAATGGCTCATAGTTCCTCAGTGTAACAAGAAATTATTCTGTCCTACTCTACCAAAATATAAACTCTGTAGTTGGTTCAATATTAGTACTCTTTCCCCAAACAAATTTAATTCTCACTACAATAAATTTTTCAAAATTAAATTTAAAAAGTTGTTTCAGATACACTTGGTTAATACTTTTCCTTTTGTGAAAATGTGCAGGATAATCATGTCCATATTTCCATGTGTATTACACCAGTTTTCTGGTGTACGTTATCACATGCCAAGAATGCATAACTAAAATCAGGCGGTAAAATCTCCACAAAACTATAGTGTCCAATATATAGTTATCCAGCTTGGGGCTGGGGATGAGGAGAAGATAATTTGAACAATTGTTTTCTAATAAACAGAAACGTATTTATTTGCATCATCGATACGAATGTAGTGCTGGTAAAGCTACAAAATGAGGTCATCAGCTCTGAACCCAAGCATCTTCGCTCCAGGCATTCCGTTCTCCACCCTCCAGACCTCCTGAAAATCTACCTCCACCACACTCAGCCTGCTTTCTCTACTTTTGTATTGACAAGATACAAAACTTCTCCTACAAAAACTTACTCTGTGCTCTCCGTGATGCGTCTGCATGGGACCTTACTCCAACAATGTCTGTCTTCTTCCCCACCCTTCCCTCAACATAGGATCCCTGCTTTTAGACTATACATCTCATGCCCTCATTTCTTCCAGTTTATCACATATTATTTCTGTCCTTCAAGCGTCTAGAAAGAGCTGTCTATATTCTGATTTCATTTTCTCACCTGATTTTTCTTCAATTCACTAAACTCATCTGTCGTTAGCACACCAATGAAACTGTTCTTAATAAAGATCAAATGACTAAGTCCAATATATTGTTTCGAGCTCTTGTCAAGTTTTCTCTTCCCTCGTAATATTTAACACTGATAACTCCATGCTTCCTAACATTCTCTCCAACCTGCCCACAATGGCTCTCACCCTGATTCTGCGGCCTCACTCACTCCTCAGCTACTTTGGATGACTCCTTTACTTCTGCCTGCCCATTACACAGTAATATCACTGAGGTTTTGTACCAGGCACTATTTTGTCCTACACACATTCCCAGGAGGTCCCATCTATCCCATGATTTCAAGCAGGCATACACTTAAGGAACACAAATCTTATATTCAATCCAAATCTATCTAATCCTAAACCTTAGACTACCAAATAGCTCCCCCAAACCGTCTCATTATTTCCAAACATAACCACAAGAGAATAGGTTACCTGCCCACATGAGGCTATGTGAACATGTAGCAAACTTTGCAGTTTTAACTTCATGAGGTACAGGATTTGAAATATATGCAAATAATTCATGTCATTTAATTCATAATGTTAATGTATATATAGCTATAAATGGAAAAAACGCTGAAGATTTTTTTACCCTGCCTAACATGATACAATTACTTTGACTTCAGGGAAATAGGACATTAGAAACAAATGGTCAAGTGAAATAATACGTAAAATTTAATAATTCAAAGCAGATGCATTAGGTAGAAACTCTCATTTGCATATTTTTCCAGTTGCTACATTCAGCTTTCTTAAATTGGTAGGGTCACCTACCTTATTCTTGATAATAATACACTATGTCTTTAATGTGAGTATAAATGTTTGACTTATAAAAAATGTCACCAAAAGACCAGATTCTGTCTTGTGGATAATAGGGCTTGAGATGACTTCATCATCTAGAAATAACAAAACACAGTAGAGTTCACCGCAACAAAAATTGACACACAGTGTCCCACAAATATATCGTGCAGATATCTTAGATACTGATCATGCCTTCTTGGTATAAATGAAGGCTGGGTGAGTAATTTCTAGGCAGCATTATTTAGGTCAAACAGAAAATGGTACTAGCAGAAAGCTGCTAGAAGCATTCAAGTTAAAGAAATGCAGATTTTTAATGTGGGTTTTATTCTCAGTGAATCAATTCAAACCATGCTTGCTTTGACTATATAATTATTATGATTTTTTTCTACTAGAGCCTCATTATAATATCTGCTGTCATATGTCAGCTAATTTTGATGGCTCTTCCTTCAAAATATATACACAGTGCAACTACTCCTCATCCCTTCCTCTGTGACTACCCTAGAACAAGCCACAATAATCTTCCTCTGATCTGGACTATTGCAATAGCTTGTTAATTATTTCCCTATTGGCCTCCTTGCTGCCCCTTCAGGATATTCTCAGGTAGAGAATACTAGAATAATCTTAGCTATACAGCAGCTAGAATATCTTCAGAAAACATAAATAAAACCATATAACTCTTCTTAAACCCTCACTTAGAATAAAACCCAAAACCTTTCTACAGACTATAAGGTTCTACACAGTCTGTGCCCCTCCCCACCACCACCCCTTCCACTTCCTGGGCCTCATCTCCCACCACTCTCTCTCTCTCTCTACATCCCTGTGCTCCTGCCTCATTGATTTCTTTGCTTTCCCTGCAACACACGAAAGACATGCTCTCCTAAGGATCTTGGCTTTACCTGGAAAGTTCCTTCCCCAGAGAAAGCTAAGTCTTCTCTGTACATCTCTACACCTTTCTGCCGACCAGGGTGCAAATCCCCACACGATCCCGCACCAGTTCTGTGACTCTGCCATGGTTACTGCTCTTGCTGCCATCCCAGTCTCTTTCTCTGGAGAAGTGGAAATAAATACCACTTACTCAGGCCAGCCATTGATTTTCCAGTTCTCTTTGCCCGATATCATTATACACAAATTTCTACTTAGATCTACCTCATTTCCTTCAGGCCTATGTTTATATTGTTTCCTTATCCAAATTCTTCTCGGATCATCCCATATAAAACAGTACACATACCAGCCCCCAGCCTCCGTCTCCTTCATCCAGCTCTATTTTTCTTCAGAGCACTTTTCACCACCTGCCATATTATACGTTTATTCCTTTGTTTATGGTCTGTTTTCCCTCACTAAAACATAAAGTTTATTTTTGATAAAAACTTTCATCTAGATGCTGAACCCCAGCATCTAGAATTCTGCCAGGAAAATACTCAGAGCTTAACAGGTACATATTTGCTGAGAAAATTAAATAATGAATGAACATGCCTTTCACTCAGGGTGAATCCATTCTGAAAATTAATAGGAGAGATTATTTATGAAATGCTACATGGATTTCAGTATGACCTAAGTTTTGCTTGCGTCACACAATGTATGTCTGCAGAGTACTAGCCTTTACTTCAGCATGATTCACACTATGTATGCTCACAAGATAAACTAGGGATGTAGCAAAATAAACACCAATCTAGATAATTCTGGCCCTCAGAGAAATTACAGAGTGGCTCAGAAATACACATTTGAATCATCTACAATAATGAAATTATCTAACAACCTTCAGAAACCTCTACTCCATCTGTGTGTGTGAACAGTTCAGGGCATTAAATCCAAACTGAAGGCTATCTGATCTGATTATAAAAGCCAGGCAAATGTGCAGGGTTCTGAGTTTATTGGCTCAAGGACTGAAATGATCATAGTTCCTATGCTAAGACCAGTTAAATTTCTTGTCAGCAAGTCAACTCATTGTTTTTCATGAAGAAGCCCTTGGAGGTTACACATCTTTAAGTAAGAGACTCATTTTAATAAACTCTTTTTCCGTATTTAAAATGGCCCCACCACATTGTTTGCAACAAAGAGCCAAATGAAATTTAATCATCTCTAAGATTATTTGCAAAGTTTTGTGTTGGGGATATATTGGGGATACATTTTTATATTAGAAATATATCCTTGTTAGAATTAAAAGATAAAACTCTTTCTCTGGAGATAATTTCCTTGGCTAAAGCAATATGAATTCCCTAGCTGCTTTCTCTAGCAGCAAATCTATAAAGCTCAAATTAAATAGTGTAAAAAGGGCCAACTTTGTTAGATGTTTAAAATAGATAACTTCAAAAATAGATTTTCTGGGAAAATGCTAAAAATTCTTTAAAATTGAGGGGCGCCTGGGTGGCGCAGTCGGTTAAGCGTCCGACTTCAGCCAGGTCACGATCTCGCGGTCCGGTCCGTGAGTTCGAGCCCCGCGTCAGGCTCTGGGCTGATGGCTCGGAGCCTGGAGCCTCTTTCCGATTCTGTGTCTCCCTCTCTCTCTGCCCCTCCCCCGTTCATGCTCTGTCTCTCTCTGTCCCAAAAATAAAAATAAAAAACGTTGAAAAAAAAATAAAAAAAATAAAATAAAATTGAGAATGGACACCTTGAAGATTAGGCATGTTTGTTAACTAATGTACATTAAAATGTGCCATATCATTTTTTTCTATCCAATGAAACTATTCAAACTATTTATAATAGACTGCAAGATTCTGAATGAGTAGCTTGGAGACTGGGTGTTTTACGATAGGCTGAGTCTGTAAAGAAAATATAGGAAAGAAAAAATGATTTTCATATTCATGTAAAATAGAGAAGAGGGCTAAGAGTTGTAACTCTGCGTATATTACTATACGCAGTATGTTTCCGACTGGTATGTTGTGTATAAAGTTGGATTTTACAACGTGAATCCACTGTCAAACAAATCACTTTCATGCTGAAGACGATGGAGAGAAAATAAATCAAGTCCAAATCAAATAAAACTTTATTCCATTCTTTCCCTCCAGGAATATCAGAATTCATTTAACTATCCATTTGTCCTCATGAAATCTTCTGTTGTATACGTAATACAGGTGAACCGAGCAGCATCCCCAGGTTGATCTGCCCTCACAAACCAGCACAAACTAGACCGGTGGGGCAGAGAGCACTGCGGACCCAGCTACAGCCCTGGCCCAAGATGCTTAATTCTGTGGGTTAAATCTGTTTCCTCTTGCATCACATAGCAAGCAAACCAGACATCTTCTAGGGTCTCTTCCAGTTTTAAGTTGGTGTATTTTCCCCCTTAAAATAAATATCTCTAAAAGGGTCAGGAAAGAGAGAGTTTGTTTCTTCAAATGATTGAGCCAATCACATTTTTTCTAAGGCCACAGAATTTTAGAGCTAATGAGATTTAGAGATCGTCAAAATGCAACAGTTCATGCTGTTGCCCATCCTATACTTCCAGAACTTCTATCAAGTTTTGCTTCATAAAATATGGTCAGGCCATGCCTCTGGTTAAAAGCTTTTGCTTCCCTGCTTGCTCAATGGCTAAGCTGGATACCTTTAGACAAAGATCCACATAATTTGGTTCTCTGAACTGCTGCCATCCCATTTCTGCCCATCCTTAGACATACATCCCAAAAGACAATATCCTAAAAAGGTCTATGTGTCTGCACACACCATTCCTCTACCTTCAATGTCCTTTTTCCTCTTTTCCATTGTCAAATTCCTATGGGGATGCCCTCCACTGAGAACATACAGCTATTTATTGCTATTTCTATCACAGCCTTTACTACATTGTATTGTAACTTCTCTGTTAAAGTTATGTCTTATTCACTAAACTATTTCTTCTTTGGAGAAAAAGATCATGTCTTACTTATCTTTGTGTTGCCAGTCTCTAGCACCATGCTTGGCACATAATAAGTGTTCCATATAGATTTGCTTTGTGTGAAACTGTAGATAGGTTTAGGAAAAAAAACAAAAACAAAAACAAAAAAAACCAGTAACTGTTATGAGCTAGTTCCAGCCCCAGCTGCAGCCCGATGTTACTAGACTAACTTTAAAAGTTACAAAAACATGCCAAACATACATAATATTCCTCCTCATAGCAAATATAAGGGTCAAAATATATTCCTTGGGTAGGTTTATCAGAGAAAAATGAGCACGTTCTCTACTGTGCATTTTTAAAACAGAGCAAAGAGTGGTTATAGACAGAAACTCACTCATAAACACTTGTTTGTTCTCAATGAATGAAACAACTCTACAGAGCTTGCTTAGTAATGAGAAATATGGAGGTTTGAGAGGTGAGTTTCCTCTAAAACAAATCTGCTTCAGGACATCCTTTGTCACTTGCAAGTTTCTTTCAGCCCCACCATTTGTCTGCTGCTGTTGAGGTAAAAATGTCACGGAAGAGAATCTCTCCCCAGAGTCAATGAACTCCACTCAAGGACTGACCTATGACTAGAAAAAAGTTACTATAAATCCGTGTGTTGAAATTTATTGACACAAACTGTTACTTATTGTAGTAGGAGGAGCAGAATTACTCTATTTTAAGAAAAATTCTCCCATAAGCAAAAAACTCTTCCCCTGAAATAGCTCTGCAACATCAAAATGGATTCATAGAGAGCCCAGAAATAAATCCATATATCTACAGTCAACTAATCTTCAACAAGGATGCCAAGAACACAAAATGGAGAAAGGACAGTCCCTTCAATAAATGGTGTTGGGAAAACTGGATAGCCATATGCAGAAGAATAAAATTGAAACTTACCTCACACCGATCCAAAAATTATTGCAAAACTGAACTTAAGCATAAAACCTAAAACTGTAAATCTACTAGAAGTAAACATAGGAGGAAAGCTTCTTGACATTAGTCTGGGGAATGATTTTTTGGATATGACACCAAAAGCACAGGCAACAATAGCAAAAGTAGAAACTACAAACTAAAAAGCTTCTGCAGCTCTCAGCCTTACCTCTGTCTTCTTAGAAACCTCCATGCCCTGAGAGCCAAGTAGAGGAAGAAGAGAATGGGCAAGCTGAAGTGCAAAAGAAAGATGAGGCAGAGGTCCAAGTAAACCACTAGCTTGTGCACTCAGGGAAGCCCCAGGAGCAGAAATATGGAAAGCAGGAGGCCCAGGACACAAGTGGGAATTGGTGGACTGCGTGCTACTCTCTAGAATTTGTCTCAGTGCATCCTGAATATCTATCACCAAATAATCGCCATAACCACCTCTGAGAGACCCAACTTGCTCATACCAAAACAATCCTTTTTGGTTGTTTTCCCTTGACCTGTGACATTCTGGGATAATTCTATTGTCAGTTGTGGCTAAATGTAAAATGTGTACAATAAATCATCTTTTCTGCTGTCCTAGCTGAAGAAAAAAAAGCAATCAACCAGCCAACTCACCTATCAATAAAAATGTTCTCCACAGCAAAGGAAACAATCAACAGAGCAATAAGGCAACCTATGAAGTGGGAGTAAATATTTGCAAACCCTGTATCTGATAATAGATTAATGTCTAAAATGTATAAGGAACCCACATAGCTCAATAGCAAAAAACCAAATAACCCAATTCAAAAATGATCAAAGGGTCTGAATAGACATTTCTCAAAAAGAGACATATAAAATAGCCCACAGGTATATGACAAGGTGCTCAACATTACTAATCACCAAAGAAATGCAAATTAAAACCACAATGAGATATCACCTCATAGGTATTGGAATGGTTATTATCAGAAAAACAAAAGATAACAAAAGATAAAAGATTGGCCAGGATGAGGAGAAAAGGCAACCCTTGTAAGCTGTTGGTGGGAATGTAAATTGGAACAGCCGGTATGGAAAACAGTATAGAAGTTCCCCCCAAATTAAAAATAGTAGTGCTACCTTATGATCTGTCAATCCTACCCAGGTCAAATATCTGCACTCCCATGTTCATTTCAGCATTATTAATAGTAACCAAAATATGGAGACAACTAACAGTGCATGAATGGATAAAGAAAATATAGTATATACATACAATGGAATATTATTCTGCCTTAAAAAGAAGGAACTCCTGCCACTTGTAACAACATGGATGAACCTAGAGGATATTGTGCTAAGTTAAATAAGCCAGACACAAATACTGCATGATCTGACTTCTGTGTGGAATCTAAAATAGTGTTCCAGAGTAGAGAGTAGAACAGTGGTTACCAGGGGCTAAGAGAAGAGGAAAGTGGAGAGTGTTAGTCAAGGGGTACAAAGTTTCAGTTATGTAAGACGAATAAATTCTGGAGACTGAATGCACAACAATGTGACTATGGTTAACAATACTTTATTGTATGCTTGAAATTTGCTAAGAAGGTAGATTTTAAGTGTTCTCATCATAAAAAGAAGGAAGGAAGGAAGGAAGGAAGGAAGAAAGAAAGAGGTAACTATCTGAGTTACAGATGTATTAATTATTTTGATTGTGTGGATAATTTTACAATGGACATGAATATCTAACAATCAAAATGTATACTTTAAATATATACAATTTTAATTGTCAAATATATCTCAATAAAAAAACAATATAGATTCTTGCCCAAGGCTTCTTGGTCACTTCCTATGCAAAGACAGAAGAATTACATATATTATAAAAGGTAGCCTTTTACAGTCTTTTCAATATCTGATTTAATTCTACCTACCAAAAATAAAAGCTAGCAAATATTTTCTTATAAGAAGCTCCTATATGAACCACATTTGTTATAATTAACATAATGTCCATCTAATAACTTCTATACCAGGACTAAATTGCTTATCATGTAACAATTCAATTAATTTCTGGGTATGGGTTATTATTGCCATTTTTCACTTGAGGAAACTGAGGCACAGAGAGACTACATAATTTCTCACATTACTTGGCTAGTTAGGGTCAGTGCTACATTACAAATCTGGACAATCTGACCCCTGGATTGACACCTGGATTTACCCTGCCCCACTCTTTAACACTGGACTATGCTATCTTCTATACAAGAACAATTTTTAAAAATAAATAATTCTAATTGATGATTTTTTCTGATAATAAAAATGTTTTCTATTGTAGGATATTGTTGAAATCAAAAAATCATATTCCAATAAAAAAATCATCAAGAAAACATATAGAACCCAAGGAGGTTGAAACAATGCAAATTGTAATGTTGTGACAGTGGAATTAACTGTGGAATGTTAGGACCCACAGAAAAAGAGTAGACTTCATTATCAATTTATGAATCATGCTCCATTCTGTAGATGATACTCTTCTTGACCAGAAAGCAGCTACTACCTCAATACCATCTGATATTTTATGCACAGGCCCAGCTCCCACACCAAAGGAGAGGGCAGCAGTGGTCAGAAACACTTCTTTATAATTACTGTTCTCTGCTATGATTCACAAGATAGGAAGTGCTTGACATAATGGAAGACGTTTTTGTATCAGAAAAGCATGTAATGACTTTTTCTGGTAGATTTCTCAATTGCTTCATTTTAAGAAAAACATGGAAGAAATTAGAGTAGCCTCAGGAATGCTCAAAGCTTTTCCTGTATTTTTGGAGAAGATGCACCTTTGATTTTACATAATATATCTTGGATAGAGTGAATATAAAAATTGTTAATGCCATGATGAAGAAAAAGATACTAGAATTGTTCTAATTATGTTTTTCTTTTTTCATTCTGATATATTGAGTATCAAAATCACATAGAAACTCCTAAACTTTTCCTGTAAGTTCTAAATACATTGGTCTTACATGAAATATGAATCTACCTTAGAATGCCAGAAGGCTTCCATAAAGCACTAGAAAATTAAAAGAGCAAAGCTATAAAATTCTAAAATATTTCATATTCACCACATAATTCACATCTTAACATCAACTGTGTGTTCATAGTGACCTTAACAACTTAGGTAAGTATCTTGTGAAAAAAAATATTATAGAAGATATATGTGTGTATTATATGTGTTTCAAAATATTAAAAGAGAAAAATATATGCTTATGTATTCATCCACCTAACAATAGAATGTTGAAGGAAATAACAGTCTATTAACATCCAGCAAGTTGTAGGACCAAAATAAATATTATACAATAAAGGTAGATTTTTCAAAGTGACACTTTCATTATTCTTTATTACAAAGGTTAAAATGAGACAACAGAAATTGGTATGTGTGATATTTTCAATAATCTGAAATAGATTAGAATTGATTGAATACATCTAAATGACATAGGGTAAAGCATCTCCATTTATAAACTGAATTAGATTAAATCTGCATCTAAATCTATTTAATGCATTCTCTACTGGAAATGAAATAGTGGACATGAAGTTGTAAATCATGTCAATATTCCTAGACCTTATTTTTTTTTAAACCAAGTTCAAATAGACCCTTTGGTCAGAATCAAAACAGACTAAAAATCAAGTTTGATGGATTTCAGCCATTTGTCATGAGTGGAGGTATTAGAATACTTAACAGAAAAAAAATTTCAAATATCAAGAAAATAACACCATATGATTTTTGATGGTATCTTTTGATTTATCTAAAATCAATGCAGTGAGCTACATTGATTATGCTGTTTTATCAAAATAATTAATTACAGAATGTGTCTTATCTTCAGAGAATCCGCCACTTAACTTTACCAATCTTACTCCATGCATGACGGAGAATTTAATTCTAGATACATCCAAAACTAGTTGTATAGAAATAAGTATTTTTGTTAACTTCTACCTCTTCTTTGTATGTATTACAAACTGGTGCCAAGCTATCACAGATTCTGAGCCTTTCCTGCTTATGTTTTCTGGAGTTCATGTAAAAGAAGTTCTTAATCTTTTAGGAATCATGAATCTATTCAGAATCTGATGATAGCTGTGATATTGTCCTTTGTAATAAGTGTACATACTCACAGTTTGCATCTGATTTCAGGGCATTGATGGATCCCGGGTTAAAAACTTGTGTCCTATAACAAACTCTTGACTTTTTTCTGATGGACTACATGAAGTGCATTGGATTTCTCAAGAGAAAAATTCATCAGTGGATTTATTGAATGGGATCCTAGAAGATTTGGTGGCATGATTACGTACAGCATTGGAGGTGGAGTTTATCTGTCTATGGAGAAACAGAACTCATTTCCATAGGTAAATGCTTTTATTAGTGATGGGAGAGCCTCTATTGGCTTTTTCATCTCTCTGGTAAGGTATCTTCCCCAGGTCTCATCATTGCCAGTTCAAGTATCTCAGGGTTGTCAGTGCAAGTAAAATAGTTCTTCCCCACACTCATTCATTTAGTAAACTGATATTTATTGAGCACCTATTCTATGTTGGGGTCCCACTCAGAACACTGGTTTTAAGAATACAGTCACAAACAAGAAATACAAGGTCCTCATTTTCATGACGCTTGCATTCTGGTAGAAAGGAAAATTGACAATTAGTAAGTAAATAAGTAACCAAGACAATTTCAAATAGTGGTATGTGCCATGAAGATGTAAAAGAAGGCCATGTGATGAGTCACTGAAGGAAGGGAAGACATTCTTTGGAATGTGGGATTGACTGAAATCTCAAAAGATGAGGAAGAGCCAGCTGTGTAAAATTTGGCAGAGAGTATCTAGCAGATGGAACATCAAGTAAAGGTCCTGAGGGGAGAGCGTGCTTGGCTTGTTCAAGGAACATACATATGACAAGCTCAGCTAAAGTATACTGAGGGTAGAATGAAGTCAGATACTTGGGTGGGGTGCAATCTGTAGGACTTTGCATATCATTAAAAGGAGTGGGGATTTTTATTTTATTTAAAACCATTTTTAATGTGTATTTATTTTTGAAAGAGTGAGAGACGGCATGAGCAGAGGGGCAAAGAGAGAGACACAAAATCCGAAGCAGGCTCTAGGCTCTGAGCTGTCAGGACAGAGCCTGATGCAGGGCTCAAACTCACGAACCATGAGATTACAACCTAAGCTCCTGTCAGACACTTAACTGACTTAACTGACTGAGCCACCCTTGGGCCCCTAGTTTGAATTTTATGTTAAATGTGATGAAAAGCCATTACAGAGTTTTAAGCAGGAAAAGTGGGTAGTACAACCAAATCTTTATCTTTATTTTTATTCTTTCTTTATTTTTTATTTTTTTAAACACTGTCCAGGACAGCATTCCTTTTTGAAAATTTTTTTTGAGGTTTATTTATTTTTGAGGTGGGGGGGGGGCAAAGAGAGAGAGAGAGAGAGAGAGAGAGAATCCAAAACAGCCTCCAGGCTCCCAGCTGTCAGCACAGACCCCAACTCAGGGCTGGAACTCACCAACCGCAAGAACATGACCTGAGCCGAAGTTGGAAGCTTAACCGACTGAGCCACCCAGGTGCCCCGTAAATTTATATTTTTAAAGGTTTATTTTGTCTACTCTGACCTTGGATCCAATAGTAGCCACAATAGAAAATGCAGCAACTTCCATTCAAGGCAGATATATGGAAATTTCTACCACTGACAACCAACAAAGCAAGTTATAGTCTGCAACTAAGAAGTATCTTATGACTAGCAACATCCTTTTTTGAAAAGATTTTTTAAGACTTTTAAAAAGATTATACAATTAATGTGTAATTGTGTGAGACTTCAAAAATCTCTGATTCTGTCTATACCTTATTGGGAGCTCGAACCGTCCATCTGTTCAATTAATAATTATTGAACAACTTCTGTATGCCAGACATTGTTCTAGCCTAGTGCTTTTCAAACTGTCTGTGGTGAAGGACCAGTTTTTTGCTTTTCTTTCTCAATTCGTGATTGAGTAATATTTTTATATTAATACAATAAAAGTAAGTTATTAGAATAATTAATTTAAAAGACATAGAAAACACAAGTTTAAGTTATTATTATTTGTTTTAACAGACATTAAATTTCAGTAGACATAATCAGAAGAAACATAACCAAAAGGGTAAAAAGAATTACAAAAAATTGCAAAACATGTTTAAAAGTGTATGCACAGACAATTCATATAGAGAAGTTTTAATACACCTGCAACTTTTGGTCATTTCACAACAATAACTAAAGAGTATGTAAGGAAATAGCGATGCCCATATTAAAAGCCTCATCACACACTTTGAACAAACTCTAGCATATCAATTTCAGCTCAATAAATGAGCTTGCTTCTTACTTGTTAAATTATTTAATCAAAGTTGGATGGACAACAAAGTATTTCTAATTGGTTTCTGTTTTAAAAACACTCAAAAGTAGAGAAAACTATTTCACAGAATAATATTGATGAAATAAGAGATTTTAAGGCAAGCTCAGGATATTTTTAACTTTTATTCAAAAGGAGACAATTGATATAATTTCAGAATTTATCTTCAATCCTTCATCATAGCCATATCTAACAAGTTACCCATCATAGAACAGTTACACAATTCTTAACACCCACACCAATTTGTGAACTACAGTTTGGGAGCACTACCCTACAGGACCCTTTCTATGAACAAAATAAAGCCGTATGTTTTCAAAATCATGAAATTCACAGTAGATGGTTGTTTACTCATCATTGTAATAGATAGCAAATATTAGAAATAGCAGCATTAAAACTCAGTGTTAACCTGGAGGGATTGCTCTCCAGATGAGAAAAGATTTGGGATAATTTATGTCTCTGACTGGCACTATTTCTGATGACTGGAATTTGTCCTAACACAGAGTTTCCTCCAACATTCATCTATTTGAAGTACTTGGTTCATTTTCTGGCTTTACTCCTCCTAGATAAAATAAAATAAAATAAAATGTAACAAAATTTATTAGGACTTTTATGAAACTTCACTTAAGGGGCACTTGGGTAGCTCAGTTGGTTAAGTGTCTGACTCTTGATTTCAGCTCAGGTCATGATCTCAGGGTTCATGGGTCTGAACCCCGATCAGTCTCTGCATTGACAGTGTGGAGCCTACTTGGGATTCCCTTTCTCTCCCAATCTCTCTCTCTCAAAATAAATAAATAAACTTTAAAAAACTTCACTTAAAATCATCTTATAATTTCAGCTTTTATTAGGTCAAATGATTATTTATAAATGGGATTATGAATGAAATTATAATCAGGGATAGGCTGGAGTTGGCTCATACTGGCTTGAGAGAACCAATTATATGCATCTGTTTCTACTCAGCATTAGATGATATCAGGCTAGCAGCTGAAATCCGCCTCGGTGAAAGTATTTACACCATGGATATCAGCAAACACCACTACTCAGAGCTCCCGCCCCCACCCCCCTGGAGAGCTAGTTATTGAACATTTACTAGTACAGCACCTGTTGAAATTAATGTTAATTTCAAATTTATTTAGGGTAAGAAGAATTAACAAAATGAAATTATAAAATTTGAAATATTTCAGGTACTATTTTCAAGATGGTCTCATTTATGTTCTTCAGCACCAGACTAAGGAAAAAAAATAGTTTTTCTGGACTATATGAGATAATCTATTTTTCAATATAAATGTGTATCACTTCACTTAGCATCACACTCTCCAGTTCCATCCACGTTGCTACAAAAGGCCATATTTCATTCTTTCTCATTGCCACGTAGTATTCCATTGTGTATATAAACCACAATTTCTTTATCCATTCATCAGTTGATGGACATTTAGGCTCTTTCCATAATTTGGCGATTGATGAGAGTGCTGCTATAAACATTGGGGTACAAGTGCCCCTATGCATCAGTACTCCTGTATCCCTTGGATAAATTCCTAACAGAAACCCATGGGGGAGGGGAAGGGAAAAAAAAAAAAAAAAAAAAAAAAGAGGTTAGAGTGGGAGAGAGCCAAAGCATAAGAGACTGTTAAAAACTGAGAACAAACTGAGGGTTGATGGGGGGTGGGAGG
The DNA here is from genome assembly GCF_028018385.1 of Neofelis nebulosa. Classification (NCBI taxonomy): domain Eukaryota; kingdom Metazoa; phylum Chordata; class Mammalia; order Carnivora; family Felidae; genus Neofelis; species Neofelis nebulosa. The sequence goes on from NC_080785.1 coordinate 37,842,202, forward strand.
GAGGGCAGGGTGGGTGATGGGTATTGAGGAGGGCACCTTTTGGGATGAGCACTGGGTGTTGTATGGAAACCAATTTGACAGTAAATTTCATATATTAAAAAATAAAAAATAAAAAATAAAAAAAATAAATAAATAAAAAAAAATAAAAAAAATAAAAAAATAAAAAAAAAAAAAAATAAAAATAAATGTGTATCACTGTTTCTGTTTGTCCACACAGGCATACATGCACCAAATCACAAGGAGTAGTAGCAATCGGGATATAAGAAGAATAATAGTATATGTATGTTGATGTGTATAAAATTGTTTTCAGATGTGATTAATAATTATCTCAATATTGGCCAGAATATACTAGCAAAACTCCAGTAATTTCTCCTAGACAACAACAAAAACAAGAACTGGTGAAAACTTTCTGAAACAATCATAGAAGTAAAAGCCACTGTACCAGTTGGAAGTTGTATTATTGCAAATAATAATAACATTATTATTTCCAATTATTGTATTAGTAGAACTCATTAGTAGAACTCATCTATAAACAAATAGCAGACTACGCTGAACAACTGAAATCTATCACTGACAAATTATATTGTTTTTTGAGAAATTATATTATTTTAAAAAACAAAGTCATCTTGGGAAGAGGACAGATAAAACGATGTAATAAATGTTTGGGGAATCAGTAAATAAATGGCTACCAAATAAATATTTAAAGAAATGAACAAGTTGCCTCATTGGTTAGAGTGTGGTTCTAAAGAAGTTAGGGGTATGTTAGGTCACTCTAATCTGTGATCCCAGACTGAACATTTAGTCTGGTTGTTGGTCTTGAAAACAAAAACCTTAAAGCCACAGGAGAAAGCCAGTAAATTCAATGACTCGCCAGTTAAGACATCCTAATTCAATGTATGTGACACCTGGGGGCAGTGGGGGGGTAGCTCCAGCTTTTGACACCGGGGATTTCATAAATCATTAACATCTATTTCATTTTTATTAATTTTTTTCTCCTAATCAAGCAAAGGTGTAGTGAAAACCAAACTGGAAATAAGAGTCATGCTAAACTTTAGGATAAACTGTTTTTCAAAGATTGTGAAAGATGTTTATAACAAAAATGTTTAACACATTAGCCTCATCCCCACCTTGCAATATCATCTGTTCAAAAGAAATTTTCCTAAGAATTGCTATATTTTACCTTGGATAGTTACCTTTTTTATGGTATTTGAATCTGAGATAATTTTCACAGCACAGCAAAAATAGGATCTTATGGAGAGATAAATACTACTTTAAATAATGAAATAGAGTATTAAGGAGATATTCTTATCATATATATCTACCATTCCCATTTCGTAAGGGTTTTCTTATATTGAAAGGTATCTTTTTAGTAACAAGGAATTAAAAGTTCTCTGCTTTTTAAACTATATGAAGGGATAATCCTCTATTCTGTTCCTGGCTTTATTTTCTTGTTAAGAGAGGGAAAAAGCCACATCATAGTGCTGCTCACAGCTATTTAATATTCTTTTCTTAAGCGAGCTGTGTCAGGTGATGGACTATACTTACAGCCCTTAAATCACTCTCATTGATGGCTTAGTACCCCATGGATTACCCATTATCTACATCTTCCTTAAACATGTCTTACTTTCAAAGACAAAATAAAGTTTATGTCAATATTAACTTCAACAATATTCATTTAGCAGCTACAAAAAAAATCTTTCTTAAAATTAAAACATAAAGAATGTGCCAAATTTCAATCAATGTATACACGACAGAAGAAAAAACAAAATGCTCTCTCCACTTCTTGATCTTTCCATTATTGATTCACAAAAATTTTTAATTAAAAATCACAATGACAAGTATGATAGCATTCTTGGGGCTTTCAAAAGTCTGCATAATTGTAGTTATCCGGATAAGAACTTCTTCACTTGAGATGGCTTTCTTGTCATAGAATTAGAACACACTTGCCACTAAGCAATAACACTAAATAAAATGAAATATTAATAAAAATCATTTGTGTTCAAGTTTTGAGAGGGAGGCAGTCAGGCATAACTATATATTCATAAGTCACACACTTAACCTCATGTAGTTCTTTACATTTTTGGATCCAATGAAAAACAACTGTATTTCTGTCCTGCATCAACACATATAATCCTTACATGAAAAATGACCTGTTATTATTCCAATTTAATAGATGAATTGGGACAGGAGACAAAAAAAAAACCCAAAAAACAAACAAAACTAAACTAAAAGTTGTTTGACCAATGCCACACAGTTTAGACATGGTAGGGACTCCAAATCAAACCTGAGTCAAAAACCCATGGTCTTTGTCTTCAGGATAACAGATAACTGTCAAGAAGTTTTGAAATGATTTCTTTTTCTCAAGTTTTAAAAATCTATGTAAATATAGAGTTTTTAAAACATATTGAAAACATAGTTCATATGAATAATGATAATTTATACGTATACAATTGTTTACAAACATTTCTTGCACATTCTTTCATTTAAGCATCATTCAATAAAATTCTTTCTAATCTGAGTGTTATTTTAAAACCTCCTTGAAGATAATACATTCAGAACAATATTTAGGTTAAATTCCACAATGTAAGTCCATGACTTCTCTGGGGAGCTATGTTGCCCTAACACTATGCACTTCACTTAACTCCAGCCAGTGACCGGACAGAATCATGAGAATAATCTTGAAAGACTAATGAGCAGCTTCCAATTTTGAGCCCTAAGAGGAGTTATGGAAAGTTTATTGTGGCCTGATTGTTCCACTTCCAAGATTTTAGAAGTTTTACTATAGATGGATAATTTCCAGGCCAATACTTTGTTTTCTATAATGTGAATCTGGCTATTTCAAGAACAGAAAGAAAGATAAAAAACTGTCATTACTTTCTACAAAAAGTCAGGAAAGTTCAGGCATTTATCTATCTGTGTGACCTTCAGCAAATGTGTATGTAACCTTACTTTTCTCCACAACCAGAAGAAAGAATCCCTCTTGACATCACTCTGTATAAGGAAAGCAAATAACCAGAGGGAAATACTAGTTGGCTATGCAAATCTAATTGGATGAGCATCAAAAAAATCTTTGCAGCTGTATTTTCTTGATGTGCTTGCTGTTTCATGCTCTATATGTAATGTAGCAAAATGATCCAGGTCAATCTTTAAGACCAATTCTAAGTGAGCAGTGGAACCAGTTATATCCATGTAGGTCAATCACAAAGAATTGATGAGAACATCTACTTATAATCTGATTGCATTGTGCTTGACTGTATCTAAATAGCCAATATGCTACAAAAATAATCATACCAGCAATTCAGTACTTATTAGGTAAACCAACGAAAAAACCAGATTTATTTTGTCATGTTCAAGTTACTTTCTTGCAACTAGACTAAACATTAATTTGAAAACATTTTTTCTAATAGAAATATTTTTTCTGTTATAAAGGAATTCATGCATCTTGTAAAAAATTCAGACAATAAAAAAGTACATTAAATACAAAGTTAAAATCATCTTGTAATATTAACTTTGTTTCTAGTTTTCCTGGGAAAATCTTACTTTGCCCTTGTAAACTTTGCATTTTTAGAGGATCTTGTTTCCAAGTTCCTAAACTATCATTAAATCTCAAAATTATAAAAGGAAAAATCAATAAATTACGATCTTTAGGCAAAACCAATGCTTGTGGAGAGAGAAAAAACAAAACAAATTCCCCTGCCATTTGACAGAAAGTACATCCTCTTCACTCTAGCTTCTCTAACACACATGTTTATTATTTTTTAACTAATTACTTTAATCTACGGCTATTTGGTATTACAAAAAGTTGTGGTTTTCCCAAAATCATTGAATTTTTATTTTTAAATTTAATTTACAGATAAGAAAATAACAAAAAGTACATGCTTTACTTGCAAAAATAACAAAAAGTACATGCTTTACTTGCTGGACTTAGTTTCAAGAAAATAGATAATAGATCTCTATCAGTGGTTTTCAACTTTAAGTGTGCTTCAAAATCACCCCTGAGGGCTTGTCAAAACAGAGTGCTGAGTCTCCACCTTTAGGCTTTCTGAATCAATGGATCTGGACTGAGACAGGAGAATTTGTATTTTGAACAAGTTCTTAGACAATTGTGGTAGGGCTGGTCCAGCGACCACATTTTGCGAACTATTGATCTGTATAAAGGCACTAAACATCACTTCAGAATTCATCTTTCTAATATTAATCATCACTGAATTTTGATTTTAATGGACAATTTAGTGCTGTGTACATAGTAGGTTTCAGTGAACGCTGTTGACTGATCTAAACTTAGACATAAAATAAATTGGATTACAAACCTACCAGTTATTAAATAATCCATCTTTTCCCCTAACTTACCAATAGAGAAAAGCTTGACCTAGTTTTCAGAGAGCTGAGGTACATAAAATGGCCTTTAGATACTGAATTTTTCTACCTATTAAGTTTCTTTTCAATGCACTTTTATTTTATTTACTGACAACAGAAATCACACTCATCCTGGTAAAGGCAATCTAATAGTGAAATGTGTTTCATTAACATCAATGAAATTAATGAATTGATTCCAGGAATTTTTGGCAACAGTGTTTTTTTTAGCAGAAAGTGGTTTTTGGAACAAAAGAGATCACAGTCTGACTTTTTAGTTTCAGTATAATGTTAAGCCTGTGTGTTAAAAATCTGGAATGTGTCTGTTAGTTTGATTTGAGGTTTATCTTTCACCCTGCATGACTAATCCAAGCAAGATGGGTTTTTTTTCTGTTGTCAACCATACAGTGAGATATGGAAGCCCTTTTCCATAGTGACACCATTCTACCAAATTCTGAATGCTAAATGAAATATCAATGGAACTGGAAGAAAATATTCAATGATTTTTCCTTTGTCTTTGTCATGTTATGGTATTCATATGACTCCCTCTGGTGGCAAATGTAGCATGGAATGTTAATCGTTTTCAAGAAATATACATGTTTACATTTCTTTTCATATAAAGTCAATGATTGTTTCCCTCTTGCCTGAAGTTTTCTTTTCTACCTTTCTCCCAATGCTCTCCACAATCTGATGTAATCACTGGAAGCTGTCAAAAACGATCAGTTCAATCAATACATAAATTGACTGAATCTCTTTGTCAAAATTCAGCCTGGAAAATTTTGTCAAATAGCTCATGCAGCCTTTTAACAATCAAACCAGAATATAAAAATTCTAAAATAATTAGTTAAAGAAAATGCATCCCCAAAATTCAATCTCAAATCCTAGTCCATTCATAGTAATATGTAAATTTAGTCTAAGTAAACTTGAATATCTGCATCCAGAAAATACCCTCAGAGCTCCATACAAATAAAGTGTATAGTCATCCTGAGATGAATTTGAATCCTACCACTTGGTACATGAGTAACCTAAATAAAGTTACATAACCTCTGTGAGATATGGTTTTCATATCCACAAAATGGAATAATGCTTAATCTACGAAGTTGTTGTTCAGGTTAAACAAGACAATGTATTTAAAGACCTAAAACTATACCTGACATTTTGTCAGACTCTAGCTAATATTATAGTTATTTTTTTTTAATTAACAAATTGAAACAAAGAAAGAAAATTAAGACCTCTATCTGATTTTCATTTGAATCTTTCAGAACAACAGCCTTGGATGAGGTAGAGAGATAAGGCTCCCATCAGACCAAGCTCACAGAAGCAAGGAATGGCATCCATGAGCCAACATCACAAGTGATGGTTAAGCCAAAGCACACACTGAAGAAATGAAGCTCATTTGTTATACATGCATGTAGAATCGTATATACTATCATGCCTCCTCTAATTGCAACAGTGGAATGCCAGAGAATCTCTCCTCTCATTCAAATTTGCCTATATCTCAGTTGCTCAAGTAAGTCAATATGCCAATGCTTATTTCTGAGCTAAGAGATAATGTGAATTTAGGGGAAACAAAACTTTTCTTCTCAAGAAAGAAAATATCTTTTTACATTTACTGTGACAGACAAAGAGTAGTAAAGGTATTTTTATATCTCCTGGTAAAAGCTCCTTGTACTTGTTAACAAAATAATTGGCCTATATAACATGAGAAATTGATCATGACTTACATGATGTTTGTGAGCACATCTGTTTTAACAGTTTTGATGGGTCAGTTAAAATAAGTTATTTATCCTCATTCTTGTAATTGTTGTTTTGTGGTCATGTAATTAGTATTGTGATGAATTAATTATACATATACATAGCCACAGGTGTACATGTTTAAGGATTTTGCTGCAAATCTTATTTATATAGACATTTTGCATTGCTATTATTTAACTTGCCTTCCAAAAAGTGATGTTAATATGGACTGGTCAGGGACAAGAGGACTATCATGTACCATAGTGTTACAGACAGGGTCTGTCCTTCATCTGGGATTCTATTTCTTGAGAATCTCATATTGCCTTTTTGGATGCATTCCAATGAAGCTAAAATAAGAGGGACCAAGGCTGCCCTGTGCCCCCATCATGTCCTTGAGTTCTTGTCATTGTTCCTTCCCCTAGCACTTTTTTTCCACCAGAGAAGTACAATCCAAGATGCAAGTATGAATTTAGAAAAGAAAAAGCAGAGAAGGCTACTTGGCCTGCTTTGCCTCCAGCCCAATTAAAGCCAAACTGTCAGCCAGTAATAAGAGTTTGCCTGACCAGCTTTCTGTGCAAATATTCCCCTTGGTGAACTTGTGAGAAGGATTGGAAAGTATTCCTGGGTTACTATGTATTACAGATGGAAAGGTGGAAAGAATAGGCAAACATAGAATTCTGCGCTTTTGAAAGCAATATATGCAAATTAGTTAACTTGTTGTGAAAGGACTTCACAGTAATATAGCCTCCTAGAGTTAATCATTTCTGCCACTACCCCAAACTGGTAGCCAGTCCACTGGTCAAAAACTATGAGAAAGAATATTATCAAGGGTGACTTACATCTTTTACATATATTCAGTGACAGGATCATTTGGGATTCCTTCTCTTCATTGCACCACACATTTATTCACCAAGTCTAATTGCCATTCCCCTCTTCAAAACATCTCTCAACTGTATTACCTACAGGAGTTTTCATCAGCAACTGCTCCCTCTCCTGTACTCTGTCTCACACAGGATCCTTTCAATATGCCATTTTAGTTTCCTATATTGATCTACTCTCACCGTCCTCTTGATCACCAGTCAGAGCCCCAGAGAAAAACAGGTGATACCTTGAAGCCATGTAATGTGAGTAGAGTTTAATGATGAGAATACTTACAAGGTATTAACAGGGCTGAAGGAAGCCATAAGAGTAATGCAGTGCCTTGGGAGCCTACACACCTAGCCAGAAGGGGCAAGAGTAGTAAGCGCTTGCCGGACCCAGAGAGGAGAGCTATATAGATAGGGCTTCCAGACACTAACTGGCCTCTGAGAGGGATATAGCCAACCTGCGGTGGCCAATATGGGAGGAGCCTGGGGGATGAGAGGAATCAGTATCTCAACCTCACTCTTCCCTCTCCCCTGATCACCTGCAGAGATCTCCCATTGGTCACATCTAACTGGGAGCTGGAAAAAGGGTTAAAGTAGCCCATGTGGGGCAGCATCCCCAAGGGCCCATGTAGCAGCAAGAAAGGTAGAGAGGGGATCTGGAGATGCAACAAAAGAATTCAAGTACATCCTGCCATACCATGATTTTACTACAAGTGGCCATCATCTCCTGCCTAGATTATCACAGGCTCCTCCTAACTGGTCTCCACGCCTTTAGTCTTGCCTTCTTCCAGCCCATTCTCCATACTAGACAGAGTGACAGTTCTAAAAGTGCAAATGTGATCATGTCTCTTCCCTACCTAAAGCCATTCAATGGTTCCCCACTGTTCTTGGGACAAATATCAAACTCTTTTAACATGTGTTTTACGAGGACTTTGGCAATTTAGCTCTTAAGACCTTTCCAGTCTTGTTACTCACTGTTTCCCTGGTCACACTTCACACAAAGACAAATACAGGTCTTTTAATATTCCATGCTTACTTCCTGATCTATCTGCATGATGGTCCTTTTGCCTAAGTGCCTTTGCCGCTGTTTGCTGGTTGAGTTCCTTAGTACTAACTCTCAAATGTCCCCTCCTCTGTCTATCCTCCAGAGTTAGGTTATATGTCTTCTTGGCACCGTTCCATCTGCTCCAGACAAGGCACTAATATGTTATTTTAATTGCCTCTTTACTTCTTTATTTCCCCCTAGAGATTACAGACTGCTTGAGTACAAAGGATTACATTGTTCATCACGGTCACCTCAGAACCAACTGGGACCTGGCATCATGTGGGACCTAGGAAATTTTATTGAATGAATAAAGAAACGAAAAGTAAAAAGTCCAGTCTCATCACCATGACTTCCCAACTCTCCATAATCTACCTGACATTACCTAATCACCCTCACCTCACATTATCCTGTCTTCTTCAACATCTGTTCCCTCCCCATCATGGACTCATCTGCCCAATCATTTTTCCTCCTACAAAGAAAGTTAAAGTTCCCCTTTCCTTCCTTATACCCTCTCCTAAAAGTGGGTGAGAATGTAGACACTACAATCCATCTCACTTAGACTATATAGTACAACAGGGTAGAGTACTAAAAAGGACTGAAAGATTATACAGATGTAAAGAGAGTTCTTTGAGGCCGTTTTCTTTCCAAGGGAAGGAAAAGTAAGGCAGGACCCCAATCTCCCCGTTTCTATGCAGCTAGGAAGACAGGCCTGGAAGTGTTTCCCTCTCCCCAAATCATACCCGGGCCTAAAGGCATATTCCTGGTCTCTTACATATTCTTCTGTTTCTTGCTGTCACATTGACTCACAAACCATATTCTTTTTAGGTAATCTTAGAATCCAGCTTCCCAGGGTCTAGCTCACTGGATATGGAGGTATAAAGTTAAAGCCTCAGCTTACAATCAAGGATTAGCTTACTTTGCTTCCTTTGTATGAATTGCTGTCTTGGGGATCTCAAGGGTCAGATATCTCATTTGGGGTAAGAATTAGGTATTTCTCTGCTGGAAAAATACCATCTTTTTGGTATTTTAAGTTGTCACCATTTCAATTTTCTTTTATTTTACATTAATTTTAAATACTATATGTACATGGTATAAAATTCAAAACTCTACAGTGAGACATGTAAGTGTCCCTCTTTCCCAGATTCTGTCTCCTGGAAATTAGCACAAGTATCTGCTAACTGTATTTTACTCTTATAATATCACCTCTCCCTCTCAGCATTGGGCTTATATCACAGGTATTCTGGTTCCAGATAACATGTGGGAAGATGGACAGGTGGCCTAAGATACATTAACACAGGAAGTAAGTCTCCAACTTTGATTTTGGAAGGACTGTAATCTCTTTAACCCTGGAAATGGGTTATAAGGCTGACAGAGCAGATAACCAGGATGCAAGGAGAGTCTGGGAAGTCCCAAGGCAAAAGGCAGATCCATTTATCAGATTAAGGGTATTAGTCCAAAACTTGACCAATCTCACTGATGGACTGACCCTGAATCCCACCACTTGCTATCAGCCAGCTACTTCTTAAATTCCCCTAGATCAGGAATATGATTGTTTCCAGACCACAGATGAGAGCTAAGATAAGTTTCACAGGCTAGAAAAGGTAGAAGGAAAAGTAAAGCATTACAGAAATGGTCATTTTTGTACTGATATATGGTTACTACAATATTTCCTTTTTCATGTGTGCTCCTTACCTAGCTATTAAACCATGCACAACTTGAGGTTAAGTACCAAGGTTTTCCCTGTGTTTGTATGCAATAATAAATTATAAATTTACTTAAGTTCTGTGTACTAACCATGCTACTGAGCTATGTGAGAATTTTACACATCAAAAGATTTACAGTTCATTAGAAGTTTACTTTAAGAAGTAGAATACTTTCCCAGAAAGTTAGAAGTGTTTCTGAAAACTAAAACAAAATTATTTTTCTGGTATACAACACTGCACCTACAAGTTGTGAAAAGCAATCAGATTACTTGGCACTTAAGCATCAGAGTCAAACTGAGCCTCTCATTTTGATCCAAAATCAAACAGTATAATTAAGTGACTGTTAAGAAGAAAAATAATCAATTCTAAGAGGTCCAGTATTATTAAAATCTTATTGTTCTTCACAATTTTGCATTCTTTTCTGGGATTTTTATGTGTATTGTGATTGGATACACTGGAACAGTAGGATATCATATGAACCTCAGTGGAACCAATTAGACCAACACACAAAACTTCCCATGAAGCCTGAACTACTTGTTAGGTGTACTGAATACTTCCTGAGGAATGTGCACTTTAATGTTTAAGCTATTGGAATTCTACTCAATGAAAGAGACCTGATACTGTAACCCATTGCCTCCCTGACTTCATCTTCTATTACTTTCCCCTCTGGTTCATTCCACTTACAGCCTCAAATAGGTCAGATAGACCTCAAAAAGGGCTGTAAGGCCTTTGCATTATGTGTTCCCTCTTTTTCAGGCACTCTTCCCTCAAATATCGACATGGGTAACTTTCTTCATTCCACCTTGATGGAGCCACCTCCCCTGACCACAGAGCACCTATTATTATATGGCATCTACCCCTATTTGCATTTATTCATTATTTACATTGTATGGTGTGTGTGTGTGTGTGTGTGCATGTGCGTGTGTGTGTGTGTGCGTGTGTGTGTGTGTGTGTGTAACTGAACTGAAAGTGCTGTGAAGGCAAGGACCATGTTTTATCCCCCACTGTCTGTTGAACAAATAGTCATTTGGTACCAACTATGTGCCAATTATTTTAAGGGACACAGTTGTGAAAGAGTTTACATTATAGAGGAGAGTGATGGAGACAGGCGATAAACGAATACACAAGGAAAATAATATCTCAGAAGGTGACCAACACTTTGAAGAAAACAGAACAGGAGAAGGTGATAAAGAGTGACTAAGGGTGGGCAGGTTAATTGAAATTGGCTGACCAGGGAAGGACTCTCCAGGAAGTAACATGGATTTTGAGGTAGGACTGAAATGATGGAGGCAGCCATGAGAAGCCATGGTGGCTAAGGACTCCAGCAAGAGGAAACAGAAAGAGCGAAGGAACTAAGGCTGGAAAATTTTTGACATAAAGGGGCATAAAGAAGTCTATTGTATCTGGGGGTTTCTGAATGACAAGGATGAGGTTAAATGGGAAGAGCAGGCAGGGGCAGATCGTACAGAGCAGTGCAAATCATGCCAAAGCATTAGATTGCTTTGTCTCCTATGTGTGGAACAGATGAAAGGAGATCAAGAACAGAAGCAGCAGGGAGGTTTTCTCCGGCAGACAGAAGAGATGACAGTGTCTAGGCCCAGGTGTAGATAAACAAGTGGAAGAAATGGTGATATGAATAGAGGTGGAATTGACAAGTCTTGCTGATGGACTAGATATGTACACTGAGGGAAAGAGAGGAGTCAGGGACGACTTGGAGACTTTCGGCTAGACCTGTATGATGGATGAATGCATCTCTCTTTACCGAGGCATATATTTAGCGCTTTGGCCCATAATATGTATTCAATAGCTGTGAATACAGCGGTCAACACAGAGGTTCTGGGTGAAATTTTGTTTGATTGAAACAGTTCCTATGATGAAAACCAATATAATTGAAGCGATCAGAGTTGTCCATAGTTTTCAATCTCATCTGGGTGGGTTTGAGGCAATGGCTGTACTATTACAATTTCCCTTGACAGGGCCCCAGAGATGAAATACCAGTGGGGGCAGGCATACACAGAACTGGTTTCTAGTTTGGCTAGGCTAAGGCTAGGATTGAGACTCATAGACTTTGAGAGGTTTGAAGAGTATTCCCTGTGAAGCTGGGGAAGTTTGACTGTGAATGAGTTTTCAGTTGCGAGACCGACGGCTTGATCAAATACAGTAGAGGGTCAGAGCTTGGACAGGGTTTCCAGAGGGGATGTTAGTTAGGTGTGATGGCCTAAGACCGAGAATTCAGAGCTGAGGGCCTTTGGTAGGGGGCTTACCTGGCTAAGGCAGGAGCACCAGCTAGAATAAGTTTAGAGTTTCCCTCCAGAACACTGAACCTAGATAGCGGAGATAAGAGAGAAGAGAGGCTGGTGTTGTTTAACAAGGAATTGTAAAAACAAAGAGGGAGCAGAAGTCTGAATTTCATCCAGGGAAAATTACTATGCTTCCCCAAATCATTTAAATCACTTAAATCTTTTCTTTATAAAGTAATCTGAGGTTTTCTGGGCATTGCAAGTTTATAGGAGATTAATCCCTGGCAATTGGATAGGGAGTAGCCAAAGAGTGTGGTAAAATATATATAAGATCCTTTGCTGGGGGTCTTGTAAATCACACAACAGAAACAGTTACCTTCGCAAATTACACTCAAGGCCACTCTTCGGTCTGGCTGAATAAAGTAATGATGGTTTGGAGAGATCATCTGCTTTGCAGAACTGCTGGGATGAAAGGGTGGAGCAGAACCAAGAACAAACAAACGTTTTATCTCCTGACCAACACTGGAACTTTAGGTTGCTCAGACATTGGTAATCTAGAAACTGCTGCCACTCACACTGCCCAGGCAGCTAATAGGAACCAGCAGCAGCCTCACAGCTGTGCAGGATGAAGACCTGCTGGGGCGTCTGCAGTTGAAGGTTATAGATGTCTGCTGATGTGGCCTCTGGGAAAGCTGTAGCTCAAAATCAACAGGATTATGAGGTTTAATTGATTAGTGCTGCTAAAGTGTACCATCTAGTTGTAGAGTTTGTAGTCTTAGCCTCATAGAATTGAGTTAATTTCCTCCCAAGGGAGGCATTTTGCAATTTTCTTAAGTGATAGCTCTAACCTAATACTCTCAGTGGTTAAAAATCTTGACTGTTAAAAGTTAATGGTTTTCTAACAAGCTATTCCTGGCATATGCATAATTTGTTTTCTTTTCCATGCATAATCTCAGGTTGATGGTTGAACTGGATGAACCAAAAGAAATGTAAATCTCTTCTTTGGATATGGCTTCTGAGATAATATCAAGCAACAGACAGTATTTTTAAAAACAATAGAATTTTCATTTTCATTGAAAAATGCTATCATTTTCTGGCTGTAAGAGTTCACAGTAGTGAATTAAAATTCTATCACTTACTAGTATGTGACCTTGGGCAAGTTACTTAATTTACCTAAACCTCAGTTTCCTCACCCATACAATAGGGATAATAATAGTTGTACTATCAAATGAGATGATGCAGAAATAAGACTTAATGCTTCCTTGGAAGCGAAATATTTTCCACCAATTTTTTATTATTATTAAGTGTCTCAAGAGTTGGTTTTATCCTGCAGTTAAATAATTATACATGTGGGTATTTAATTTGCAGAACCAAGCTTGAGCTTTAAAGCTTGAGCAAAGACAAACATTTTAAATGATTTTTCAACTTATTTTCTATTATCTTTTTATGTCAAATCTGTCTGACAGAAGACCTTCTGAAATGAAGCCATTATTACCCTGACAATTCCAATCACCCAATCTTTTAAAGATCTTAATATGCATATATTTTTCACGGCAATCTGGATTTTTTCAAGGTTATTAATTAAAAATGGCTTTTTGGTAAGATAGTTCTTTGTCTATGTTTATAAAAGAAAAGAGCACATGCAATGCTGCTGTTTGATTGAATAACCTGGGTAAAATTCTAATCTTACTGCTAGGGTAGTCTTAAGGAACAATGATACACTTATATTCAACTTTTGTGTTTAACCAGTATTCACTACTATCCTGCTCTGTCCAAAGCCCTAAAAATACGATAATAATTAAGTCACTAAGAAGCAATAGAAACAGCCGCATTTTCTGTACTGTTTGTCTATACCAGAAGCTGGAGGTCTTGAGAGAAAGCTGTTTTAACAAGAGAGCTTTATATAAACTATAAAGTAAGGGGAGAATGAATGAATGTGTATTGAGAATACACCACCAAACTAAAAAAAAAAAAAAAAAAAATCCATGAAAAACTAAACCAGCATTTAAAGCTAACAATAAAATAGTTTTAAAGGCACAAAATGTGGGTCTTATTTTTGTGTTGAACCCTTAAATTTATGTTAGGGTATACCTCAGACCACACCTAATCAAGACTAAGCCATCCTCTGTCATAAACATTAGGAAACACTGAACAATAGGCTCCCCAGTAACAGGGTAATTAAAAATATTTGAAGTAGAAAAGGAAGCTTTGATTGTGTTTGTCTTTTGGGCCATTGAGCAAATTTATTTTTCCTATTTTTTTTTCCAAATACTTAGATGAGGAAAAAAAAAACACAACAAGCAGCATTTAAAACTATAGAATTGTGTATATAAAACTGAGTATTACAATGAAAATATAATTTTGAATACCATAAAAATGAACATCCACAGTTAATTCCCAAACCTCTGTTTACCTATCAATTATTTCTTTCTTTTCACAAAACACCTTGTTCCTTGTGCTAAATTATTTACTTTATAAATGAGCAATTTTCTCTGTAAAGAAATAGGTGATATACTTAATAATTTTTTGGATTTTGATATATATATGCATCAGAATCATAATCAAAATGTGCCGTTTTATTTATCAAAAAGCGGTAAGCTAATAAGTTAGCCTGCCACAAGCTAACACACTAGCTACTTTCAAGTTAACAAGTTAGCCTGCCACAGTTTTATGGATACTGGAAGAAGACATGAGTCTCCTGAATCAGAGACAAATGACGATTTATTACTCAGAGCAATAGCTAGAGTATCAGTATCTTCACTGATACCCAGAGCTGCAATTCCATAACAAGAGAGGAGTCCTAAATTTAGGGAACTCAGATCTTTTATAATGAGCAGTAAAAGTACCTGCCCATTGCTCCAGACAGAGGTACTATTTCTATGTTCCAAGACTGTAAGCAACCCTATCCTTTCCTCTGGAAGGAGACAGTATCTCTATCTTCCAAGACTTTTCTCATTACAAACGTTGTTGAAAAGATGGTTGAGAACAAAGGGCAATCAGTGCTTGCTTTGCAAGACATGTAGAAATGAAAGAGACTCACGGAGTATTGTCTCTTAATTGTGAGCAGTGATTTCTGGGGGAAGAGTTTGGAGGAACAGAGAATCCTTTCCTGATGACTTTTCTGGTGCTGAGGGAGATAAGACCTCTTTATACTAGGTAGTTGTTGAGAGTTTAGTTTGGGTAAGCTTCCACTGGCACTTCTAGTCTGAGAATAAGAAGGTTCCATGTCTATTCTTCCTTTTTTCCTGTCCCAATCTCTTAATTTCCTAGGACATTTGCCATTTTTGCATCTTGAGCCCTGACTTGGAAATCAATTGCCTTAGGAATAATTTATAATGGCAGTCAGATTCCCTGACTATTCCTCTCACTGCCTCCAATCTCAGTCTCCCCAAAGGCCCTTTAACCCATAATATATCTGATTTATAGAACATTCAGTTTCAACTGCATTGTGAATTGAATAAACTTGGCAGGCTATCTGGAGACCATAACCACCACTTATGGAGTCTCTAGTGTGAGAAAATGTGTTTTATTAGTGAATGTGTTTAACAAATGACTTTATGGGCCATGCCTCTCATTAGATTGCATCTTTGTATTTAATAATCAAATTTTTAGAATGTTATTAGAGGAAGTTTACTTTTGCAGCTGTCTATGAAAATGGCAGTATTTTCGTGGCAGCAAAAAAGTTATCCCAATCCAAACGTCTAGAAAAAAAGGTGACTTAAAAAACAGGAGATTAGGGGCGCCTGGGTGGCTCAGTCGGTTGAGCGTCCGACTTCAGCTGAGGTCACGATCTCGCTGTCCGTGAGTTCGAGCCCCGCGTCGGGCTCTGGGCTGTTGGCCCAGAGCCTGGAGCCTGCTTCCGATTCTGTGTCTCCCTCTCTCTCTGCCCCTCCCCCGTTCATACTCTGTCTCTCTCTGTCTCAAAAATAAATTAAAAAAAATTAAAAAAACAAACAAACAAAAAAAAAACAACCCAGGAGATTAAAGTTTAGGATGTATGAGCTAAAATGCTCTGTCAGATTATCAAATTCTCTCCCTAGAGAAATGTGGTGACCAAAAAAGCAGGAAGTAAAAGAAAAAAACGCTTAATGACATTTCATAAAACCCTTCAAAAATGAGGAGTTTGTAATATGTCAGGAATTAAAAACAATCAAGAAATGACCTCCCTCTCACTGGAAGAGAACTGTACCTTTGAGAACCTGAGTATTCCCAGTTTACCTTCAAATTCTCTTGTGTTATGGGGCTCTTGCTATGCAACAGACATTACCATTTGTCATCAAAATGTTCTCTGTGATATTCCACTTTCAAGTTTGCTTTTGTTTACCCTCACTCTGTTAAACCCAGCAATCGAATATTTTCTGATGTGCATTCCCATTTAGAACTTATCAAACTTTTTTTTACCATTTTATCATTTTATGACAATTTTTACATAATTTTCTTTAGAATTTATGCTCCTTTTTTTTCTGGTTGAAAATGGTCCAGTTAGTTATATTTTTTCCATTTGGAAAGACTGAAAGCAGACTAGCAAAGCCAAGTGTAATTTGCCTAAGTTGTAGTGAAAGGGGCAATCGCTATTTCTATGCTCTAACAGATTGCTGACCATTTTTGTTTATCAAAGTGAGGTTTTTCTGCTAACAATGCCACTTTTTTTATGTTTACTCACTTATTTTTGAGAGAAAGAGAGGCAGAAAGACAGAGAATCCCAAGCAGGCCCTGTGCTGTCAGCACAGAGCACAGCAGGGGCTTGAGCTCACAAACCTTGGGATCATGACCTGAGCCTAAATCAAGAGGCAGACATTTAAACAACTGAGCCACCCAGGTGCCCTAACACTGCTACCTTTAAAATTTTTTTTTTTAACGTTTTATTTATTTTTGAGACAGAGAGAGACAGAGCATGAACGAGGGAGGGGCAGAGAGAGAGGGAGACACAGAATCAGAAGCAGGCTCCAGGCTCTGAGCCATCAGCCCAGAGCCCGACGCGGGGCTCGAACTCACGGACCGTGAGATCGTGACCTGAGCTGAAGTCGGCCGCTTAACCGACTGAGCCACCCAGGCGCCCCAAACATTGCTACCTTTAATTGTCCTTTATTTTTGCTATTCTCATAGGATCTTATTTCATGTTGATCTGGGGGAAAACACTTTTTGGTCCTTTTGTAATTATAGTTCTCCATCTCTTAATTTATCTATCTTATTGTTGAATTTGTGTCGGTGTTTCATATTTCTAGAGCACATTCTTGAAATTTTACAAAATACGATTTTAAAATACCAAATTACTAAACCATTCTAGGAAGTAATTTTGAATATTATAGGAAAGTTTACATTAATTAACACCCAAAACTTAAAAATCTAAATGAGTATTACCTCCTTAAATATGAGATGCCTTAGGAATTTCTACTTTTATTCCATCAATCTTGCCGTTTTTTAAAACAAGTTTTGAAACTCTTCTTGTGGATTTGCCTTTGGAACCAGCTGCTTTGTTTTAATAAGCTCAGTGGAAATAAATCTTCATCCTTTAAGTGTGGACTTCACTTTTTTGATAGAGATCATTGTCAGCCATTGCCTGGTAAATAGGTTAATCATCAGACCGGGAGACTATTTGGGAGAAAAAGTATCTGACTATAAGGAATGAAGGGTGGCATTCTTATCTGACTAAAATGGCTCTGAAGACAACTTCAGAAAGGACTTCTGGAAGGTTTTTGAGCTTTGTCCAGAGCAACTGTTTGCCTGTCTGGCTCCTGTGCAGATCCTTGGTTCAGGCAGTGATAGTGATATATCATATAGGTCCTGGCATGTCATTGTCCTGAACTCACCTCATAGGCCATTTTACTCTAAAGTAAATGGGAAGTCATTTGAGGGTTGTGAGCAGATAAGTGCCATGAACTGACATGTTTTAAAAGGATTATTCTGCATGCTGTATTGAGAAGACACTGAAAACAAAAGGGTAGAAAGTGGGGCAAACTATAGGAGTCCAGTTAGGAAGCTACTGCAATAATCCAGGCAAGAAATGATGTTGGCTCAAAGATAGAAAGTGGAAGTGGTGACAGGTGGTTGGATTCTCAATATATTTTGAAGATACAGTCAATAGGATTTCCCAATATTGGACTAGGGTGGGTCTCAGCTAGGAGCTGCTTCTCCTCCTAAGGGTTGTTTGGCAATGTCTGTGGACATTTTTTTTTTTTTTTTTTTTTTTTTTTTATAAATTTTTTTTTTTTCAACGTTTTTTATTTATTTTTTTTGGGACAGAGAGAGACAGAGCATGAACGGGGCAGGGGCAGAGAGAGAGGGAGACACAGAATCGGAAACAGGCTCCAGGCTCCGAGCCATCAGCCCAGAGCCTGACGCGGGGCTCGAACTCACGGACCGCGAGATCGTGACCTGGCTGAAGTCGGACGCTCAACCAACTGCGCCACCCAGGCGCCCCGTCTGTGGACATTTTTGATTGTCATGACTAAAAGGCATGCTATAGGCTTTGAGTGAAAAGAGGTCAGGGTTGTTGCTATGCATCCTACATTGCACAGGACAGTTTTCCACAAGAATTACCCAAAAAATAACTGAGTCCAAAATGTGAATTGTGCTGAGGTTGAGAATCCCTGCTCTTTTTGCACTTTGAGCATTACCTTGAGAATTCCCCCAGCTATCTGCTTTAGGAGAGTCCACTTCAAGAATTTTGACACTAAGCTAACACAATTGTTTAAATGCCTACAGAAGAGGACAGACTGTGGCAAAATTCATTCTGCCAGTAGACCCAAAGTTTAAATTATGAAGAAACTTCCCCAGTGGGAATGTTCCAGGAATAATGAATAGATCTGTTTAGAGGTGACTTTATCTACCAGTGCATCCAGATGGAGGGCAACTAAAGTCAGGATTTCTACTTAGACACCCAGCATTCAGCCTCTACAGGAGCCACTGAAGTCTACATTTATGAAAGTCTCCTCTGATTGTCCTAGCACAGAGGGAGCAACAAATAGGAGCAAATCTAAGTGGAGCCTGCCCTACCAGCTGTCCCAGTTTCACTATGCCAGAGGAAATCTGTTGCCCACTACAGCAAGGCAAACACTGGACAGATCCACTGTGAGCATTCATCTAGTTGGGTGTCCTCACTCAGTAGAGATTATCAACTCTGTAATATGTGTCAAATCATTACAACTTAGAAAGCTACCCTATGAATATAGGCACCCTTTTACTTTAGAAACATTTCATGTGAGAAAAGAATCATCAAGTGTCTTAATCCTCATTCTTGGAAATTGAGCCAATATCAAAGTAATATGGGTGTTTTTGTTGGCAATAACACATTAGGAAGGACAAAGCCACAAGACTCTTTCTCTGTGTAGACAACAAGATTATACAGGTCATCCCTGTTATTCACATACTTATGACTGAAGTTCTCAAACTTATAAAGTTTATAGACAAGCAAAAGTATGCCACAAAAATATTTGATAGGGAACTACCACATATAGAATTTGTTCATATTCTAAAATTTCTTCCTACTTCCTACTAGCTTTTATACTATGTAATACTTTGATATTTTTGTCATTTTCTTTAAAAATTATGACATGTTATGGGGCGCCTGGGTGGCTCAGTCAGCTGAATGTCTGACTTTGGCCCAGGTCATGATCCCATCCTTCGTGGGTTTGAGCCCCATGTCGGGCTCTGTGCTGATGGCTCAGGGCCTGGAGCCTGCTTCAGATTCTGTGTCTCCCTCGCTCTCTGCCCCTCCTCCACTCTCTCTGCCTTCCAAAAATAAATAAATATTTAAAAAAATTTTTTAATTATGAAATGTTATATAATTAGCCATGAAACTCAAAATCTTACCAAAGGTGCAGGCTTTAATGAAGTCCATAAAAGTTAAATTAGAAAACAGCTATGCTACTGAAAAATAGAGATCTGAGGACAAAGTAAATCTCTCAAAAGAGGCCCTGAAAAAGCCTTTGAATATTTTGCAAACAGAACTCTTTGAGCATGCTACAAAAGTCAAGGGAGAAGTGAAGGATGCCCTACTATGCTATTCTACAACTTTGTTAGAAAAAAAATTAACCCCTGAAAAAGACTGACTTATTTTTCGTGCATCCTAAGAATTAGCACAATCATATACAGACTGTAACCTAGATGTTGTTAATTAGGAAATAAAATAGGCATACTTTATAGTTTACAGACTAACATCTTAGCTTTTTTCTTCAATGTGAAAATACACAGAAAATTTTCCTCCAAATTCCCTTATTTCCTATCATTCCCACCACTCACATTACAAGCTCAGATCTTAATTAAAACTACAGTTGGCTTCTGTCTGCTTATTAGAGTCTGACATGTACCTTCTACCCAAGACTCGTACAACTTTCTTTTTTGCTCAGTGGTTAAACTGGCTGGATTAGTCACTGCCAGTAGATGGACACTTAACTCCAAAGAGCTACAGGGACACCTGGCCCAAACCTCGAAGTACCTCAAAAAGCTCCAGAACCCACTGAAATGTCCCATTAGATTAGGTTAGGACCAAGACCTGTTTGAGAAACTTGCAACCTAAACAAATCGATGATCCTCTCAGAAGGCCAGGATACCCTCAGTCTGAAGAAGCCTCTCAAAGTGACAAAATAGCTTACCCAAGGATGTCCCAAGCTTTGGATGATTGTGACTTGACCTATAAATTGGACAGCTCTCCTGTCACTTTTCAGAGCCAAACAAAACCTAAAGGGGTTCTTCCTCCTTTGAACTTAACAAATTAGCTTGCTTCCAGAATGGCTTTATTCTAGTTCCCTGACCTGCCCATCATTTCAGCCCAGCTTCTGCAAACTTCCATTTTACAGATGAGAAAACTCAGGCCTAGAAGGGTTAAGCAATTTTTCAAGCTCACAAACCTAGTAAGTGGCAGAAGCTGAGATTTAAACCATGGCAGCTGGATTCCAGAATCTACTCATGTCACCATTCTGCAACACTGACTCTATTAGCATCGGAATATCTGTCAAAAATAGGAAAGAGGACTAGTGTTCTAGGATTCCCCTATGAGACAGATTTAATAATAATGACAGTCTTATGGAAAGTTGGAGCACACCAAGAGCAACTGCCTGCAGCACCTACCTGTGAAGATTAACTCAGCCATCTAGAAATCAACACATTTAATCCCCGGAAATTCCTTCCAAAACAAAGGCTGCTAGAAATCTTACGTAAAGAAGAGAACATGAGATGGTATTTAAAGCTAGACTAAAATTCAGGGTGCCTGGGTGGCTCAGTCGGTTAAGCATCTGACTTTGGCTCAGGTCATGATCTCATGGCTCATGGGTCCAAGCCCCACGTCGGGCCCTGTGCTGACAGCCAGAGCCTGGAGCCTGCTTTGGATTCTGTGTCTCTCTATCTCTCTCTGCCTCTCCCCCGCTCATGCTCTGTCCCTCACTGTCTCAAAAATAAATAAAACATTTAAAAAAAATTAAAGTTAGACTACAATTCAAAACAAACAAACAAGACAAACTGATCCTAACTCCCCCTCTAGTACCAAGCATTGGGAACATCATGAAATCATGAATGTCCATCTTAAACACACAGCAACATAAGTAATAATGCTTGGCTACTACCTCTTGGTGGCATTGTGAGTGCAAATCAATGAGTTTTAATTGTCAATATTTTTTGAGATCAACAGAAAAAGGCTGTCACATAATTCCAACATGCATTACCTTTTGCTTACTTTTACCCACTCGTGCTATTTCTATACTCATTTGTATTACTCATATGTTTCTTGATCCCTGAGGGTCATTGCTTATACTTTGCGCTATGTATATTTACATTTACATAAGAAATTTATTCACTATTACTCACTCATCATTAAATTGGTCTTAGCATTGAACTAAAAAGATGTCATAAACTAGCTAATCCATGGAAAACTAGATTGCTTCCTTAAAATCAGATACAACTGCTGTTGTATTATATTAAAGTCCATACCAATTATCTTGTCCTCTGTTATATCATTGTTAATGTAACAGAATAACCATTATTGTTTTTTATTCTTTTATGTGTTCTCTGATGTTTATGTGGCTTTATGTGGGTATGAACTTTGGTATTTTATTATGTGTATATAATTTAGTTTGAAGTGACTTTTTTCCTGTGAATACTTTTACTTGTGTTTCATTTTCTCTCCTTCTTTATGGGTATTTATTTTTGTTGATAGTACACAAAATATCATTCACAGTCTTCAAAGTGGTTTCATCTAGTCCCATCTCTTCATTTCTATTTAAATATATATATATATATATGTCATATAAATGACATATATGTATAAATATATATAAATATATATATAAATACATATATATATATATATATATATATATATATGTCAGAAACATAATTACTCTATTCCTTTGAAGTTCTCTTTTAGAGCCTACGTTAATTGTGCAGTCTCAACTGACTACCTAAAACGTTCATATTTTTATCACATATAAGCAAATAATGCCTTTACAAATTAAGATTTCTAAGATTTAGGTTCTCATTTTGCTGCTGCAAAGCTTCCATTATAATGATGTTTTTCAAAGTGTGGTCCCAGGACCAGTAGCATCAACATCCTCCAGGAATATTTTAGAAAATACAAATGGTCGCCCCCCAACCCCCACCCATACCTCAACCCCCTGCCCATACCTACTGCATCAGCAAATATAGGCCTGGTGTCCAGCAAGCTGTGTTTGAATAACTCTCCGTGTGATTCTGGTGTTTGAGAACCATTGCATCATACGGATTATTTTTAAGGTCCTTGAGAGCATGAATAATGTCTTGTCATCTTTCTATCACTCCCATGAGTATCCGGTATTATACCTAGCATGCATTAGGTACTCAGTAAATATTGCTTATATAAATGAATCCATTATTAGTCGTTCATAGCTAGGGTTAGTCTGGCATTGTCTTCTCCTGACTTCTCTCTTCTTCACGTTTGTCATCCACAAAATGGAGGTAATATTATGAAGAGGCTTACGTGTGGACTGAACATGACTCTCACTGGGCTCTGTCACTGTTTTGTCAGCACAATGCTGTCATAGTGCCCAGTGTTACTTTTAAGTTTTCCCCCATCAGTGGTTTTTCAGGATGCTGGGAAGCAACTTGCATACCAAGCAGGAAGAGCACCAAGAAACTGCAGGAAATGGAGCTGTGCAGGGCACTGCATTGCACTTATGTCATCACAGCATCTTATTTCCCTCCCTAATGTAAAAGGGGAAGTTTGTCATCAAATAAGCATTCAGCAGTTTCTGCCACATTGTACCCATAATATAAAGCCATGATATCTGAACCATGACATCTGAAACTGTAGGTATAATTCCATGCTCCAGAAGTAGTATTTGCCTGACTTGAGAATTATGTAAGGAAAATAGTTCTTGATTGTTTTTTTTTCCTCAAAGAGCTTCTTTGTAAAGCTATGAAAAAATACAGTATTTCTATTTCTGTATTTCATGAAATATTCACAGATAATGACAGTTTTGCTGAAATTATGTAGCCAGCCATTCCTAACCTGGTGCCGTTATAATTAATGTTTATTTGAAAATCCTCAGAGAAGGACAGAAGATACGTCTCCAGTTTTGTAATGATCAGAGGTTATTCTCCTGGCTGCTCTTCCAAACACCTGGGCTAACACCTATGTAAATCAGTTAATGCTAATGTGTGCATATTAATGAAGGTCAAGCTTTACCATTCCCATAGCTAATTTTTTTAAAAACTAATTTCCTCCTTTTGACGTATTATTACCAACAGATTCTTATCCTTGCAGATCCAAACATAACACTATAGAAACTTCCTCCATTATGCTTCTAATCCCTCATCTGTCTTATTTTAAGATACTCTCAATTGCTATTTAAGGTAGTTTGATCTGATATGATGTGAAAAGCCTGCTATAGCACAAACAACCTGGATTGTTCTGGGTTTCTTTTTTCCTTCAGAAAACCTGGGTTTCAATCCTTTAGCTACTATTAAAGGCAATCATTTTTGCTTGAAGTATAATTTCCACATCCATAAAGGAAAGATGATGGCTTGGTGAAAGCCAAATTTAAGAAGTCAGTTGCTATGGCTGCGATCAAAAAACAAAAACAAAAACAAAAAATCAGAGCAACAACCAGAAAATAACAAGTGTTGGCAAGGCTGTGGAAAAACTGAAACCCTTGTCCACTGTTAGTAGGAATGTAAAATGGTACAAACACTGTGGAAAAGAGAATGGTGTTTCTTCAAAACCTTAGAACCAGAACTACCATATGATTCAGTAATCCCACATCTGGATATATTCCCAAAAGAATTAAAAACAGCATCTTGAAGAGGTATTTGTCCAGCCACATTCATAACAGCATTATTCACAATAGTCAAATGGCCAGTCATTGGTAGATGAACGGATAAACAAAATGTGATACATACATACAGTGGAATATTATTCAGACTTTAAAAGAAAGTAAATTCCAACAAACATTACACATAGGTAGACCTTGAGAACATTATGCTAGGTGAAATAAGCCAGTCACAAAAAATATAAATATGGTATGATTTCACTTAAATGAGGTATCAAGAACAATCAAACTCAGAAACAGAAAGTGGAATGAATAGTTGTTGCCAGGTCCAAGGGTCGGGGTGGGGCAGGGGCGGAGAATTGGAGAGTTATTGTTTAGTGGGTATAGAATTTCAGTTTTGCAAGATAAAAATGTTCTGGAGATTGGTTGCACAACAATATGTATAAACTTAACACTAGTGAACTGTACACTTAAAAATAGGTAAGAAATTAAAACAAAAAGGTACCACTGCACACCTATTAGAATGGGCAAAATCCAGAACACCAATTTGTCACACCACATGCTGGCGAGGACGTGGAACAGCAGTGACGTAGTGCTCATTCACTGCTAATGGGAACACAAGTAGTACAGTCACTTTGGAAGACGGTTCGGTGGTTTCTTACAAAACGGAAATACATACTCTTACCATACAATCTGGCAATTGATCTCTTTGGTATTACCCAAAGGAATCAAAAACTTACATCCACACAAAAACCTGTATGCGGATGTCTATAGAAGCTTTCTTCACAATTGCCCAAACCCGAAATTAACCAAGATATCCTAAACTGTGGTACATCCAGTCAATAGAATATTGTTCCGCATTAAAAAGAAATGAGCCACCAAGCCATAAAAAGAGACGGAGGAAGCTTAAGTGCATGTTAGTTAGAAGCCAAACTGAAAAGCTACTTACTATATGATTCCAACTACATAACATTCTGAAAAGGCAAAACCATTGGAGATGGTAAAAAGATCAGTGGTTGTCAGGGGCCAGGGGAGGAATAGATGAATAGGAGAAACATAGAAGACTTTTTAGGGCAATGAAACTATTCTGTGTGATATTATAATGGTGGAAATTCATCATTATGAATGACATAATAAATTAAAACGTACAACACCAAGAGTGAACCTTAAGGTGAACTATGGACTTTGGGTGACCGAGGGTATGTCAATTGTGGTTCATCATTGTAACAAACGTACCCCTCTGGCGGTGTCAATAATGGGAAAGTCTATCCACCTGTGAGGGCAGGGGTATATGGGATCTCCCTGTACCTTCCTCCTAATTTTGCTGTGAATTTAAAATTCCTCCAAAAGATGAAGTCTTTAAACTAAAGAAGAAAAGTTAAGATAAATTTTATGTTATGTGTATTTTGTCACAATTAAAAATAAAAATATAAATCAGCTGCTTTATAAAACTTCCCTTGTTGAAAGGATTCTGTATCAATTCGCTATGGGATTATTATTATTATTATCCCTCAGTGTTCTAATCCTCCTAAAAATGTAACAATAAAAGTTTAATATAAGTTTGTATCTATGTATAGTAGTTCATTTACATGGAAAATGCACTGCAGCATTACATATGTTACAAATCTGCTTTCATTCCAATTGACCCCCAGACTCTACACTGGAGACCTGAGTGAGTGGAGTAATGCCGTGAAAAAGAACTTGTCTCCAGTAGCAGAGGAGGGCTCTTTCTCTACTCTGCTAGTCGTTTTTTTCCTGCCAGGCCGAGGGAGTACACGGTACACAGTTCTCAGCCCTGAAAACCCCTGAGAAAAGGAGGAGAGGGCACTTGGAGGAAGCAGGCCCCACAACCATGTTAACAGATTATTTGCCACAGTCTTTTTCCTCATCTCCTCCCTTGGCTTCTTACAATCCCCTTCCTTTTCCCCAAAATCTTGACTGAAAGCTTTGTGAATATATAAACCAGGGTAAGGAAGTGGTTTTTTCTCAAGGCCCCGAAGGCTACTACTGTGACAGTTAAGCTGTTCTCTGGAGAATTCAATAAACAGCCAGTTAGAAGTAGTTTTTCTGCTGTTTTTTTTTTCTTTTCCTTTTTTGCCCTCCTGGTCATAAAGGAAAAAACAAAGTAAGTAAATCAGGCTGGGTCTCTTTCTTTCACAGGTGGGCGAAATCGTAAAGGAGATCAAATTTATCCTCTGTTGCCAGTTACCACTACCCACCATCACCACAGCTGCTGGCACTTTCTCTGTGTTGGCCCCATTTTCAGAGAGGCTCTCCACCCGCGAGGCCAGCCTCTCCTCACTGCTCCATGTAGTCTGAATACAAACTCCAGGTTCCGAACCTTTGCCACCTCCATCTCTCCTCCCTCTGCCCCAGAAATCAAAACGTCCTCTGTACTGCATCTCTCAGACTGATGACAAGCCAGCTAAACTGCCATCCTGGTTTACACTAGGTGTTGATTGTGGACGATGACTTATCTCCAGAATAATTTCCATTTTAGAGCATCATTCAATGCCCAAACATGAGGTATTCGTAAACCTAACATGAGGCTCCCAGGCACTGTATTATATCTGCCAAATTAAGGGACCAGGCAGCCTTTCTAGTGTCTTTCAAATCATGTCAAGTGATTAGCAGCCTGCTCTGCTATGTGAAGAGCCATCTTTGCTCTTTAAAACTTTGCTTATGCAGTTGTTCATTTAATAACCAGTCCCTAAGTCTGTGCTGCTACAGGTGCTGACAAGAGTTCTTCAAGCATTTCCTTGGCAGCCCTACATGCAGCCTTTTACTTAAATGCCCATAAAGACACAGAAAGAAGAAAGAAACTTATGACTACACTAATATTAAGATGGAAGCCAGTCTAACTCTCGTACGTGGGAAAGAGCAATATTAATTCTAAAGCAGAGTGAGATTGGTAGAAACACCTTCTCAGAGAGAAGCACATAGCATTTCCCTCTTTCAATCCATGAAAAAGATGTCCCAAGACAAAGGAGGGGAAATAATAAATAGCGCATTGCTTTTGAGGCATGGATCCTAACATAGAGTTTAGAGCACAGTCAAGATTTTACACAAGTCATTATGATTCACGATAAAAAGTGTTTTCACACTTAATGTTGCTTTTCTCCCCACATGGGTCTGGTTCTTCAGGCTTCTGCATACACAGCATTCGTATATCTCTGGGTTTAAAATATAGTGCTGTATTTGAACAGGCTTTAATTTCTCCATTTTTATATTATACTTTTTATTGACTCCTTTAAGTAAAATGATAATAAATTCAACATATTATTGCAAAATTTGCATAGATAATTGCCTCATTTATGCATTCTCTTTTTTGATTTCACAGCATTTCACAGCTGACTCACATCGAGTTTAAAGTATGCGAGCGCTCCCAGAGCTTACAGAGTTATTTTCCAATATTACCACTAAATATTCTACTTCCGTAACTGATTTTCATTGGTTTCTGCCAGTCCTAGATTTTTAAAATAGTATCTGAAGTGTAGAGCAGTTGTATAATCAATAAAATTCAAGTAAATTTGTTTTTCAAATAGAGAGCACCTAAAAAGTGCGGTGTAAGTAAAAAACAAAAGCTGACCTCTGTTCTCAAGCAAATTCTACACTCAAAAAAAAACTGTCTTTATCTGGAAGCATTTGAATCAAATTAACAATTACTGGAGACGACAGTAAAATGACATGAAAATTACCTGAATTATTCCATCTGGAGAAAAGAAAACAGAAGACAGTCATAATTTTAAGATATAAAAGATTATGTTTAAATGTATACCCAATAGCAAACTTGTTCAAAAATGTATCCTCATATATAGATGAAGAAACAGAAGTGTTCATCATTGATCCATACAAGGAAAGGAATAGAGAGCTTTCTGAATTTGAGGGGGTTTTTTGTTTGTTCATTTTAGGTCTTGGCTCCAACCAGTATTCCACTTCTCCATTTCAAATATATCCCCAAATAAAAAGAATGCAAAAAAATAAGGACATGAACAGAGACCTCAGGTTAAAATGACAAAAGAATAAAACAGAACATATAAATGAGTAATTCAAGCATAGCTGTATTTTCAAGGAAAAAAATTGTAGAAAATAAATCATCATATGACTACAAAGAACTAAATGTTCAGCAGCTGATTCTAATACTATGGAAAAATTTATTTTTTACAGCACTATGTCTTTTATTAAACATTATGTGCCATAGCCCAGATGTAAATCTGACCTACCTTTTTTGCACAAGATAGCCCAAGAGAATGCTAGAAAAGCTAAATATCAGGATTATGCAGAGCCAAAATTAGCTGAGCATGGATAAAAGTATGAAAAGAAATACCCCCAATTGCTAACAGTGGTTGCCACTACAGGATGGAATTCGAGATGGGGAAAGATTAGAATTTTAAATTTTATATCATGCATTTTCTGCTTAAATACATTTAATTGGTTATAATGGTTATATATTACTTTTATAATTTAAAAATTAATTATTAAAACTTTTGGCCAGATGTCAAATAATGCTGCTTGTCAGTTAAAGCAATTTCTGACTTAGAGAAACAGCACTTCCTAATGACCCACAAATTCCAATCCCTGACTCCTACCACTACCCTCTCTCCCTTCAGTTGGACACATGCAGCCCCCACAGAAAAGTCTCAGAACTATTGCCAAGCAGTCTATGGAAGAGTGTAGAAAAGGAAGAGTTGCAGGTAGGTGGATTTTTTAGACAAGCCGTGTATTCGAAGTAAGGGAAAAAGCTGTGGGAACTAAAACCAGATCCTGAATCCAGATTCCCAAACAGAATTTCTGGCTTAAATGTTATCTCATATGCCCCAAGGTTTTCCCGGTTTGTTTGGGTTTTGCACTTCAGTTTCACACCCCATAGAATTTTACCAAAAACATCGTCTTTTCATTTTGCATCTTTAAAATATAGATGCCTCTTGAAAGAGAAAAATGCTACCCCCTATGCTATTAGCAGATACTATATTATTAGTGGTAAATGTTAGCTTAATTTTACGACCTCAAAACAGCCAGCTGAAGTTAGCCTTGCTGAGTGGAGAACAGGCATGTGGTTTGTAAGCATATTGGCTATGGGAGACCTGGATATTGAATGGAAGAGGACTGGGGACAGCAGATAGCATGTAATTCTGGGAACCACAAAAGAGCCCCTGAAGTCATAAAGGAAGACGGGTCTTAAAGGAAGGTGGTAGATACCAAAATACTGTGGGCTACTTAAAAAAGCACCCAGTGAGAAAAAATAAATTCATTTTTCTCCTTTTACCTGCTTCTCCTCTGTCCTCTCCTTCCCTCTTTACTTCAAATACTAAACAAGTATTAGTATCACAAGTGAGTTACATATAATGGCCCAAATAAATATTGGAAGAAGCTCTCTCCTCCATCCCTCCACCCCCAGTGTCTCCCCACCACTTCCCACAGCCTAAATACTCAATAGTTTGTCCACTGTCCACGACAAGATTTGCAAAACAGCTATTGAAGCCCGTCAATCAGAAGTACATTTGTCAATGCTATTTCTCTGGACTGAATGTTTGTGTACCCCCCAAATTCATGTTGAAATCTAATCTCCATTGTGATTTTATTTGGAAGTGGGGACTTTGGGAGGCAGTTAGGTCATAGGGATGGAGCCCTCATGAAAAGAACTAGTGTCCTAAAAAAAGGGACCCCGGAGAGGTCCTTGTGCCTTTCCCCCACTGAGTTTACAGAGAGAAGACAGCTGTGTACGAACTAGGAAGCAGGCCCTCACCAGACACCAAATCTTACACCTTGATCCTTGGATACTCCAGCCTCCAGAACTGTAAGAAATAAATTTCTGTTGTTGTAAGCCATCCAGTTTACAGTATTTTGTTACAGCAGCCGGAACAGACCAAGACAGGTATGAAATCTGCATTGGGGAGAAGGAAATTACACCCCAGAGAGGCACACCTGACCATAGCTGATTCTTTCGCCAAGATGGAAATGAAAGCCCAGGTGAAGAGCTGAATTGCCAGGGAACACCAGGGGTCAAGTGGGGGACTGGAAGAGAGAAGAGACTGGGGAGGAAAGAGGGGCACTGAGGTGGGGAAGGAAATGTTATCAAGTCTCTGTTGTATCCTGTACAATCTGAGTTCCCTTCCCAATTCCCTCCTAAATCCTCAGGAAAATATCCACTCCTCGTAATTGGAATTAACCCACTTTTTGCAGGTAAATTAACAGAGTTGAGTGAGGTAAATGTAGAGCAAAATAAAGGCTTCTTCTCAGGACCCCACTTACATGTATAAAAGTAGGTATGCTTTTGACAAAATAAAAATTGTTTTGATAGAGTGGTGACAATCTATTTTTTTTTCATTTCCACTGTTATTATCATGCTGTTATATAATACATAAATACTTTGTTTCCAAGAAAGGACTTTAAGTTCAAGAATGTACATACCAGAGTGGGGAAGTTCCTGTAAATTCCCCTTTCCAGCCTGGCCGGAGTCACATTGCCTCTGCCATAGACTCATATTATGCCTCCCTGCAGGTTTTAGAGCTCTTCAGAATGCAAACCCCACACAGAATCAGGGCATCAGAGATGAGCCTTCTGTGCATCCTGACACAAAGCGAGCCTGCCAGTAGCAGAGAAGGCTGTGCCATGGCTACAAAATTCAAGCAGCACAGCCAGTGGTAGAGAACTCACTATACAGGCCATCAAAAATGGTTGACAAAGCTAGCTAAATGAAGCAGTGACATTTACGAGCAGTGTTTCTTGGTTTTCCAGCATGGTTTCTCAGTTCAGGGTTTCTAATACTTTTAAAGAGGACTGTGAAGATAAGTGAGATAGCATATAAATTGAGCACTCTGAAAAGCCCTCAATTCAATGCCATGTATCCTAGAGTTAGCTAGGAAATATGTACTAAAAGCAGGGGGGCCTATATAAATTCAGCATCTAAAAATAGATTTCGAGTATCATTAAACAATTTTTAAAAGTTTGTTTATTTTTGACAGAGACAGAGAAAGAGTGCATGCCCATAAGTAGGGGAGGGCCAGAGAGAAAAAGAGAGAATCTGAAGCAGGCTCCTTGCTGTCAGTGCAGAGCCCAATGCGGGGCTCAAACCCATGAACTGTAAGATAATGACCTGAGCCTAAGTCAGACGCTTAACCACTGAGCCACCCAGGCACCCCTCACTAAACAATTTTGATCACCAATTTGCACTTACTTCACTCATGATTTCCCAGCTACTTCACTTCTTTCTTCCTTTCAGTATCAATGCATTAAAACAACACAAACATCTTGCTGAAGCAAAAGTTAAAACATTCTTACAGGCAAGTGTTATTTCATGAAAACAAAATACAAAGGATCTGGGAAAAACAAAGTTTATATAGCTTCTTTTGGGTACACATTGGTTTCTCTTGTAGCCTTTCTGAACCTAACCTCAATTTTTCTTTCATAGTTTAATTAACACTATTATTTGGAAACTTCACTGTCCATCTAGCTTATTTAGGTGGTGGGGATGATAACTTGAGTCTCCTAATGGACCAACGATAAAAACATTTGGAGACCACAGGAGTTGTACAGTAATTGTTAACCCAGAGCCAGATTGCCCAGATTCAGACCCCAGCTCTTCCCCTCATTCCCTGTGTGACTGTGGACAAGTTACTTCACCTCTCTGTGTCTTAGTTTCCTCATTTATAAGGTCAGGATAATAAACACCTGCTTTATAGAGTTGGATAAATTGAGTAAATGCACTCAAAATGCTTAGGACATTGCCTAACATATAGGAAGCCCTCAGTATATTTGACTGTTAATATTGAAAGGATCAAATGAACTTTTGTGGCATGTTAGGATCCCTAGTAGCCTGGTTTATTTGAGGTTGTCATTGGAAGGTAGGAGATCAGTCTGCAGAAAAGAACTGCCTTCACTTTCTTGATCCTTGGAGGACAGTTTAGCTTATAAATGGAAAAATATAAAGGTTTTTCAAAACTAATAATGATTTTATAATAATAATGCACAAAAGTTATAATTTACTGATGAGTCAATAAGATTAAATCAGTGAACTCTAGAGGAAAGAAAAGGAACAGAAACTTCATTCTCTACTAACCATGTGGATTTTAGTGCTAGAATGACTTTTTACTTGTTTGCATAACTATAGCAAGGGTATAAACTTTAAAAGATTTCTGGTCTTGCATAACTTTTGGTTCAACCACAGTTAAAGGAAACAAACAGAAATACATGAGGATACACGATTACAAACTTCAATGAGAAAATATCTATTTATATTTCAACGAGAAAAGAATAACTTTTAACACTAGAAAAATCACTCATTGTACCTGAAAGTTGAATATCCTACATAAGTGAGATAGAACCTCACACCTGCAGGTAAGACAGAGTGGGCCAGAGAAGCTGATATTATACAATTACATAAAACGACACTTGGCAAACAGAGAAAAGCAAAGAATGACTGCAAATGTTCCCTGGCTGATAATTTGATACTGCAGTAGGAGTTAAATACAATTAAAGAGGAAAATTGGGAGGCATGTGAGGAGTTCCTGAAATAGAGCTATGGGTCAGGAATATGAAGTTGCTTTTTAAAAGCATCAGAAATTTTCCAAACAAGCTGGATTCCCAAGTATTGCTTAATAACAACTTTGGATGCAATCATACTAGTACTTTAGCAAAGAGGACTCATCTCTTCAGCTTCAAGCTTTCTTGCTGTCTCCGAACAAACACAATGGACTTCTGAAGGGGATGACAAAACCAAAATGAAGGGGAAAATTATAGAGGTTAAGAAATCTTGTGATGTTCATAGGACTATGTTTCAGGCTCTTTGATTTTCCCAGGGCTACTCAATCTTTAGCCCATGTCTCTCACCTCAAGGAAAAGGAAAACAACAATCCTTCATTGAAGGACTCCTATGCAGGCCCAGTCAAGGAAGGGCAAGGATCTGCTTACAACAGGTGACTACCAATTCAGTATGTCTCCAACCCTCATGAGAATTTTGCCTTTGGGAAACTTTCTTTGCAAGGAATTGCTATTTCCAATTGATCACCAGTTTGAAATACATTATATATAATTGCAATATTTATTATTTATTTTTTAAAAATGATGAAAAAGCTGGATGTAGTCAAGTTCAAATAGTCTAAACTATGCTCCTGAACTTCAAGTTGACTTGAATTAAATGATGCCTATGGAGTTTGAAATAGGAAGTACAAGTGCAGTATTAGAGTGGATTTTAGTTAAAATATCTCAATGAAATCTAAAAGTCAAATGTAAGCAAAATAACAAAACATCTAAATACTAGAGTAGTTTTCTCTTTAGTGTAATACCACGTTGATGTTTTATTTTTTTTTCAACGTTTTTTTTTTTTTATTTATTTTTTGGACAGAGAGAGACAGAGCATGAACGGGGGAGGGGCAGAGAGAGAGGGAGACACAGAATCGGAAACAGGCTCCAGGCTCCGAGCCATCAGCCCAGAGCCTGACGCGGGGCTCGAACTCACGGACTGCGAGATCGTGACCTGGCTGAAGTCGGACGCTTAACCGACTGCGCCACCCAGGCGCCCCACCATGTTGATGTTTTAAATCTACATAGTATCTTTAGGTTTGTGAACTATTCATCAACACTCTGTTCTCTATGATGTTTTGCCATTTTAACTTAAATTTATAAATGTAGTATTTTAGATTTAAAATTTTTCCACTGTCACATTTTTGCAATTCTTTTAATCTGTCATTGAAGTTGAGGAAACTTCAAAAATATTTTCACACCGATTGATACCTGGGAAGATGGCAGTGTAGGAGGACACTGGACTCACCTCATCCTGTTGATTGCTTAGATTCCACCCACATTGGCCTAAATAACTCAGAAAACCACCGGAAGACTAGCAGAACAGACTCCCCTGAGCCAAGCATAGACAAGAGGCCGACGGAATACGGTAGGAAGGGCAGAGAGGTGGTGCATGCTACAGGGACTGGTAGGAGGGAGCTGGGGCGGTGGAGGGGCAGCAAAAGTGGAGGGGCTGGACTCTCTGAGTTATGACAGCCAGCAGGACTTAATATCTGGAATGGTAAAAGTCAACAGCTCTGCTCTCGGAGAGCAAGGGGGGTGAGAGGACACCAGGAGACAGTCGTTGAGCCCGGGAAGACAGAGCTCAGGTGGTGGGGGTACAAAGGCGCTGGCCAGCACCATTTCCCTCTCCCATCCCCCAGCCAAAATTTAAAAAGGGAACCAATTCCCATCACTGAACTTGCTTGCACGGTGCAAACGCCCAACACTGTGCCTCTGTGGATCCATCCCTCCAGCGGGCCTGCCTCCCTCCTGGTGCTGCAGGGCCCCTCCCTCGGGGGACCACCTACAGCAAAGCAAGCTAAGCCTACCCCTCCTGCCCCTGTGCACCTTGCGGATCCACCCTGGCTGATACGCCAGATTCCATCGAAGCAGCACTACAAGCCTGGCAGTGTGCAAGCAGCCCAGACAGGGGCCACACTACTCCACAGTGAGTCCTGCCCCTGACAGAGGGGAAGATAAGGTACACACCAGTCTGACTGTAGCCCCAGCAGTGGGCTGGAGGCAGACATCGGGTCTGACTGCAGCCTCGCCCACAAACACAAGTTACTCTGGACAGCACAGGGGAAATGCCCTGCAGTTTGGAGCCACCGGAGGGACTACCCAAAATGACAAAATGGAAGAATTCTCCTCAAAAGAAACTCCAGGAAATAGCGACAGCTAACAAATTGATCAAAAATTATTTAAGCAATATAACGGAACAAGAATTTAGAATAATAGTCATAAAATTATTTGCTGGGCTTGAAAAAAAGCATAGAGGACAGCAGAGAATCATTTACTACAGAGATCAAAAGACTAAGAAATAGTCATGAGAAGTTTAAAAAATGATATAAATGAGGTACAAAATAAAATGGAGGTGACCACAGCAAGGATTGAAGAGGCAGAGGAGAGAATAGGTGAATTAGAAGATAAAATTATGGAAACAGAGGAAGCTGAGAAAAAGAGAGATTAAAAAAAATCCAGGAGTATGAGGGGAGAATTAGAGAACTAAGTGACGTAATCAAATGGAACAATATCCTTATCATAGGAATTACAGAAGAAGAGAGGGAGAAAGGGGTTGAAGGTGTACTTGAACAAATCATAGCTGAGAACTTCTCTGATCTGGGGAAGGAAAAAGGCATTGAAATCCAAGAGGCATAGAGAACTCCCTTCAGACATAACTTGAATCGATCTTCTGCACAACATATCATAGTGAAACTGGCAAAATACAAGGATGAAGAGAAAATTCTGAAAGCAGCAAGGGATAAACAGCCTATAACTTACAAAGGTAGATATATAAGAGTAGTGGAAGACCTATCTACTGAAACTTGGCAGCTAGAAAGGAATGGCAGAAAATCTTCAATGTGAAGAACAGAAAAAATATGCAGCCAAGAATCCTTTATCCAGCAAGTCTGTCATTCAGAATAAAAGGAGAGATAAAGGTCTTCCCAAATAAACAAAAACTGAATGAATTCATCACCACTAAACCAGCCCTACAAGAGATCCTAATGGGGATTTTGTGAGTGAAATGTTGCAAGGACCACAAAGTACCAGAGACATCACTACAAGCATGAAACCTACAGACATCACAGTGACTCTAAACCCATATCTTTCAATAATAACGCTGAATGTAAATGGACTAAATGCTCCAACCAAAAGACATAGGGTATCAGAATGGATAAAAAAACAAGACTCATCTATTTGCTATCTACAAGAGACTCATTTTAGACCTGAGGACACCTTCAGATTGAAAGTGAGGGGATGGAGAACTATCTATCATGCTACTGGATGTCAAAAGAAAGCTGGATAGCCATACTTATATCAGACAAACTAGACTTTAAATTAAAGGTTGTAACAAGAGATGAAGAAGGGCATTATATAATAATTACAGGGTCTATCCATCAGGAAGAGCTAACAATTATAAATGTCTATGTGCCGAATATGGGAGCCCCCAAATATATAAAAAAATTAATCACAAACATAAGCAAACTTATTGATAACAATGTGGTAATTGCAGGGGACTTTAATACCCCACTTACAACAATGGATAGATCATCTAGACACAGGATCAATAAAGAAACAAGGGCCCTAATGATACATTGGATCAGATGGACTTGACAGATATATTTAGAATTCTGCATCCCAATGCAACAGAATATACTTTCTTCTCAAGTGAACACAGAACATTCTCCAAGATAGATCACACACTGGGTCACAAAACAGCCCTTCATAAGTATAAAAGAATTCAGATCATACCATGCACACTTTCAGACCACAGTGCTATGAAACTTGAAATCCACCACAGGAAAATGTCTGGAAAGCCTCCAAAAGCATGGAGGTTAAAGAACACCCTACTAAAGAATGAGTGGGTCAACCAGGCAATTAGAGAAGAAATTAAAAAATATACAGAAACAAATGAAAATGAAAATACAACAATCCAAACGCTTTGGGATGCAGTGAAGGCAGTCCTGAGAGGAAAATACACTGCAATCCAGGCCTATCTCAAGAAACAAGAAAAATCCCCAATACAAAATCTAACAGCATACCTAAAGGAAATAGAAGCAGAACAGCAAAGACACCCCAATCCCAGCAGAAGAAGAGAAATAATAAAGATCAGAGCAGAAATAAACAATAAAGAATCTAAAAAAAAAACAACTGTAGAGCAGATCGACGAAACCAAGAGTTGGGTTTTTGAAAAAATAAACAAAATTGATAAACCTCTAGCCAGGCTTCTCAAAAAGAAAAGGGAGATGACCCAAATAGATAAAACCATGAATGAAAATGGAATTATTACAACCAATCCCTCAGAAATACAAGCAATTATCAGGGAATACGATGAAAAATTATATGCCAACAAACTGAACAATCTGGAAGAAATGGACAAATTCCTAAGCACCCACACACTTCCCAAACTCAAACAGGAAGAAATAGAAAACATGAACAGACCCATAACCAGTGAAGAAATTGAATCATTTATCAAAAATCTCCCAACAAATAAGAGTCCAGGACCAGATGGTTTCCCTGGTGAATTGTACCAGACATTTAAAGCAGAGATAATACCTATCCTTCTCAAGCTGTTCCTGAAAATAGAAAGGGAAAGAAAACTTCCAGACTCATTCGATGAAGCCAGCATTATATTGGTTCCCAAACCAGACAGAGACCCAGCAAAAAAAGAGAACTACAGGCCAATATCCCTGATGACTATGGATGCAAAAATTCTCAATAAGATACTAGCAAATCGAATTCAACAGCATATAAAAAGAATTATACAACATGATCAAGTGGGATTCATTCCTGGGCTGAAGGGCTGGTTCAACATGCGCAAATCAATCAATGTGATACATCATATTATTAAAAGAAAAGATAAAAACCATATGATCCTGTCAATTGATACAGAAAAAGCATTTGACAAAATTCAGCATCGTTTCTTAATAAAAACCCTCAAGAGAGTCGGGATAGAAGGAACATACTTAAAGATCATAAAAGCCATTTATGAAAAGCCTACAGCTAGTATCATCCTCAATGGGGAAAAACTGATCAGGAACAGGACAGGGATGTCCACTCTCACTGCTGTTGTTTATTATAGTGTTGGAAGTTCTAGCATCAGCAATGAGACAACAAAAGAAAATCAAACACATCAAAATTGGCAAAGATGAAGTCAAGCTTTCACTTTTTGCAGATGACATGATACTATACATGGAAAAGCCAATAGACTCCACCAAAAGTCTGCTAGAACTGATACATGAATTCAGCAAAGCTGCAGGATATAAAATTAATGTACAGAAATCAGTTGCATTCTTATACACTAATAATGAAGCAACACAAAAACAAATAAAGAAACTGATCCCATTCACAATTGCACCAAGAAGCATAAAATACTTAGGAATAAACCTAACCAAAGATGAAAAAGAACTGTACACTGAAAACTATAGAAAGCTTATGAAGGAAATTGAAGAAGATACAAAGAAATGGAAAAACATTCCATGCTGATGGATTGGAAGAATATTGTTAAAATGTCAATACAACCCAAAGCTATCTACACATTCAATGCAATCCCAATCAAAATTGCACCAGCATTCTTCTTGAAGCTAGAACAAGCAATCCTAAAATCTGTATGGAACCACAAAAGACCCCAAATAGCCAAAGTAATTTTGAAAAAGAAGACCAAAGCTGGAGGCATCAAAATCCCAGACTTTAGCCTCTACTACAAAGCTGTAATCATCAAGACAACATAGTATTGGCACAAAAACAGACTCATAGACCAATGGAAAGGAGACTCCAGAACTGGACCCACAAAAGTATGGCCAACTAATCTTTGACAAAGCAGGAAAGAATATCCAATGGAAAAAAGACAGTCTCTAACAAATGGTGCTGGGAGAACCGGACAGCAACATGCAGAAGGATGAAACTAGACCACTTTCTTACACCACTCACAAAAATAAACTCAAAATGGATAAAGGACTTGAATGTGAGACAGGAAACCATCAAAACCCTAGAGGAGAAAGCGGGAAAAAACCTCTCTGACCTCAGCCACAGCAATTTCTTACTTGACACATCTCCAAAGGCAAGGGAATTAAAAGCAATAATGAATTATGGAAAGAGCCTGAATGTCCATCAACTGATGAATGGATAAAGAAATTGTGGTTTATATACACAATGGAATACTACGTGGCAATGAGAAAGAATGAAATATGGCCTTTTGTAGCAACGTGGATGGAACTCGAGAGTGTGATGCTAAGTGAAATAAGTCATACAGAGAAAGACAGATACCATATGTTTTCACTCTTATGTGGATCCTGAGAAAATTAACAGACCATGCGGGAGGGGAAGGAAAAGAAAAAGTTAGAGGGGAGGGAGCCAAATCATAAGAGACTCTTAAAAACTGAGAACAATCTGAGGGTTGATGGGGGGTGGGAGGGAGGGGAAAGTGGGTGATGGGCATTGAGGAGGGCACCTGTTGGGATGAACACTGGGTGTTGTATAGAAACCAGTTTGACAATAAATTTCATAAATTTTTTTTTCACACCTTGAATGGTAGTATTTCTCTTATTAATAAAGGGTCTTTAATATAATTGATAACAGAATTATATGTTTGAGGACC
Source organism: Neofelis nebulosa (assembly GCF_028018385.1). Lineage (NCBI taxonomy): Eukaryota > Metazoa > Chordata > Mammalia > Carnivora > Felidae > Neofelis > Neofelis nebulosa. The sequence continues at coordinate 37,881,482 of NC_080785.1, forward strand.
CAAGGCCCAGAGTACTAAATGAGTACATTTACATTTTATGCAGTTCATTACAGAGTTCGGGGAGAGCGAGTAAACACTTAATGAAAGCAACTAAAATAAGTTGACATAATGATTAGTAATAGTGTACATTCATTCTATCCTATGGTTCATAACTTTATTCTGAGCTAAATATTTTAAATTTAGAAACTTATGATTAATGTCATTTGGTCTAAATAAAATTTATCAGACCAAATTAAAGTATCAATATGATAAGAAATTTTAGTAACCAATATTTGGCTCATTGCAGCTATCAAATTATTTAATCATGAATGATTTAAACCAATTACAAACAATATCTTTCAACCATACATTTCCCAAATACATGTGTTCAAAAATAATAGTAATTGTTCAATGTCCTACTAATATAGTTCCTATATTACTTGGGATCACCATCAATTCCTCCTCCTAGGCACTTATCAAAGTGTATACAGCAAATGATTATTTGCCAAAGTACTCAAGATTCTTAAGGGCAAATTTAATGTTTCCTCTTATCTCTAGGGAAAAATAACATACTCCATGCAGAGAACTCAAAACAGTAATTGTTTACAAAACAGTAAAAAAATAAAAGCTAAATTGTTTTAAATCCTACTAACAAATAGCATGAAATGCTAAAATGTGTGAATAGAATGTCTCCTTTTAAGTGCAAATTCTGCTAGACTTAGACAATGATGTCTCATCAAGCCTTGATATTTTACAAGTAAGGGCTCTCCCGAACCTGTGCAGCCAATAAGCTTCCATCTCTACATATCCTACACCTTATATCCATTAGATCTGGGTCAGAGAAGATCAATGTGTACCAGATGCAGATGGACAACTCACACAGGTGCAGTTTTTAAGGTAATTCTGATTGGTGTTATCCTGAGGGTATGGAAGGAAGAGGAGGTTGCACGGAGCACAAAACCAACTGACTGGACCTGCATGGCTCTCAGATGCTTTATGATGCCACTGAGTGCACAAGGGCACACACAGAGGAGCATGAACAGAGGGGGCAGTGATGTATGTGCAAGAGCTCATTGGCTGTTGCCATGGAGGCAGCCAGTAATGGTGTATAGGGAACAAACTGAAGGACATAAAAAGAGATGACTGTGCTACAAATACTGAGAAGGAAACCTGCGAAATCCTCTCCTCTTATTGGCTATTACTATGGAGATAGCCTTTAAAATCCCCTAGGAGATGGAAATTAGATTCTGATTTAAACACACACACACACACACACACACACACACACACACACTACTCACAGTGGGGAGTATCAGCATGAAAAATATTTAAGGTATTCTCCACAACACTTGCTGACATATAGTAAGAAAATCCTCCCTAGGCACAATATTGGCATTATTTAATAATGATTAAGAATATCATTTTTCCTGCCCTGGCATCCATTTCAAAAGTTATCCAGCTCATCCAATTTTATGTCTAAGTTGTATGTCAGATTCCCATACCATTGGGCCCCATCAGCAGGTCACCCTTTCAGGTAATGAATACAATCCCCTGCTGCACAGAAAGTGCTTAAAGACCTTGACACCCTGATGTTTGGCAGAGAGATATATTTCAAGTTTTATTAGCTCCTTATAACTTGGGTAAATGTTTTCCAGCGCTGCATTATTAACAAGGATCCTTGGCACCCTGTTATGTTAAAATATCAGTTGAGCTTTAACCTGCCTCTCATGAAGCATAAAGGAAATCGTTGTTTCTTAAATTATTCTCTTCCGCTTCTTTTCGCATGATAGTATTTTGCCCTGACTCAATTACCAGAATAACCATCATCTCTTGAATCCTTTTCAGTGTTTCCTTTGCTCTAAACTCCTGCTATGTGTGGTAGCTAAGCTACCTAAGATTAGGGTTATCCATGTTCCAAAAAATATGTAGAAATATGTAACTCAGTCTAAGGAAAATGTATAGTATAGGAAAAAATATGCCTTTAAGGATATGGAAATTAATCACCATTAGTTATATACCAAGAAAAGTACCGAGCATATTAAAAAGTTGAATAGTTGTGTATGTAAAATAAAATACTTTTTTCTCCTTTTCTAAGTAACAGAATGAGAAAGAGCTAGGGTTTGAACCTTCTAGGCACTAAATGTTGAGGTAGAATTGTCTCAGTGGCTGAATTCTTTAGGAGGTATGAAACAGGTGTTATGAAGGGTACAGTTGAAGTGGCATAGAGGGTCATTGATTACTCTTTGCAAGGACTGTTCTAGTCACAGAATGGAGCTTGAGAGAGAGTCACAGGTAGCAAACTCTCTGATTTACTCCTGGCAACATTATATGAAATTCTGCAAGCAAGAGAGGCACATGCTTTTATTGCAAAAGTCAAAATATTAATAGAGGTATAAATTACTATGGAATGTTCTGAGTCACCACTCTAGCTGGGTGAAAGGATTCCTTCTGCCAGAGGAAGAGAGCATTAGAGAAAGGCCAAAACAACCCTAGACAGTACACCAGTTCCCTGCAAACAAACATTTAACACAAATCCTCCTGCCCTCCAAAGGCATAGCCAAACAAGCCAGCCTATGGGAACTTAACTGGGTCCTCATTACAAGTCAGGATGCTCTAGAATTATAGATTTTCTTGGCAAGGGATCAGTCTGTATTTGGAAATGGTAAGGTTCTATCTATGCACTCAGTGTCAGAAGCAATCCTGAACCCAGTGTACCTTAACATTTGTCAAATACATCTGCTGCAAGCTGCCTACACAACTGTATGACAAATAAAAGAATACCGGAACTATTAAGATGATAGATGTCATCAGTGAGACAGAAAGGTGTGCTTACATGGTCTCCGAAATATTCCACAGTACCTCACTTTTGCTTTCTTTAATGCTTAAAAATGTGGTTTAGCCTTCAAGCATTACTGATTTGGTATTTTTAAGCAAATGGGGAACTCTGGTTCACTGTAAATATTAAATATTTGTATTTACAAAGATCTTTTTATAGCAGGATTTGACCTGAACGTTTCACAGGATGTGAAGTACGGTATCTCATTCCTTTGACCCTAGGCAGTATCCTGAGAAATTCCATTTGCAGAATGATTTTCCTGAGGGGTCTAATGCTCTTATTTTAGGTTATTACACACAGAGATCATTCATTTTTTTAAGTTAATTGATTTTGCATGCTACAATTTTAGTGCTACTATACAGATCTTAAGTTGCAAGGAAGGCCCTCTAAGGATTACTTCCTCTAAGTTACATACATGAACTTCCTGTAATTAGCCAGCCAATGAATGTGAGCACCTAGACTTTGGCCTCCAGATACAAGTAGTCTGACTGTCTGCGGGCAATTGTGATGAAAATATAACATTTATTTGTACTTGATTATGTTATTTTTTAAAAACATTTACTCACATTAGGATATTATATTTCAGAAGTAAAAATAGAGAAGTGTCAACATTCCTACAAATACGTTCATCAAATTAGTAAGAAAAAACATAAGAACCACAATAGGTGAGAATGGGCATGAATGAATCAGCAGGTCACATGACGTGATGGCTGAAAAAAATGTCCAACCTCACCTGAATTCAAACACGTAAAATAAAATGCAATATGTTAGCATATTATAGTTAGATTGCCCAAAATAAATAATGATATATCTTAATGATGACAAAATTTAGAACAAAACATGAAAACCATCTACTTTAAAGATTAGATCATTTTGATCAAACTTTAAATGACTATAAATACTTGGGCATAATTTGGGAGCATCTTCATTAATTTGTAACAATCATAAATGTTAATCCAATTTTTCTGTTCCCTTCTCATTTAAATAAAATGTTGTTTTTCTAAAGTTTGGAAAGTCCAGAGTTCCTCAATTGTTGGAGTTAAAATTGTATTGCACCTTTTTTTCATTTTAATAGTTACCTATGATCTCAGCCTACCTTTGACTTAGCAAGTGAAGTAATTCCCCCAAGGTCTAACTCCCTTGACTTCAGAGTTCTAACTTTTCCTTCCTTACAGTATTTGACAGAAAGAAACTGGGTTGAATATGTCCTACATTTCCCACTATAACTTCCATATGACAGCATTTTTCAAATCAGCAGAAAAATTTCCTCTTCTGACCATGTTTCTTTTTCATGCCCATCCTTCTCTGTTTTTGAAGCCAGGGCTGGTTTAAATCTAAATTTATAATGTATACTTAGGCTCACATTGCATTTTCCCTTGGTAATAGGAATAGCAGGCCTTAGCTCACCTATTAATCTACTTGTTTGGTGGTTGTTATTTAAAAAAACATGCCCTTGGCATTTTGGAACAGAGTATAACATAATTTAAACAGATACATAAGATTATTTCCTTCTCTATACCAACTAAACTGCCCTCACAGTTGTTCAAAAGCACAGATTTAATGTACCACAACATTTTCCTAATTCAGTGCTGCTAGAAAACAAATTATAATTTTCAGAAATTTCTTATTTCTTAATGATATGACATATTAAGCTTTTGATAAAAAAATGTTTCATGTCCAGAACTGATAAAATAAAATATTTGTGACCCCATACTACCTTACAAGATGCTTTCAGTAATTAAAATAAATCCTCTACATTTTCAGCAACTAAATTACTTTTTAAATGTTTATTTATTTTTGAAAGAGAGAGAGAGACAGAGCATGAGTGGGGGAAGGGCAGAGAGAGAGAGGGAGACACAAAATCCAAAGTAGGCTCCAGGCTCTGAGCTGTCAGCACCAAGCTGGACACAAGGCTTGAATTTACAACCAGCAAGATCATGACCTGAGCCTGAGTCCAATGCTTAACTGACTGAGCCACCCAGGTGTCCCTAAATTATTTTTTAAATTCCTATTTAGATAGCACCTAAGGGTAAAATTAAAGATTCTAAAAGTAGTAAGTAAATTTGATATATTTTTCTGCATTTTTGGTTTAAAGGTTTTTATTTTGATGGTTTATTTTTCAAGAAAAAAAAATCTAGTTTTGTTATAATACAGGAAAAGTATCATGTCTCCAGCCTCATTTACTGCTAACCCTTCCCTGCCCACTATTATATGATCTGCCTGAAATGCTCTTTGGATTTTTTTTCACATTTGGCAGATTCATATCATATTTCAGGACTAACTCGAAGATCCTGTATGAGACCATCAACAACTAGATTTGAATCACTCATTGCACTATCTGTAAACCCCTAAGTCTTTGTCCACACTTCTTTTTAAACACTTAGCATCATTTATGATATGTAGTTCATTTCACATATGTCCATATCTCCTTCTAGAGTATGAGATCCTTAGGGGGAGGAAGCTGGTACAAAATAAATGCCACATAGGCTTTGAATGAAAAACTAAATCAAACCAGTAGCATTGAGATTAGGAACACAGGCAGAACTCTAAGACATAGAAGGAAAGTGAAATACTTCTTCCTTGAAACAGGAGGAAAGAAGTTGTATGTATTGCTCCTTCATGAAGGTATTTTATTTCAAAAGTAAGGTGGGGTGCCTGGGTGGCTCAGTTGGTTGAGTGTCCGACTTTGGCCTAGGTCATGATCTCACCGTTCCCAGAGTTCGAGCCCCATGTTGGGTTCTGTGCTGACAGATGGGAGCCTGGAGCCTGTTTCAGATTCTCCATCTTCCTCTCCCTCTCTGCCCTTCCCCCACTTATTCTCTGTCTGTCTGTCTCTCTCTCTCAAAAATAAACATTTAAAAAAACAAAAACAAAGCAAAAAAAAAACCCCACAAAAGTAAGGTAAAAAATCTTGGGAGGAAAACTGATTCCTCTGATTATGAATTTGTGTCCAAGGCACCATAGAGTTTTGGCCAAACTACGAATAGTTGTGAATAGATTTCACAAGATATTCTCGAAGAAAGCAAGAATAAACAAAGAAGAATATGACTGAGAAAATTAGAGAATATGTTTACTAATGAATTAAAATAAAAACTTAATCAAAATTAGAGAATAGTTCAATGGGGTGATTAACATCCCATCCATCATCAGACTAGGCTGTCCTGAGGAAGAACACACTCAGCTTAATCCTATTTCAGGAAAAGAGATGAGAAACAAGGGTCTATGAAATTTTGAATGTCTGCAATATCCAAATGTACAGGTATCCTTTTCTTCTTCAAAGGTACTGAGTATAGTCTTTATTGTGGCTGAAACTTGGGAGTGGGCTAGAAAGATAATACAGTGATTTATAATAAGAAACATATACTAGGTTATTTGTCCCCATTTCTGGTACAGAGCTCCTAAAATTCTTGGAATTTCCTAAGTGTGGAGAACCTTACAGATGTCTTCTGTTATATTAATGAGGCAGAAAGCTCTTAGGTAACCTAAGTGTGATTCTGAGACCCAGTGATTAGAGGGTTGGCCCTTTTAGTCCCCCTCCACCCTCCACCTCTGGGGAAGGGGGAGGAGCTGGAGACTGAGTTCAGTCACTAAAGGCCAATGATTTAGTCAGTCATGCCTATGTTATGAAGTCTCCATAAAAACCCAGAAGGACAGGGTTTGGAGAGCTTCCTGATTGGTGAACAGGTGGAGATTTGGGGAGAGTAGGAGCCTGGAGGGGGCATGGAGGCTCTGTGCCTTTCCCACATTCTTTGTCCTATGCCTCTCTTCCATTCAGCTCCTGAGTTACATCATTTTACAATAAACCCGTGATCTAAACCCGTGATCTAAACCCATGATCTAGTAGCAAAATGTTTCTCTTAGTTTGTGAGCTGCTCTAGCAAATTAATAGAAACCAAGGAGGGGGTTGTGGGAACCTCTCATCCACAGCCAGTAGGTCTGAAGTACTAATAAATAACCTGGGCCTGTGATTGGCATCCTGATTTGGAGGGGTTTGTTGGAACCTCCAATTTGTAGCCAGTTAGTCAGAAGCACATGTAACAGCTTAGGCTTGGGACTGGCCTCTGAAGTGGGGGTGTTGGGGGAGGGGCAGTCTTGTAGGACTGAGCCTTAACTTGTGGAATCTGATGCTGTGTCCAGGCAGATAGTGTCAGAATTGAGTTGAACTGTAGGACACCCAGCTGTGTCCTGAGCTGGGGGGAACACCCCCCCCCCACAAATACACATGTTCCAATTGGGTCGAGAAACCCAAAATGAGAAGATTCTGGGTTCTGATTAGTTCTTATTCCTCAAGCTAGTTAGAAGTCACTGTCCAATACAAGCAATTAAAAGAACTAAACAGATCAGAGTAAGCAGAGTTTGAGTAAACACATATAGACTCTTGCTCCTGCTCTTCTTCAGGACCCTTCAGATAAATATTCCTTCTTCTGTAAACCAATCTGTCTTCAGATATGTGTTAATATCATTCATTAGGCTCTAGCTCTCACATTTAATCATATTTCAATATATTTCTAGACCCAAATTCTAATTTGGACTAATAAAACACCCATAAATTTGCTGATTTAATCAATCATGTGAAGGTGTTAGTCATTTAGCTCTTAGAATTTCATACTATTTGTCCCAGTTCTGAGATCATCTCACACTCTAGCCTTCAGTAGTACACTGCCTCTCATTCTCAGTGGATTACACTCGTTGTGTGTGTACATGCCTAATGTTAGAACCCTTCACAAAGACTGCAATTGTCAAAAATAAGGTCTTCAGGCACTTCTCATAACCATTACCCACAATCAATTCCATTCTCCCTGAAGGGGAAGATTTTTGCAAAACTTGACAATACGCAAGTTAGGCAGTCTGTTCAGCAATGAAGTGTAGGACATCCAGTCGCCATTTTTTTCAATGTTTATTTTTGAGAGAGACAGAGAGACAGAGAGAGGGGGAGGGAGGGAGGGAGTGGGGGAGGGGCAGACAGAGAAGGAGACAGAGAATCCCAACCAGGCTCTGTGCTGTCAGCACAGAGCCCGATGTGTGGATCGAACTCACGAGTTGTGACATCATGACCTAAGCCAAAACCAAGAATTGAATTCTTAACTGACTTAGCACCCAGGCGCCCTAAGACATCCAGTCATCATTAACTGAGGAGTCTTACAGGATTTATTTGTTTAGTTTGGGCTTTCTAACCCTTGGAATTTTCTGATGCATCATGGAGATGCTGTTTTCTGGGGCTCCAGAAGCAGGCTTTTTTATAATATATGAGCTATAAGATCTATCAAAGATAAGTTATCTTAAAAGCCTCTGCATCATTTCCCTTGGAATCATCCTGACCCTCTCATTCTCCATAGCCACATACAATCATCAGAAAATTGTAATGGCTCTGCCCTCAAAATATGTCAGAATCAGACCACCTTACACTCCTCCCTTACTACCATGGTGGTGTGGGCACAGATCTAGGCCACCAGGAGCTCTTATGCTCTGAATTACAGCTGCCTCCAAACTGTTCTGTTTCTGTCCTTTCTATGCTATAGTCTCTCCACAACTCAAAAGCCAAAGAGATCATTTCATTTTTTTTCATTTTTAAAAATTTTTTAAAAATTTATTTATTTAAATCCAAGTTAGTTAACATACAGGGTACTATTGGTTTTAGGAGTAGAATCCAGTGATTCATCCCTTACATATGACACTCGGTGCTCATCCCAACAAGTGCTCTCCTTAATGCCCATCATGCATTTAGCCCATGTCCCCACCCACCTCCCCCCTAGCAACCCTCAGTTTGTTCTCTGTATTTAAGAGTCTCTTATGGTTTGCCCTCCTCCCACAGAGATAATTTTAGAACATTTGTCTGCTCTCCTCTGCTCAAAACCTTACAGAGGTTCTCTATTTCACTCAGAGTAGAAGCCAAAGTCCTCACAGGGGCAGCAAGGCCCTAAGTGGTCCACTTCCCACTCTACCTCCCACGGGACCTCCCTGACTCCAGCTCACTTCTTCTAAACTACATTGGCCTCCTTGCTGTTCCTCAAATATACCGGCCATTCAGTCACTTGGGCCCTCCATGTAGCCTGTGCCATCCACATGCCATGATTTTGTACTTCCTTCAAGTCTATGTTTAGTATCACTCCATCAGGCTACATGAATGCACTGTTTAAAACGGCAGCTTTACCTTCTCCCTGACACAGCTGATGTTACTAATGCTGCTCTACGTTCTCTCTCATAGCACTTACCATTTTCTAGTAAATGAGGTAATTAACGTATTTATTTTATTTATTAGGGTTTGTCCACCATTTCTATAGTATAAATTCTATACTACACACACACACCACACACACATATACATACCAAGTTACCTAGGTTCTGTGCAACCATATTTTCCAAACACCTAGAACTGTAGCTGGTACACAGTAAGTCTACAACAGATATTTGTTGAATTAAAGAATTAAAGAACTATGCTTGGGAGCCAAGATGGCGGAACAGCATGGAAGTTTTTTGTGTGTCTCACATCCATTAAATACAGCCAGACCAACACGAAACCATCCTACACACCTAGAAAACTGATTGGAGGATTAACACAACAATCTGTCCAACCTGAACCACAGAATTCAGCAGGTATGTGGCGCAGAGAGTTGAACTTGGGGAGAGAGAAACCGGCAGCAGGCAGGGAGCCGCTTTTGCAGGTGGAGAGAGGACAGAGACTGGTGGGGAGAATACGGGAAAAGCACCCTTCTCCAAAAGCAGCTGGAGAGAAAGTGGAAAAGTGGAAACAGCCGCAGGGACTGAACTAAAAAGGGAGAAAGGAGAAAGGAGAGGTTTAAATTCCATTAAGAATGTAAACAGCGGGAACACAGAGTCTGAAACGCCGCAGCTCCATACCTGGTGGTGCTTTGGTGGGAAGGGTGAATCCCCAGGAGCAGAGTGGGGTCCGGGAGGTTCTTGGGCCACACAGGGAAAAGCGGTTCCACTGCTGGAAGGACATTTGGTGGAGACTATTGAAGCCACCTGGTCCCAGCAGACCCCAGAAAATGGCTACATTCGCTGGTCCTGGAATAAGGTCGTTAAGAGTGAAGCCTAGTGCCAGATGTGTTGTGATTTTCCATAATCCCTGAAAAGCTGCTGTTACACTATTTCGCAAACTTTTTCTGGGGCGGGCTGGCACCTGGCTGTAGTCTCAGGGCACCAGAAGCAACAGGATCCCGGAGGCATTCCTGGGTGCAGCTGGCATTTGGCCATTGCTCAGTGAGACCCTCCCACAGAGCAGCAGAATGGGTCAAAGCCACAGTCCTTCAGAAGTAAGGGGCCGGGGAAAACAGCCACATCTGAGACAAAACTCGGGAGAGAGGTACTACCTCTGGCTTGGTCATGGACAGTGAAGAAGTGGGGAGTGGACAAAAGCTGAAAACAGAGGACGGGTGTGCGACTGTTGATCAGGGAGAACAGAGTTCTGATACTAGAGCCTGGATAGCTGGGTGATGCCATTTTCACTGCTCCTGCGCATGCACATACGCACCTATGAGCGCAGCAACAATCCACCCCAGTAGCCTAGCAGCGCCATCTAATGGAGAATGGAGCCATTACACTAAGCCCCGCCCAACCAGGCCAACTTCGCTCTCAAGAACATAAGTCTCACCGCCAGCTTAATTTATGGACTATAAAGCGCTACATAGTCTTACTTCTAGGGGAAAATGAAGTAATTTCAGTCCTATTTCAATTAGCAGGTCCATCCATTCAGTTTTCTTTCTTTCTTTTTTCTCTTTTACACTACTTTTCTTTTTCGTGAATACAGAAAAAGAAAATTCATTTTTATTTTCAATTTTTATTAAAAGTATTTTTCTTTAATTTTGTTTACTATATTTTGTACTTTTGTGTAAATTTTTCAAATTCTTCCTTACTTTCATCATTTTATTTTAGTCTACTTCAGTGTATTCACCTTTTTAAATTTTCAAATGATTTCTTTTTTTCTTTTTCGTTTCCTTTCTTTTTCCTGAATACAGAAAGAGAAAAATTCATTTTTTATTTAATTTTTATTAAAAATATTTTTCTTTATTTTTTTCTACTATATGCTTTACTTTTGTGTAAATTTTTTCAAATTCTATTTTACTCCCATCATCTCTTCAGTGTATTCATTTTTTCAAATTCTCAAACAATTTCCTTCCCCCCTTTTTTTCCTCAAATCTGTCAAACTACTTTCAACACCCAGACCAAAACACACCTAGGATCTAGCATCTTTTATTAGATTTTGTGTGTGTGTGTGTTTAATTTTTTAATTTTAATATTTTTAAAATTTTAATTTTAATTATTCTACCTCATTAATTCCTTTTCTCCCTTCAAAATGGCAAAAGGAAGGAATTCACCCCAAAAGAAAGAGCAGGAAGAAACGACAGCCAGGGACTTAACCAACACAGATACAAGCAAGATGTTTGAACCAGAATTTAGAATTATGATAATAAGAATACTAGCTGGAGTCGAAAATAGATTAGAATCCCTTCCTGCAGAGATAAAAGAAGTAAAAAATAGTCACAATGAAATTAAAAATGTTATAACTGAGCTGCAATCATGGATGGATGCAGCAGCGGCAAGGATGGATGAGGCAGAACCAAGAATCAGTGATATAGAGGACAAACTTACGGAGAATAGTGAAGCAGAAAAAAAGACAGAGATTAAAGCAAAAGAGCACAATTTAAATTTAGAGAAATCAGTGACTCATTAGAAAGGAACAACATCAGAATCATAGGGGTTCCAGAAGAGGAAGAGAGAGAAATAGGGGTAGAAGGGTTATGTGAGCAAATCATAGCAGAAAACTTTCCCAACCTGGGGAAAGACACAGACATCAAAATCCAGGAAGCACAGAGGACCCCCATTAGATTCAACAAAAACCCACCATCAACAAGGCATATGATAGTCAAATTCACAAAACACTCAGGCAAGGAGAGAATCATGAAAGCAGCAAAGGAAAAAAAAGTCCCTAACCTACAAGGGAAGACAGATCAGGTTTGCAGCAGACCCATCCACAGAAACAAGGCAGGCCAGAAAGGAGCAGCAAGATATATTCAATGTGCTGAATCAGAAAAATATGCAGCCAAGAATTCTCTATCCAGCAAGGCTGTCATTCAAAATAGAAGGATAAATGAAAAGTTTCCCAGGCAAACAAAAATTAAAGGAGTTTGTGACCACTAAACCAGCCCTGTAAGAAATTTTAAGGGGGAATCTCTGAGGGGAGAAAAGAAGAAAAAAATAAAATAACAATAATATTAATAATAATAAATATATATATTTAATATATATAATATATAATAATTATAATATAATACATATTATATTATATTTTATATATAATATATTGTATATAATATATATATATTATAAATATATATATTTATATTTGATATATAAATATATATCAAAAGCTACAAAGATTAGAAAGGACCAGAGAACACTACCAAAACTCCAACTCTACAAGCATCATAATGGCAATAAATTCATATCTTTCAGTATCACTCTAAATGTCAATGGACTCAATGCTCCAATCAAAAGATATACGGTAACAGAATGAATAAGAAAAGAAGATCCATCTATATGCTGTTTACTAGACACCCACTTTAGACCTAAAGACACCTTCAGATTGAAAATAAGGGGATGGAGAACCATCTATCATGCTAATGGTCAACAAAGAAAGCCAGATTAGGGGTGCCTGGGTGGCTCAGTCAGTTGAGTGTCTGACTTCGGCTCAGTCCATGATCTCATGGTCTGTGGGTTCGAGCCCCGTGTTGGGCTCTGTGCTGACAGCTCAGAGCCTGTGTGTCTCCCTCTCTCTTTGCCCCTCCCCTGCTCAGGCTCTGTCTCTCTCCCTCTCTGTCAAAAATAAATAAACATTAAAAAAAATTAAAAAAAAAAAAAAGAAAGCCAGAGTAGCCATACTTATATCAGACAATCTAGACTTTAAAGTAAAGACTCTGTCAAGAGATGCAGAAGGGCACTATATCATAATCAAGGGGTCTATCCACCAAGAAGACCTAACAATTATAAACATTTATACGCCAAATGTGAGGGCACCCAAATATAAGAATCAATTAATCACAAACATACAGAAACTCATTGATAGTAAAACCATAATAGTAGGAGATTCAACACCCCACTCACAGCAATGGACAGATCATCTAATCAAAAAATCAACAAGGAAACAATGGCTTTGAATGACACAATGGACCAGATGGACTTAACAGATATATTCAGAACATTTCATCCTAAAGTGGCAGAATATACATTCTTCTCCAGTGCCCATGGAATGTTCTCCAGAATAGACCACATACTGGGACACAAATAAGCCCTAAGTAAGTACAAAAAGATTGAGATCATACCGTGCATATTTTCAGACCACAACACTATGAAACTCGAAATCCACCACAAGAAAAAATTTGGAAAGGTAACAAATACTTGGAGACTGAAGCACATCTTACTAAAGAATTAATGGGCTAACCAAGAAGTTAAAGAGGAAATTAAAAAAGGATATGGAAGTTGATGAAAATGATAACACCACAACCCAAAACCTCTGGGGTGCAGCAAAGGCGGTCATAAGAGGAAAGTATATAGCAATCCAGGCCTTCCTAAAGAAGGAAGAAAGATCTCAGACACACAACCTAACCTTACACCTTAAGGAGCTGGAAAAAGAATGGCAAATAAAACCAAAACCAGCAGAAGACAGGAAATAATAAAGATTAGAGCAGAAATTAATGCTATCGAAACCAAAAAAAAAAACAATAGAACAGATTAGTGAAACCAGAAGCTGGTTCTTTGAAAGAATTAACAAAATTGATAAACCACTAGCCAGTTTGATCAAAAAGAAAAAGGAAAGGACCCAAATAAATAAAATCAAGAATGAAAGAGGAGAGATCACAACCAACACAACAGAAATAAACACAATAATAAGTGAATATTATGAGCAATTATATGCCAATAAAATGGGCAATCTGGAAGAAATGGACAAATTCCTAGAAACATATACACTACCTAAACTGAAACAGGAAGAAATAGAAAGTTTGAACAGACCCATAACCAGTAAGGAAATCGAATTAGTAATAAAAAATCTGCCAAAAAAACAAGAGTCCAGGGCCAGATGGCTTTCCAGGGGAATTCTACCAAACATTTAAGGAAGAGTTAACACCTATTCTCTTGAAGCTGTTCCAAAAAATAGAAATGGAAGGAAAACTTCCAAACTCCAAATAGCCAAAGCCATCTTGAAAAAGAAAACCAAAGGAGGAGGCATCACAATCCCAGACTTCAAGCTATACTACAAAGCTGTAATCATCAAGACAGTATGGTACTGGCACAAGAACAGACACTCAGATCAATGGAACAGAATAGAGAACCCAGAAATCGACCCACAAATGTATGGCTAACTAATCTTTGACAGAGCAGGAAAGAATATCCAATGAAATAAAGACAGTCTCTTCAGCAAGTGGTGCTGGGAAAACTGGACAGTGACATGCAGAAGAATGAACCTGGATCACTTTCTTACACCATGCACAAAAATAAACTCAAAATGGATGAAAGACCTAAACGTAAGACAGGAAGCCATCAAAATCCTTGAGGAGAAGGCAGGCAAAAACCTCTTTGATCTTGCCTGCAGAAACTTCTTACTCAACATGTCTCCGGAGGCAAGGGAAATAAAAGCAAAAATGAACTACTAGGACCTCATCAAAATAAAAAATCTTCTGCAGAGCGAAGGAAACAATCAGCAAAACTAAAAGGCAACTGACAGAATGGGAGAAAAATGTTTGCAAATGACATATCAGATAAAGGGTTAGTATCCAAAATCTATAAAGAACTTAGCAAACTCAACACCCAAAAAACAAATAATCTAGTGAAGAAATGGGCAAAAGGCATGAATAGACACTTCTCCAAAGAAGACATCCAGATGGCCAACCAACACATGAAAAAATGCTCCACATCACTCATCATCAGGGAAATACAAATCAAAACCACAAAGAGATACCACCTTACACCTGTCAGAGTGGCTAACATTAACAACTCAGGCAACAACAGATGTTGGCAAGGATGCGGAGAAAGAGGATCTCTTTTGCATTGTTGGTGGGAATGCAAGCTGGTGCAGCCACTCTGGAAAACAGTATGGAAGTTTCTCAAAAAAACTAAAAATAGCACTACCCTATGACCCAGCAATTGCACTACTAGGCATTTATCCACGGGATACAGGTGTGCTGTTTCGAAGGAACACATGCACCCCCATGTTTATAGCAGCACTATCAACAATAGCCAAAGTATGGAAAGAGCCCAAATGCCCATCGATGGGTGAATGGATAAAGAAAATCTGACGTATATATATACAATGGAGTATTGCGCGGCAATCAAAAAGAATGAACTCTTGCCATTTGCAACTACGTGGATGGAACTGGAGGGTATTATGCTAAGTGAAATGAGTCAGAGAAAGACAAAAATCATATGACTTCACTCATATGAGGACTTTAAGAGACAAAACAGATGAACATAAGGGAAGGGAATAAAAATAATATAAAAACAGGGAGGGGGACAAAACAGAAGAGACTCATAAACATGGAGAACAAACTGAGGGCTACTGGAGGGGTTGTGGGAGGTGGGATGGGCTAAATGGGTAAGGGGCACTAAGGAATCTACTCCTGAAATCATTGTTGCACTATATGCTAACTAATTTGGATGTAAATTTTAAAAAATAAAAAATAAAAAATAAAACAAGTTCAAAAAAAAGAATTGCTAATAGGAAAATATTTCAGTCAGTAGAATCAGTTAAAGATTTAGAGTTCAGATGTATGTAATAGAAACATGACTACTGTGATTTACAAAGGAGTTATTTTTCTCATGTAAAGTAAGCAATCCTAGTTAGTTCCTTATTTCTTATGCCTTTTCCCTCGTGACCCCTAGCATAGGGTTCCTTACTCACAACCTTGAGAGGGTTGCTTCACTTTTAGGCACTAGCCACTTTGTGCCTTTCCTTTCCTGTGACACTTTGTGTCTAATGAGTTCTAATTACATCTCACCAGCCAGAGCTAGAACACATGGCCATTCATGGCTGCAAAGAAAATTGTGAAGTGTCCATAGTTTTAAGTGGACACATTGCAGCCCTATAACAGAAAATTGGAGCTAACACATGGAAATGCTTAAAAGCACATATGGCATAGAGTAAAAGGCATATACATATTAGCCATTACTATCACCTTTGCCTTTTATTTAAAATTTTTTTTAATGTTTATTTATTTATTTTTGACCGCAAGCAGAGGAAGGACAGAGAGAGGGAGACACAGAATTCAAAGCAGTCTCCAGGCTCCACGCTGTCAGCACAGAGCCTGATGCGGAGCTCGAACCCACAAACCAGGAGATCGTGACCTGAGCTGAAGTCAGACACTTAACCGACTGAGCAACACAGGCACCTTGTCTTTTATTTTTTAAATTCAGAAAATATTCTGTGAGTACTTAGCCAATAAGGAAATCAACATATTATAATATGACTACATTGAGTTAATGTAGTTAATATATTAAAACTTTCATTTTTAAATTAAAGGATGATTAAAGTAGTTAAAATGAATTTGCCCTAAAGAACACAATTGATGATAGGATCTTAGAATTTAATTATGCAAAATATGTACAAATTAAATGCTACTTTGTTCTAAATCAGGCTCAAATTTATCCAGATAAAATCATACTTATGTACGTTTTCCAAATGTTGCTGATTCATTTATGTCTAAATGCCTCTGATGTGCTAAGTACAATTCTAGGCACTGTTTTATGCTCTGTGGACAAAACAATAAAAGGGCAAAAAGGTGTTTCCAGAGTTCACATTCTAATGATTCTAAACATGGAGTTTATAAAATTAAAAACTCTGTCTATACTCCCAGGTTTCCAAATGACTTCCTAAATTAATTTGTCTAATAAATGAATAATAGGAAACTAAAGTAATCCATTTATTTAAAAATTAAGTTTCTCTATACCATAAAACTTAAAAAAGAATATCATGCGAAGTTCATTTTCCTTCTTTGCGTCTACGTTACAGGCAAGCTATTTTTCCCCCATATACATATAGTGTACTTGCACCTTTACACTGATTCTTAAGGAAGTTGTTTATTTCTTGCTTCAATGTACCATTCCTAACAAATTTCTCGGATGTCATTCGTATCTGTAAACATTTTAAATATAAAGAGCCTGTTGGTCTAGGCTGAGGGAAATTTTGGAAATTAGTTCACAGACACAAATATGAAGTACCATTCCTTTATATTACAGATATATAGGATGACTTTAGCAGTGCAGAGAAAATTGAAAAAGGCCACCACATGAAAAAAGTCATCATTTTGAATTCATTACTATCTGAAACCATTTTCTATCTTAGGTCAAGTCTGTAGAATGGGAAGCAAACATTTGAGAAGGAAATCAGCAACACATCTCAGAAATCCTGTGAGAAAACATTCAAGAAAATGTTTATTTCAAAATACTATGTTCCTATATTCTGGTGGGGAATGTTCCTTACAAAGTTCTACTTCCTGGCTTTCCAGGGACTAGGGTCACTTCCTAGTCGCTGCTTCTACCCAACTTTCTGGGTGCCACTCCTAAAACAACAGTCTTTATTTTCAGTATGGTCACTTGAGGCCTGAAAATTAACGCTCCCCATTATAGACCTATTTGGGAGAGACTGACAGAGGTGTGTCTGGGCTGTTTTCTGTTATGAGCTGGGTGCACAGTTTCTGCTCAATTTTTTTTTCCTGTTGCCCATGATAAAAGCAAAAAGGTTTTTTAAAAAAGGCTCAAACAAAAATTCAGAGTAAGGCTAATGACCCAAATACGTTATGTTATCAGACTTTAGTCTTGAAATAATACATCAGAAACTCTGTAAAACTGGTTAACCTGTTACCTTTTCCCCCAAATGTTCACAAAATCGCAGTGTTTCAATCACTGTTATAAATCCTAAGACGTTCAGAGTTCAACCACAGTAACAATGCTGTAAATAGCTGTAAATCTTTTTCTCTTTTGTCCAATACAGTCATTGCCTAAATAACATATGCATATCTGGTCTTTCCATTCTGCTTGAGGTAGAAATAAACTTTTGCAAGATACTCTAATCATTTGACACTGAATTTTGTAGAGATTCACTAAATAATATATATGTCTATATCTCTACTATTTCCAATTAGGACATTTGCGTGTGTGTTTAAGGGTAAGGGAAAACTATTAGAAATAATAAGAGAATTCATAAACCCATGGATTACATACTTAATATTAAAAATACATAGCTTTTTCAATATTCAAGTAATAACCAGGTAGAAAATATATGGGAATAAATGATCCCATTTATAAAAACAATAAAAAGAAAACATCTAACTATAAACTTACAGGAAATATACAGAACCTATATGCCTAAAACTTTAAAACAATACTGGGGAATATATAAAAAGATATAAAGAAACTACAGTACACACATGCACTTGTATACAGAGGAGACAATATTGTAAAGATACCATTTCTCCTGTAGATTACTCAATAAGTTAAATGCAATGACAAAACACCAAAAGAATTTCTTTTCTCAACTGGACAAAATTATGCTAAAGATCATTTGGAAAAGTAAATATGCAAAGATAGTCAGGCAAATTCTAAAAGGGAAGAGTGAAAGGAACTAGCCCTACTAACTCTTAAAGAAATAGTATTTCTTCCATAATCAAACAGTTTGGAACTTGAGAAGAAATAGATCAATGGAAGAGACACAACAAATAGAGCACACTTATGGAATAGGATAGAAGTGTTAGCTAATGAGAAGGTGGTCATCACATTGCAGTATGTAAATGTATCAAATCAACACCACCTTGTACCTCCTAAACTTAGACAATGCTGTATGTCAATTACATCTCAAAAGAATAGGGGATCTCAAAAGATCCCCTTTTGAGATCCATCTCAAAAGAATGGGGGCTAGGGGAGAGAGAGTATAATAGGTAAAGAGATTTCCTTTATGTTAAAATTGTGTTTCAAACTAATGTGGAAAAACTTCCATATGATGAAAACTAATATCATAACTATAAACAAAGTCAAACAATACATAAGGGAAAAATATTTGTAACGTGTAAAAATGGATTAATCTCCTTAATTTAGAAGTATCTCCTGTAAATCAATAAAAACACGATGATCATTTGTGAGAAAGAAAGAAGAATTTTTTTATTCCAAAAGAGAGCAAGAAAATGGTGGCTACTCTGGAGTATGACCAAAAAAATAAAACACAAACAAAAACAAAAACCCTGGAATTCTGAGTGAAGATGTTTGGAGGGAAATCAGAAAGTGAGGCTTTTACTTTCCAGTTTGTATCTTTCTCTGCAGTACGGATTTTTCTATCTTCCAAGTATTTATTTAATCAACATGTCAACATATTACCTAGGTGACGGAATTATATGCCAGTATTTATTTTCATTCTTTTATTCACCAATATTAAAAATAAAAGCCAAATTATTGTTATTTTAACATTTTAAAGAAATTGTTCAATCTTGTCTGTAATTTACTCTAGGATGCTCCAGTGTAGATAGTCAGATATATGGGTTTCAGTTTAATTTTACCCTATAAGCCAGTAATTATCATCCAAAGTGTCCTCATCAGAAATATACACTTCACGGGTTGTTAGGTACTTAGAGTAGCTCTAACTAAAGGCTACAATCCAAAGGCTGTTACACCAGCCTTTCAAGTATCTTTATCTCCAATCAACACCAGAGGCTTTGTTAGAGGCAGAAGTGATGTTTCCACGGGTGAAATGAATGGTATTCAAGATTTCTAGCATTAGCTAAAAATATTATACAGATATTCCCATTTTTGAATGAATAGCCTAGTATTTATGCAACTCAATATCCTACACCTTTTAGAGTAAAGACTTGGTTTAGGATTATGAGTAAACTATTTGGCTGCCTAATGGAAGACTGTGTCACCTGGCTGCAACTAAAAGGTTAGCGTTTTTGTAACAACAAAATCAACAACAAAAATTCTACCTCTTTCATACTTTCTCTTTTATATTCTCAGATTGCCGTTGCCTAGTTGTCTTTGATCTCTGTGAAATCATCATATAAAATTAGGAACCCTTAAGATCTTGCTCTGATTGAGCCATTCCTGAATCATCCTTTTCTTTCTTTCTTTTCTTAATTATTCAAGTATAGTTGACATACAATGTTCTGTTAGTTTAGGTGATTCAACAATTCTGTACATTACTCAGTGCTCACCACAATAAGTATAGTCACAATCTGTCACCATACAATGTCACAATATTATTGACTAGTATTCCCTATGCTGTACTTTTCATCTCCATGATTTACTTACTTATTTATTTATTTTAACATTTACTTATTTTTGAGAGAGAGAGAGAGAGAGAACAAGTGGGAGAGAGACAGAGAGAGAGGGGGACAGAGAATCTGAAGTGGGTTCTGTGCTAAAGGCAGAGATCCCGTTGCAGGGCTCAAACTCCCGAACTGTGAGATCAAGTCACACACTTAACTGACTGAGCCACCCAGGAGCCCCATGACTAATTTATTTTATAACTTGAAGTTTGTACCTCCTAATTCCCTTCATCTAGTTTGCACATCCCTCCACCCACTTCTTCTCTGGCACCACCAGTTTCTTCTCTGTATTTAAGAGTCTGGGTTTTTTTAACCCTTGAGAAAGTCGGGATAGAAGGAACATACTTAA
The DNA here is from genome assembly GCF_028018385.1 of Neofelis nebulosa. NCBI lineage: Eukaryota > Metazoa > Chordata > Mammalia > Carnivora > Felidae > Neofelis > Neofelis nebulosa. The sequence goes on from NC_080785.1 coordinate 37,901,967, forward strand.
AGATCATAAAAGCCATTTATGAAAACCCCACAGCTAACATCATCCTCAATGGAGAAAAACTGAGAGCTTTTTCCCTGAGATCAGGAACACGACAGGGATATCCACTCTCACCGCTGTTGTTTAATATAGTGTTGGAAGTTCTAGCATCAGCAATCAGACAACAAAAGGAAATCAAAGGCATCAAAATTGGCAAAGATGAAGTCAAGCTTTCGCTTTTTGCAGATGACATGATATTATACATGGAAAATCCAATAGGCTCCACCAAAAGTCTGCTAGAACTGATACATGAATTCAGCAAAGTTGCAGGATACAAAATCAATGTACAGAAATCAGTTGCATTCTTATACACTAACAATGAAGCAACAGAAAGACAAATAAAGAAACTGATCCCATTCACAATTGCACCAAGAAGCATAAAATACCTAGGAATAAATCTAACCAAAGATGTAAAAGATCTATATGCTGAAAACTATAGAAAGCTTATGAAGGAAATTGAAGAAGATATAAAGAAATGGAAAGACATTCCCTGCTCATGGATTGGAAGAATAAATATTGTCAAAATGTCAATACTACCCAAAGCTATCTACACATTCAATGCAATCCCAAACAAAATTGCACCAGCATTCTTCTCGAAACTAGAACAAGTCATCCTAAAATTCATATGGAATCACAAAAGGCCCCAAATAGCCAAAGTAATTCTGAAGAAGACCAAAGCAGAAGGTATCACAATCCCAGACTTTAGCCTCTACTACAAAGCTGTCATCATCAAGACAGCATGGTATTGGCACAAAAACAGACACATAGACCAATGGAATAGAATAGAAACCCCAGAACTAGACCCACAAACGTACGGCCAACTCATCTTTGACAAAGCAGGAAAGAACATCCAATGGAAAAAAGACAATCTCTTTAACAAATGGTGCTGGGAGAACTGGACAGCAACATGCAGAAGGTTGAAACTAGACCACTTTCTCACACCATTCACAAAAATAAACTCAAAATGGATAAAGGACCTGAATGTGAGACAGGAAACCATCAAAACCCTAGAGGAGAAAGCAGGAAAAGACCTCTCTGACCTCAGCCGTAGCAATCTCTTACTCGACACATCCCCAAAGGCAAGGGAAATAAAAGCAAAAATGAATTACTGGGACCTTATGAAGATAAAAAGCTTCTGCACAGCAAAGGAAACAACCAACAAAACTAAAAGGCAACCAACAGAAGGGAAAAAGATATTTGCAAATGACATATCAGACAAAGGGCTAGTATCCAAAATCTATAAAGAGCTCACCAAACTCCACACCCGAAAAACAAATAACCCAGTGAAGAAATGGGCAGAAAACATGAATAGACACTTCTCTAAAGAAGACATCCGGATGGCCAACAGGCACATGAAAAGATGTTCAACGTCGCTCCTCATCAGGGAAATACAAATCAAAACCACACTCAGATATCACCTCACACCAGTCAGAGTGGCCAAAATGAAGAAATCAGGAGACTATAGATGCTGGAGAGGATGTGGAGAAATGGGAACCCTCTTGCACTGTTGGTGGGAATGCAAATTGGTGCAGCCACTCTGGAAAGCAGTGTGGAGGTTCCTCAGAAAATTAAAAATAGACCTACCCTATAACCCAGCAATAGCACTGCTAGGAATTTACCCAAGGGATACAGGAGTACTGATGCACAGGGGCACTTGTACCCCAATGTTTATAGCAGCACTCTCAACAATAGCCAAATTATGGAAAGAACCTAAATGTCCATCCACTGATGAATGGATAAAGAAATTGTGGTTTATATACACAATGGAATACTACATGGCAATGAGAAAGAATGAAATATGGCCTTTTGTAGCAACGTGGATGGAACTGGAGAGTGTGATGCTAAGTGAAATAAGCCATACAGAGAAAGACAGATACCATATGTTTCCACTCTTATGTGGATCCTGAGAAACTTAACAGAAGACCATGGGGGAGGGGAAGGGGGGAAAAAAAAAGGAGGTTAGAGTGGGAGAGAGCCAAAGCATAAGACACTCTTAAAAACTGAGAACAAACTGAGGGTTGATGGGGGGTGGGAGGGAGGGGAGGGTGGGTGATGGGTATTGAGGAGGGCACCTTTTGGGATGAGCACTGGGTGTTGTATGGAAACCAATTTGACAATAAATTTCATATATTGAAAAAAAAAGAGTCTGGGTTTTTTTGTTATTTGTTTTATTTTTTAGGTTCCACATATAGGTGAAACCATGTGGTATTTGTCTTTCTCTGCCTGACTTATTTCACTTAGCATCATGGAGGTATCACAATCCCAGATTCCAAGATGTATTGCTATAATAATCAAAATAGTATGGTACTGGCACAAAAATAGACACATAGATTAATGGGACAGAATTTAAAAGCCCAGAAATAAGCCCATCCTTATATGGTCAATTAATCTTCAACAAAGGAGACAAGCATATGCAATGAGAAAAAGAGAGTCTCTTCAACAAATGGTGCTGGGAAAACTGGACATTAATATGCACAAGAATGAAACTGAACCACCTTCTTCTACCATACACAAAAATAAACTCAAAATGGATTAAAGACCTATAGGTAAGATCTGAAACCATGAAATTCCTAAAAGAAAACAGGCAGTAAGTTCAGACATAAGCTTTAGCAGCATCTTTATGGATATGCCTCCTTAGGCAAGGAAAACAAAGGCAAAAATTAACTATGGGGACTGCATCTGAAGCATCCCTTTCACATTTCATTCTTTGTATAATAATTTTGCTTCTAGCAGTAAAACTGTTTACTTCCTACCCTGTCTTTTTTTTCAACTCTACATGAATTGTCAAAGAATAAACAGATAGGTCCATAAATAAATGCGACTGTAAAGTGCATTCTTCTATCTTGAAACCAAAATAATTTTTCAGTTATGTACATTCAATGCTTTCTGATAATTGGCAAAGAACCTGAATGGTACTGCATTCCAATGAGTAACTGACTCCATAGCATCAGAAAGTAGAGTGATAATATGATATATGCCACCCAGAGAAAGCAAGGGTTTTATTTTTCCAAAATTATGTATGAAATCTAACATCTGTTAGAGTCATGCAAGGTGCAAAATAACTTAGTTAAGATATACAATAACTTAGAAACATCTAAATACTGTTGAATGTTGTTGATTAAATTTTAAAAGAGCTTAGCATTTTCTTGTTTTCTTTGACCGTATGTTTTCTCTGAGCTTCTTAGTACCCCTCTCTAAAAACTCAAGGTATTTCTGCTATCCAATCTGCACTCTGAACGCAATCCCATTACTCATTCTTAGTTCTCATTTCTTACTCTCGGAGTGTAGTTTTTTCTTTATTAATTCAACTACCAGAAACAAACATTTAACATATGCAAACAGAGGGCTCTCTCTGAGTTTCTACATACATGGGACATGATACACTTAGAGAAATGATTATCGAAGAGGTGTGTTTACAATCGAATTGAAATGGAGAAACGAAAACAATCAATTTTAAAATATGTTTTTTTCAGTTCTTTGGGGAATCTCTATGATCAGCCTCTATGAACCTTTCCTTATCCATAAAATAGAGATGCTAAACCATCCAGTCTAAGGTCTAATTGAAGAAGATTTATGTACTCGTTTATGACGTACCATGGTAATATATCACCAGATAATAATGTGGCCTAGCAATTTGTTAGCCAGCAAATGTATCTCCCCTTTCATGCTGCATATCTAAACTTGGGTTTTCAATAAACATATTTTCCTATAGGCCTATAAGGTCTAGTTATGAGATTTTTCCCACTATGGTTGCAGGTCTCTAGAAGAATGAAGCCATAATCTCTTTAATTATAAAATCACAACACATGTGATATGATGGACATTGTGATGAACCCAATCAAACTACTGGAAAGTATTTAGGATTTTAAAGGCAAAATAAGGTAGCCATTCTCTGAAATTGCAAGTGTCTGATACATTTAAATGCCCACCTTTTCCCCACAGATTTTAAACTATTTCCTTTGTGTGGCTAAAACTGAATTAAAAACTGACAATAGATCAGCGTTACGCTACACCATATAATGAAACACTGAGTAAGTACAATATTATACATTGCTATTATAAAATCCTATAAAGTAAATTATACTGTTGGGCTATAGATTCTGATAAAATGTGTTTTTGTTTTGTTTTGGCTTCGTTTTGTTTTTTGGCTTCTTTGTCTGTTTGCTTAGCAACACGAAAAACTAAAAACCCAGGAATGAGAGTGACAATTCCTCAGTAAACCCAGAAATGATAGTGACAACTCCTTGCTCTGTCTCATGTTTGGAGTTGCGCGATGTCTACCTTTGAAGAGAAACTCAAGTGGCACATGTAACATCATATGAAGCCAAAGTAGGTTTGATGGTACATTTTGAAATACGATGACTGAGATACTGCTTTTCACTATCAGCTTTGCCATCTTTCTTGAGAATTTTTTAATCATTCAAGAAATCCTAAAAATCAGCTCCTATCTTATTTATAAACATGAAAGATCTCAAAATAAAAAGAAGAAGAGGAAGACAAAATTTAAGGAAAAATAGTAATCTCTGGTCAAAGAATTCTAAATAGCTATTAGCTATAAACCTTAGTAATTAACATCATAAGTTTAAAATGAATAGTCAAGATTTCAATATTGATGTATTAGACTGCTCAAGCTGCCATAACAGAGTACCACAGATGGGCTGACTTAAACAACAGAAATTAATTTTCTCACAGAAATCTGTGATGAAGGTGCTGGCAAATTCAGTTTCTGATAAGAGCTCTATTTCTAGCTTGCAAAACGATGCCTTCCCTTTGTGTCCTCACATGGTCTTTCCTCTGTGTGGATGTGCAGAAAGAGTGAGACAGAGACAGAGAGGTCTAGTGTCTCTTCCTCTTCTTGTAAGGACACCAGTCTTATGGGATTGGGGCCCCACCCTTATGATCTCATTTAACTTTAATTACCTTCTTAAAGACCCTACCTTCAACTACAGTCATACTGGGGACTAGGGATTTAACATAAGAATTTTGTGGGGACAGAATTCAGTCCATAATACTTGATATCCATTGTAAATCCCTCGAAATATTGGTTTCTCTACTTCAGATCAAGTTAGAAATAATTGGCATAAGATGTTCATTAATTGTGACAATCACAAGTTTATTCTTATTAGTAGGAACATCTCCACATTCTTATATTATGATTTTATCCTTTATCTCCAGGAAAGACAATACAGGAGCATTATAACATGAACTTGTTGGCAAATTTATGTTGAAATGAGAATTTAGCTACTCCTTTCTTTAAATAATATCAGCTTCCTCTACTAGGACCATGCCTTCCATAATTCTTGCTATTTCATGAAGAGAGATTACAAAAATATAGCACGTATAGGGAAATTTATCCTTATAATAATGGTAACAGTACTGTAATATCAGGTAGCTAGTATCAGAATAAATCTCTTGTAAATATTAATTACAAATTCTGAAAAAATACACATACACACTATTTGAAGGCAATGTATAATGATCAAATGCAAGCAGGAACTAGGGAAGAATTCAACACTTGAAAGAAGAAGGAAACTCAATGAGATGCACATTTATACATTTCCCCCACTGAGGATATGAAGCAATTAGAACATAAACAGGAAGCCACAGTCTTACTTCTTTAAATATCACAGGGCAGAATTTGGGGCTTCCAAAGTAACTGGAAATTGAGAGGATAAATCCAGAAAAGGGAAGGCCATGAAGGCCAAGCTCCAAAGTCTTGATACAAATTACCTTCAAACCCTTGGGTAGCCCTCAAATGACTTACATTTAGGACTGATAGAAGGAGACCAGGAAAAAAGCAACAGCTAAAAGTTATTAAAAAAAAAAAAAAGTGAGCAAGGAATCCAGCTATTGCCTACCTTAAGAAAAATGGACTTTGGAGTTTGAGTCAAATCAAAGTGAAATGCTTTGTAAACACCACAACTTTCCACTGAAATCCCAGAACAATCATGATCATTGATAAAAAGACTACTTTCTAGGAATAAATCATTATTCTAAGATTAAGAGCAAAGCTAATCCCTAAGATAATGGGCAAAATCTTCCCCAACAAAGTATAAAAATTAAGCCTCCTCAAGTTCATGGTGATCAGCCAGTAACTTAACTTGTCTGGTCATCACACAAAAACCAACACTTCTCTGAAAACTATAACGAAATCGAGAGTCTTGGGGGTGCCTGGGTGGCTCAGTCAGTGAAGCGTCCAGCTTCACCTCAGGTCATGATTTCACAGCTCATGGGTTTGAGTCCTGCATCGGGCCCTGTGCTGACGGCTCAGAGCCTGGAGCCTGCTTTGGATTCTGCATCTCCCTCTCTCTCTCTGCTCCACCCCCACTCATGCTCTGTCTCTATCTCTCAAAAATAAATAAAACGTTAAAAAAAGTTTTAATAAAAAAAGAGTCTTTACAATGCATCATTCACAATATCCCATGTGCAATCATAAAGTATTAGACATGCCAAGAAACGAGAGTGAAACCCCTAGTCAAAAGAAAACAGACATAATAGAAAGAGATCTCATGTTGACCTAGATGTTAAAATGAGCAGACAAGGACTTTAAAGAAATAATTATGAAGATGTTCATGACTTAAGAAAAAGATGACCGGGGTGCCTGGGTGGCTCAATCATTTAAGCATCCAACTCTTGATTGAGGGTCAAGTCATGATCTCAGCGTTGTAAGATCAAGCCCCTTGACAGGCTCCATGCTGGGTGTGTTGTCTGCTTAATATTCTCTCTCTTTCTCTCTCTCTCTCAAACAAATGAAACAGATTCTCTCTCTCTACCTCTTCCCCTCTCTCTTGCTTGTGCTTTCTCTCTAAAAATTAAAAAAAAAGACGATCAGAATGAGTGAATAATGGACAAATCTCAGAAGAGAAATGAAACTACATAAAAGAACTAAGTGAAAATTTTAAAACAGGAAAGTACAATAGGCATATGAAAAAGCACTCAACTTCATTAGTCATCTGGAAAATGCAAATTTCAAACACAATAAAATACTATTTCACATCTTTAGAATAGCTAAATTTAAAAGATGACAATACCAAATATTGACAAGGATATAGAACAACTGGAACTTTCAGATATTGCCAGTAGGAGTATAAAATGATGCAGCTACTTTGGGAAAAATTTTTGGCAGTTTTTTATAAAGTAAAATGTATACCTATCCTATGGACTAGCAGTTCCATTCCTATGTATTTATTCAAAAGAAATTAAGACATATGTACACACAAATATTTGAAAGCAAACATTAATGGCAGAAACAACTCAAATGACCATCAATAGGTGAATAAACTAATTACGATCTATTTATACAACAGGATACTACTCAACAAAAATAAAAGAATATACTCTTGTACAACATGAATAACTATGAAAGACATTATGTCATTTTAAAGAAGCCAGACACAAAGGAGCACATACTGCTTGATTCCTTTCATAGAAGCTCAAGAACAAGCAAAAACATTCCTATAGTCATACAATCAAAACGTGAATTACATATGGTTAAGTGGAGACCAACTAGAAGGGGCACAATGTACCTTTCTAGAGTGATGAAAGTGTTCCATATCTTGTTTGAATTAATGCTTACATGACTGTATTCATCTGTTGTAACTCACCAAATTGTAAGTATATTTTACTTCAATAAAGATGGTTATCAGAAAGTATCTACAGATACCTTATAAAATTTAAACTTCTCAGTACCATCAGAGAATATGGACCTATGGCATTTACTTATTCTCCATGAAAATGTATTACTGTATATAGTTTTCTATGCAATCCAATATAAATACCAAATGTAGAAAGCAATGAGGAAAAAACAAAACAAAACAAAAAAAGGAATAAGACATTTTCCAATCTTACAAAATAGTGTTTACTTGGGATAAGGAAACTACCAAAAATATTTTCTGTTCCTCCTTAAGATTCTTTTTGCCTTCAAGATTCAAATTGACATTCTAGGTAGGAGAGACTTCAAATTGGTTCACTCCTTTAGAATGGATTCTGTGCCTAGCTAAGCAGAATGAACTGCTCCAACACAGCATTTTATATTGCATATTCATTTATCCTGAAATCTTGTAAGTTAAAAAGCAAACACTGTAGTGACACGTTGAAAGCTAACATACCCTGATAGGAAAAGTTGTCACTAGAGATGCATGGCTTAAAAAAAATAAAAAAAGATTGAGTCATCATAAAACAATGGCTCTCAACCCTACCTGTACATTGAATCAGCTAGGCAGATTTTAAAATGCTGTATACTAAGCCTTATTAAAACAGAATATTCTCACTGAAATATGAACTTCATGAGGAAAGTTTTCGGGTTTTGTTTTTTTTTTTACTTTGTTCATTCTTACACTCCCAGAGCTTAGAAAAGAGCCTGGCACATAATAGTATTTGATGAATGAATAAATGAGTAACAAATTAGTTATTACAAGTCAAGGAAAAATTTTGGTCTTGTACATAGTGGCAGAATTCCTCTAGATGATGCAGAGCACGGCAGTGCAGAGCAGTTATTTCACAAAAAAGTTTGATAATTTGTATTAATTTTAGCTGAAAATTATTAATCATTTATCAAGCATCTCCTATGGTTCAGGAATTATGCTCAGATTAAGGGATATGAATGTGAATAAAACATAGTCCTGCATTTGAGAAGCTCCTAGTCTATTAGGGATTAGTGGTAAAGAGAAAGTTTAGCATGTAAACATTCGTTAATTTATTCATTAATTCATTACCCATTCATTAAGCTCTCACTACATGCCAAGCACACATGTGCCAGGGTCTATAGTAGCAAACATAGCAAATGTGATACCTGTCCTCAAGGAGCTTACTGTCTAGTAAAGAGAAAGATAATAAACTTAGAAATAATTTGTGATCATTATTATGAAGGAAATGATTATAACGTTGTAATAAAGAATTTTGGTCAGATGGAGGGCACTATTTTGTATTGAATGGTCATAAAATACCTCCTTAGGGAGGAAATATTTGTGTTGCAACTTTAATGATGAGAAGAATGCAAAGTTCATAGGAGGTTTCCAGCAAAGGAAATAACACGTTCAAAATACTCAAGGTTGGAAAAAATTTGACATGTTCAAGGGCCTGAAAGAATCCAATGGCTAGAGCATAAACGGAAAGTAGAAAAAGTTGAAAGTAGAATGATAAGAATAATTTAATAATAGGTGTTAAATTCACAGCCTGGTAGGTCATGGCAGAGAGTTTGGATTTTATTCTAAGTGCAATATGAATCTATTAAATGATTTTAATCAATAAAATGGCATGATACAACTTACATATGTAAGATTATTCCCTTTTCCAAATGGAAAATAAATTTTCCAGCCTGTTTATTTCTTCTTACATTCATAATATTAAAATACAGTAACCCAATAGCTTATAAGTATACTTTTTATAGGAGGGAAAGTGATTGGCCCAGTTCAGGTGTCTGCTCCTGTTTTAATCAACTATGACTGAAGAGTGAGGAGTTGTTTGGAATAAATATGGCTTCTGAAGGCTATGTTGAGAAGCCAAAGTAGGTGTATTAAAGTAATACTATGAAGACTATGACTTGCTGAATGAAGAGACACAAGCCACCCACAGGGCAGTTGACAGGTAGCTTCCTCAGCATCCAAACTCCTACTTTGGGAAAGTGCAAAACTTGGGGTCATTTTGATGGAAGGTACAGTTTCAATACACTCATACAAGAGAAGTAAAGTCACAAGATTTATAATTTACAAATGTCAGAAATGGGGATGGGCAGGGCTGGGAGGTAGTGCAGCTGCCATGACTGGGGAAAAGGCAGTCATCTGTTCCAGGTCATGAGTGAGAAGGAGGTACAGAGCAGGGGAGTAAAAACCTGTAGCTTAAGAGGTGGTTGGGGCAGAGGTCACTAACTTTTGGGGGGCTTTATTCTAAATGGTTACTTTAAGAGGTGCTCAGGAAAAGCAAAGCAGGAACTTTTGGCAGAAATACTAAACTCGGATCCCATTTAAATGTTCAGACTCTGGCTGTGAGGAGGGCTGTCATTATGTAAAATGCCAAGGCAGCAACTCAGAAAAACAAAAGTTGTTTTTCAAAAGTTTCAAAAACTCAAAAAACAAAACAAAACAAAACAAAAACCGAGGTGTTTCTTATCACAGATCCATTTTTGTGCATCAGCGGTCAAACTCAAAGAAGATAATTTTTTTTAGAATGTAGGCAGGCACCTCTCAAGCCATGAAGGTATGGGAAGATTTTTTTTTTCAACACGGAAGGAATATGATCAAATTCATCATTTAAAAAGTAACTCTGTGGCCAAAATGAAGAAATCAGGAGACTATAGATGCTGGAGAGGATGTGGAGAAACGGGAACCCTCTTGCACTGTTGGTGGGAATGCAAACTGGTGCAGCCGCTCTGGAAAACAGTGTGGAGGTTCCTCAAACAATTAAAAATAGACCTACCCTATGACCCAGGAGTAACACTGCTAGGAATTTACCCAAGGGATACAGGAGTACTGATGCATAGGGGCACTTGTACCCCAATGTTTATAGCAGCACTCTCAACAATAGCCAAATTATGGAAAGAGCCTAAATGTCCATCAACTGATGAATGCATAAAGAAATTGTGGTCTATATACACAATGGAGTACTACATGTCAATGAGAAAGAACGAAATATGGCCCTTTGTAGCAATGTGGATGGAACTGGAGAGTGTGATGCTAAGTGAAATAAGCCATACAGAGAAAGACAGATACCATATGTTTTCACTCTTATGTGGATCCTGAGAAACTTAACAGAAACCCATGGGGGAGGGGAAGGGAAAAAAAAAAAGAGGTTAGAGTGAAAGAGAGCCAAACATAAGAGACTCTTAAAAACTGAGAACAAACTGAGGGTTGATGGGTATTGAAGAGGGCATCTTTTGGGATGAGCACTGGGTGTTGTATGGAAACCAATTTGACAATACATTTAATATATTAAAAAAATAAAAATAAACAAATAAATAGATAGATAGATAGATAGATAAATAAATAAAAAGTAACTCTGGCAATGGTATAAAGAACAGATAGGAATAGAGACTAAACATAGTCAGAGAGGTAAGTCCATTAGGAAACCAATAAGAAAAATTCCAAGTAAAAAAATTAGAAGAACCTGGACTGGGACAGCAATAATAGTAGCAATGGAAAGGCATAGACAGATACCAGACACATTTCAGAGGTTGAATGGACCAGACTTAGTTATAGGCAATGAGGAAATGTGAAAAAGAAAAGATTATCACAAGATTATCTCAAGACTTAGCTTGAGCAATAGGGTAAATAGGATTGCTGATAGTCGAGACATGGAAAACAGGAAAAGAAACAAAAAAGTCTGAGGGGGGCCACACCGATCATGAGGAGTTACTGTAAATCTAGTGACAGATTGAAAGCTCAGGAAAGAGTTGAGAAATCAATGTTTGAGAGGAACATAGATGATAGTTAGAACTTTAGGATTGCATGAGATCATTCAAGATGATAATGTAAAGTGAGAAAAGATACGTAGCTCCCTAGGAAAACTCTAGCAGAAGAGATGGAACTAGGAGAAAAATAAAGAGCAATCCGAGGCATATGGAAAGAATGAGATAAACATGATTTAGAAGTCAAGAAGGAGCTTTACAAGGAAGGAAATGATCATCAACATCAAATTCTGTTGGGAGGAAAAGTCAGCTGAGGGCTGAAAAACAGCTAATGTATTTGACAATCACATCATGGTTGACCTTCTCAGAGCAATTTCAGCAGAGTGGTGTGGGTGGATGGCAGACTGCAGTAGATTGAGAAGCCACTAGAAGAAGAGGAAGTAGAAGCTGTACTTATGACCTGCTCTTCTCAGAACTTGTGTAGAAACTACTAAATATGTCGGTATATAATGACTTATTCTAGTAAAACTTATTTTATCACAGTGTTGGGTTGGACTAAACCTAAATTATTGACAAAGCTCTCCGTTGAACCACAGACTCCTGACTCTCAGATATCTAGAGCTCACCTAATTTTTTGATAAGTTAATCCCGTGACCTTTTAGCGAGGTAGACCCAGTAGTATTATATCTCATCTCTATTTGCACTGGTTTTCATGGCATTGTTTTTAAAATGATTTCTTCCACCATCCTTCCTTTTTATTCCATCTCAGATCTCAGATATGTGACCTTTTTGCAAGCCCATTAACGCTTTGCTCATTTTCTCCAGTTTCCTATCTGTTGGGGTAATTGCTTCCTACACAAAACCCAGTCTCCTATTAACTGGCTCATTACCTCAAGTTAAAAGTTCAGAAACTTCTTCAGACTGAAATCACTGCAGTGTCCTGAAAAGAAACTACTTTTGAAGATGCTGACACGTCTGTAAGCCAAGACATTTTTTGGATTAAATTCACTGTTTTACAGATTCAACTTATTCCTTTTCAGGTTTCTGTTTGCACCAGTTTTCTTCTCTCACTGCAATGGTACATTTATTACTCTCCAAGTCCTAATAGTGGCAAACATACAGAGCAGTAGAATATAAAACCATTTAGTGTCGATCACAGCTCTGTCTGTGTTGATAGAGCTAATTTGGTTCAGAAAAGAAATACTATTAAAGTTCCTGTAGTTCTCTCTCCAGTTGAAGACAATTAGGTTTATAAACATTTATACTCATTATTTCCATGCTAACTAGTTTTATCTTTGCATTTTCTAGTCTTACCTCACTGATGCTGAATGTCCTAAAAAACCTTTACTTCTCTGGATCAGTGAGAAAAACCAGGAGATATGAAGTGGGGGGGGGGGGGGGGGGGGAGGGGAGGAGATTTAAAAAAATGTAATAAAATAAATGATATGAATTCATTATACCTAATGAGTAATTTAAATTCTTCTTTGGTAGTATAGGTAAACATCTTCTCAAATATACTTTTAAAAGGATCTATGTAAGTTCAAGGACATACATCACTCTAAATGGAATAGTATCTTCCAAAAAAGAATAAAATGCCCTAGTGTACAACTGTCCTTACTGTCAACTTTTATTTAGCACATACTAGATTGGAGGGCACTGACATAGAGATATGGGCCTTGATTTGTGTCCTCAAGAACTATACCATGGGTTGAGAAGACAGGACATGCTATCCATAGGAAAGTAAACGATAATATGAAATAGCACATTTTCAGTGAGAAATAAGCAGTACAGATAGTAAGACCTATCAGATTTAAAAAGGAAAGAGCTGGGGCGCCTGGGTGGCTCAGTCGGTTAAGCGGCCAACTTCGGCTCAGGTAATGATCTCACGGTCTGTGAGTTCGAGCCCCACGTCGGGCTCTGGGCTGACAGCTCAGAGCCTGGAGCCTGTTTCAGATTCTGTGTCTCCCTCTCTCTGACCCTCCCCTGTTCATGCTCTGTCTCTCTCTGTCTCAAAAAAATAAATAAACGTTAAAAAAATTTTTTAAAAAATAAAAAGGAAAGAGCTACAAAATCAATATGGAATAATTAGAAAATTTTTCATGAAGGAAGTGCTCCTTGTGCTGGATCGTGGAAGAAGTATAAGATGTGGGTTAGCAAAAAGGCCTGGGGAAGGTATTAGAAGCAGAAGAGACAACTTGATGATCCAAAGGAGAGGGAAGAATTGCTTAAGATTTGTTAGACCAATATGGTTGGAAGAAGGCCTGGAAGTGTCTTTTGTGTTCTGGGGGAAGTTAGCACCGTACAAAAAGTGAACATACCATATTGTAAGAAGCCCAACCTACTCATGTGGAGAAGTCAGGTAAAGAGCTGAGGCCATCTGCACCAAACTCCCAACTGAAATAGGCCAGACGAACTTGCCAGCAATGTGAGTTGAGGCCATCTTGGAAGCAGTCTTCCAGGACTGGCTGAGTTACCCACCTGATTGCATTGCTGAGCCCTGCCTGAGTTTCAGAACTTTGAGCAAATGAATGATTAATATTGTTTTAAATCATAAAATTTTGGTGTGAATTGTTCCAGATGGAACCTGGTCTAGATCATCCAGCGGAAGAACCAAGCAGCACACGGAGATCTTGGAAGGCATCGGATTGGCAGAGGTTATCCCGGAAGGCAGGAGGTTTATTTGACACTGGCACGCTTGGAGGAGATCACTCTCTAGAGGTCTGAGACCTGAGCACAAACACGGGGGACAATTTATAGTCTGTTACTTCTGCAATAGTAGTAATTTGGCACGCATGGCAAGTGGGGTAGGAAGAACCCAGAAGGGGAGTCTTCGGGTGAGGACTGAAATTCCCCTATCAGTCCTTTCAGCCATCTTGTAACAATTTTTCCGTATCATTCCCTCCTTTGATGCCCCTTTAAACAGATCTAGGCTGTATTAGAGGGCATCATATTTATTTATTATGGGATGGTCCTTTCCCTTAGTTCTCTGACTTTGGTTGTGACTACTCCCTACTGGTCTCCGAGGAAGATGCAGGTATCCCCTTTCTCAGCAGTGAGAAGGTCAAGGGCCCATCTATCTGTTCTGGAGGGCAACTCCTGCCAGGGAACTTATTTGGCTTTGCAAGGACACTAGGGAGTTGACTACTCGTTCCATGTCTTCATTGAGTTCTCGGGACAGTTTACGATATAGTCCCACAGAAGAGCCTATGCCTCCTATGCTTGTCCCTATCCTTGTGGCTATTCCTGCTCCTAGGAGGACAGTAGCAACACCACTCATTTAGCCTGGGCCTTAGGGCTAAAGGTTTATAAATGAGGACCAGATTAGAGGCAACCAATACCAACAAAACATCTTATCCATAAAAGGAAGGTGAGCACAAACAGTGCTGTTTCCCCAGCTTTCTGGGACAACCTGTGCCAATCCGATGGCAAGGAGTATTTTATCGGACTGGCGATTTCTCAAGCTTCTGCCATGCATAGACCAGCCAGCTTCTGGGGTGTGGCTGGAGGAGGGCTGAAGATCCCTTCTGGGGTGTGGCTGGAGGAGGGCTGGGGCTCCTCAGGTTTGGCCATCTTGACTCTGGAGTGGTGGACCCATGGAGTGATGTCGGTGACCTTGAGAGCAGTAGGGATGGTATGAGGCCCAGTTCACTGTGGTTTGAGAGGGTCTTTCTTCCGGTTTTTGACCCAGACTGAGTCTCCTGGTGAGAAGGGGTGTACAGGGGATCCTAAAGAGATTGGGGCCTTCTCTACGGTATATCGTTGTAACTCGTTCAGGGTGGCCCCTAAAGCTTGAAGTTGTTTTCTTATTCCTTTGTCCCCTATTTGGTGTAGGTTTCCTGGGAGGCTCCCTAGGCATGGAGGGGGCCTGCCATATATTAGTTCAAAAGGGGAGAAACCTTGAGTTCCTGGTGTGCAATGGACATGCAGGAGGGTCAGGGGCAACAGGTCTGGCCATGGGAGGTCTATTTCCTGACAGAACTTGGCTAAGGTTCCCTTGAGGGTGCGATTCATCCACTCTAACTTTCTTTGAGCGCTGAGGCTGGTCACCACAAATGCAGGTCCATTATCGCTGTGGATTGTGGCCGGTAAGCCAAACCAGGGGACAATTTCTTTCAGGAGGACTTTAGCTACTTCTTGACTCCATTCCTTCCTAGTTGGGAAGGCTTCAACCCATCCAGAGTTTGTACAGACTATCACTTGGAGGTATGTAAGTCCTCAGCTTGGCTGGATATCTGTGAAGTCTATTTCGAGGTCCTCAAAGGGGATAGCTCCTATTCTTTGGACTCCTGGTGGGGGTTGTGATGTGGATCAGGCATTATTCTTATGAGGGCATGGGGGACTTTAACATGCAGTTCTTGTCCCAGGGAAGAGCTTATCTGCCTCTTTAATGAGTAGAATTGTTGCCGCTAATGCCCTAAGACATGGCAGCCATCCTGCTGCAACTGGGTCCAGTTTTTTTGACAGGTATGCCACTGGCTGCTGCCAGGGGCCAACAATCTGTGTGAGAACCTTTCCCTTCTCGTGCACAAAGAGGTTAGTATCTCTATATCTGGCAGGCCAAGGGTTGGTGCCTGCCCGAGGATATCATTTATTGCTAGGAAGGCGGCCTTTGTCTCTTCTGTCCAGACAGGGGGTTCTTGATCCAGCCCTAGCAAGAAATTATAGAGGGGTCTTGCTATTGCCGAGAATCCAGGAATCCAGATTCAGTAGAATCCCTCAGCCCCCAGGTATTCTTGTAGACCCCTCTTAGTTTTGGGCTGGGATAAGGAGGGGATGACCATCCTTCTCTCTGGCCCTAGTCTGATGCCCTGGGCCTGGTTCAGTCCATGCAAAGGCAAACAAGGGTCGGCTCTGGGGGGCCAAGTAGAGGCAGAAGAAGGCATCCTTTAAGTCTCGGCAGGTAAACCAGCTGGCAGAACCTGGGATCTGGCTGAGGATGGTGTACAGGTTTGGGACCACTGGGTGCAAGGAGACAGTCACTTTGTCGACAGCTCGTATGTCTTAAACTGGTCGGTACCCTCCTCCCGGCTTCTTGACTGGCAAGAGAAGGGTGTTGCCTGATTGTGGGAGGGGGTATTGCTGCTGTCTCTGCAGCTGAATCCCTGGGATTAACTCTACAATGACAGAGTCCTGATTGTGGGCAAGTCCGGGGGTGTTGTCCTTGGCCCATACAGTGGGAAAGGCAGTCCTGAATTCGAGCGGGTGGCTCAATTGGGCCTG
Organism: Neofelis nebulosa; assembly: GCF_028018385.1. Taxonomy (NCBI): domain Eukaryota; kingdom Metazoa; phylum Chordata; class Mammalia; order Carnivora; family Felidae; genus Neofelis; species Neofelis nebulosa. Next base: position 37,918,564 of record NC_080785.1, read on the forward strand.
GGCGCAGAATAGACTCCATTCTTCTTGTCTTGGATCCAATTGGAGGCTGGTGCATCCCGTTAGTTCAAAGGTTATTTGGGCCCCCAGCTTTGAGAGTATATCCTGGCTGCAGAGAGAGATAATGCACTCAGGAAGATAGAGGAACTCATGTCATACCATGTGGCCCCCGAGTTCACATTGAAGGGCTTGGCAGAAGGGCTTGGCAGAAGGGCTGTTGCATTGCCTGTTTCCCTGTGGCCCTGAGGATGGTTACAGTCTTCTCGTTAAAGGGGACCACAGAGGAGGTGACCACAGAATGTTCAGCCCCAGTGTTGACCATAAAAGTCATGGTTTGGGCCCCCTACTTTCATTTTGACCATGGGCTCATGGGGGCCAAGAAGAAGTGAGCCCAGTCCCCCTCAATCTGAATCTATTCCTGCTAGGTCTATAAGGTCTTTTCCTCATAGGGTTCTTCTGCATATCTTCTGCATATCTGGGTTTCTGAGACTTTCCCCAGTTGGGACATTCATTCTTCCAATGTCCTTTCTATTGTCCTTGCAGTCCCTTGCTAAGGAGGCTGCGGGCTTCCTCCCTTTTGGCGGCTGGACCTTCCCCATCCTTTTGTCATCCTTTTCCTTCAGAGCAGCGGTGAGGAGGCTGGCCTTTTTTCTCATCTTTTTTCGGCTTCCCTCTGGGCAGTGATCTCCCTGTTCATGCAGACCTTGTTAGCAACCTCAATCAACTGGGTGGTGTTCATTCCAGCAAAACCTTCAAGTTTTTGGAGCTTCCTTCTGATATCCAAGTGGCTTGGGCCACAAAAGAGGTGTTTACCATCTGTTGGCTTTCTTGTGCCTTGGGATCAAATGGGGTGTAAATGCGGTAAGCCTCGCATAGCCTCTCATGATAATATTCATGGGCTTCTTAGCCCCTGCTCAGATCCCCCAGAGGAGAGCCTCTTGGTACTGGCGAATGTGGACTTGTCCTTGGGCCACTTTGTCAAGGCGACTAAGACGCTAGCCTGTCCCTGTTCATTGCAAGTAAATCGCACCCAAGGGGGAAGGGTTTGGGCAATCTCTAACCAGGAGTTGATATATGGGAACGGATCAGGGTGACCTGGGTCTACGGTGACAACACACCAGAAGCGGTGGACCGTTGGGACATCTAAGGTTCCCTCAGAGGGCCATCCTACACCAAAAGTGGGCCATTCCAACTCACATAGCGTCCTTAACCTGCCTGGGCTCATCTTAATTCCATAGTCTCCTGAAAATCCCTTTTTGAAGTTCTTGATCATAGTTTCGAGAGCTGTGGGTTTGCTCTGTCCTGACCATAATGTTCCCGTGAGACGGAGTGGCAAAAACAGACAGAGGGGTAGGGGAGCACCCTCTAATGAGGCGACCAGTCAGATGTGCGTCTGGCCGTGTCCTGAAGGAACTTTGGTGACGCTTAGCCATGGCAGTCTCAGCCTTGTGACTTATGATCAGAAACTATTCTGATGCCGCCATAGACTGTGTGCTGTTCACCACGGAATCACAGATGGGCCCACTCAGACTCTATGGGCTTTTGGGGACCATAAGGGCGCCCGCCCGTGAAGCCGCAGACTCAGTCCCAACTGGAGGACAAGGTTGGGCTGCACATTCACTCACGCATTCAGACCAGATGTTAATACGTTCCCTCCCTAGGAATCTACCTGTGAGACCTCTAAAAGGTCTCCAGGAGGTGATCAGGCTCAGGCTCCCCTTTCACCCCGACGGGTGGGTCTGACCGGGTCAGGGGCCAGGCCTTACCAGTATCTGAGGTCGGGTCTATATCCTCACCTACCAAGTCTCCTGAGTCCGGTGGGAACGGCACAGCAAGGCTGGCCTGAGACGACCGAGCAGGAGACTGCCGAATATCAGACAGCTCGCGCCTTCTCCGTTGCGATTCCTCATTCGGTCACCACCTTGCCGTTTTTCCAAACCGGCGACAACAATGGGCCGGCGCAGTTTCCCGTTCAGGGAACCAAATGTTACAGAACCTCATCTGTATCACCTGGTGGAAGAACCAAGCGGCACTCGGAGATCTTGGAAGGCAGGAGGAGGTTTATTTCACACCGGCGGGCTCAGAGGAGAACATTCTCCAGAGGTCTGATCCCCAGCGCAAGCACGGGGGACAATTTATAGTCTGTGACTTCCGCATTAGTAGTAATTTGGCACGCCGCCGGGCAAGCGGGGTAGGAACAAGAACCCGGAAGGGGAGTCTTCAGGCGGGGCCTTGAACTCCCCTATCAGTCCTGTCGGCCATCTTATAATTTTTTCCTATCAGAATAACTTCCTTTTTTCTTGAAATAGGTTAATAGCATGATATAAGCAAAGTTTACCCGTGAGGACCTCTTGCTTCACTATTATTCACATTACCAACCTTGTCTTCTCTTCCACTTCCCCATAAATGTTTATCTTGAAATCCTTGTCATACGATAACTGGTTAATTAATTTTTTAAGTTCAAAGTGTGCCTTTGGATGTTATTTATCTTTTAATAAAGAAAGATAGGAATATCTTTAAGATGCAAGTGCTGAAAAGGATGGAGGGTAGGGGCAGGTATGTGATAAAGAAGAAACAAAAAAAAATGTGTAAAATCACTATACAGGAGCCCAAAACATCCCATTTAAGCTATATTGCTTCAGGTTACCTAGTTCACAAATTTTGTTTGCTTAATTTCTCTGCTTACAGTATGATGTCACTTACTGAAGTTTTTTTTATATACACATACATATATTCTTTCATTATTCTTGTGTAGTTTTTAAAAATTTTTTTTAACATTTATTTATTTTTGAGACGGGGGGAGACAGAGCATGAACAGGGGAGGGTCAGAGAGAGAAGGAGACACAGAATCTGCAACAGGCTCCAGGCTCTGAGCTGTCAGCACAGAGACCGATGCGGGGCTCGAACTCAAGGACAGTGAGACCATGACCTAAGCCGAAGTCGGACGCTTAACTGACTGCGCCACCCAGGCGCCCCAATTCTTGGGTAATATTTAGGAGTGGGATGGCTGAATCATATGGTAGGCATAAGTCTAACTTTTTAAGCAACTGCCAAACTGTTTTCCAAAGTGGTTGTACCACTTAACATTTGTACCTGCATTGTATGGGAGTTCTCCTACCTCTGTGTTCCAGCAAATACTTGGTATGGCCAATGTTTAAAATTTTAGACATTGGCATGGGTGTGTAGTTGTATTTCATGTACTTTTAATTTGTTTTTCTCTAATGGCTAATGATATTAAGCACTTTTTCATGTGCTTTTTTGCCATCTGCACATCATTTTTAAGGAAGTGTTTCACATCTTGTTCCCCTTGGTGAAGGAGGAAAGTTGTTTGTTTTCTTATTATTCAGTTTTGAGAATTCTTTATATATTCTGGATACAAGCCCTTTATGAGACATATGATTTCAAATATTTTCTCCCACTCAGTGGCTTGTCTTTTTGATTCCCTTAGCAGTGTCTTTCAAAGAGCAGGCAATTTTAATTTTTGTGAATTCCAAGTTACTAATTTTTTCTATTGTGGACTGTACTTTATGTCATATCTAAAAAATATGTGCCTAACCCAAGGTCATAAAGGTTTTCTTCCAGGACTTTTACAGTTTTAAGTTTTATATTTAGGTCTATGGTTCATTGTGGGTTAATTTTCATATATGGCGTGAGACATGGGCTGAAGGGTTTTGTTTTGTTTTTTGGCATAAAGATGTCCAATTGTTCCAGCATCATTTGTTGAGAAGACTATCTTTTCTCCATTAAATGTCTTTGCAGTTTTGTGAAAAAATCAGTTGTCGGTACATGTGTGGGGCTATTTCTGAATGTTCTCTCCTCTTCCATTGATCTACTTGTTTATTTTTATGTCAGTACCACACCATCTTGATTACTGTGGCTATATACTAAATCTTGAAATCTCCAACTTTGTTCTGCATTTTTAAAATTGTTTTGGATCTTTTGGTTTCTTTGTATCGTCATATGAGCTTTAGAATCAGCTTGTCAATTTCTACCAACAGTATCTTGTTCCAATTTTGACTGGGATTGCTTTGAGTCTTTAGGTTCAATGTGGGAAGAACTCACATCTTTTTTTTTTTTTTTAATTTTTTTTTTCAACGTTTTTTATTTATTTTTGGGACAGAGAGAGACAGAGCATGAACGGGGGAGGGGCAGAGAGAGAGGGAGACACAGAATTGGAAACAGGCTCCAGGCTCCGAGCCATCAGCCCAGAGCCTGACGCGGGGCTCGAACTCACGGACCGCGGGATCGTGACCTGGCTGAAGTCGGACGCTTAACTGACTGCGCCACCCAGGCGCCCCAAGAACTCACATCTTAACAATATTGAGTCTTCTGACCTGTGGCTGAGCACATTTTTAGTGAATAAAAGAAAACAGGTTGGAAGTTCAATTCTGAGTAATTTTCAAAAGCTTTAGATAAATTGGAAATACTGAATTTATTACAATTTTATGGTAATGCAGATGATATGATTTCACACAGAAAAAGTTCTAAAGACCCCACCAAAAAACTGCTACAACTAAACAATGAATGCAGTACATTTGAAGGATACAAAATCAACATACAGAAAAGCAGTTGTGTTTCCATACACTAACAACAAAACATTTGAAAAAGAGATAATCAATTCCATTCACAATAGCATCAAAACAATAAAATATTTAGGAGGAACTTTTACCAAGGAGGTGAAAGATCTGTACACTAAAAACTACAAGACTTTGATGAAAGAAACTGAAGAAGACACAAACAAATGGGAAGATATCCTGTGTTTTGGGATCAGAAGTATTAATATTGTTAAAATATCCATACTACCCAAAGACATCTAGAATTTCAATGTAATCTCTATTAAAATTCTAATGACACTTTTCACGGAAATAGAAAAAAAACAACAAGCCTAAATGTGAATAGACCCACAAAAGACCTTAAATAGCCAAAGCAATCCTGAAAAAAGAAGAACAAAACCAGAGACATCACACTTCTTATTTTCAAGCTATATTACAAAGTTTTAGTAATCAAAACAGTATGGTGCTGGCATAAAAATAGATACATATACCAATGGAACAGAATTGAGAGTCAAGTAATAAATTTCCACACATATAGTCAACTAATATTTGACAATGGAGCCAAGAAGAGTCAATAGAAGAGTCTCTTCAATAAATGGTATGGGGAAAGCTGGATAAGCACGTGCTAAAGAATAAAATTGGACCCCTCACGAAAATAACTCAAAATGCAAAGACCTAAATTTAAGATCCCAAACCATAGAACTCCTGGAAGAAAATAGAAAGAAAAAGTTCCTTGACCTCGGTCTCAGCAGTGATGTCTGCTGAGTGCTTTTGATATGGCATCAAAAGCACAAGGAACAAAAGCAAACCACATCAAAACTAAGTTCTGCACAAGAAAAGAAAGCATCAACAAACTGAAAAACAACTGACGGAATGGGAGAAAATATTTGCAAATCATACATCTGCTGAGGGGTTAATATCCAAATACATAAGGAACTCCTAATTCAATAGCAAAACAGAACAAAAACAAAAAGTAACATCCAATGAAAAAAAAAAAAAAACAACCAAAACTAACATGCCATTAAGAAATGGGCAGAGGTGCGCCTGGGTGGCTCAGTCTGTTAAGCCTCCCACTCTTTATCTTGGCTCGGGTCATAATCTCACAGTTTGTGAGCTCGGGCTCTGTGCTGATTGCATGAAGCCTGCTTGAGATTCTGTTTCTCCTTCTCTCAGCCCCTCCCCTACTTGTCCCCCCACCACCCTCAAAATAAATAAACTCTAAGAAGACATGCAAATGGACAACAGATATATGAAAAGCTTCTTAACATCACTAATCATCAGAAAAATGAAAATCAAAACTATAATATTATTAAAGGATATTAGGTGGCTGCCAATTTCCAGAAAGACCAAAGGGCACACTTGGAGACTATCCAGTCTAGATCAACACCTAAGTCAGACCCAGCGACTACTCTACCTGGTCCAACCCCACTGACTCTGTTTCTTGGCTTTCAGGGCAAATGTTGGACATTGAAAGATGGAATTTCAGTCGCTGTAATACCAAAAGACCCACACCTCCACAGTCACCCTCAACAGACCAAAAGATTCCTTGTAGCTTCTGCTTCATTGTTTTGCACTTTTCTGAGTGCACTTTTCACTCCAGGGAATATAATTAGCAGAGTCTAAGTCTTTTATCTGAGCCTGCATATATACTGGGGGAAATCTCCCAGATGTAAACATGATGCTCAAAAGGAGCTGAGTAGTCTCTGTGTGGCAAGATACATCTCACAAAGTGTTCTCAAAAGTAAAGTGAGTCACAGAATTACAGTGGTTTGGGGGCTGGAAGGGATCTTTTAAATTGCTGGTGTTTTCCAAATTTTAGGCCAATACTCAAGAGTGGACCATAAAAATCAATGTAGTACGCTCCACATTTTTAAAAACTAAAATAGAATTGAAAATATCACCACGTATTATTGCACTTAGCAAATGAAGGTATTCATTCAATGAAGTGTTGTCTGGTGGAAATTTTACCCTGATATGTAAGTGTCTATATGTATAAATTTATATGTATAGTATATGTTTAAGTATCCTGAGCCCCAATGTAAAATGTATTACTTAAAAAAATTATTTCTTAATGTGTGTCATGGTAAAAAAATAATTGAAAAACACTAGTCAAATCTAACATCACATTTTACATATGAAGAAGAAAAAATAAAGTTTAGAGAAATCAAGTGATTAATGTTCTGATGTTTAATGAAAAGTTGAAATCAGGATGTAGAAAATCTCTTAGTCTTATGCTTCATTATAAGAACAACATCTATCACCTGGAAAAATACTTCTCATTTTCTATGTAGATATCTTCCTACATTAGTCCTGCTGTGAAAATTAAATGAATTTAATTAATTAGTATATCACAAAAATATTGTAAATTTTACCATTGCCTTTGGAGTTAGGCATTAATGTTTTTCACTTGCTGTAGTTAATACTAGTTTTAACAGGATTCTGCATATTGACTCTAGAAAGAGAGGGTAATCTGTATTATTTTAAAGATTTTTATGTTGGCAGATATGTTAACAACGCAGTGGAGACATTGGACTAGTAGCTATAAACAAATTCTTTAAGAAAGTAATTCTATATAAAATAAATTGAAGGAATTTTAAAGTTGTAATCCACCATACTGAATGAAATCTATCACTGAAAATATTTCTTTGCTTGCTAGTTCTACTATTACTTTAATTAATAGAAGTATTAATATTAAACTAACATTTATAAATGTACAATGGTATACATCAATAGTGCAAAGAGACTTGATGTATCTTTTTGATGTATCTTTTTGGAAGATAGAGATACACTCCAAGCTGGCCAAATCTTTGGCTCATGGCTATTTAGAAATAGAATTTTTATTTTTTATTTATATTTATAGTTATATGTTTTTTTATTTTAGAGAGAGAAGGAATACAAGCGGGAGAAAGGGGCCGAGGGAGACAGAGAATCTTAAACAGCCTCCAGGCTGAGCATGGATGGACATTGGGCTCCATCCCACAACCTTTGGATCATGATCTGAGCTGAAATCAAGAGTCAGATGCTCAATGCACTGAACCACCCAGGCACCCCTAGAAATAGAATTTTTACAAATTCAGTTAAAATGAAGACTGGAAAAATCAAACCTAATTGTTTTTAAGATTTGGTAACAAAGAAGGTCAAAGAGGAGTAAATAATAACAGGGTACAGAATAAAAATAAATGATCAATGCTTTAGATAATTTAAAGACTCTCAGTTTCTTCTGTGTAGTCTCCTCCCACTTACAGGAATATTCAGTAAATAATGAAAACTACACTATGTAAAATATACCCAGAATCTTTTATTCAGTAACTTGGGGCCATCACCCAGATTTTGATATGGATTTTAAAATTTTACTTTTCATTACCAATTAATATTTTTTAAATTCTCACTGAAAATAGAATGTATTTTTACATGTTGACTCTTACTGCCTATAGGAATTTGTTTCCCTTATAAAGACTATAACTGCAAACAAACAAGACAGGTATTTTTCTTTCCAAAGACATTTTTCCTATACTGAGTGGTTCTTTGACATAGGAAGCTTACTATGATGCACCAAATGTGCATGGGGAAGAGTACAAAAGTTGGTCTGGTAAAGCAAAGAATGAGGATGAGAAATTTAGTTATTAGGGGTTTAGTGCAGTCATTAGAAATGCCTCTCCCTCCCAGACTGGTTCGTCCTGCTCAGTGAATACTGTTTTATTCCAATATCCCTTTTTCCAACGGTCATTTAAAATATTCATGAGAGGGGTGCCTGGGTGGTTCAGTCGGTTAAGCATCATACTCTTGATTTCTGCTCAGGTCAGTGCCTCAGGCCTTGCACTGAGTGTGGAGCCTGCTTGGGATTCTCTCTCCCTCTCTCTGCCCCTTTTCCCTCGCACATGTGCACGTTCTCTCTTAAAAATAAAAAAAAAAAGCATTAAAAAAAATGAGAGAATTAAAAAAATAAGGTGTTTACAGTAAGTGAAATCCTGTCATCACATGGGAAAGGAGGTACTGATATTTTCCTGCACATAGGATATGTTTGTTGAGTATGGCACCAAACATACTTCCTGCAAAGAATCCCTTTACCAGCAATTAGGACAGATATTTTATTTACATGGAAAATCCCATTACCATCCTTCTGCTACCTTAACAGATAGAAAACTTTTTCCAATATTACTAATCACACCAGAGGAAAGTTTCAAGCCTCCTTTTACGTACTGTGGTTAGTCCTCTTAAGAAAAGTCAGTATTGGTCATATTGGCCTTAGCCCTATTTGAACTCATGAAAATTCAGAATAAAAGCCAGCTTTCCAATTCCTATTTCTTGAGTTGCTTCTCAAGAAAGCATCAAACTGAGATGCCTGGGTGGCCCCGTTGGTTAAGCACTGGACTTCTGTTCAGGTCATGATCTCATGGTTCATGGGTTCAAGCCCCATGTCGGGCTCTGTGCTTGACAGCCCAGAGCCTGGAGCCTGCTTTGGATTCTATGTCTCCCTCTCTCTCTGCCCCTCCCCTACTCACACTCTGTCTCTCTCTCTCTCTTTCAAAAATAAATAAACATTTAAAAAAAAAAAAGCATGAAACCAAAAACAAACTTAAAATATGGAGCTCTTTAATTTGCTTAAAAAGTGACAAGAGTCTTGAATAAGTTCCTTTACTTGCTCTTATATTAATATTTAATGTTAATATTATGCCAACCAGAATAGCTAGGTAAAAATAAAAAAAAAAAAAAACAGCAGAAAAGTACCACGTTTCTTAAAAACAAAGACCTCTAAAAAAGCTCATTAATGATTTTGTAAATTGTAATACTTATATTTGGTAAGGGTGGAGTGAAATAGACATACATACTGTTGGAGGTGACAATAAAGTGCTACTATCTTTCAGAAAAGGCGATTTGACAATATACATTAAAAACTTCAACATATTTGACCCTTTGATTCAAAAATTTGACTTTTAGAAATTTAGCCTAGTGAAATGTACAATTAAAGAAATGGACAAACATTTGTGTACCAGGGTGTTCATCACAGCATTATTAGGAACACAGAAAAACAACACAAACATACTATAGCTAGTAATTGGTTACTAAAGTGAGAGGCTATTCATATACTAAATTACCTTACATCTATCAAGAAATATCCCATTTGAAATAAAGATACACAAGCAAAGAAAAAAAATGTTAACAGTTGTTTTATCTCTCAGCGATGTGTTTCCAGGTGGCTTTTACTCTCCCCTCCCCCCCCCCAGCTTTTTTGAGATATAATTGACACATAATATTATGTAAGTATCAGGTGTACAAGATCTTGACTTCATATGTTTATAGGTTGCAAATGATTACCACTACCAAATCAACTACCATTTCCATCCCATTACATAGTGACCATTTCTTCTTTGTGAAGAGAACATTTACGATCTTTTCTCTTAGCAATTTTACTTTACTCCCTTCTGTGTTTTCCAATTATCCTTCAGTGTACATATTTACTTTTAAAAAGGACCTTAAAATTCATTTGCTACTAGTAGCAGGGAGGAGAGTTTTTTATTCCTTAAGGACAATTCAGAACAAATGAAATTTAATGCCCTCTTCACTATGGTTGTAACTTCTAAATATTTCCACCTCTTTTTGCCTCTTATATATATGTTAAATTATGGAAAGAGCCAAAACAGTGTGTCATTTAAAGCTCCCTTTCTTCCCAAATGAAAACACTTCAGATAAGACCACCACATCCTCAAGTTATTAGGCATGTGTGTGTAATTTCATAATTATAATTAGTTATTTTGAAGTTCATCTGTTTTTGATCTGCCTCTTCACTGTGCAGGTAGGGACACACCTTCCATCTTTATATTCCACCAATCTTCTCCGTTCATTTACCCCCTTCCTGTTCTTCCTATGTTCTGGAGAATGTGTACAATGCTTTGCTCTTCAGGGTCTTCGTTATTCAGAGGTGGCATATAAAAGTTACATAACGCAAGCTTTATTTGTATTCGTAAAATCACTGGTCAAAAAGTTTTTGCAACAGTTTATGAGAAACATCATGTAACCAACAACTTCAGTTCAGGGGTACCCTACAGCCTAACACAATCCAATAAGAGCTCTCAGCCTGTTGAGCAGCAGCCTCAGTACCACCTCGAGAACGAATACAGTCTACCACTCCCTGGAGAGCAGCATTTCACCTTTCTGGGACAGAGATCAGCAACCACACTCCCTATGCAGGTATAGGTTGCCAACCCCACTTAGGCACACTCCCCACAGACTAACCCACCCACTTAAAGGACAGGAGAACACCCAAGCCGGTTTTAAAAGCACTCAGCCCTGATGCAAATTAAATCAGGGCAGGCTTCCTGTGACACCTGGGGTCCCCACATAAGTTCTTGAGGGCATGTGCTGTGGGTTCTCCATCTTTCTTTCCCTTTACCCTATTATCTTCTATTGATTTTCTTGGGCCTCTCCTTTCCTCGTTTTCTATTTCCTTCGCCCAGCTCTGGCACTAGAGGCATTAACTACTGCCGGCCCGTGAATTAAGTCACCACTTGGTAGACTTCTCATGCCAATGAAAGCATCTCTGCTTGGGTCCCTCGAAGTGTAAAATTCCTGTGCGGTCGAGTCATCTCAAAAGCACTTCCCAGAGCCAAAGACAATCTACAAGCGACAAAGTACAGCAGGGGTTCAGGTAGAGGACCCTAACCGCTTCTCGCTAGAACGCAATTCACTTGTGATGAACAGCTGGAAGACGTGAGAAGGCTGGGCAGCAGAACGTAGCCCAAACTACAACTCAGACGCGCAAGCGCGTGGCTGAGAGCGCCTGCGCACAGAACCCGGCGAGGGGCGGGGAGCAGAGGGGGGCTTTTGGGCCCAGCGCTCCCACTGCCTCGGCTTCCCTTAGCCCACAAGCCCTGCCTCCTCCAGCTGCTTGCGGTCCCAAACAACCGGGTGCGCCGCCAGCGCTCTCCGTCAATTGGCCCTTGGCTTTTTCCGTTTCCGCCCAGCCCTCCACAGTCCACCAATCAGCTTGTGCGTTTGGGTAAGGGGCCACCTCCGAGGCCGACGCTTCGGTTCCTCTGCCTCCTCCGGCTGCTGCCTCCGCTGCTGCCTCCTCCTTCCCCACCTCCTCCGTCAGGCGGGCGTCTGCGGGGGCCCGAGGGGCGGCGGCGGCAGCGGCGGCAGCGACATGGAGCCGGAGGCCGGCGACCGAAGCAGTGCTGGCAGGCACAGGGCCGGGCCCCCGAGCACTCCGCCGCCCCGGGAGCAGGAGCGGAAGCTGGAGCAAGAGAAGCTCTCCGGGGTGGTGAAGAGCGTCCACCGGAGGCTTCGCAAGAAGTACCGGGAAGGTAAACAGCGAGCTTGAGCGAGGGGGGAGGGGAGGCCTCATCGCCCCCAGCCCCTTGTCCCCTATCCCCTCCTCCAAGGGGCCACCATTACAACCTGAAGGAGCCGCACGTCAGCCCCTGCCAGTGCAGCTCTCCCAGGCCCGGACGCCCCCTTCTCGGTCGAGTCTTCAGTGGCGTCTGGAGCGCTCCTCCCGCCCCTTTTTCTTTTAGGGCCCTTCAGGAGAGTTCCAGGGCTGTGCAGGAACTGAATCCCCACCCCTTCCAATCCCTTGCCCCCAGTCGGGGTGCTGAGGTTGTTGTCATTACACACACAGACGCGCACACCCCCAGGAGAGGTGGCCGCTAGGCACGAGAGAGGTGAAGGTAAAACACGAAGGCAGGTAAAATCTGTTTGTGAAGACAGATTGAAAGAAGCCTGAGTTGCCACTCGCACCCTCGCGCTTAACCAGCCCGTTCGATTTGCTGCCCTCAAAGACCCCTCTCCTGTGGGTTTAGCCAGGCGGTGAGGGAGCTTCCTCGCATCGGTTTCCAGGGCTGCGAAGTCAGCAGGCCTTTCTAGCTGACTGGACTTCGCCTTGTTAGAAGGGGGAGGGGCGCCATCCATCCCCTTCAACCCCCGCCCCCCGCTCCCGCCATTCTTCAAAAGCTTGATCTTAGTGTTTTTTTTTTCGGTGAGGTAGAAAGAGATCTGGGACAGGTTCTCAAAATACTATTTGGCTTTGAATAGTCTATGTAACCGCCAAGCCTCCTAAGGACACAGATGCCAGTGAAGCTGGCCATCGCTGGGGACCTAGCCCTATGGAAGATCTTAAGCAGAAGAAGCCTTTAATAGCTCTTGCTTCTGCCTGAGGGGTGTTTATAGTTGGAGTGTACGGTTAGCCTTGGTGTTTTTAAATACAGGCTTTTTTACAGAGCTGTTTTATAAGATCGGCATTGAAAATTCTGGTTTTTCACACGCTCAGGAGAAATTTCTTCTGAATATCAAAATGAGGGATAAGCTACTTGCCCTCACTTTAGCTGAATTGCAAACTGGAAAACCTGCAGTCTTCTGGTGTTTTATACTTCTTTAAATTTAGGATTAGACGCAAAATTATGACGGCGAAGGAACTGGCATGTAACATCATGTTACTTTTGATTTACAAACACTTTTCAGTTACTCGAGAAGATTAAAAAGTGTCTTTTGTACCTTTGGATGTAGTTAATGTGTTTCATTTTTCAAACTTTAAGTTCAAAGTTTTCCTCCCTTGGCAACTCAAGCCTAGCTTTTAAAATAACTGCTTGAATAGTCATCCTCAAAGATGGCCTATAGTTATTGTTCAGTAGCTAGCAATAGAAAGAGATTTATCAGACATAGTTAAGACGTTGAAATTTGTTTTTTAAAAGAATGTTTTAACCCCCAACCCACAATTTATTCAATAAAATGTGTAGTTGTCATGGCAACCATTGCATCATTCTTGATTTTCAGAGAATGCACTTACATAATGGCATTCACTGTAGATTGGAAAAATCCACTGGAGAAATGAAATAAATGGACACACTTTTATCATGCTATTTTGTATGACTTTAAGCAAATAAGTCTTTTTAAAGAAAAAATGACTAGCATATAATTGTTTCCATATTTACCTTTTTATAATATTCATTTATTTATAAATGAATAGGTTTCACTTAAATCAATACACTACTAGTTTGTCGTCATGTCTTTAAGTGCTGTTTATACTTGATTAGTTCCCACATGTTTAAACATGTCTTTAAACATGAATATTAACCAAGGGAATATTTGTTCATAATGAGAATTGGTAGTTGGAAGTTACCAGAGCTAGAATAGATATATGTAGTTCATAAATGAATGATCTAGTGTGCTTCTGGGCAGGTGAAGCCCTGATGGGCTGTAGATATTTGAGTGATACTGTTCTTTTAGCATTTTAATGCCCTGAATTCCATCAGTGATCCAGAATTCTCTAGGCTTTATTCCATTGATACACAAAGGCCCATCAGTGAACTAGCAAAGTAAAAGATCCTAACAAGCATGCCCTTTCTTCTTTAATTTCTGACATGTAGGTCAAATCTTAGTTGTGATTGAACAAAAATCTGTGAAAACGCCATCTTTGGGAAAGTCTAATTATGCACATAATCCCAAGGAAATAATTTTTAGTGTTTGCCTTTGAGGTTTTAGTATTGTTACAACACTGGTAGTCCACAGTCTGTAAACATATTTTGCAAGTTGATCTGCAGGTCACCTGTGGTAATGAAATAATAAATAGTGCTTAGGTGCTAGGTTAGGTTACAAAGGCTTATTTAATCAGTAACTGTAATACCAATAACTATGGAAACTATACTCCTTTTATAACAATATTCCTATCAGAAAATGGAGTGATAATTCCAGCTTAGAATATTGGAATGTTAGACTAGAAGAAACCTTAGCATTTATCATGGATTCCCAAATATGACTGATCAGTAGATTCATCGGGGGTGCCTTTTGGAAAATTCCTGTCTTCATCTTGGATATATAGTTTCACAGTCCTTATCACTGAGGCCTGGAAATTTGTCAGCCAGATTTTGAAGTGGTGATTTAAACTAGTTCCTTCCTTTTACACTTGAGTGTGCCAAATCCCAAAAATATTAAAACAACTTGCTTGAAGTTTGGATAGTTCATCATTAGTACTGTACATATTTTATAGGAATAATAGTTTTTTCTTCCCAGTTGCACACCTAATGGTGACCCCAGATGTTGGTGGAATGGGAGAGAAAATGGAAAGCAGGAAGTAGCCCTAGAATTTGTGTTAGGTAAAAAAGATGTAAATTGATGATAATGGAGTAATCCAGGGGATGGGTATGATTAGCTGAGTTGGAACTACATGATGTATGGGGCTTTAGGGGGAGAGATGTCAGGGAAGAAAATAAGTGGGGGTAGAATGAAGAAGGAGGCAAAACATTCACAGTAAGGACAGGAGTGAGCACTGGATACCAAGCGTAAGGTTGGAAAATGTAGTTTTCACTTCCCTTATATCTGATACTCGAATTGAAAATGAAGCAGGAATAACAATGAAAGTAAGATTTTCCTGCTGTGGTAGAAAAAGATTTCTCTCCATCCTTCCCAATCCATTTATCTACCTGATGCTTGTTGATGGGGATGAGCAGGCTTGGGGTTTGAGGGGGTAGTGGATAAAATGATAAAGACTAGCAGGTGGATTTAGTGTACTCTTTCTTTTACCGCTTTTCCCTCTCTACTCCGTTTACTGCTTGTCCTTGGTCACCACTTAGAGATCCTTTGCAGTTTTTTACACATTGAGAATTGGGGATAATTGTCAGTGTTCTAGGCCATGTTGATGTCTTAAGTAGTTACCAAGAGGAAATGTTAGGGAAATGTCCAGTAGTGGTGATGAGAAGGGGTGTTTCTGGTCTCCTCAGCCTTACAGATAGGGACAGTCTTTTAGACTGACTTTATATAAATGGAAACATGCTTGCAGATATAGGTGTTTTCTGTCTTTGCTGTACAGAATTTTAAAAATTGACATCCATGTAAACTAGAAATATTTTAAATGTATCATAACAGTTGTGGACAGCTTCTTAATGAGAAACAACTAGTTTTGCTTTCCAAACAAGGACTTCATTGTTTAATCAGATGTGCCTGGTGAGTACATATCTAATTGAGAAGTGAAGTAGAGGCATGTATATTTTCAGTTGTCTTTGTATTTTTTTTTCCATAATCCTATTCTTACGATGATTATTATTATGCTTGGCATCTTTTTCAAAACTTAAGGTATTTTTGTAAACATTCTGAGAGAATGCAGTTGTTAGAAATAAAAGTGTCATTTCCGTTCCATTTAGTTTTGATTTTTTAACCCATCTGTGAATGCTTTTAGCAAATTTCATCAATTTATTCACTCTCTGAATTTACTTATTCTTTATGCCAAAACAAGTTAAATAGTTAATTACATAAACCCCATGAAGCTTACAAGTCAATCAGAGAAAAGTAAAAATACATATTAACCTGTTAACAGTGGTATTCTCAAGGTCATGGGGTTATGGATGATCTTTATTATAGTTTCCTATATTAAAAAAAATCAGTGTTATTAGTAGCAATGATGATATTATAAAACTAGTTAAAACAAGACAGATTCTTACTGACACTGAAACAGAAAAGAACACAGATAAGGTTCTGTTGACTAAGTCCAGAAAAAATTTTGTTTCAAAGATCGATGGGGCGCCTGGGTGGCTCAGTCGGTTAAGCGTCCGACTTCGGGTCAGGTCACGATCTCGCGGTCTGTGAGTTCGAGCCCTTCGTCGGGCTCTGGGCTGAGGGCTCAGAGCCTGGAGCCCGCTTCAGATTCTGTGTCTCCCTCTCTCTCTGCCCCTCCCCTGCTCATGCTCTGTCTCTCTCTGTCTCAAAAATAAATAAACGTTATTAACAAAGATTAACAGTTGTGAGCAGCATATTAAGAGTGAACAGCTAAATTGTCTAAATTACATGTTTAATTCTTATTGATTACTCAAATTCTTCATAGTTGGAGACAAAGGGTGAGCTAGAATAAGTTTACAATAGGCTGAAAAGTACATTGTGATTGTTATTCTTTAGCAAACCCCTCAAACGAGAGAATTGGCACGGAGGAAAAAACCTTTGAATTAGAAATAATTTTAAACTAATACTAAAAGGTCTAAAAATGAAAGAATGAATGTAATGTTAGTGTTTTTCCTGAAACAAAGTTTTGAAATTGTTTTTAAAATTGGGATAATAGACTTTTTAATTGAAATTTCCCAATTTTTTTTCTTCTATGGCCTTCAACATTTTTTTAAAATACTGACCAACTCCTTAACCCCAAGAAACTTTGAACAGGTTTTCTTTGTTTTACTTTTTTTAAGTGACGTTTTACTCTATTTTCTTTACATTTTTTTTCAGTCTCTCATTCTGATATAGAGTTAGAAAGTGCTGCTTTGTGATAGAATCTTTGTTCAGTCAGCAAAATAAGGTGAACACTGTCCACAGAAGGGCTTGTTAACTTTGTCCTAGGAGAGTTTGAACTGCCATTCTAGCAGGGAGAAAAAAATGAAAAGAGTTTAATGAGTAGTAACACTAAAAGATTAAGAGAATATTGACTGATAAACAGCTCACTGAGATGCACATAGTAGATTAGCTATTTAGTTTTGTTATTTTTATTCATCTTTGTAGTAAGGTATGTTTTTAGGGGTTTTGTTTTTGTTTTTGTTTTTTACATTTCAAAAGGTACAGTAAAAATTAAGTAGATCCTTTTGGTTGGTGTAGATCCTTTTGATTGTTTTGTGGAAAAAAACTACAATAACATATGCAGTGGATCTTAGCCTTGGTTCTGCATTGGTATCATCTGTGGAACTTCGTGGAACATAGGCATCTGTATTATTTAAAAGCTCCATAGGTGGGGCGCCTGGGTGGCTCAGTTGGTTAAGCGTCCGACTTCGGCTCAGGTCACCATCTTGCGGTCCGTGAGTTCCAGCTCCGCGTCGGGCTCTGTGCTGACAGCTCAGAGCCTGGAGCCTGTTTCCGATTCTGTGTCTCCCTCTCTCTCTGACCCTTCCCCGTTCATGCTCTGTCTCTCTCTGTCTCAAAAATAAATAAACGTTAAAAAAAAAAAAATCCATAGGTTATATCATGGACAGAGCAGTGAAGGAATGCTGATCTAAAGTATAAAGTACTATAGATTAGAGTAGGAAGGAATCTGGAAGAAAGGACTTCACCTAGGAGACTCTTAAACTAATCTGATTTAGAATTACTAATAGCATAAATAACAACAGTAATCATGAAAACAGAGAAAGTTATATCAAAGACTTTTTGAAGGTCTGAGTGAGCAGTTTTAGTGAAAGTAAAAGGGAAGAGTCAGAGATGATGTCAAGGTTTGTTGTCTGGGAAAATATAAGTACCCATTTTCATCCATTTTAGAAATGTATGTATGTTGGGATGGGGCAGAGAGAACAGAGTAGACAGGCAAGTTGAGAGAGATGGTGTAAGGGTTTAGTTTGGAATATATCCTTTGCAAGTGTAGGATTGGAAGCCCTCTTTGTGGAAATTG
The DNA here is from genome assembly GCF_028018385.1 of Neofelis nebulosa. NCBI lineage: Eukaryota > Metazoa > Chordata > Mammalia > Carnivora > Felidae > Neofelis > Neofelis nebulosa. Next base: position 37,936,459 of record NC_080785.1, read on the forward strand.
AAGTTTGAGGGCAGATGAACTGCCCAGGAGAGTGATGATAATTTATAAATGAGGACAGATCTTAAAAAACAACCAGGTGTGTCCAATTTTATGTAAGTAAATGCTCCTCTTTCTACCTTAAGCTCCAATACCACAGTTGTGCTTGCCTTTATTGTATTTGTCACTTATCAGTTCACTAACCTGTCTTTCCATTAAACTTCGTTCTTTGAGTAGGACTCTGCCTTTTGTCTTTGCGTCCCAAGCACCCTGCCTTATAAATTTAAGACACACTCAAAAAGAAAGAAGCTAATATAGATATTTCCAGATAGTTGAGTTCAATCTTTTATATTCATTCATATTTTTAAATTGTAAATTTTGGGTACAATTTTTTGTAATGAATTTATTGTCTTCTTATATTAAGTAGTTAGATTAATTTTACCCTTTTAGGGGTGCCTGCGTGGCGCAGTCAGTTAAGTGTCAAGGCTCAGGTCATGATCTCACAGTTTGAGCCCTGCATCAGGCTCTACACTGGCAGTGCAGAGCCTGCCTGAGATTATCTGTCCTCTCTCTGCCCCTTCCTCGTTCATGTGCGTACTCACTTCCTCTTAATAGAAATGAGATTTTTTTAAAAAAATTGTTCAGACTATCATTATGAACATCTTATTTTTCTATAAGTCAAACTGGAAATAGCAGAGAATATAGATATTGTAAAGGGCCTTGCCCTTAACATGTGTTAAGTATTTGTTGCATCAACTTGCCTTATTTTACTATATGCTGTGAATTCTTTTTCTCTTCTTATTTGCTACTCCCCTTTCCCTACCCACTGATTCTCACATACCAGTGTTAACCAGAGATTAAAAAAAAAAGTTTTGCCCACAGAAATATGAGAACTAATAAGGATATTTTAATGTGTGTCTGTTTGTGTTAGTATTAGAAGATGGTAATAATTTTGTGTATTAGTGTATATTTACTTATATACTCTTACTTCATAGTTAAAAATTTTGCAACCCCAGTACCAATCTCATAAATTCTGGGGGTGAAATTTGTACAAGTTGCAAAATCCAAACATCTGAGAACCACTGATAGACAGTACTAATTTAATGTGCTTTAAGTGTAGGTATATTGATGCCTATTGCAAGGGTTATTTTAGAATAGATGGCTAATCACCATACCTTTAAAGGGGCATCTGAGTACACCCTGTTCTCATTTATACATAAATTCCTCTAATTAATACAGAAATTCCTAGTCTCATTTATACAGAAATTAGTTCTCAGAAGGTTGTTCGTAAGTCCTTTGTTTACACTAAATAAGTAAACTCTGTACCCATACCAGTAAAGTTTTTTTACAAGGAAATAGTAGATGTTGATTCCATTGATTCTGACTCTTCTTAATTCTTTTCATCTCGTGTGTGGGGATGTATTGAAAGAGTTTTACATTTTGAATTAACTACTTTTATCATAAATATGTTTATAAAAAGAGAGTGCCCCAAACACAGGATACACTGTTGGCTAAGTTGTATTTTTAGGTACTGAGTTTTATCCATGCAATATTTTGTTTTTTAATGAAATTTGACTCTTCAGGTTGCCCCAAGCCTTGCTGACCTGTATATTATTTCACCGGACATTTGAGTTTACAGTCTTGCACAGACCTGTGGTTTTGAGCCATCGCTGTACAGTGACTTTGCTTGGGGAGCATTAAAATACATGACCAGTTCCCACTCCAGGTCATTTAAATGAAACTTCTGGTTGATTCCAGTGTGCAGCCAGAGTTGAAGCCACTGCCAGAAATCTAACAATGCGGTTGTAGAGACTAAGTAACTGCATTTGACTGAGAGAAGACCATTTGTTTGTGGCAAGTAGAGTCAGTGTACTTTGCTCTGGTGTCAAAGCTTTGTTCATATCTGTGAAAGTTCATAAATCAAAAATTTGTAAAGAGAGGCAAGGCGGTATGGTGGTTATAAGCATGGCCTTTGGCACTTGACTGCTAGGTTTGATGTATACCCTTGAGAAGTTTACTTAATCTCTCTGTACCTCAGTTTCCTTATCTGGTAAAGTAAAATATCTTCCTCAATGGGTTGGTATTAGAATTAAATGAGTTAATATTTGTAAAGTACTTAAAACAGTCTGTGCAACATAGGAAACATTAAATTTGTTAAATACATCATTTAAGAAATACTAGAGGTGTATCATTAGCTACACTGCCTGGGTGCATTTAACAGCCATAACATTGAAGATTGGCTGGTTCCTGGAATTTCTACCTAGATTGCTCTGTAGTCTCTTTCTTGTTCAGTCAGAATGGCTGTAAAAACAAAGGTTTTTTTGGGCCCCCCTTGCTTCTTATATTTCTATTTTTATGTGAAAATAAAAAAATAAAAAAATAAAAATCATTTCCCTTAACAGAGAAATGACTAGTCATAGCATATTGGGTGTAAGATGCAGGTTTTCAGGTGGTTCCTGTGTTTGAATCTCAAGAACTGCTTCAACACCACACACTGTGGATGTTTTGTTCCACTTTGGGTGTGTCAGTATATCAGGTGCTCAAGAATGCTGAGAAGCTCCTTTAATTCTATTTGTGAAACAGTCTGGTCCTAAACACTTTGTTAGCCTTAGAATGGCTGTTGAACTTGTTTCCATTTGGTCATGACTTTATCTGTTTACCTCATGTTAGAGGAAATGATCTTGAAAGGTTCGTCGAACATGAATTTGGTAATCTGATCATTTATAGGTAATGTGTCTTACTGCCCATATTTGGTAATATACCTAAGTAAAAATCAAATAAATTTTTAGTTCCGAATTTCTAAAAGTTCAAGATTAGTTTTGATACTCAAAGTAAATTGGTTTTGATTTTTTTAAAGAATTTGATGGCCCTCAGGTTTAATAAAATGCATTTTTTTTAATTTTGTAACTTTTACTGTGTTCATGGCACATAATTTTTTTAGATGAAACTTACTGAGGTACAATTTATGCACAATAAACTGCACACATTTGAAGTGTGTAATTCAGTGGATTTTGACAGATGTGTACACCTATGAAACATTACTGTAATCAACATTTAGGATGTTTTTGTTGTCTCCCAAATTTCCTCATGCTTCTTTGTAGTCACATCTCTCTCTCTCTCTCTCTCTCTCTCTCTCTTCCTCTCTCTCTCTCTCTCTTCCAGGTCCACTGATCTTTTCTCATTGTAAATTTGTCTGCTTTTTTTTTTTAGAGTTTTATGTACATGGAATCATGTGATGTCTTCTCTTTTGTATGCCATGTGAGAACCGCAATAATGCAATGTGAATCTTTGGTATCATGGCTCACAAGGGTGAACCACTAAGAATAATGACAAGCTATTCTTGTTTTAAATTGGCCTCAGATTTATACCTAACTAAAGTTCTTCTGTGCTTCTTATCTTTTTAAAGTGAAATTAGGAGTTATTGAGAAAATAATATTATTTCTAACGTAGTTGTAAATATCAGATGGTTGTGGCATGTAAAAATGCATTCACTTTAGCACCATCTAGTCATTTTTTTTCACATAAAAATAACTCATCTATTTAGTGTTGTTACCAGTAATTTCTCCTTAAGTTTAGGGCTTTGCCTTTTTTTAAAAAATGTTTTAATGCTTATTTATTTTTGAGAGAGAGAGAGAGAGTGAGCAGAAGAGGAACAGAGAGAGAGGGAGACACAGAATTCGAAGCAGGCTCCAGGCTTTGAGCTGTCAGCACAGAGCCCGACGCGGGGCTCTAACCCACGAACTGTATGATCATGACCTGAGCTGAAGTCGGATGCTCAACCAACTGAGCCACCCAGGAACTTTTCCTAAAAAAGCTAGGACTTTTCCTAAAAGATAGATGGACTGTTATCAAAGAATTTAATGGAGTTGACTGCACTTTAAGCTGCAATTTTGCTTTAGACAATAGTGTAAAAAATATATATATAAATAAATCATGTGTGTATGTATATATACATATATATGTATGTATACATATATACACACACATACACGTAGATCTGTATCTGCTTAAAACAGTGGTTAAAATTTCTGGAAAATTGACTTTGAATCTATTGTTTTTCTAAGCCTCTTATAACTTATTTTTGAGAACGCTCTTTTGAAGTATTCAAATTGTACTTCTTTTTCATCACTACTATCTGTTGACAGTTGTCAACTGTAGTTTGAATTTTACTCTGTGCATAATTTAATTTGTAATTTTGGGGTTTCCTGTATCTTTTGAGCATGGTGAAAATTCAAACATTTTCTCTCCCATTAATGGGGCACCATGACTAACCTTGATAGTTTATAAAAGTTCTAAATCAAAATGTCTTTTGAACTAATGAATTAATGTGCTATTAATTTTTTTCCTATTTAGTTGTTACTGGCTTCTCATAGGAAGTAGTAGCTTGTGTTTTTCTTTAGTTGTGACATATAATGTTTGTGGAGGTGAATTTAGTCAATAATTAGGATATTGTCTTGATATTAGAACCAGTCTTCAAAATAACTTGGCTCACTGATTTCTATTATTGAACTTGGTTTGGCAACCTAAGTTGGCATCACTTGTGTTTTAAATTATTAATTAGTTTTTTTAAGTTTATTTATTTATTTTTGAGAGAACACACACACACACACACACACACACACACACACACACGTCCAAGTCGGGGAAGGGCAGAGAGACGGAGGATCTGAAGCAGGCTATGGGCTGTCAGCACAGAGTGGGATGCAGGCTCCAACTCAAGGAAACTGTGAGATCATGACTGAGCCCAAATCTGACGCTTAACTGACTCAGCCACCCAGGCACCCTTTTTAGTTAGTTTTTTAAAATTAATGTTTAAAAATTTTAAATATAAGGAGAATATAATAAATAGATGTCATGTTAATATGAACTTTGTTCTAGAATCTTGTAAGACAAATTGATGACTTTATCTTTTAGACAAAGCAGAGTTTTAAGTTGATCTTTAAAACTATGTATTTGAACAAATGATTACTGATTTGTTCTCTAAATTTATTATTTTAGTTTGACCATAAAATGTTCATTAACTATTAATTTCAAGTTAAACTGGAGGACATATATATTTTTAATTGTGCTTTCTAAAAATAATTTTTAATTTCTCTGTATTCGGGCAAAATGAAATGTGTATGTTTATTGTAGATTTACCTCTCCTTCACTCCCTTCCTTTTTTTTAAAGATACATTCACATTTTCGTAGGATGTCTGTAACAAGTAGGCAAAAAAATAGATATTAATCACAGTGATTTTGAGTCATCACAAATGCCAATATCATTGTAAAATCATTATAAGATTAATTATTAGGGGTGCCTGGGTGGCTCGGTAGGTTGAGGGCTGGACTTTCGGGATTGGCTCAGGTCATGATCTCATGGTTTCATGAGTTCGAGCACTGTGTTGGGGTCTTTGCTGACAGTGTGGAATCTGGGATTCTCTCTCTTCCTTTCTCTCTCTGCCCCTCCCCTGCTCACGTTGTCCCTGTCTCTCTCAAAAATAAATAAATAAACTTAAAATGAAGACACATTGTTGGGATGAGCGCTGGGTGTTGTATGTAAGCCAATTTGACAATAAATTATATTAAAAAACAAAAAATTTAAAAAAGACTATTCATTGAGAGCTCTGATTGAGCTTAAATACTTAAGCATTTCTGGTTCTGTTGACTAGATCTTTGATGTAGACCTCAGGAAGTTCGTAGTTCCTGATTTGCCTTTTGGTAATGAAAAAATATTATTCTTTTAAATAAGATAGTCTTTTAAATATTGGTTGACCTAATAACTAAATGATAACCGAAAATTCTTAGAATCAAGTTTTAACGTATTTTTTATGTATGCAATTTGACCAAGTTAGCAGAAGAATTCTGAATATGTTTACTGGGCACTGGTCACCCTTAATTGGTTTTGGCTTTTAGGATCCAAATCATAAATTATTTTGAAAATATTTTGCTTAAAGGAAAAATACCATTATTTTAATATTCTAAAAACAAAGAATGGGCTATTATGAAAAAAAAAAAGAACTAAATTTACCCCTTCTATTTTTGTTTGATGACTTTATTTAAACAATAATAAGCTTTCAAGGGTATTCTAGAAAGTAGAATTTTCTCATAACTGGAGGCTATGTTTTTGTTCAACTTTGCAACCACCATTTAACATAGTGTATTCCTAATAGACAGGGTTTTATACATTCTTGTTGAATAAATACATGATTTAAAAGTTCTGGGTCCAGGATACCTTACATAGGATATGGGGAACATAGCACATTCTTATCTTAGAGCATCTTGTTACATATCTTCTTTCCTTTCTTTGATGCCTGTGCTAGCTCATTAGCTTTGTTATTCTGGGTAGCATTTGAAATAGGTTTTGTTTTGTTTTGTTTTGTTTTCCAGCAAATCCAATGAAAGAATGAAGAATATAGAATATATACAATTGTGTTGTTTAATCTCAGTTATATATACGTGTACTACTACACTTTACTAAACACATCTGTTTGAGTATCAGCATACTTGGGGAGAGTTTAGAGACTTAAATGTTAATGAAGACATCAAGTTGAAAGTGTTCTGCAGACAGTTTGAGTTCAATAGGCTTGCAGACAAAATTTGAATCCTTCCTCTAAACTTCATTGGAGCAGATAGTAAGGTTTAAAATTCTACAAGAAATTGATAATATTGGAACAAAATTTTGTTAAATGTGCAAAACTACAGGTCTTCTTAAAAGCTGAAGGGCAGTAGGTTTCTGTATATAAACAGTTATCTTTGCATCTCATAGCTAATAAAATAATTGTAAAGTAAATTGAATTTCACAGTGTACAGTGACAGATTTGTAGTAGGTGCCTTTGGTGTCCCATATACCTTACCTTGGTCTTCAGCTGTGGTGGGCAAACCCTGTGAGCTCAGAGGAACCCAGCCCTTACAAAGTCCCACTTTAAATGAGTGCTGCTTTCTTTTCTGCTCTGCACCTTTCTCCAACACTGCTGGAACCCACTAAGGATATCCCCTTATTCAGTGCCTAAATGAAAACTAAAAGTGCAGGTTCTTAACAACTCTCAGTTAATTGGGGATTGTAGCTGATGCATGAAACATCCTTGCCTCCTGTCTTTTAGGTGCCCAATTCCAGAGGCTTTCTGTATGCTTCTCTTATCCCTAGGAGCAAACTCAATAATGCCCTCTGTATTACCACTTTTTCCTTCCTAGGTTCATTCTCCCTATTCCCTCCACTCCTGTTTCCTAGGATTCTCTCCCAAATAAACTGCTTTCCCAAAAACCCAGGTCTTTTCCCTACATTGTATCTTCTGTAGAATCTAAACTGAAAAGTTGTACAGAAAGGAAATCTGGGGGCACCTGGGTGGCTCGTTGAGCGTCCAATTTTGGCTTGGGTCGTGATTTTGCGGTTTGCGGTTTGTGAGTTCGAGCCCTGCGACGGGCTCTGTGCTGACAGCTCAGAGCCGGGACCCTGTCTTGGGATTCTGTGTCTCCCTCTCTCTCTCTCTGCCCCTCCCCTGCTTGCGCTATCTCTCTCACTTTTTCTCAAAAATAAATTAAAAATTTTTTTTAATTTAAATTAAAAGGTATCATTAAATGGGGTGTCTGGGTGGCTCAGTCGGTTAAGCGTCCGACTTGGGCTCAGGTCATGATCTCACAGTTCATGGGTTTGAGCCCCGTGTCAGGCTCTGTGCTGACAGCTCAGAGCCTGGAGCCTGCTTCAGATTCTGGGTCTCCCTCTGTCTCTCTGCCCTTCCCCTGCTCATGTTCTGTCCCCCTCCCCACCCGAAATAAATAAACATCAAAGAAAAGTTTTTTTAATGTATCATTAATCAAAATATTTGTTTTAAAGGTTTTACTTCCTGTAGTTCTATTTAGAGAGTTGATAAATAACTACATCTGAAAGATGTTGCTAATACTGAGGAGTTTTTCTTTGAGAATTTGGGAAATAAATTTGCCTGCTTGTTTTTAGTGGACAGTTGTTGCCAATCTACTATATAACAAATTGAAAGCTCTCATCACCTCACAAATATTACCAGTTAATGAAAATATTGTTCTATAAGAACATAACCCCCAAGAAGAGAACTTTTCATTCCTTTGGGGTTTACAGTTGGTATTCAGACCTAGAAGGAGACTGTGATATATACTCCTTTTTAACAGTGTGTGTGAGGGCATGTTTGTACCTTTCTTGCTGTTTCTTAATTTGGTCAAACTAGAGGGCTAATAGTTTGATTTTCAACTCAGTCCTTGTTGGACTGTGCTTAAAATATAGTGTTTCAAATTTTGACTAAGTCTTGATATATTTAAACTTATAATTATTTTTTCTTTGTTAAAAAAAAACACTTTTTAAATACTAGAATCTCATAGTCTCACCTCTGGAGAGAATTTGGGTAGAATGATTATCTTCAAATTTGGTTGTTTTATTTATATTTTTCAGCCTATTCTGCCAAACAATTGCCTACATTTGAACATGAAGCAAGAGAACCTAAATCTTACCACTAAGGACATTGAGTGAAGCTACTTTGATAATTTTTGTTTACTCTTTTACCCTTAAAATTATGTTAATGTCATCTATTTGGCATAGCATCCTCATACCATTCTTTATTGGAACTCACATTGTTGTTTCAGATTTCATATTAAAAGTGAGAACTTATTTAATGTTTTTAAAACGATAGTAGCAAGGGGTGCTTAGATGGCTCAGTAGGTTAAGCATCCAACTCTTGATGGATGATGACTCAGGTCATGATATCACAGTTGTGAAATCGAGCCCCACCTCTGCTTGCTGTCTTTCTCTCTCTCAAAAAACAAAACAAAAACAAAAAAAACCCATAGTAGCCAGAAGTAATATCGAGGCTCAGTAATATACTCAGCTTATGAGGTGCCTGGGTGGTTCAGTCGGCTAAGCATCCATCTCTTGGTTTTGGCTCAGGTCACAATCTCACAGTTTGTGAGTTCAAGCTCCACATTGGGCTCTGTGCTGACAGCATGGAGCCTGCTTGGGATTCTCTCCCTCTCTCTCTCTGCCCCTCCCCTGCTCATGCTTGCTCTCGCTCTCTCTCAAAATAAATAAATAAACTTAAAATATATATATAGTCAGCTTATAATGTTTATTCAGAACATTTTGTAAAGACTTAAAACTTCAGAGAGGCTTCTAAGGTAGTTTCTCTAGCAACATTTTTGCCCTATAATTATAATTTTTTAAAATACAATATGCCTAGAACACATCCAAGTGAGTAAATAAAAATATTTATCTTGCTTGGTAATTTATGGTGCCATCTCACCTATCAACCCTTTTTTTATTGATTGATTGATTTGCTTATTTTTGAGAGAGAAAGAGACAGAGTATGAATGAGGGAGGTGAAGAGAAAGAGGAAGACACAGAATCCAAAGCAGTCTCAGGTTCTGAGCTGTCTGCACAGAGCCTGACGCAGGGCTTGAACCCACGAGCTGTTAGATTATGACCTGAGTTTAACTCGGCCCAACCGACTGAGCCACCCAGGCACCCATACTCCTTTTTAATATAGGGAACTGATCAGTATGTAGAGATCCAAGAAAATAACAGGCAAGAAGCAGGCTGAAGTAACTTTGTGCCGCAAGGTCAAATTGCCCAAGGGTACCAGGATAATTAATGTTTGAATACCCAGCCATAATTGTCCCCTACCAGTGTGTTTTTGGTTTATAAACTGATAACTCCTACTTATGTGTGTTAGTTTCATTCAGCTTCACAAATCCATCTGTTTAAATTGGTGAAAATTTATTTGATTATCAAATCATCATAGTTAAAGTGATACATCTATTTGCATAAAGGAGCTTTTAAAATTCTAGTTTAAACTTGATGCAACCTGACTTTATAATTTTGCTTATATTCATCTTTAAGTAATTTTAGATTACGCAGAAACTTTTAAAAGCCCGAGACATTTGTAAGTGAAGTTAACTTAATTCGTCTTTTCCCTTGTTTTTAGTGGGAGATTTTGATAAGATCTGGCGAGAACATTGTGAGGATGAGGAAACACTTTGTGAATATGCTGTTGCAATGAAAAATTTGGCAGATAACCATTGGGCAAAAACTTGTGAGGGCGAAGGTCGTATTGAATGGTGTTGTAGGTGAGTGTTTTTATGAACTAACATTTTTGGTTTCTACTATATCGTTTAAAGTCTGAAATCCAAGTAATGCTTTGTATAATTTACTGTACCAAAATAGGACTGTTTTAAAACAGATTATTTTTTTAAATAACTTCTCCCTCTTGCCACACTTTCTCTAAGTTTATGTCATTCATCCCTTTTTAATCAAAATGTTTTTCTTTGACATAACTTGAAGTTTTGTTTCAGCCTTTCAAAATTGTAGCTTTAAAAAATAAAAAGTATAGCTTTAAATGCATCAAATATACTTAAACGTCGATACATTTAAAATATGAGTTTTAACACTTAACTTCATTGATAAGTCATAGTATAGAAATTTCTTTTTATAATTCTCCATATTTGGATTCAAGTAAACGTGATTTTCTGTATTTTAAAATTTGAAAACCTCTTAAAAGTGTCAAAATCCTGAATTTTGGATATATAAGTCAGAGTATTCCAGCACTTAAATTTACTTTGGATAATGCTTATTTTCTCATTGTATAAATTTAAGACATCAAAATGAAATACTCTTGGTCATTTCTCTCAAGGTAGTAAAATTATTAGAACGGATATATGTATTGATTGAATTTATAAATGAATTCTCAAAAACAAAGCATTATCTTTCTGCATGGACAATGAATTTATGATAATTTCTGGTTTATATTTCATTGCAGTTATTTTTTATCCAAAATTTCTGTTTTAATCTCATTTAAAAGTTATATTATAATGCATATTTCATTCATTCAACAAATAGTCCAGAGAAAAATGCATATTTAATTTAGTTATTTTATTTATTCATTTAATAATTTTTAATGATTGTCCACAGTGTACTAGTCACATCACAGGCACTGGGAGTACAACAGTCAGCCAAACAAAATCCATGCTTTCATGGAGGTTACATGCTCATGAGGGTTAGAGGCAAGAAACAATACATAAATTAAAGATATGCTGGGTCAGATAATGGTAAGTCCCATGAGAAAAACAAAGCAAGGAAAAATAAAACAATTTTAAGTATGGTAGACAGGGTAGGCCTCCCAGAAATGATGCGTGTAAAAAACATTAAAGAAGTGAGACAACAAGCCCTAGCAAGTCCAGGGGCCTTGAGGTAGGACTGTGCTGACATGTTTTTGAAACAGCAAGGAGACTAATGTGCTAGAGCGAAACATAAGAAGAGTGGTAGAAAATAAGATACTGACCAGCTAGATTTCGTAGGGTCTTGTAAACCATGGTTAAAGACATTGGCTTTTATTCTGTGTGAGATGAGTCACTGGATGTTTTAAGAAGAAGAGTAACAGGATTTTATTAACCTTTAAAGTGTGTCAAGAATTCTTAAGAATTAATTACTGTGTTAAGATAGACTATAGGAAGGGGAGTATGTAAATCAGGAAATCAGTTAGGAAGCTAATGTGATAATCAAGGTGCAAAGTTATAGTGAGGCAGTTTTCTTAGAGAGTGAGAAAGTGAATGGACAGAACAGTATAATAAAATTAATGCTCAAGTGAGTATAATGACTCAAGAGAAGGGGAAGGGAAATGGTATGTATGTTGTATTGATTATAGTGATACATAAGTAGGGAGTTGAAAATATGAGGTGAATGAGGAGGAGTGAAAAGGTGTTATCAGTAGATTGCGGACCCCAAGAATTGTGGAGTTGGAGAAAGAAAGGAGCCAGAATAATAGGAAATAAGATTCTTGAAACTTAAATGTTTGGTGTTTTCTGCTTGGCTCTAGAGAGAAAATCTCTCTTTTAGAAAATATACATTTTCTCCCTCAAGCTAAGAAATGCAAAATGAAATGTATTACTGAACCAGTTATTTCCCTTGTAACATGGAGTAATGACATAATCCAATCAGGAAATCAGCACCATCTCTATTTAAGACCATCATTCTTGGCTTTTAGCAGCACTGCTTTAAAATTAGTATTCGGGTATATCAGGCAAGCTCTCAGACTGCTTCTTAAATGGACTTTGATGTGTGATATTCTCATAGGAGCATTTGCTTATACCTTCCTTAAATAATCTGTGCTCACACTTCTCTCTTCTTTTTCCTTAGATGTGTGGTTGTTATCAATAGTTATTGTATCTACATGTGTTTGAAAAAGGTCATTTTTAAGTCAAACTGCTGAAAGGGAACATTCATAAGAATTTAGGTCAAACTGCAGGAAAAGAACAGTGGCAAATATTGTAAAATAAATTTACTATGGAAAGTAATCCCATGAGGAGTTTTATAATGTCTTTACTTTAAACTTAAAACTAGCTTGAGAGAAAAGGCTACAAAACAGTTTTGAATTTTGAAACTTGATATATCTATAATTTTAACTTGAGTTTATATAATTCCTTTCTCTATTGACAATTCTAAGAAAGCAGTAGTACTTTGAGAGCTAAAGTGGGCTTTTAAAAGAGTTTGACAGAAGTTTCTGTTCAGTTAGTTATACTTAAAACTTCATAAGAATTTGGTATGTAAGGTAAGGCTTACTGACATTACCCTGCTAAGATTTTGTTGGCTGTTTAGCTTGAAGAATTCCACGTATGATTTCCTTCAAAAGATAATTAAATTTGATTTATAGCATGAAATACTAAAAACATAACACAAAGGCATAGCTGTATGATTAATAAAAATATTTGCTTTTTCTAACTCTTTGTACACACAGAGAAACAAACACAGTTTCCTGGATTTGCAAGTAAATTGCAGGTAACATGATATTTCATTCCCACACATCTCCTAAGAGTAAGGACATTCTTCAGCATAAGCATAATACCATCATCACATTAAGATAATTAACAGTAATTTCCTCATTTCCTAAAATACTTAGTTCAAAAATTCAGATTTTTTTATTGTCCCCAAAATGTGCTTGTAATTTTTTTCTTTTAAATCAAATTAGGGCTCATGCATTGCATTTGGTGGTTGCATTTCTTTAGGTTCTTGATTTTGTTTTCCACAACATTTAGTTTTTTTTGAGAAATGACAGTTTATTTGAAAAATATCCCACATTCTATATTTTGTGGTTTTTGATTCAAGGTGGTTAATAGCACTGTTCAAATAATCTGTATGTCCTTACTGATTTTTCTTTTTGGCTTTTTGTTCTGTCAGTTACCAAGAGAGATTTCAAGATACCATTTTTCTCAATTTTTGTATAATTACTTGGCTCATCTTTAGATTGTTTAATTTTTCTCTTAAAGTTCTCTTAAATTTCATCTTTTTCTGAATTAGAAAGATTTATAGGGTTGCCTGGATGGTCAGTAGGTTAGACATCCAACTCTTGATTTCTACTTAGGTCAGGATCTCACGGTTCATGAGACTGAGGCCTGCGCGTGGAACCTGCTTGGGATGTTCTCTCTCCTTCTCTGCTCCTCACCCTTGTGCACACTCTCTCAAATAAACTTAAAAAAAAAAAAAAAAAACTTATGGTAATTATTATAAAGTCCTTGTTTGCTTATTCCAATATATAGTTTATCAAGATCTGTTTCTTTTGGCTCTTTTTTCTTTTGATTACGGATCATTTTTTTTTCCTGCTTCATTATATGTCTGGTAATTTTTAAAAATATATACTAGCATTATGTTTAGAAGAGACTGGCATAATATTAGTTTTTCCTAGAAAGGGCATGCTTTTTGTTTTGTTTTGTTTTTTCCCCTCTAACAGGCAGCCAGTGAGACAGGGACACACTTTGATCCATCAGGGGTTAAACTGAGTTGAAGTTGGATTACATAGTTGCATTTCACTTGTGTCTTCAAATGCTTTGAGGGTGAGTCCTGTTTTATGTATATTATAGGCACAGTCCTCTAACAAGACTCTGGGACCTAGGTCCACAGAAGACTGCAAAGAATTTTCTCTGCTTTTTAGTCCCACTCCAAGCCTCTAGTACTTCCCTTGCCTTTTTCATATTTGAAAATCAAGACCTATGGAGGAGGGTGGGGGTGGGATGCAGGAATAGAACAGGGAGAACAATCTTTGCATTTGGGTTTCTTAAAGATTCCAGTCTGTCACACCGTTCTAAGCAACCATTAAAAGCTCTGCTGGTTTCCCTTTAATCAAACAAAATCCTTCTACCCTGGAAGACATGATCCTTTGCTGCCTATACACCTTTTCAACAAATGTACAAAGTGCCTGTGATCTCTTCTCATCTAGGCCTTTCTTTAGTTCCTTTATACCTTTTGTATCCTCAGCTCTCTTGATTTCTTTTTAATACATTGTTTTTTTAGAGTGTATAGTTCTTTTTCCCCCATAGCTACAGCATAACCAGGGGCCCTTTGTGATTTTCTGTATCCTAATCCAAAACTAGTTTTGTGTCCTGTATTTTGGATTTATTTGATTGTTTTCTCATGGAGCCATTTAACTACTTTTCCAGTGTCCTTTATTTCTTATAAACTGATCTAAAGTGTTGAATCAGGTAACATTATTTTTGACAGAATATCTGTTAGGTGAAACTGCACACTTACTGCATTACATTAGCAAGTGCTTATCGTCGGGTTACCTGCTAAATTTTGCCATTTGGTGTAGGTGGTCCTTCCATTGTAAACTTATATTTTCCCTTTGCAATTAGCAAGTAATATGTAGAGGGACATTTTGGCTTGTGGATCAATCCTGTCTCCTGACAGTCTGTCAGCTAACAGGTTTACTTCTGTTTATTAAATAAACTATTTCGTTTGGGATTGCAGAGTGATTTTTAAAAATTTTTTTTAATGTTTACTTATTTTTGAGAGAGAGAGAGAGAGAGAGAGAGAGACAGACAGACACAGGGTGCGAGTCAGGGAGGGACGGAGAGAAAGTGAGACACAGAATCTGAAGCAGGCTCCAGGCTCTGAGCTGTCAGCCCAGAGCCTGACGCAGGGCTCACAAACCGTGAGATCAAGAGCAGAGCCGAAGTCTGGCGCTTAAATCGACTGAGCCACCCAGGTGCCCCACAGAATGATTTTTTCAACTTGTATCATTCTTTTTATTTATTAGCTTCTGTAAATAAAACCTTTTCTTTATGAACAGGGAATGATTACGTGTTCTCCAGAAAGGCTGGGTAGAAATAAACATATACGTATCCTTGATTCTTTCTGTTTAGTCATCAATTCTTACAATAAGGAATTGGTGTAGTAATTCCAATTGTGATAAGTATGTTTTTTGGTTTGGGGGTTTTTATATCACAGTAGCCTCCTGCATTGTTATTTATGCATTCTTTCCATCAGTCTTTGTTTTTTTGAGGGGGAGTATATTCAAATTATTCCATATTCCATATATAGCTGGCTTCTGTGTTCTGAAATCACTTTTGAGCACTTTGTTACTATGTAGTACAAAATAACCCTTTGGTTTTGCCACCCAAGACTTAGAATCAAACTATTGCTTCATAGGGCCTGTTTCTTTTAGTGAGAAATGGCATTTAGAAATTAAATTAAGATCTGGGCACTAGATGTGCTGCTAAAGGACTTAGTTCTGAATAACATTAATACATTTGCTTTGTCCTACAGTTCACATAAAATAGTTTGAAAACTACAATGTCAATTTTACTTCTAAACTTTACCTAGCAGTAAAACTGACTGGATGAAGTTTAAAGTATCTCTGTAGTTCTTCTGTCTTTAGAACATAAACCACTAAGTGTCGGGATACTGTGTTTAAAAGTTACTTGAAATAGTTCTTTTGTATATGGTTATGTTCACTTTCAGTTTTATGGGTTCCCCCCCCCCATTTTATTTTGTAAGAATATAAAACATTTGCATGGTTCAGAAGTCAAGACTTTATAAAAAGGTGTATTCAAAAAAGGTTCCCTTCCAATTTCCTCATTTGTTACTTGTTTTATCCAAGTAACAAATTATTTTCAGGTAACATTATTTTGTTGTTGTTTTTTTGTTTGTTTGTTTGTTTTTTGCAGAATTAACCAAATTCACATACACACACATAACCACCCATTATCTATATTCAAATGGGATATGGTATATGCTGTTTTATACCCTTCTTTTTTACTTAATATGTCATGGAGATCACTGTTGTATTAGTCAGGGTTCTTCACAGAATGGGTTCCTGTGTATGTGGAGGCTGATAAATCTTAAGATATGCAGTGGTGAGTTGACATGCTAGAGAATCAGTGGTGTAGTTCCAGTCCTAAAACTGGCAGGCTTGAGGCCTAGGAAGAGCTGATGTTTCAGTTTGTCTGAAGGCAAGAAAAAAATCAGTGTCCCTGTTCAAAGGCAGTCAAGCAGGAGGAGTCTTTCATACTCTGGGGAGGAGGGTCAGCCTTAGGTCTGCATAGACCTTCAAGTGATTGGATGAGGCCCACCCCTATTATGAAGGACAGTCTGCTTTACTCAGTTTACTTATTTAAATGTTACTCTCATTCAGAACCATCCTCACAGAATCACTCAGAATGTTTGACCAGATATCTAGGTACCCCTTGGCCCAGTCAAGTTGACGACATGAATTGACCAACTGCAAGTAAATAGATACCCTCTTCATTTTCGTAAGTTATTTACAAGTTTTTCCTGTTAAAAATAGTGCTGTAACGGATAACCTTGTGCATATTCATTTTGTACATTTGGCATTGTATCTTTGTAGATTCCTGGATGTGCAATTGCAGAGTAGAAGAGTAAACGTATATGTGATTTTGTTAGATTTTGTCAAATCACCCTCTTTAGAGGTTTTATCATTTTGTAGTTCCGTCAACAAAAAACAATACCTATCTCTTCACAGTCTCATCTACCTTTAGAAGTTTTGCCAGTTTGATAAGGTGGGAACTGATATCTCTGTGTGGTTTTAATTTATGTTTCTCTTGTGAGTGAGGTTGAGTATGTTTTTATATATTTAAAAATTATTTGCCCCTTGTGAATTATGTTCATGTTTTTGACACTTTATTTCCATTGGTTTTGGTCCCTTTTATCTTGATTTTTTCATAGCTTTTTATGACTTACAGATATGTGCCCTTTGTCTTCATTAATACCTTTTGCCATGCAGGTTTTTGGTTTGCCATGTAGAAATCTTTGTTTTTACGTGATCACATATGTATCTCTTTTATTGCTTCCAGATTTCTCTTACCTTAGAAAAGCTTTCCTGATTCCCAGACTATAAGAATTCCTAATAGTAATTCACTCATTTACTCACTAGTTTTCTTATAGTACTTGAATGATATCATTTTCTACATTTAGATCTCTGACCTATTTGGAATTCAGTCTAGTGTTTGTTGGGAAGTATAGATCTAACTTTTCCCCCAATATAATTCCCGTTTCTCCAACATCATTTATGAAAAGCACCACCTTTTCTACAGTGATTTGGCATGACACTTATATGCCATGTTAGCCAACTATATGCTATGGTTGGTTCTTTTTTAGGACTTTGTTATGTTTCATTGTCTATGTCATTTAATCTATGTTATTCTGTAACATCTTCCCCTGCTCCACCACTGCTCTTCTTTATCAGGGTTTTCTTGGTTCTTTCCTTTTTTTTTTTTTTTTCATGTGTATTTTATTTTTTTTAAACTTTTTTTTTTCCAACTTTTTTTTTTTGTTTGTTTTTTGTGGGTTTTTTGTTTTTTTTTTTTTTTTTTTATTTTATTTTTGGGACAGAGAGAGACAGAGCATGAACGGGGGAGGATCAGAGAGAGAGGGAGACACAGAATCGGAAACAGGCTCCAGGCTCCGAGCCATCAGCCCAGAGCCCGATGCGGGGCTCGAACTCACGGACCGCGAGATCATGACCTGGCTGAAGTCGGACGCTTAACCAACTGCGCCACCCAGGCGCCCCTCATGTGTATTTTAGAACCAACTGGTCTAACTAAACTTGCAAAACTTTGTATTTTTATTGGGATTTCATTAAATTTTTTAATAAGTGGAGAAAACTGACATCTTTGTAATGTTGAATCATCATGCCCATGAAAAAGATATGTATTTTTCTGTTTGTTCCAGTCTGCTTTTGAGTTGTTCAGTAGTGTTTTAAGGTTTTCTGAATACTGGTTTTCTGAATATGTGCATTTTCTTGTTACATTTATTCCTAGGTGTTTTATCATTTTGAGCTGTTGTAAATGTAACCTTCACTTCTGTTATATATTCAGATAGGCTATTGTTTATATATGCACATATATATGGAGGCTTTTGATTTTTGTATTTTTACATCTATTGGTATTGGTTTATGATTGATTCTTTTGGGTTGTCTAGGTTAACTCATCTGTGAATATACATTTTTCTTTCTTTCCAGTTTTTTTTTCTTTTTTTTTTTTTTTTTTTTGACTAATACTTTTTCTTTTGTCTGCTACATAGCTGTGTCTTATTCATTTAGCAATGTGTGCATTGTGTCCCTGTTAAAAATGTGGCTGGCTTTTTGGCTGATATATATATATAATTTTACTTTTAGGAAGTGTTCACCGATTCCTGTTTTACTCAGTGTATTGTTTTGTTTGTTTTTTTAGGAATAGGTGTTGAATTGTGTTGAATGTCCTTTCAGCATCTGTGGAAGTGTATATGAGTTTCCTCCTTAAATTTATGAATATATATGTGAATATATTAATGGATTTAAATTTCCAGGTGAAAGGGATTTTTTTTGTTTTATTCTGTTACACTTTTATTGTGTTGTAATAGGATGATTTTTATCTGTTTCTGTCTTTTACTGTGGTTTTCTTCATGACATAGTATATGTATATGGTAGTTTTGTGAATATTCCATGTGCACTTGAAAAGAATTTATACTCTCTTTAGAGAGCAGAGTTTGTTATGTAGATAAGATAAACCTCATTATACTCTTTTTGGCTTCTCTAACCTTACCTAATATTCATTCACTTGATTGAGTCATGTATTAAAGTTCTGTATTGTTAGTTGTGTCTGTTTCTCCATGAATCCCATGGAGTTTCTGCTTAGTGAAGATGGCTGCTATGATAAATGGCACATAAATATTCATAACTGTTATATCTTTGGAAATTGTGGTCTTCAGCATTATAAAGTTTTCCTTTTTTTATTCATTTAATGCTTTTCATTCATTACTAACTAGCCTCTTCATCAACATTTCTCAGCCATCTCATGGATGAACTTCATCTTCTAGTAAATCCTTTAAAACCAGCTTGCAACTATGATGTTCCCTAAGTTCTTACATACAAAAAGCTGTTTTTCTATAGTTTTGTTACAAAATGTGCAGCTTGGCTGGATAAAAATCGTTGACTCACACTTTCTTTCCTTCAGCTTCTGAAAAAAAATGTTTCTCTATTTTAGTCTTATTTTGTATCTTCTTTCCATTTTCTCCCTCCCCCCCACCCCCTGCACCCTTTCTCTCCCCTTTCCCTCTCTACTGAACCATTTGGTAGTCAGTTGCAGAAATCACAAGACTTTCATTCCTAAATATTTCAAGGTGTATCATTGCACTTAGTTGAGGTAAATTCTCTAGCTTTCTCTTTATTTGAAGTTTTTATTTAAATTCTAGTTAGTTAACATAGAGTGTAATGTTAGTTTAGAATTTACTGATGCATCACTTACATGTAACACACAGTGCTCATCACAACTGCCCTCCTTAATGCCTATAACCCATTTAGCCCATTACCCTGCTCACCTCCCCTCCGGCTACCCACAGTTGTTCTCTGTAGTTAAGTGAAACAAGTTGGTCAGAGAAAGACAAATATGATTTGACTCATGTGAATCTCTCTCTCTCTCCTTTTTTTTTTCTTTTATGACACAGACATTTTATAAAGGTTTATAGACTCTCAATTTGGATTTGTATGGTTTTTTTCTGATTAGATTTTTTTAAATGTTTTTTATTTATTTCTGAGACAGAGAGAGACAGAGCACGAGTGGGGGAGGGACAGAGAGAGAGGAAGACAGAATCAGAAGCAGGCTCCAGGCTCTGAACTGTCAGCACAGAGCCCGACATGAGGCTCAAACTCACAAACCGTGAGGTCATGACCTGAGCCAATGTCGGTTGCCCAAAAGACTGAGCCACCCAGGCACCCCTCTGATTAGATTTAAGTGAAGCATATTAGCAAGAATATTACTTAGGTGATATTGTGTCCTTCTCAGTGTATCACATCAGGAGACACATGATAACTGTTCTGACCTGGGTTTTTTTTCCCTTTCAAGTAGATTCATTTTTTTGGTGCAGTTTTAGGTTCATAGTAATATTGAGCAGAAAGTACAGTTCCCATAAACACACTGCCCACACACATGCCCAGTATGCTCCCTGTCAACATCCACCCAGAATGGTACATTATATTGTAATTGATGAACTTCTTTGACACATCATTATCATTTAAAGTCCATAGCTTACATTAGGATTTGTTTTTGGTGGTGTATATTCTGTGGGTTTTGACAAATATATAATGACAAATATTCACCATTATAGTATCATACAGATGGCTTCCTTGCCCTAAAAATCCTCTGCTTTGCTTGCACATCCCTTCTTTCCCCAGTCACAGACTCTTTTACTCTTTCCATAGTTTTGCCTTTTCTAGAATGTCATAGAGTTGGAATCATAGTATATAATCTTTTTATATTGACATCTTTCACTTAATAGGCATTTAAGTTTCCTCCATGTCTTTTCATGGCTCGGTAGCTCATTTCTTTTTAGCACTGAGTAAGAATCTATTGTCTGGATGTACCACAATTTTTTTCTTTATTCACCTGCTACAGGACAACTTATTGCTTCCAAATTTTGGCAGTTATGACTAAAACTGCTGTAAGCATCCATGTGCAGGCTTTTGTGTTGAAGTGAGTTTTCATTTGTGTGTGTGTGTGTGTGTGTGTGTGTGCGCGCGCGCGCACGTGCAAATACCAAGGAGTGTGATTGCTGGATTGTATGGTAAAAGTAGAGTTAATTTTGTAGGAAACGGCCAAATTGTCTCCAAAGTGATTTTATCATTTTGTATTCCCACCAACAATGAAGAGGTCTTGTTGCTCCACATGTTCACCAGCAGTTGGTAGTGTTGATGTTATTAGTGTGTAGTAGTGTCGTGTTGCTATTTTAATTTGCATTTCCCTAATGATATATTACCTGGAGCATATTCCATAAGCTTATTTGCTGTCTGTATATCTTCTTTGGTGAGTTATCCATTTCTTTTGCCCATTTTTAAACTGGGTTGTTTGTTTTCCATTAAGTTTTCAGAATTCTTTGTATATTTCAGATAACGGTTCCTTCATCAGATAAGTCTTTTGCAAATATTTCTCCCAGTCCATGTCTGTCTTCTCATTCTCTTCTCATTCTCTCCTCATTCTCTCCCATTCTCTTTTGCAGAGCATTTTTTTTATTGTAATTAAGTCCAGCTTCTCAATTCTTTCTTTGATGGATCTTGACTTTGGTGTTGCATCCAAAAAGTCATTGCCAAGTCCAAGGTCACCTAGATTTTCTCCTAGGAAGTTTATAAAACTCTCCAAGAGTTTTATAGTTTTGTGTTTTACATTTATGTCTATAATCCATTTTAAGTGTTGTGAAAGGTGTGATATCTGTTTAGGTTCATTTTTCTGGTATGTAGTTGTCGTTCCAGCACCATTTGGTGAAAAGACCATCTTTACTCCATTATATTGCCTTTGCTCTTTTATTGAAAAATCATTTGAGTATATCTGTGTGGGTCTACTGGGATGTTTTGTTCCATGTGTCTAGTTGTCTATTCTGTCACCAGCACCACCCTGTTCTGATCCACTATATAAAGTAAGTCCAATAGTGGCCAGTCCTCCAATTTTGTTCTTCTTCAAAAATGTGTTGGCTATTTGGGTCTTTTGCCTCTCCATATAAACTTTAGAATTAGTTTGTTGGTCTCCACCAAATAATTTGACTTGATTTTCATTGGGATTGTACAGACTCTATAGATCAATTTGGGAAGAACTGACATTGTGGCAATATTGCATCTTCCTATCTATTTTCATGGAATATCTCTCCATTATTCATTCCTTTTTGTTCTCAGCTTTTTAATTTCAAATTTGAAATGTTCTTTCATATCTGCAGTTGCTTTATTATATATAATTAATACCAAAATGTTACAGTTTTTTTCTCTTTTATAGCTGTTTTTGAGTCTATGTTTTTGATAATTTTCATCCACTGGTTTTAATTGTTTTTCTCTTCCCTTCTATTAGGACCTTGTTTGGTTTCTGTATTCATTGAGCATTTATTTTATGGGTTTGTCTATTCTGTTGGAGTGTCTGTAGGGGTTTGGGTGGCTTACTTGGTTCTTTAATTCTGAAGAACCTTGTTTGATTGCCACAAATACAAAAGTAAAGTACCTTTAATATATATTGTCCTCTTTTGGTCTGACTTAACATTTTTTAATATATGGTTTATAACATCTCAGTAGGCTCATTATCCTTAATTGCTTAATTTTTTCCTTTTATCACCAAACCTCCAGAGATACCTCCATTTTTTCAAAGTGCCTCCTTTCTCCCCCAGAAGCAATATCTTTTCAAGGCTCTCCTTTTTGGTGGCATTTACTTTTTGTACACTTTTGCAATTAGCCCCAGCTCCAGTAAATCACTAAACTACTGTCATTAGATTTCTAAATACCACATCTTTACATTGGCCTTGGAGTCTTGTGGGATCTGAGGCTTGCTTATCACTCCAGTGTCACCTAGCCACCTTTCCCCACTATATTTGTGTTGGCCTCAGGATCTTTTTACCTGTGAGTCCATCCATCTGTTTTCTTCTCGGCACCTTACATTTTACATATCTTGAATGGATGTCCATCTCTGCAGGATCCTTGCTGTGTTTATCTACTGTGCCTTTGCTCATGCTATTCTGCCAGAAAAGCACTCACCTCCCACCTAGCATTCTTCCTTGATTATTCCTACTTATATTTCTAAAGTCAGCATATATTACTGACTCTGGATTGATTGGGTTATCAGTTGTATATTATCTTTATCAGTTGTATTTTCTTTATTATTGTATAATTGTTGTCTTATTCACTAATCTGAGCTCCTTGAGAGCAGCAATCCCTTCTCCAATTTGTTTTCTCATCACAGATGTGCCTGGCACATGGGGGCTCTATATTCTTAATACTTAATAAATATTTGATTTATGAAGAATGGGTTTCAACTCCTATATATAAGAATTAAAACTAAATCTACATAGGAAAATTAAAGAAATCTTTTTTTAAAAAAGTCTTAATAGTAATTACTAAGAAAAAGTGAAGTTGAACTAATAAGCATACTGTAAGTATGAGGAGAGATGGGCATTGTTCCCTTAGATCATAGTTCTACTTGCAGAAATCAGTTTTAAACTTTTTTTTTTAACGTCTATTTATTTTTGAGACAGAGAGAGACAGAGCATGAACAGGGGACGGTTAGAAAGAGGGAGACACAGAATCTGAAACAGGCTCCAGGCTCTGAGCTGTCAGCACAGAGCGCGACGCGGGGCTCAAACTCACGGACCGCGAGATCATGACCTGAGCCGAAGTCGTACGCTTAACCGACTGAGCCACCCAGGCGCCCCACAGAATTCAGTTTTAAATTAATTCTTCAATTCTTCTCTTGCCATATGTTTCTGGAAATTCACCAAGCAGAGTCTATGGAGAAAAATAGTTTAGCTTTGTTCAAAGTATGAGCTATATGTACTAATAATGTGTTGTAAGAATCTAAAAAGAAAATTTGTTTAGATTCCCTTCTCCTTCAAGTAGCTTGGTTTTCACATGTAAGCTATCACATTGTAAGCTCAAGGGCCTGAACTAGGTCTTGTTAGCCTTTCTTTACCTTAAGATTCCTGGCTTTAATAGCTAATAAATATTTGAGTTGATTCTGTGGTTTATGTTTGTTTTTCCTGTTATATACCCAGGCATGGTGTCCTACTACTCTAAAATTGTATTCGGTTTGAAGAAAATTGTTTATAAGATTATGTCAGCCATCAGTTTCTGGTGCTGGATGGCAACCTGATCTGTTCTAAACTATATGAGCTTAAAATGAAACATCTTCAAAAAATCTGCATTTTACTAATGTAAGAATTCAGACAAACAGGAACGGTCTCTTGATGGATAAGAATAATTTCCAGGTGTTACAAAAACCACCGTAATGTTCAAACTTCTGTTCTGTAAATGTTTACCTATATGATACAGTACCATTTTTACCTGAACTAGATTTGTATTCCCTTCCCTCAGAGCAAATAAGAATATCAATGTCTTAATATGTTGACATCCTCACTTAGTTTTCATAAACCAACAGGGATCTAAGAAACAACTATTGGGGTATCTGTCTGCTACCAGCAGACCTGGCTCAGAATTAACTGTAACGACTGGTCTTTTTGTATGCTGTCACTGAATAGCAGAGTTACCTAAGATTTTCTAGAGGAACTTAAGTTTTAGTTAAGAATGCAGTTCAGCAAAACATATAGGCACATCTGTACCCTTGAAAACATACTTTTTACTTGTTAAATATAATCTGTGATTATGCTTTATTGTATGTGCAGTGCTACAGGTACTCAAACTTAACCTCTGTGTGACGTTTTCACAGTAAGAATTTGTAATTGAAAGTTTCCCGTTTTGAATAATAAAGGCTAATGTTTTTCCATTTTATTTTATATTCCTGCCTAGTATTTTAAAATATAACTACATTTTGCTTCGTAGTGTATGCAGAGAATATTTCCAAAATGGTGGAAAGAGAAAAGCACTTGAAAAGGATGAAAAAAGAGCTGTACTCGCCACTAAGACCACTCCAGCCTTAAGTACACATGAGTCTTCTAAACTTGAAGGTCATTTAACCAACCTCAGCTTTACAAACCCTGAATTTATAACTGAGTAAGTACAGTTTTTCTATTTCAATTACTAACGTCATCCTGGATAGCTCTATTAATGTAAAATAGTGTAATGATTTACAAAAAGTAGTGGGCTGTTTGCTTGCTCCCCTGATAATAGATTAGGCTGAAAAATGCAGATTTATAATATTAGTAGGTAGAAAACTAGCATAAAATTTTAAGGGATATCAGGAAAACTAATGGTTCTATAGCAGATTGTGTTCAGGAAACATAAGAAAGAATTGTTTCTTAAATGTTGTAATAATTATTCTTATGGTAATAAAAGAATCAAAACAGCAAAATCCATTTTAAACTATGTTTAATTTAAAGTGGCTGTCTCTTAACTGAAAAATCACAAGGAATAATGGAAGATTATTAATGGAACCAATTGCCATTATTCTCTTGTTGATGTGAAAATTTGCCTACCAGTAGTTTATGTGTGCATAGGTACAAATTTTATTTAATAAATACATGAATATATTTCCAGTTTAATTGAGCTATAACATTGTGTAAGTTTAAGGTATACAACATGATTTGATATGTGTAAATATTTTGAAATGATTACAAGTTTGGTTAACATCCATCACCTCACAGTTACAATTTTTTTTCTTGTGATGAGAACTTTTTAAATTCTTTTTTTTTTACTTGTTTTATTTTTTATTTTTTAAAATTTACATCCAAATTAGCATATAGTGCAACAATGATTTCAGGAGTAGATTCCTTAGTGCCCCTTCCCCATTTAGCCCATCCCCCCTCCCACAATCCCTCCCATAACCCTCAGTTTGTTCTCCATATTTATGAGTCTCTTCTGTTTTGTTCCCCTCCCTGTGTTTATATTATTTTTGTTTCCCTTCCCTTATGTTCATCTGTTTTATCTCTTAAAGTCCTCATATGAATGAAGTCATATGATTTTTGTCTTTCTCTGACTGTGATGAGAACTTTTAAGATTCATTCTCTTGGCACCTTTGAAATATATAGTACAGTGTTGTTAACTATAATCATCATGTTGTACCTTACATCCCCTTAACTTCTTATAACTGGAAGTTTGTATCTTTAACTCAATTTCTCCACCCCACTGCCATTTCTGACTACCAGTCACATCCCTTGTTTCTATGGGTTTGGTTTTTCTTAGATTCCACATATAAATCAGATCATACAGTATTTGTCTTTCTGTCTCTGACTTATTTCACTTAGCCAAATGGCCTCAAGGTCCATCCATGTTATAACAAATGGCAGAATTTCATTCTTTTTTATGATTAAATATATATATATGTATATATAATATACACACACACAAGTATTATAATCCAATTAATTATTAGTAGTATTAAAATTATTTATACACCTTAGTACCAGAACAGATTTGTAGTATCAAGTAATACTTTATTAATTTCTTGAAAATACTGAACTTGAATAATTCTAGAAACATTTTTGATAGACACTGAAAGCTAACCATGAAAATAAAATTATATCAACCTCTTAACCATTTAAATATGTAATAGATATCAAACATAGCATTACCGCTGGTTACTTTGATTTTACATAATGTTGAAAATACTATAAGCAGTTTTATTTAAAATTTAACATACTTTTGATTAGTTCAAAAGGAAAGGAAAGGATGAAGCAAATTCTTTTCAAAGATTACTATAAAGCTTACAAAGCATAGTGACTTACTAAACATCTTGCAACTCAGGTGTTATGAACATTCTTGAATATTTTTAAAATGATGACATTGTAAAAAAATATATAGTTATACCGCTATCAAAGACAGGTACATATAGAACATATCAATCCTAGAATTTCTGTATGGTTCTTTTTTTTTTTTTTTTTTTAAATAAGTAGGCTCCATGCCCAATGTGGGGCTTGACCTCATGATCCTGAGATTAAGAGTTGGATGCTTTACTGACTGAGCTACCCAGCCACCCCACTATATGGTTCTTTTTTATAGTCTCTATTTTACTGTTGAGATTTCCTTATTTGTTGAGTCACTGTCAGCATGTTTTCCTTTAACTCTTTTAACATGTTTTCTTTTAATTCTTGGAACATTTTTATAATAGCCAATTTGAAGACTTTGCTCCAGCATTTGAGCTCACTCAGTCATTTTTTATTTAATGCTGTTTTTCTTGAGCATGGACCACACTTTCCTGTTTTTCTTTGTATATCTCGTAATTTTTTGTTAAAAACCACCCAATATATTTTTGATAATATATTGTGGAAACTCTTGGTTTGGATTTTCCCTCAAGGAGGGGGCAGTGGTGGTGGTGGTGGTAGTTTTTTACTAGTTTGCCTGGGCTGAATCTGTGGGATCTGCTTTCCTTGCAGTTTGCCTAGTATTGTTATTTTTATTTTTTAGGCTGGTTTCCTAGAGTCTGTCTGCTTAGCTTAGTGATCAGTATTAGCACAGGTTATACTCCAGTGCCTTAAGCCAGTTAGGCCTCCTCCACCCTCTCCCAGTGGATGTGTGTTGATTGGGGAGTGCTTTTAACACTTAGGCAGTTTTCAAGTGTGCCTCACCATTTATTTTCCATCAGACCCTCTTGGGTCTCCTGTGCATGTTCACTTAGCCTCCAGGTCAGTCAAGACTATGTGGAGACCTTACCTAGCACCTCTATGCCTTTCTCATTTCCAGGATTTTTTGGGTTAAATTTCTGACAAGTTCTCCAGTCTGCAGCTCAGCCCAACCCAAACTGCAACCTGAGGCTAGCATACCTGCTGACTTTCTGTTTGTTTTCTACTTTTACTGATGGTGCTCTGTGTGGGTTTTTTACCCTTTGTTCCAATAAAGTTAGCTCCTTCCAGCTGTGAAGCTGCTCTTTTTCACAGCCAGCCCTATTCTTGAAGAACTTCCACACCAGCTGAGCAAGGGGTGAGGGTGAGAAGAGTGGTTTCAGGCAAGAGCACCACAAATCCTCATTGTTCTTAACCTGGGATCAGCTGGTTCTCACGAATAAACATTCTCCAACTTGTTTGCCTTTGTTTGAGTCCCAAAATGGTTGTTTTTGATGATTGTGTCCAGTTTTATAGTTGTTTCTTGAGGAGTAGATTTGCCAGCTCTACCCTGGCAAAGTCCAGAAATTCCTGTCTCTGGTTTAATTTTAATGGAGAGAAATTAGTTTGGCTTTAAGTATTTTAAAGAAAGTATCCAAATATGATTGTTACAGGTCAGGATTTACTTAGTATTGAAATTAAACATTGAAATGAATTAACTAGCATGGCTAGGCTTAGACTTTCTTTATTCTAAAAACTCTGAACTCTGTTATATACCATCTGGCCCCAATATGTGTATGTAGACATTACTCTTCCTGCTTGTCTTACCATTTTTGCAGCCTTTATTCTAGTCATATGGAACTGTTTGAATTCCCCTCGTGGTACATGCTTGGTCTCAATTTCTGGTTGCAAGTACAGTGTATCCTCTTTCTGATAAACTATTCCTCTATTATATTAGGCTATATTTGAAGCATCTCCCCTTCCTGAATTTAACTTGAACTTCCCAGAATTGATACTCTTTGGTACTAATATTAAACCTTCTTTATAAATAACTCTATTAAAGTACTTATTATATTAAAGTCCCTATTTAATATTTCTCTTAACTGCAAATGAAATAAGATCACATGTAAATTTGCATGTAATGAATGTTATAGATGTAGAAAAATTATTGCTCAATCCCAGTTACATTTAGGCACATTTCTTTCCAGTCTTTTTCATAGACATTGTTTTTTACACAATAGAGACCATGTAGTATAAAGAATTTTGCAAACTGCTCTTCCCATGCTATTAAAACACTCATTCTGCATTATGTTTCACACAAAAATCTACCACTGTATATGTCCAAATATAAAGTGATTCTGAATACAAAATAATACTCTGTTTTCCCCGAGTGAATCATAGTCTCGTCTCATCTCCTTTCCTCTCCTCTCTCTTTTTCTTTTTTTCTCTCAGACAGGTAGATGAAATATTCAAAAGTCAAATGTTTATTTATTTATAGTTATTACTATATGGAAAGATACACATCCTTTACCATCCAAATCTATTTGGCTTCTGACTTTGGAAAGCAAGTTTAGATAGCAAGGGTTATCTTTTTCTCAGTCTCATCTCAAAATATGTATTCAGATCATTGTGATTTCTAGGTGCAGATAACAAGGACTAACGTAGCAAAAATACCTGCTTTTTTGTACTTATATTTCATGAAAACCAAATGTTTGTTACTGCTAGAGCCCTGTCTTAAGTCCTCTATATCTCAAATTTGAGATGTGATACTTTTTTAATCTGGATATAATGTGATTGCTGGAAATTTTATCCCAAGTCCCAATTAACACCCATTCCTCCTAAGGTAGCTATGTCCCAACTGTCTTTTATCTTGTACATATATACTTGTAATTGATACAAAATAAGTACTTACTTTGCTGCCTTTTAAAAGTATTTATATTTTTTGAGAACATTCATCAAATAGACCATATTCTGGGCCATAAAACACCTTAACAAATTTTAAAAGGTAGACCATCATGGAAAGTATTTTCTCAGACTGTAGTAGCAGAAAGAGAGCCAGAAAATACCAAAACATTGATAAATAACACATTTCTAATTAGAAATTAGAAAATTTCAAAATATTGTACACCAAATGAAAATGAAAATGCATCCTAGCAAATTCATGGCATGTGGTGAAAGCGGGGCTTGGAGGGAAATTTATAGTATTGAGTACATATATTTTTTTTAAAAAGATTAAAATCAGTTCTCTAAGTTTCTACCTCAGGAAACTAGCAAAACAAGAACAAAATAGATCCAAAGTAAGCAGAGGTAAAGAAAATTACAGCAGAAGTCAGTGAAATTGAGAATAGGAAAGTGGTTGAGAAAATCAGTGAAACTGAAAGCTGGTTTCTTTGAACATTAATAAAATTGATAAACCTCAGACCAAGCTAACCAAGAAAAACAAGAAGGAGAAACACAAATTACTAATATCAGAAATAAAAGAGCAGCCATCACTACTGATCTCATGGACAGAAAGGATAATATTAGGAATATTATGAATAACCTGTGCCCACAGATTCGATAATTTAGATAAAATGGACCAATTCCTTGAAAGACACAGTCTACCAAAACTCACACAAGGGGAAATAGATAATCGGAATAAGTCTGTATATGTATCAAAGAAGTTGAATCAATAATGAACAGCCTTCCAAAACACAAAGCACAAGGCCCAGTTAGTTTCACTGGTGAAATCTACCAAACATTTAAGGAAAAAACTGGTAACACTTCTCTGCTGTCTGTTCCAGAAGGTAGAATCAGAAGGAACACTTCCTAATTCGTCCTGTGAGGCTGGCAGAATGTAGTTTAAGGTGTTGAACCGAATTTCCTATTATCCGTTCTGAAGTGAAACTGACGTGTTCCTGACTGACTGTATAAAACATGATTAAATAATGACTGTATTATTATCTGTATTTGGGGGCTAAGTTATGCCTTAGTTGGCTTGTAATGGAAACAAACCTAAGGTGAGAAGGAAACTGGAGAACTCCTCTAGTTGATGATGTTGCTTTTTAATATGATCTTTATAAGAAAACATCTACCAATTAAAATTGTAAAACTGTACTTCGGTGTATAATTATGAAATCTGTACTAAATTTTTTGCCCCCTCCCCCCCCCCAATGTAGCTTGGTTTTATGTGAAGTTACATTGTGTGAAGTCGTTTTGAGATGGTTTTTCTTCAGTACTACTTTATTGCTCAAAGGAAAGAAACCGAGAGGGCTCAATAATGTAGACTTTGTAAGAACTCAAATGCCCTTTTTTGAAGGCTAATATGGTATAAAGAATCTTGCTTTATATACATTATTCTTTTGTTGAACATTTAGGTTTTCTTTCTTACATTTTATCTCAGAATTAAGCATCTTTTTGTGCTTAAATTGTTATGCTTTGGGGATGAATTCCCAGGAATGAATTGCTGGGTTAAGAGTACAAGTGACTCAAGGTGGTTGTACATATTACTGAATGACTTTCCAGAAAAATAATACTAAATCCATTACTTCTGGCAGTATGAGTGTCTGTGTTGCCAAGACTTATGGGCATGGAGTATTTTTATTTTTTTAATTCTCTATTAATGTGATGGAATAAAATGACATCCCATTGTGTTAATATGCATTTCTAACAGATACATAAAATAAAACACCAGGGAAAGGAAATTTATAAAATAAAAGAAAGTCTATTAAATCAGGAAAATAACATTCACTCCATGACATTCTAGTATTTGACATAGCAGAAACATGGCACACATGCTGCCATTATACTTTCCAAAATCCATGATAGATGAAGCTAAGTGGATCTTTCCTACAGATCTTGTACTTGGCCTCAGAATCTTTTTCACACAGTACTTAAAAAGCCATTACCAACTAGTCAGTATGAGAGAAGAAACTCCTCTGCCATTTATGTCCATTACCCTTGCTGTACATAGGACCATAGTTTTGACTCTGTGTTTCTTAGCAGCTGGGGCCATCTGTAGGACCATGTCTTTGTTTCTTTTTTTGAGAATTACTGTTTATGTCATTTGCTTGCTCAAGTATATCTGAAGTATTTAGCAATTTGTATGATCTCTTTTCACTACTCAGTAACTTGATATTTAGTTATTGGGGTAGGGACTTAACATGTTTTATGGGTGGAAGGAAAAGAAGGAAGAAAGGACATATTTAGAACAGTACAATCACGTTTTTATAATTATCTACTTGGAACTTTGTTAACTGGTGGAAAGCGGGATGGAAAAGGTGGTGTCACTGAGTGAAAGGAAAGACTGTAAAGACTATTAAATGATTGCTCCAAAACCAAGAATCTTACTATAGGCCTTATCTCTATTCTGCCTTAGGAGGTAAGAAACTGGACATATTCTTAAAAGGTTTGTGACAGAGGGAATATAATACTAAAGAAGACCTAATTAGATCTATTAATACTGGTTTGGGGAGTTCAGTTTATCACAAATAGTGATTTTGAATACCATTTTGATATTCTTTTTTTTCCCTTAAGTGTTAGTTTAGTTTCTACTCAGTTTTTCCATTCACTTAGTTTATTTTCTTGAGCTTTTTATTTTTAATTTTTTTAAATGTTTATTTATTTTGAGAATGAGAGAGAGAGCAGGGAGGGGCAGAGAGAGAGTGAGAGAGAGCATCACAATCAGGCTCCACACTGTCAGCACGGAGCCTGATGTGAGGCTCCATCTCACAAACCATGAGACCAAGACCTGAGCCAAAATCAAGAGCTGGACAGTTAACCAATGGTGCCACCCAGGTATCCCTGGGCTTTTTAATATTGAAGGTTATTTTAGTAAGTAAAAGGTTTTATAGTGGTAAAGGAGGAAGTTAAATGTCTTCTGAATGTAATTCAGTACATAAATTAAAAATTTTAAGTGTTTCATTTGTGGTTTTTAATAGTGTTTTGCTTTTAGTTTGAAATGTATTACATATCAAAGTACGTATACAATTACAAATTTGAACCTGAAAATAAAATTCATTATTTTACTGAAATATTAATAGAGCAAAATTATGATTATACATATCAGATCTGGAGTTTTAGTAATATTATCAAGTCCCATTTAAAGCCATGTATATTATAGTGTTTCTGAGCTGTTTCTATGGAAACAATGTGTATTACCAATTCCAAATTATAAAGTTTTCCTCCATAGATTTTCTTGGTTTAAAATAATGTATCTTGAAGATTATGAATAAGCTGACTGTAAATAACCCATGCTTATCAGTTGCTCCTTTCTAAAAAGTCAGAAAGATAGCTCCTTTCCCAATTTTAGCACTGGCTCAGAGAATAAACTTGAGAAAATATCTAACAATCCTGGGTCTCCTTTTCTTTATAAAAATAATACTCTATAATCTTATAGCTATTTGAAAAAAAAGTGGGAAGAGCTATGTATAAAATCCCCAAAGCTCTGAGCTTTCAGATAATGATCCAAAGTACTAGATGTTGAGAATGAAAGTAGTGAGGATTATATCAATTCAAAACATAATTTGGATAATAGTTGAGTTGACAAATCATCATGAGAATACCATGATCTAGAATTCTATAACTTGACTGTATGTAAAAGAAAATGATGACTACAAAATGTTTTCTATCAAAATAAATTCTGTCTGGAGAGATTCTTAAAGTAAATGTGCTTCCTTCCTTACTAAAACATATAGCATTCAAAACAAATTTTTTCTGTTAACCTTAGTTTATAAGATTCTTAATGTAGTTCTGTATACTGTGTGTTTTCAGCTATTAAACATTTAGCATCTATCTAAAACAAGTTATTATTTTAGTAACTGGAATTGAATCTAATGTGATCTAATAAAAATATATAAAGCTAATGAGATTTACATGTGAAATTTAAGAAAGATAATTTAGGAAATGGAGTTTTCATTTTTTAACTAGCAAATTACTATTTTCTAATGAATTACCTAAAACCCCTTCCTGAACAAATATCAATGAATGTTATTCATTTTATGGGAGTGTCAGAGGCATGTGCTGTCATTATGTACTTAGGAGTCTTAATGGTAATTTGGTGGTTATTGACAATCAACTTCTTCCATATAACTTCTCCTTATCACTGCAATGTTATCTTTCAAAAATGAAGTCTTCATGGGGTGCCTGGGTTGCTCAGGAGGTGGTGTCCAACTCTTGATTTTGACTAAGGTCATGATCTCACAGTTTGTGAGTTTGAGCTCTGCATCAGGCTCTGGGCTGACAGCATGGAGCCTACTTACGATTCTCTCTCTCTGTCTCTTTCA
Source organism: Neofelis nebulosa (assembly GCF_028018385.1). Lineage (NCBI taxonomy): Eukaryota > Metazoa > Chordata > Mammalia > Carnivora > Felidae > Neofelis > Neofelis nebulosa. The sequence goes on from NC_080785.1 coordinate 37,969,915, forward strand.
AAATAAATAAACTTAGTTTTCATCTTAATTCATGTGCTGTAAGAACATGTCGTCTTATCAGTCCATTTACTTGTGCCTTTCTCTTAGCAAGCAATACATTCCCTTTCTCTGCCTGTCTCTTAAGTGCTGGTCCTGGGGCTCTCCACACTTAGCATATCCTGCCATGAAAGCTTAATTTACTCCCATAGCTTTGGTTAACATATGTATGCCGATGATTCCAAATCTGTATCTCCACTTCAGATCTCTTACCTGAACTTCATATATCTAGTTACATACTAGACATCTCTGTGTTTGTGCCTGTGAGATATCATGACTGAGCTAGTTTTCTCCCCTTTCCTGCTCTCTGAACCACCAAAATCTGTTCCTCTTCCAGTGCCCACTGTTTCATTAAACGTATCTGTATGCCCAAGCCAGAAACTTTAAGATGTGTTCTTGACTCCTTCCCTTCTCTGACTTCCCACCTGTAGTTAGTCACCAAGTCTTACTCTCAGTTCTAAGTATCTTAGATACTCTCAGTATCTAAGCTGTCAATATTATGTCGGCCTCTTATCTCTACCGTCATCTCTTAGCAGGGTTATTGCAGTAGTCTCCTACTTGCAGTTTTATTCCAATCCATTCTCCACAGTACAATATGAGAATTGTGTTGAAAAACACAAATGTGATAATACCAACTCTCTTACTTAAAATTTTTCAATGATTTCCCTTTTCCCTTGAGATAAAGTTCAAACTGCTATTGTGACATAAAAAAATCCTTCTTGATTGACTTGTATCTCCCTCATTTCTCAGTACTTTTTTCTTTTTAACTCTACAACTAAATAATAGCAATCTCCCTTTTATTCATGTAGAGTTCCAGCTCCTGCCCTGTTGTTATTCCTTCCGCCTAGAAATTGTCTCACAACCCTTCATTCATGCCTATCACCTGAATAATTTACTGTTTATTCTTATCGTATTTTTTTCTTAATTTTTTTTAACATTTATTTTATTTTATTTTATTTTATTTTATTTTATTTTATTTTATTTTATTTTTTGAGAGACAGATACAGAGCACAAGGGGGGAGGGGCTGAGAGAGGGACACACACACAGAATCCAAAGCAGGCTCCAGGCTCTGAGCTGTCAGCACAGAGATTGACATGGTGCTCAATCTCAAAAACCACGAGATATGACCTGAGCCAAAGTCGGATGATTAACCGACTGAGCCACCCAGGCACCCCTTACAATCTTAAACATCCAGCTTTCTCAGGAAGAACTTCCTTTACTCCTAGACTGACTTGATATCGTCAGCAAAGCCATGTAGTCCTCTAATATAGCAGGTCTGAAAGTATGGTCAGTCCATGGATCTCTAGGAGTCTCTGAGACTTTTTGGGAAGAGCTGTGAATTCAAAGTATTTCCACATTAATATACTTGCTTTTTTTCCTGTGGTCATTTGTACTGACAGTCCAAAAGCAATGGTGGATAAAACTGCTGACACCTTAGCACAAATCAAAGCATTGGCACCAAACTATATTAATAGTCACTGTATTCTTTACTGTGCACTCACAATTTCAAAAAAGGCCACTTTCACTTAAGACTGTCATGGAGGGGTGGGTGCACCTGGGTGGCTCAGTCAGTTAAGAGTCAGACTCTACTTCAGCTCAAGTCCTGATCTCATGGTTCCTGAGATTGAGCCCCACATCGGGCTCTGTTCTGAAAAGTACAGAGCCTGCTTGGGATTCTCTATGCCCCTCCCCTGCTTGCACCCTCTCTCCCAAAAATAAATAAATAAACTTTAAGGAAAAAAAAAAGATTGTCATTGATGCAGCAGTAAAAGTTATAAATTTTATGAAACAACTTCTGAGCAGTCGTCGCAAATCGTCTGTTTAACATGCCATGTGATGAGAAGTAAACAAAAAGTGCTTTTGCTGCATACTAAAATAAAACCATGATGTCATGATGATGATCCAGCTATTTTCTTTCCAGCCAAACATTAGAAATTTGTAAAAAAAGGAAAGGAAAACACTTCTTCTCACTAATTTTTTTAGGAAATTGGTTGTTTTTTTAAAAATAAGTATATATGATTTTATTGTTGCTATTTTTATGAATAATTTTTAAAATTGTCAGCTATAGTTTCTAATATGGTTAATATCAATAATTATAACACACATTAACAATGATTCTTTGGGGTCTTCAGTAATTTTAAGAGTGCAAAGGGGTTCTGAGACTAAAACTTTGAAACCCCTGCTCTAACACATTGTATTTCCCTGATTCTGTTCATGGTTTCTTTCCTCTTAGACCACACTGTAAACTCTGAAGATAACATCCACACTGCTTTGTGGATAACTCAGCTCCTAGCATAGTGTCAAACACACATTAGGCCCCCAATAAGTATTCCATTAAATTAATGAATTCAACAAGCGCGTGTTGATTATTATTATCTTGCATATTGTTGAAAATGTGAATCTAAAGGTAAGAAAGGAGTTCAGAAATCAGGAAATAGATGTAGAAGTCTAATCTGCAGTTGGGATTTTTTTGATTGGTGGAATGACACAGTGCCATTTGGGTATACAGAATATCACCAGAATCAGTCTGGAGAAAGATGGTAGAGTAAAAAGAGAAGAGAGGAAAACCTTAATTATGGAACTTTAGGGAATGCTCACATATAACAGGAATGAAAAGGAAGCTCCAGTGAACATAAGAATTGAGAAGGATAATCATCAATAGGATGCTGATTAAGAGGATTGTTCATTGGAAGTTTATAGAGTAATGATACTCTAAGAGAAGCGTGAAAGCAAGTAGAAGGGTTAAAATAGGGTATCTTTAGGGAAATTCAGATCATTTCTACCCAAGTGACTACAATACACATTTTATTTTGTACCTTAAGTCTACAGAGTAAATTTTTTATTATCTTGGATCACTGAAATAAGAACTCAACTGCATTTATTTTTAATGTGAATACAACAGCATTAACAAAATTGGGGAATGGAGAAGAGTAGCACTTGGCTAAAGCCAAGGAAGAGAAGTGTGTGTGTTTGGGTGTGTGTGTGTGTGTGTAGTTGGGTGGGTTGAAGAATAAATCATGTTTTTAGTGCTACAACTTTAATCATCACCTCCTTCTTATCTTTAGAAGGATCACTTTCTTAATAAATAACCTCCTGTTTAGTACTTCTCCAAAAGAAATACTTTTCTTAAAGGCTCTGCTCTTATTTCCCATCATTTGTATATAAGTCTTTCTGGTCCATAATTTTTTCCTTTAATTTCTTAAAATTACTAATCATACTCAGAGAATAGATTTTCCTTTAGTTATTGCCATCCTGTCTAGTTAATTAGAATAACTTGGTTTCTTGGTATTAAACTTCAGAGAACATTTACTAATTTTATATGGAGTGTTGGAGAGTGATACTATTTATGTTTTGCCTTTTTTAAAAAATTAAATCACTTGCATTTTGATAAATATAACTCCTTCATCACAGGATTTTGATATGGAAGTGTCAAAATATTGCTGTAGTAACTGTCATGATTAAGGATAGTCCTGTGCAGATTTTTGGTAGGGATGCAATACATATAATACCAGTTTTCAGAGATTTTAGATAAATCTAGATATATTTCATGCTAGAGTATACTGAACATAGATGGATACATCTAACCAAGACAATGAAGAATCATACTCAGTTATTAAAAGAGAAAGTCAGGGGTGCCTGGGTGGCTCAGTCAGTTGAGCTTCCGACTTCAGCTCAGATCATTATCTCACAGATCGTGTATTCAAGCCCCAGTTCAGAGCCTGGAGTCTGCTTCCAATTCTGTGTCTCCCTCTGTCTGTGCCCCTCCCCTGCTCACACTCTGTCTGTCTCACAAAAAAATAATAATTATTTAAAAAATGCTTTTAAATAAAAGGGAAAGTCAGTTAAGACATAGTTTAACTGGTGGAATGTTTGACCATTAATTTGTACTATAAATTTTACTTTGTTACCCTGCCTATCAGTAGGGTGACCTTATGCCCTGGTTTGTCTTGTACAGTGCTGGTTTATGCTTATTAATAGTGCTGCCTTTTATTTCAGAAGTGTCCAAGTTTGGACTATATACTATATGATGATCCTACCTATTAAACACAGAGCCCACCATATAACCATAGCTTCATTAGAAATATACAGTAAGAAGGGATAGATTTAGAGAGTAGACAAAAAAGATAAGTAAATGGACATCATGACTTAGCTGATGACTTCACTTCTCCCAAGAAGTGAGAGAATTGGGTAATTTTTTTTCATGGCTTAGAAGAACAAGCAAACAGAAAAGAGAGAGACTATTGGAATTGAACACAGACATTCAGTCTGAAAATCTATAAGTGAAAGTGAAAGAAATACAGTGGAGTGACACATCATGTGGCCTCAGCAATCAGAACACCTGAGCAGGTATATTTCTAGTCATTCAAAAAAATATATGCTGAGTGTTACTGTATTTCTAGTTCTTTGTGCCAGGTAACATGGAAAATAGAAGAATAAAGGTAAGATTTTTTAAAAAAAACATAGCATAATACTAAAGGCGATAAATATGTAAAAGTACTAGGTGGTTTAGTTTACATTTAATTCTTCAACTGCATACGTTTGTATTTGTTACTCATGGTTGCTTAATAGTAAATGCATTAGTTTGCAAGTGTAAGGTGTTCTTAAAGCAAAATCATAATTTTCAAAGTTTTGCTTATAAATATTAATAATAATCAAACTAATGGATTTGTTTGCATTTCAATTTAAACAGTTCTTTTTTGCTGAGTGCAGGAAAAAAAGATCTTGTGCTTTTGAGAATCATTGTGCCATGTTTTATCATTTTCCCATCCAGGAGTATTATTCAAAAAAAGTTTTGACACATGGAAATCACATTACAGTAGCAAGGAAAAATGTGTGGAACAGATTAATTTTACTTAGACTCCCAGTGTACTAAGTGGCATTATGCCTATAGACCTATAACCTCTTTTATACAGGTAGTTCTTTTTAATCCATATAGAATTCCTGAAAAATGAGTCAAATGAAATCATGTAAGAGTTGGACAGTTAGAAGAGGGTTTTTATTCCTGTTCTCTTAAAAAAGAAAATTCTTAATTATACCTCATGCTTTAAGCAGAATTAGTGACAATATATTTCTAGTATGTTACACATGTTCTTTAATAATTATAAAATTGAGTATACAGTTTAATTTTAACTTCTCAATTATATATCCAGTTGATATAAAATTGAGAGGTTAAAAATTCACTAAGCAGGCTTAATGAATTTTATCTTTGTCTGAGTTGTACTAAGACTGATAACTTAGTTCCTTATCACTGGCATTTTAATTTTCCCTCTATGTTTAAAATAATGGACGTGCAATAAATTGGATTTAATTGACAATGGCATATGTGGGGGGAAACATGAATTCCAGATTTTATATACCTTCATTTAGTGTTATTAACAGTCTCCCTACTTATAATTTCATTCTTTTGAGAAAGTATAATTGTAACATTGTTTGAAAGCCATGGTTTGGAGGGGGAAAAAATGTATGGATAAATTTGAAGGTTGCTGTTAACTGTAAAACAAAGAAAGGAATTTTACAACTCTTCTGATAGCTAGTACTCATGTCTGGGCAGGATCTCTTGTTTGAGACCTAGAAGAAAGAATAGGGTTAGTGTCTTTTGGCTTCCTAAACCTTCTACCATGAAGTTTATGGGGAAGCTGCTATTTAAAGAGATACAATAAGAGCTGAAATTCTATAATCAGTATGAAAGCCTGTTTCTTCTTAGGTTTCAGCCCATTCCTTTCTTGACCTCTTCTGTTTCACCAGGCAGCAGCTGTTGTAGCCACAGGTGGCTGACCATTTGAGCTCATTCCCTTCCTTCTCTGGCTCTCTCCATTCTCTGCTTCACTTGGCCTTGGGAGACTACCTACCTGTGGATCTGCCGGTCAGAGCTGGCTTCTCTTTTCGATTAGCCACAGTGTTGCACAGAATTCTGAATGATTTCCTTGTTGAAGTGGTATTCTTCATGTAGTACTATATATTCTATCGGGTATGTTTACCATTCTTCAGTTCAGCAGTACTTATAGGAAGATATGTGAAAATAATTCGTAAAACATTTTCATTATATAGCTATTACCAAAATTATATTCCAGCTGTGTAAATTTAAGGATAATAACTTTGGCTTGTTTGTCATTGACACCCATGAAATACCTGGCACATAAATACTCAGTATATATTTGAATAAATGAAAGAAAAAATGTGGAAACTATTGAATAATCTAATGTAGAATATTTGAGGGTAATTGCTTTACTTTTGGAGAATATTTTAAAATTAAGAGCATGGCCTTAAGAACTTGAGAGAGAAAATGTGAACTTCAGGTGGAAGGAAACCTGTTTGAAATATGTAAGTTATCAAAGAACCTTGGATTCTTGCCCACCTCAGTTTTCCAAAGTAGTTTTTAGACTTGAAAGATATAGTTACATGTGTTAATTTTTGTCTGAAGTAGCAGTGATAAAGGTCACCGCACAGAACTTTTAAGCTATAAATGTGAGTATAGAGTAGTCAGGTATTTCAAAATTACATTTTCTACCTCATTCAGTCACTAAGCGTTTCTAGGCAATGTTTATTTACTTTAAGAACCATTTGGGGCGCCTGGGTGGCTCAGACTGTTAAGTGTCCGACTTTGGCTCAGGTCATGGTCTCATGGTCCATGAGTTTGAGCCCCACTTCGGACTCTGTGCTGACAGCTCAGAGCCTGGAGCCTGCTTCAGATTGTGACTCCCTTGCTCTCTGCCCCTCGCCCACTTGCACTCTGTCTCTCTCGCTCTCAAAAATAAATATTAAAAAAAATTTTTTTAATAAGAACCACTAAGAGGAAAAGCCTATTTCTCCCAAGATCTCAGTACCATTATAGATTAACTCTAGGTTGATCCGAATACATATTCTCAAAGGTAGAAACAAACATGAAAACCTGGGAAAGTCTTTAGTTTGACAGGATTCACAGAATTCAAGTAAATTAATCCACTCTGTCATAAAGTCACAAGAGAACCTGTGTCTAAGGCCAGGTTGGACTGTGGTTGAGAACTTAAAGTGTCAGAGAATTCTAAAAGCATTAAATTGTTTACTTAGTTACTGGCCCAAGGGGCATCATAATTTTTCTCACCGCTGTAATTTTTGCAAACGGTTGTACGAGTGTACACAAACTTCATGAGCACAGATATTGCAACTCTTTCATTCTCTGCTGTAATTCTGGGGCCTAGCACAGTGACCTTACATATAAAGAGCTTAGTAAATCAGTCAATGAATGAATTCTCTGTTAGAATGGACTGTAGAATTAATTTTAACCAAACCCTCCAATAGTACCAATCCAAAGATTAATTAAACTCTGACTTTAGAACATAGAAGTGACTTAACTGAAATGGAGAATGGAAGTTAGAAATGGAAAATTAATAGTACAGTTGACCCTTGAACAATGTAAGTTTGCACTGCATTGGTCCACTTATATGCAGATTTGCTTTTGATAAATACTTACAGTATGATAAATGTATTTTCTTTATGATTTTCCTTAATTACATTTTCTATAGCTTACTTTATTATAAGAATACAGTATCTAATACATATGCAAAGTATGTGTTAATCTTCTGTTGATTTTATAATTAAGGATTCTGGTCAACAGTAGGCTATTAGTAGTTAAGTTTAGGGAGAGTCCAAAGTTATATGTGGATTTCCAACTTCCAGGGGGGTTAGTACTCCTAACACCTGTGTTACTCAGGTGTTAACAGTATTCTGTTTCCTTTGTTTTCTTTTTATCCCTAGAATATCTTTTCACTTCTCTGTATCATTAAGATAATGTTGGCCCAAAGTATTTAAAGTAGGATGGAGCCATAAATGCAACAGATTATAGATGATCCCAAGAAGAAAAACAAATAAGATGTTAGAAGTAGACAGAGGTTTTAAAAAGGAGGTGGGAGGGAGGCACCTGGGTGGCTCAGTCGGGTGGCTCAGTCAGTTGAGCGTCCAGCTTCGGCTCAGGTCATGATCTCACGGTTTGTGGGTTCGAGCCCCGTCTCTGGCTCTGTGCTGAGCATTCAGAACCTGGAGCCTGCTTTGGATTCTGTGTCCCCACCTCTCTCTCTGCCCCTCCTCTGTTCATGCTCTGTCTCTCTCTGTCTCTCAAAAGTGAATAAACATTAAAAAAATTTTTTTAAAAAGGAGATGGGAGGGAGGGCTTCATACCTTCAGAAAACATCAGTAATCTAATATCTTTATACCACTTGACTTCTTACCTTTGTTAATATAAGAAAATATATCCAGTTTTAGCCAACTTGTATTTAAACACCTTGAATAAGGATGAGGTCGGTTTAAGTAATTGCCATATAACTAGGGCCTCATACACAACAGTGAAGAGGAAGAAACAAAAAAGGAAGTGGAGAATTTTTAAAGCTTAACAGATTAGCGACCTTAAATAAGAAGACAGAAGAAGAATCAGATAATAACAAAATGTTATAGTGAGAGAAAAGACCAAGTAAAAAACAATCACTAATTCCAGAAACATAGGCATATTTATTGTAGGGGCAGTCTTACACATCTATAACAATTATTAATAATCATGATGAGTGACCCTATTGTCAAGAAAAGACTGTGTTCATTAAGTCATTTTTAAGAAGATAGATAAATCTATAATAACTCTCAAAAGATTTCCATTACATAAAAAACACATTCTTACTCAGGCACTAGATCCTTGCCCTTAAAGAATCACAGAGTTGTGAGTCATTAAAAAGTACTGAAGTGGAGACTGTCAATAAGTTGTTTGTCATAAATAATAACAGATGAAATAGTTGAAATAAACAGTATTTAAAAATATCTTAATTATAATAGCTTCCCTGTGATGTTAACTGATATCTCAAGACACAATCACTTAGAACAGAGTCATTAGTTAATATAAATCTGCATTTCAGTTAACTTTATAATTTTGAATTTTTCCAACTTTTTGCCAGAACTGATATAGTCATTTTTTGCTTTAGTATAGCTAAAAAGTATTTTTATTAAGGTACAAATATCAGACCTGTTGGGATTTTTTTTGTAATTCCCTTGTATTTGCATTTTTACATTATCTTCAATCTTTAGTTTCTTTGCCAGGAATTTTAATAAGGCACTCTTCCATGGGGCTTAGTTTAAAAGTAGTAATTCAGTCTGTCTATTCACTTACCTGGGAGCAAGGAAACTGTGTGTGTTGTGGTATGCTGCTAGCCAACAAATAGTAGAGATGTGCTACTGTAATTCTTCCATGTTGTGGAACTCCTTTTCATCCCTCAATCCTACACAACCATAGGAAACTTGATCACTAAACACAGACTCTGAGGGGCTGTGTATTAGAGTTTTCCAGAGGAACAGAGTGTGTGGGTGTGTATATAGAGAGAGAGAATTTAAGGAATTGGCTTCTGTGGTTGTGGGGGCTAGCAAGTCCAAAACCTATAGGATAGTCCATGTAAGAGGTGATGTTGCAGCTTGAGTCTACAGGCAATCTAGAGGCAGAATTTCCTCTTCTTCAGGTAACCTCGGTCTTTTTTTTTTTTTTTTCTTTAAGTTTATTTACTATGAGAGAGCATGTAAGTGTGCAGGGAAGGCTGGGGTGGGGGGGGGGGTGGGCAGAGAGAGAAGGAGAGAATCCCAAGCAGGCTCCGCACTGCCAGCATAGAGGCTGATGCAGGGCTCGATCTCATCAACCAGTAGATCATGACCTGAGGCGAAAAAATCTAGACCTGGACGCCCAGGACGCCCAACCGACTGAGCCACCCAGGTGCCCCTGGGTCTTTTTCTATTAAAGCCTTCAGCTTACTGTATAGAGAGTAATTTGCTTTACTCAGTCTGCCAATTTAAATGATAATGCCATCTGTAAAAATAACTTCCAGTGATCTCTAGACTAGTGTTTAACCAAATACCTGGGTACCATGGCCTAGTCAAGGTAACACATAAAAATAATCATCACAGAGTGTCCATGCCAGTTCATGTATCAGTAAAGTTTAATTTGTTATTATAGAAATAAAAATCACAGATCAATAGAAATTCTTATACTGGCTTCTTCTACGGACAGATGATTTTATATTTTCTCCAGTTTTAGGAACACTGTAATGGATGTCCTTTACAAATAGCCTTACTTGTTAATGCTCAAAGAAAATACTTATGAATGTTTCATTAAAGTGTATGAGCTTTCAGAAGTAAATCCCTAACATATAATAAAACCTCATTAATTTGAAATTCATGGTTATTAACATCTCATCAAAAATTTATCTTTGCTATAACTGGAAAAATGATTTTTAAACAAATAAATAATGTAAGAAGTATTACAGTTTTAAACATTTAAAAATGGGAACTTCAGGGGTGCCTGGGTGGCTCAATCAGTTAAGCGTCTGACTTCGGCTCAGGTCGTAATCTCACTGTTGGTGAGTTTGAGGCCTGCATCGGGCTCTGTGCTGACAGCTCAGAGCCTGGAGCCTGCTTCCTATTCTGTGTCTCATTCACCCTCTGCCCCTCCCCCACTTGTGCTCTGTCTCTCAAAAATAAATAAATGTAAAAAAAAAAAAAAAATTAAAAATGGGAACTTCAGGCTTTGTTTTAAATGTCTACAATAATTTTTAAGTCTGCAGTTCTTTAATGATTTTACCATCTCAAAATTACTGTTACCTTTCATTTGCATGTATGTTTTTACATTGGTGCTCGCAAGTGTGTGTGTGCGTGCGTGTGTGTGTATATATATATATATTCAGCACATTCACTGGCAGGGTAAATATAGTATCTGCTATGGTCTTTGTTTTTAAGAGTTGTATTATAATTCATCAAATTCTTGCTTGATACCTTCTGTCATATTATCCTTAAAATTTATAGTACCCACACACTTATAGAGAGCATTGCCTGTTTTATCAGGCATCCATACCAGGCATCCCAGGGGTAACCTCCCTTTCCCACTTGCTCTGGAGGCCCAGTGTTTGCTCACCTCCCACTCTGACACTGAGCAGCTCATCTCATTAGAGGTGCCATAGAGGTTAGAATAGGTTACTAGCAGTGTGTGCAGGTGTTTGCACATATTTTCTCAGCCTAGTTTCTTCTCTTGGGCTCTGGAAAGTGTCTCTGGGCAGTCAGGCTGGGCCACTGCATTCAGTTGTTTAATTTGTGAATATATTATCTTAATATTTTTTTATTTGAAGGTTACCTTTTCTCTAAATCACAAAAGACACCATATATAGACCAGCACAGCTCAGAAATTTTATCATTTTCCTTTGTCATTAGTGTGACAGTCATGTATATAAACTTTATTTTGATCTCATTAAGTACAAAATAATATTTTTTATAATTTTTGCAGTCTGCAACTTTGTTTTTTAGAAAGAAAGAGTGGGGGAGAGGGAGAGAGAGAGAATATTAAGCAGGCTGCATGCCCAGCATGGGGGAGCCCAACATGGGGCTCAGTCACACAACTGTGACATCATCACATGAGCCGAAATCAAGTCAGAAGCCCAATCAACCACATCACCCCAGCACCCCACAGTCTACAACTTTAGGTGTATTATTTGTTTGTGCATGTTTTTTTTTTTTTTTTTTTTGCTAGTGTGGGTTAATATTAATTGACTTTTAGTTTACTTTTAGCATTTCCCTCATTTATATCATTTTTTCATTTATATGTAAAAGTACCTACTCATAAGAACTTCACTGATGTGTAGTGGCCATTGTTACACGATTACAATGATCACCATGATGGCAACACAAAGTTGTCAGTAAGAGCAGGAATCTGGACATTCCTGTGAAGCCATGGCTTAGAGCTTTTCACGTCAGTCTTTCTACCCCTCTCTGATCTCTGTATAAGGAGTTTCTGGGTTATCTGTTCAGGTTTTTTTAGATGTTTTGCTTAGAAACTAGATCTGCATGTCATTCCCATGAAAATTCTATACTCCTGTCTCCAGGCTCAAAAGTTTCCCAGAGAAGTTCTGTAAAATAGGTAATACATAATTCAAAAGGGAGTTTGTCAACAAAATTAATTTGGGAAAACATTGAAATAAATTAAATTGACTTTGTTAATTATAGAGTTACTATACAGTTAAATGCCTGTACTCTAAAAAGAATATATTTCCCCCATTCACTAACATATTGACAAAGGCACACTGTGGAAGACTATTTCATGAATTATACTTTGGGAAAAACCATCCCTTTAATTATTAACTCCATGAGCCAATGACACTTGTCTTCTCTTTTCCTTGTTAATGCTCAACTTCATCTATTTAGTGCAGATTATTTAGACCATAAACAACTTTTACTCACCACACTTAATCTCCCTCCAATACATTTTTTAATACTAAGTGGTAAGAATGTGTCACTAAATAAATGATTTTCTGATCAGAGTCAGAAGTTGTCTATTTTATCTACTTTTTCTGCTGTTTCTTGAAATGATTGAGACAAAAGACAGTTGGAATTAATGGTTCTCATGTGATCCAGGGTATTTAGTATTTATTTGTCAACTATAAGCTCTAAAAGTTGGCTTTAGAAAACTTCATATATTTTTGACTCATGAATTCAAGGCATGATAGTTATTTATACATTAACTCTAAGTCATTTTCATCTTGTGTTTTTCCCTCAAAAAGATAGGAGATAGAAATCTATTTTTCCCCTTCCCCTACTTCAAACCAGCAGGGTGAATAATGCCTCGATCATTGACTTCAACCATTTTAACCATAGAAACTTTTTTTAGAAGAAACATTTCATGGTCTTATCAAAGTTGTAGCCTCCCAGTTTCTCCCATGTCTGCCTTTGTTGTCCTTTGATTTGACTCTAGAAAAACCTGCAGCTCTGTAGAAGGCACTTTGTAAAAACCACTGTTGTAAACTACACACTTGGGTAAATATTGCCAGGTTCTCTTAGGTAATGAATAAAAAATTTTACTTAAGAGTTTACATCTCCCTCTTAATATGTCTTGAGAAGTTTAAGATGCTGTTATTGACACAGGCAGCATGCCAGAGAGAAAATTATGTAGGAAATAAAATCCTGTATTTCCTTATTAAACTACTTAACCAAGCAAGGTGGGACTTGAGGGGGAAGGAGTAAAGAAATATGATCTTGTACTGTAACTGTTTTTGGAAAAGAGAACAAAGACCATATTGAATAAAAAACACAGGTAATTTAAATAGAAAGTTATTTGAACATGCTATACCATTCTGCATATATTTTTTTCTTAACACTTTTCTATTGTGTAAAGAAGGAAAAACTATCAAATAAAGTTAAACTATGTATTCTTGAGTTCTAAAAATGTTTTCAAATAATGACATTTTTAGATTCCCTATATACATTTTTATAAAGAAACCAAAAAATGGTAATTTACTGAGGAATGTAAATGAACATTTCAAAGCAGCATTAAGATGTAGAGGATGTGTAACAGGTAAGTTTTTTAGCCAGATTTTGTTTTCTAATCAGTGTTTTATTGCCTGACAGAATGTAAATGAAAAGAGGTAGTATAGATATGCTGAAAATAGAAACCAGTCTAACAGTATTTCAGTTGTTGAAAATAAGTTGTCCTTTAAGAAGCCCTTTGATTCCTAATAACCTCTTGACCTGTTACATAGAAGTAAGAACTACTTATAGTTTAATAATATGATCCAGGGATATAGGACTGTGTACTTGAGCTGTTGGGAGTCCAGAAATTTTTTTATAGGCAACTGAGGCAGCTTTCTGGAAAGAAAGGAGGCAGGAAAGTATGTGTTTGGTAACTTTTCTCTCTCATGAAGACCACCCGTGCTCCTTAAAATGGAATTCCATAAGATATCTTTTCATATTTAAAGTAAATCTGCATTTTACTTAGTTTAATGGTTTTCTGTTCCTTGCAACTAAACTATACCAGATCAAGGTAGTGATTCTATAAACCCTTGTCTTCATTATCACTGCCTGTGTATGGAAACTCAGATGATCCAAGTGGAGCCTATGAACTACACTGAATTGTATCAAAATGTGCTTTGAGTATCATATGTGTGTTGTTTGTAGAGGGGTGGGGAGCCATGGATTTCATCAGATACTCAGACAAATCCATTACTCAAAAAGATAAGAAACTACTGGTAGAGAGCATGGAGGCCCTTGCCGCCTAAGTGAGAGTCCCTTTCTGTTCTGTCTCCATGTTGACGCAGTAACAGCCTTTGGTTTATTATCTTTGGATCTAACAGTGCCATAGTTATGCCAGTTTATATCCTGTATCTGGCATATTGAAAAGGCAGCTCCTTAGAGCTTTGCTGCCATTAGATATATAATCTGATAGATGTTTATAAAATTTGGCCCTTAAATAAAATTCACTAGGTAGTAATTTTTTTTTTCTAATGAGTCTTAATTTTTGTTCATTTAATTACTTCCAGCTGGAGGTTGATATAGACAATTTTATTCAGGCAAGAGAATGGTACTATATTCTCTCAAGAACTGATCTGAAGTTTAGAATGGCCTTTGAAGGTCATCTACTACAACCCTTTCATTTTATACATAAGAAAACTGAGATGCAAAAATAATAACTAAAATTTCTAAGGTCATTTGTTAGTTAAACATGAGTAAACGTGGTCTGTTCGTTATCTGTTTGCAGATTCTTTTTTACTATACCAGACTTTTGATACTGTTCTTTTTTCTTTTTTCTTTCTTCTTTCTTTCTTTTTTTTTTTTTTTTTTTTTTTTTTTTTTTTTTTTTTTTTTGCTTTTAACTCAAGTACAGTTAACATACTGTGTTAAATTAGTTTCAGATGTATAGTGTAGTAATTCAACACTTGGATACATTACTCAGTGCTCATCATGATGTGTACTCTTAATTCCCTTCACTTATTTCACTCATCTTCCCACCCACCTCCCTGCTGGCAACCATCAACTTATTCTGTATAGTTAAAAGAATGTGTTGCTTTCTTTTTTCTTTGTTCATTTTGTTACTTAAAATCCACATAGAAGTGAAATCATATGGTATTTCTCTGACTTACTTTGTTGAGCACTATACTCCAGATCCATGCATCTTGTCACTAATGGCAAGATTTCATTGTTTTTGGTTTTTGCCTGTGAAATATTGTATGTATACACCACATCTTCTTTATCCATTTATCTATTATGGACACTTTGGTTGCTTTCATATGTTGGCTGTTGTAAAGCTGCAATAAAAATAGGGGTCTTTTCAAATTAGTGTTTCATATTCAGTGGAATTACTGGATCATATGGTAGTTCTGCTTTTTAATTTTTAAAGAACTTCCCTACTATTTTCCACAGTGGCTGTTCCGTTTGCATTCCTACCAGCAGTGTGACAAGGGTTCTTTTTTCTCCACATCCTTGTCAACACTTAAGTTGACAATACATTTGTATTTTTTATTTTAGCCATTCTGACAGGTGTGAGGTAGTATCTCATTGTAGTTTTGATTTGCATTTTCCTGATGATAAGTGATGTTGAGCATCTTTGTATGTATCTGTTGGCCATCTTCTTTGTCTTCTTTGGAGAAACATCTGTTCATGTCTTCTGCCCATTTTTAAATGGGCTATTTGATTTTTGGGTGTTGGGTTGTATAAATTCTTTATATATTTTGGATACTAACCCTTTATTGGATATGTCATTTGCAAATATCTTCTCCCATTCCATAGATTGCCTTTTAGCTTTGTTGTTTGTTTCCTTTGCTGTGCAGAAGCTTTTTATTTTGATGTAGTTCTAATACTTTATTTTCGCTTTTATTTCCCTTGCTTTAGAGGACCTATCTAGAAAAAAGTTGTTATGGCTAATGTCAGAGAAATTACTGCCTGTGCTCTTTTCTAGGATTTTTATGGTTTCAGATCTAGTGTATGGTGAAACCAGAAAGTGATCTGGTTTCATTCTTTTGCGTGTAGCTGTCCAGTTTTCCCAACACCATTTGCTGAAGAGACTGTCTTTTTCCCATGGGATATTCTTTCCTGCTTTGTCAAACATTAATTAACCATATAATTGTGGGCTTGTTTGTAGATTTTCTATTCTGTTCCATTAATCTGCTTGTGCCAGTACCATACAGTTTTGATTAGTCAACTTTGTAATGTAACGTGAAGTCTGGAATTGTGATACTTCCAGCTTTGCCCCTGTTTTTTTCAAGATTATTTTGGCTATTTGTGGTCTTTGTGGTTTCATTTAATTTTAAGGTGCTTTGTTCTAGTTCTGTGAAAAATGCTGTGGTATTTTAATAGAGATTGCATTAAATATGTAGATTGCTTTGGATAGTTGGACATCTAAACAACATTTGCTCTTCTAATCCATGAGCATGGAATTCCCTTTGAGTCATCTTCAATTTTCTTTCATCCATGTTTTATAATTTTCATAGTACAGGTCTTTCCCCTCCTTGGTTAGGTTTATCTCTAGGTATTATCTTTGGTGCAATTATAAGTGGGATTGTTTTCTTAATTTCTCTTTCTCCTACTTCTTTATTAGTGTATAGAAATGCAACAGATTTCTATACATTGACTTTATATCCTGCAACCTTATATTTATCAGTTCTAATAGTTTTTTTAGTGGAGTCTTTATGGTTTTTTGTATATAGTATGTCATCTGCAAATAGTGAAAGTTCTACTTCTTCCTTATCAATTTGGATGCCTTTTATTCCCTTTTCTTGTGTGATTGTTGTGGCTAGAACTTCCAGTAGTATGTTGAATAAAAGTGAACATACCATTCAGTATGGTGTTTGCTGTGGGTTTTTCATAGGTGGCCTTTATTATGTGTAGGTATGTTGCCTCCAATCCCCCTTTGTTCAGGGTTTTTATCATGAATCAGTATTATACTTTGTCAGATGTTTTTTCTGTATCTATTGAAATGATCATATGTTTTTTACCCTTCTCTTGTTGATGTGATATATCTTATTGATTGATTTGTGAATATTGAACCACTCTTGCATCACAGGAATAAATCCCACTTGATCATAGTGAATGATTTTCAATGTTTTGTTGGATTCATTTTGTTAATATTTTGTCAAGGATTTTTGTGTCTGTGTTCATCAGAGATACTGGCCTATAGTTTTCTTTTTTTGTAATGTCTCTATCTGGTTTTGGCATCAGGGTAATGATGGCTTCATAGAATGAATTTGGAAGCTTCCTTCTCTTCAATTTTTTTTGTAGTAGTTTGAGAAGAATAATAGGTATTAACTCCTCTTTTATAGAATTCACCTGTGAAGCCATCTGATCCTGGACTTTAGTTTGTTGGGTGTTTTTTGATTTACTGATTCAATTTTATTATTGATAATCAGTTCAAATTTTCTATTTCTTTGTGATTCAGTTTTAGGAGGTTATATGTTTCTAGGAATTGATCCATTTCTTCTAGGTTGTCCAATTTGTTGGCATATATTTTTTTTTTTCAACGTTTTTTATTTATTTTTGGGACAGAGAGAGACAGAGCATGAACGGGGGAGGGGCAGAGAGAGAGGGAGACACAGAATCGGAAACAGGCTCCAGGCTCCGAGCCGTCAGCCCAGAGCCTGACGCGGGGCTCGAACTCACGGACCGCGAGATCGTGACCTGGCTGAAGTCGGAGGCTTAACCGACTGCGCCACCCAGGCGCCCCGGCATATAATTTTTTATAATCTTAAAATTGTTTGTATTTCTGTGATGTCAGTAGTTCTTTCTTCTTTTTTATTTCTGATTTTGAGTCTTTTTTTTTTTTTTTTTAATGAATCTGGCCAGAGGTTTATGTTTCCAAAGAACCAGCTCCTGATTTCATTGATCTATTCTTTTTTTCGTTCATATTTTATTTATTTCTGCTCTAATCTTTATTATTTCCTTTCTTTCACTGGTTTTGGGTTTTGTTCTTGTCTAGCCCCTTTAGGTGTAAGGGTAGACTGTTTATTTGATATTTTTCTTGCTTTTTGAGGTAAGCCTGTATTGCTATACATTTCCCTTTCAGGAGAGCTTTTGCTACATCCCAAAGATTTTGGAGTGTTGTGTTTTCATTTTCATTTGTATCCGTGTATTTTTTTATTTCTTCTTTGAATTTTTGGTTAATCCATTCATTGTTCAGTAGCATGGTATTTAACTTCTCTATTTGTGTTCTTTCTTGAGTTTTTTGTTGTGATATCTAGTTTCACGGCTTGTGGTCAGAAAAGATACATGGTATGACTTCACTTCTTTTTGAATTTGTTGAGACTTGTTTTGTGGCCTAACGTGTGCTCTGTTCTGGAGAATATTCCATGTGCAGTTGAAGTGTGTATTCTGTTTTAGGATGGAATGTTTTGAGTATATCTGTTAGATCCTTCTAGTCCAATGTATCATTCAAAGCCAGTGTTTCCTTGTTGATTTTCTGTTTGGATGATCTGTCCATTGATGTAAGTGGGGTGTTAAAGTACCCTACTATTATTGTATTACTTTTTATTACTTTCTTTATATTTGTTATTAGATGCTTTTATTTATTTGGGTGCTTTAATGTTGGGTGCGTAAATATATACAATTGTTATGTCTTCTTATTGGATCATTCCCTTTGGTTATATAGTGTCTTTTCTTTCTTCTTCTTCTTCTTCTTCTTTTTTTTTTTTTTTGTAATCTCTTGTTATAGCCTTTGTTTTAAAGTCTATTTTGTCCAATATAGATATTGCTACCCTGGCTTTCTTTCACTTCCATTTGCATGATAAATGCTTTTCCATCCCTTTGTTTTCGTCTACATGTGTCTTAAGGTCTGAAGTGAGTCTCTTATAGGCAGCAATAGATTGGTCTTGCTTTTTTATCCATTCTGTCACCCTCTGTCTTTTGATTGGAGCATTTAGTCCATTTACATTCAGAGTAATTATTGATAGGTATGTACTTATTGCCATTTCGTTACCTATTTTATGATTGTTTTTGTAGTTCTCCGCTTCTTGCTCTTTTCTGTTTTTTTTATGCTTTTCTTTAGTGATATACTTGTATTCCTTCCTTGTCTATTACTTGTTTTTGATTTGTGTTTAACATTATGTTAATATATAATATCTGCATATAGCAGTCTATATTAAGTTGTTGGTCACTTAAATTTGAACCTATTCCTTACCCCCTCACACATATGTTTTAAGTATATGGTGCCCTACTTTGTATCCTTTTACTTTGTGAATTCCTTGACTGATTTTTATAAATAATAACTTATTGGAGGGGGGGGCACCTGGATGGCTTAGTCAGTTAAGAGTCTGACTCTTGATCTCTGCTCAGGTCATGATCTCATGATTCATGAGTTCGAGCCTCACATCACTGTCAGTGCAGAGCCTGCTTACGATTCTGTTTCTCTCTCTTTCTGCCCTTCCCCACTTGCATGTGTTTGTTCACTCACTTTCAATAAATAAACTTAAGGAATAAACACTTTAGGGGTGCCTGTGGCTCAGTCAGTAAGCATCTGACTTTGGCTCAGGTCTTCATCTCACGGTTCACGAGTTTGACCCCTGTGTTGGGCTCTGTGCTGACAGCTTGGAGCCTGGAGCCTGCTTGGATTCTGTGTCTCCCTCTCTACCACTCCCCGCTCGTGCTCTCTCTCAAAAATAAATAAAACTATTAAAAAAGAAAAGAAAAAACACTTTTAAAAATATACTTATTTGTGTTGCTTTCATGCTTCTTAACTTTTCTTACTTCTACTTATAGTGTTTCCTTTCCACTCAAAAAGTCCTTTTTAACACTTGTAGGGCTGGTGTAGTGGTCATGAACTCCTTAAATATTTGTCTGTCTAGGAAACTCCATCTCTCCTTCCATTCTGAATGAAAGTCTTGCTGGATAGAATATTAGAGTATTGTTGGCTGCAGGTTTTTTTTCCTTTCAGCACTCTGAGTATATCATTGCTCCTTCGGGCCTTCAAAGTTTCTGCTGAAAAATGAGCTGACAGCCTTATGCGGTTTCCCTTGTATGTAGCTGTTTGGTTTGTTTTTGTTTTTTTTTTCTCTTGCTGCTTTTAAAATTCTCTCTTTATCACTGCTTTTTTCCATTTTAATTACCATGTGTCTTGATATGGACCACCTCCCTGAGTTGATTTTATTGGGGGCTTTCTGTGCCTCCTAGACTGGATTTCTGTTTCCTTTAACCAGTTTCAGGAAGTTTTTAGTTACTAGTGTTTCAAATAAATTTTCTGCCCCCTTTTCTCTTTTTTTTCTCCTTCTGGGATCCCTGTAATGCAAATGTTATTATGTTTGATGGTGTTGCTTAGTTCCCTGAGTCTTTCTCATTTTTTTATTATTTTTTTCTCTGTCCTTTTCAGCTTGTTTTCCATGACTCTTTTCTCCAAGTTGCTGATTCCTTCTTGTGTTTCCTCTAGTCTACCATTTGTTCCTCTAGTGATACTGTTATCTCTTTAGTCTTTGTCTTCATCTATGACGTGTAGTTAATTCATTTAATTTTTATACGACACAATATGGAATGTGCTGTTATTAGTAACTTCTCTGTTTGGGTAAACAATACAGTGATTGCTATATTAAAACATATATCAGTTTGAAAAATACTGCCATATACATATATGTGCTTATTCATGGAGGTGGTATTTAATTTTTAAGTCTTGGATAAATCTAGGAAAGAGCCATTTCAGATATTTCTTATCTTTTTCTATGAAATGTGATAAGAGGCTTATTTTTTTTGTTTGCTTATTTTTAAAAATCAAAGTGAGTTTTAAAACAATGTTAAAAGCATAAGAAACAAAAGTTAACACTGTGGACTTAAAAAGAGAACTAAATACGATGAAATAAGAAGACATTTCTATAGGCACTTTGAACTTGAGATTCTGTGGAAAATCTGTACTTACTTAGAAACATACCAGGGGTGCTTGGGTGGCTCAGTCAGTTAAGTGTCTGCCTTTGGCTCAGGTCATGATCTTACAGTTCGTGGGTTCAAGGTCCATGTCAGGCTCTGCACTGTCGCTCAGAATCTGGAGCCTGCTTCAGATTCTGTGTTCCCCTCTCTCGCTCTGCCCCTCCACTGCTTGTGCACTCTCTCTCTCAAAAAAACAAACAAACAAACAAACAAAAAACCTTTGTGTTTGCCATACTTTCTGAGTAGGATGACAGTCACCCATCCTTTTACTTATTCTCTACTCTCTCCCCATTTTCTCCTGAGAAAAGTGTGTTGATCCTGCAGGTCCCAGCAGGGTTTCCCCTTCTTTTTCACCAGTGTTCTTTTACTTTTATAACATTTGTACACTCCTCTAGAATGCAGTCATTGCATTATATTTTGCTATATATTTGCATGTGTCTTCTTCATTGCACTGAATTCCTTGGCTCTTACTCAGCTTGTTATCTCATGTTCTTAACCAGAGGCACACTGGTACAATAGGTATTTATTAAAAGTTTGTCATATTATAGATGTGTAAACATTTAAAGCTGTTTTTTAAATGAAACCAAAGGTCCTCGGCTTTTTGTGTGTGTGTGTGAAAGTTTTACAATCTCTTAAGTAATTTTAAATGACTTTTAAATTAATATTAAATGGTCTTCACAATGTATTTATGATTATGGCTGTTTAATATAAACTTTTTTAAACTGCCTTCCAAAATTTATTCTGTCTGATTTTAAAACTTGAGGTTTTAGGTTGACAGTCCCCATATTTTCACATCAAAAATTAGAACATAATCATCTGGCAAAATTGTTCTGTTTTATTTTTTATATTCTTTGAGTAAAAGGTACCCTGAAGTATTGTTTGGATGCTAAGATACTGGAATTTCCAGATCCTTCAGCTTCAGTGAGGGAGAGTAGTTCCATTGGTAAATACAGAAAAAAATAAAATAAAATCTTATTATCTTGTTATACTCTTTAAGTATTTCTTTTGTTAAGTGACTTATTCTTTCTTTGGTTAGGCCAATTTTTCAAATTCTAGATATTTAACCACCACATTAACCACCCACCACTTAACTTGGAAATAAAAGGGGCTTTCCTCCAAATAAATTTATACTATGAAAATTTGCCAACCTAGTAATAATGCTTGTTGTTGAATTTGGAAGTATTGGTGCTTCAGATATAGTGGTATCAGAAATAGTGGTATCAGTATTTAGTCTTTATCAATAAAAATTACCTGATGTAAAAGTAGTGCTTAAAAGATTGATTTATTTTGGACCATGTGATTAGTGATCCCATAAGAATTTATGAAGGGTAATTCTTAGAACAGGGGTAGCTGTACATACTATTAACATGGAAGAATTGTCTGTTTCTCTTGTGGTAAAATTTTAATTAGTGATTTAAGAGAAAACTGCAATCTGTCATTTATCTGTTTTTCGTGTTTTAACTATTGTGTTTGCAGGACATTTCTAGAATGCCCATAATCCAAAAAGGATAGTGCCTTACAAAAATGTACAACAGATAGTTTTTAAAATATGAAAGAATGATTGAGGTAAATAAAATGAATAAGGAATAATGTGGAAGTATAGGCGAGGTTAACCTACTGAGAATTCCTGTATACTTGTTAGATGGGAGTTACAAATTTAGCTCATAATCACCATGAATTTTCTAGAAAGGAAGTACTCCACTCCTTCAAAATATTTTCTTTCAGTGTGTCATCTGATAAATGAAATGAACCTTTCCAGGCTTAGTTTATTTCACACTTAACCCTTAGGTGGGTTTATTTAGTCCCTAAGTAGAATTCACAAGGATAATTGGACTTGAATGAGAAAAAAATTCGTCTTTATTTTCAGTCACTTATAATTAAAATTTAGTAGTTTTCTTCTATTAATATGGGCAGCTAAACCCATATGACATTTTCACTCATAAAAATTAAAGATTTGGGTGTTACAGTTACCATCTATACCTCAGAATATTGATTCTCATTACTTTAAAATTACCATAGTTATTAGATTCACTGCTACATCCTCATTATTTAATTTTTTACTTAAGAAACATGTTACTATATCAGTGTTTTAAGTATTTTGATAAACATGTTTCAGTGTGTAATTTTATTGTATTCCTTTGTATTTCAGTTTATTTATTTAAAGCATTATTTTGAAAAGGTATCCATATACTTCACCAAATGGCTAAAGGGATTTATGATCCAGAAAGTATTTTAGAATCTCTGACTTAGAGAAAGAAACTACACAGGGGTTGTGTGAGGTTAGATTCTTCCTTTCAAAACTCATATTTATTCAATAATTGGATTATTTGAATAGTCACTGAAATTCAACATAAATAATGTTAAAGTCATAAATATTTTTTGTAGAGAAGTTAATAGTTATTTGAAAACATTATTTAGTAACAATAAGCATGCATTTCCAGGGAGTTCTTAGAACTTGTGTTATTACAGCTAGCACAATACTGTAGTTTTTTTGTTTAATGTATTTTAATTATTTAAGGAACAATTGATTCTGAAGTTCCCATATTATATGTATTGTACATACTAACATATAAGTAAGTAAAGTCTGTCAGTTAAGATCACTTAAGGTTGGCTGTCTAGCCTTTTTTGGTGAAGAAACTTCAGTCATTTAATAGATTATTCAGAGCCTACTTTTGCCCTTAGCACACCTGATGGTTTCACATATTATAGTACTGTCATATCCATTAATAATAATGAAATACTACTTGTGTTTATTGAAATATCTTTTATAACTGTTGGCTCTCACAAGCTGATTTTATGCCAACCACTTACACTAATTTTATCTGTTTGTATATTCTACTTTAAAAGTTATAGAGTATGGCTACCTGGATATTGTAATTAATCTCTCAACCTTGAAAACATTTTTTTTTTACATGTTGGGTAAATCTTAAAAATGTCAAAGAACTGATAAAGCCAAAATGCAAATTCTGACAGGAACCCAGAAAAGTTATCAGAGCTCAACGTTGCCTTTGTCCTGAGAGTGTTTGTCCAAACTGGCAAACTTAAACTTTGGTTTTCATGCTCCAATGATACAGTTGAAGCTCCAAATAGCTGCTTTCTCAGTTTAAGGGTGATCCAGAGTAAATCTACCCCATTCGCCCAGAGTGTGACAGGCCCCAGCAAGTTGAAACTACAGGACATCCCTCTGAAGCATACTCATAGTCCAAATTTACATCCCTAGGGTAATCCAAAAATCTTCAGACCCTAAATTTATTTAATTGAAAGTGGCCCTACACTGGTGGTACACCTGGTTGCTGGACAGAAGCAAAAATAAATACCTTTGCTCAAAAATCTTCATCTGTAATATAAGAAAAATAAACAGTTCAGAGTAAAAACTAAGTAGGAGAGCCTGAGTGGCTCAGCCAGTTAAGCGTCCGACTTCAGCTCAGGTCATGATCTCGCAGTTCGTGAGTTTGAGCCCCACATCAGGCTCTATGCTGACAGCTCGGAGCCTGGAGCCTGCTTCGGATTCTGTGTCTCCCTCTGTCTCTGTTCCTCCCCCGCTCATGCTCTGTCTCTCTCTCTCCTTCAAAAATAAATAAAAACATTAAAAAAACAAACAAACAAAAACTAAGCATGTATGGAAACAAAGTGCAAAGATCTAAAGCCAGCAGATAGCAAGAACAGATCTATAAAGGCCTCAGATACTAGAATTTATAAAATTTATAAGATTTTTTATAACATAAACTACATTTTAAGAAGAAAAGAATTACTTGAAAATTTCTATAGGGACTAGAAATTTCATGATCTTGTCAGCCATTTGCAAAGTCATAATTAAAAACATAGGACTTCTGGGGCGCCTGGGTGGCGCAGTCGGTTAAGCGTCCGACTTTGGCCAGGTCACGATCTCGCAGTCCGTGAGTTCGAGCCCCGCGTCAGGCTCTGGGCTGATGGCTCGGAGCCTGGAGCCTGTTTCCGATTCTGTGTCTCCCTCTCTCTCTGCCCCTCCCCCGTTCATGCTCTCTCTCTCTGTCCCAAAAATAAATAAAAAACGTTGAAAAAAAAAAATAAAAAAAAAAAAAAATAAAAACATAGGACTTCTGGAAATAATAAAATAATTAAATAACTTAGTGTATAGCATGAATTGAAGAGTAAATTATTGAATTGGTTGATACAGATTGTGAAATTATCCATAATGCCACATCCTGATAATACAGTATTCAAAAAATAGAATTAAAATGGTTGAAGATGCAGAAGATAAAATGATGAGAAGGTCTAACTTGTTACTAGTGTTGCAGGAGAGGAGAGAATGGGAAAGCAAACCCTTAATAAAAGAAATCTAAAGATGTATTTCAGGCAGAAGGAAAATGATCCCAGATGGAAAATCTGAGGTCAAAGAAGGAATTAAGAAGTAAAAAAAAAAAAAAAAAACACACACACACACACACACAAAAAACTGGTAAATATGTTGGTAAATCTAGACATTTTTACAATAGGATACACAGAAAGACTAACATAAGTTGTGTCCTGAAAGCCTTTATTGGTCTTAGAGAAGGCTAAGGTTATCAATAAATATACATTTTCTTGAAAGAGTAGAAACTGAAATTTTCAAATCAGCCAAATGAAAAAATATATATATAATTGTTAAAATTGTAAAGGAAAAATCTAAAACCAGTTCTCAACCTTGGCTATACAATACATCCACTTGAGGAACTGTTAAAAATCCTAATGTTCAGACTTCATCTTACACCAATTAAATCAGGATGTCTGAGTGATTTTAGAAGCTCCCAGGGTGATTCTAAGCAAAGTAAGGAATGGGAGAAAAGAAATAGAACAGATAGAGGAGATGGAAAAGTGTAAACGAAGATAACAGCAACAAATGTCAGTAAATCACTTTAAAAGTAAATGATCTAAATACTCTAGTTAAAAGTAGATTGTCAGACTGGATTTAAAAATTCAATTTATACTGCTTTTGAGAGACAGGTCCAAATCATGAGACTTAATAAATATTATTTTTATAGGTAAAGGAGATTTTTCCCAAAATGATAGAAGGTGTGAATTTATAGGAAAATAGAATAATGTTTAGTTTATATGTGCCTAAGAGTGCAACTTTAATATACATAAAACAAAAATTGACAGACAAATCTACAGTTGTTTTCGGACAGATTTATTTTTCCCATTATTATAGTTTGATAAATTTCAAACCTCTAAGGAAAATTATGAGTATTACAACCAATACCTTTATATTCATTACTTAAGATTCATTAATAGTAAATATTTTGCTACATTTGTTTCATATCTATGTATGTAGACACATTTTTCCTTTTTTTTTCCCCCTGAACTCATTTGAGTTACTTCATCACTAAATACTTGAGCATGTGTCACCAGAGATCAGGGGACATTTGCCTACATAGCCACAATACAATTGTCATCACGCTCTGGAAATTTAACATTGGTTAATATAGTTATGTAAAAAACAGGTCATATTCAAATTTTCCAGATTGTTGTAATAGTATTTATAACTGTAGGTAGGTTGTTTGATCCAAGAACCAATCAAAGTTTACATAGTTAATTGAATTATCTCTTAGGCTTCATTAATCTAGAAAGTTACCTGTGGCATAGCTTCATATTAAACATATATGGTACACAGATGATACTGTGTTCTCAAATGTATCAGTAAGAGGGCACATGTCAGTTTGTCCCATTCTCAGTGATGTTAAATTTGATTATTTGACTAATGTGGTGTCTATCAGATTTCTTCACTGTAGAGGTTTCTGTATTCTGTAGGGCTATACATGAAGACTGAGTGAATTTCCTGTTTCTTGACAATTTTCACCAGTAGCTTTAGCATCTGTTAATGATTTTGCCTGCGTCAAGTTTGTTTTTGTTTTACTGTAGTTTTTAGAAAATGGTAATTTTCAGTATCTAACTAGCTTAAACATTTATTGGTTCACATTCTTCTGTAAAGAACAACTTTCCTTTTGGCTGTGTCAGTACGACAGCAACATCCTAAATAAATTCAGGATTTCTTTGCATTTCTTTCTGTCCTTAAAACATTACCTATTGAAATTATTATAGTCAGAATGTTATGTTAAGAAGCTACTGATTTTTTTTCCCCTCCCTGTTACTTAATATATAGCTAAGTTCCTTAGTTTTTCCTCTTTCTGTGTTTTTAACTACCCCTGTGATTTAATTTTACTTTTTGAATATGTAAAACATTGACTTTAAAAGTCTGAACTACAAAGTAGGTACACAAAGGAAGGTATACTTAGATGTCCCATACTTTGCTTAAAACATCCACCTAGTTTCCAGATCCTCTGAGGTTTTGTTAATTCTGGTTTTCCATTCTGAGTTTCTTCTTGCAAAAACGAAAGGAATAATATCCTTTCAAATCAGTTTACAGAGATCTTTCTTTTCTGCTTCTCTAAAAACAAATGGATGACTTTTTGTTGTTTTAATGTTTATATATTATTGACAGAGACAAAAGCATGAGCATGGGGGGGGGGGGGGGTGCGGGGCAGAGAGAGGAAAAGACACATAATCTGAAGCAGGCTCCAGGCTCTGAGCTGTTAGCGGGGCTGGAATTCACAAACTGCAAGATCATGACCTGGGCCGAGGTCAGAAGCTTAACCGACTGAGCCACCCAGGTGTCCCACAAATGGATGACTTTTGACACACCTTCTCAAGAACTGAGAGAGCAAGCACTCAGAAGCAGTAAGACTACAGAATATTTGAACAACATGATTAACAAACTTGCCCTAATGGCCAAATATAGAAAGTATACCCCAGAACTGCAAAGCAATATTTCAACTGTACATGTAACTTTTGTAAAAATATTTTATAAAAATTTATAAAACAGATGTCAGTAAGATTCAGATCTCTGAGGGGCGCCTAGGTGGCTCAGTCGGTTATGCGTCTGACTTCAGCTCAGGTCATGGTCTCACAGTTTATGGGATTGAGCCAAGTGTCAGTTCCAAGCCTGCTTGGGATTCTCTCTCTCCCTCTCTCTCTCTGCCCCTCCCCTGCTCATACATACCTGCACACTCTCAAAATAAACTTTAAAAACAAATGTTGAGGGGTGCCTCGGTGGCTCAGTGGGTTGAGTGTCTGACTCGATTTCTGCTTGGATCATGATCCCAGGGTCATGGGATTGAGCCCTGCCTCAGACTCTGCACTGAGTGTGGAGCCTGCTTTAAGATATTCTCCCTTTCTCTCCCTCTCTCTCCCTCTGTCTCTCTCCCTCTCTCTCCCGCTCTCTCTCTCTCTCTCTCTCTCTCTCTGGAGGCAATAAGAGACTGTTAAATACAAAGAATAAACTGAGGGTTGATGGGAATGGGGGGGTGGGGAAAATGGGTGATAGGCATTAAGGAGGACACTTTTTGGGATGAGCCCTGGGTGTTATATGTAAGTGATGAATCACTGGATTCTACTCCTGAAGCCAAGACTACACTGTATGTTAACTAACTTGAGAATAAACTTAAAAAAAAAAAAAAAAATTCTCTCTCTCCCTCTCTCTGTCTCTCTCTCTCCCTCTCTCCCTCTCCCCTCTGCCCTGTCCCCCACTCTTGGGCTCTCTCTCTGTGTGAAATAAAAAAAATAAAATAAATTTTTCAAAATGTTGGAAATTTCAGAGTATATTCATTTTTTTTTAAATATACCTGACACACAGTGTTACTTTAGTTTCAGGTGTATAGCATAGTGATTTGACAACTTTATACCTTATGCTGTGATCACAAATATGCCTACCATCTGTCACCATGCAATGCTATCACAATACCATTGACTGTATTCCCCATGCTATACCTTTTATCCCTGTGACTTATTCATTCCATAACTGGAAGCCTCTGTATCCCCACTGCCATTTCACTCATTTTACCCATTCCCCCTGCCTTCTCTGGCAACCATCAGTTTGCTCTCTGTATTTATGGGTCCATTTCTGTTTTTGTTTATTCATTTGCTTTTTAGATTCCACATATAAGTGAAATCATGTGGAATTCATCCTTCTCTGTCTGACTTACTTCACTTAGCTTAATACCCTCTAGGTCCTTCCATAGTGTCACAAATGGCAAGGTTTCAATCTTTTTTATGGCTGAGTAATATTCCTGTGTGTGTGTGTGTGTGTGTGTGTGTGTGCGCACGCCACATCTTTATCCATTTATCTACCAATGGAAACGGGAAACAGGTTGCTTCCATATTTTGGCTACTGTACATAATGCTGCAGTAAACATAGGGGTGCATTTTTCTTTTCAAAAAATTATTTTCATATTTGGGTAAATACTCAGCAGTGGAACTACTGGATCATATGGTAGCTCTATTTTTAATTTTTTGAGGAATTTCCTTACTGTTTTCCACAAGGCTACACCAGTCTGCATTCCCACCAGCAGTGCACAAGGGTTCCTTTTTTCTCCACATCCTTGCCAACACTTGTTATTTCTTGTTTTTTTTATTCTAGCCATTTTGACAGGTGTTAATAATAGCTCACTGTGGTTTTGATTTGCATTTCTCTAATTAGTGATGTTGAGCATCTTCCAGATGTCTTTTGGTCATCTGTATGTCTTCTTTGGAAAAATGTCTCTTCAGATCCTCTGCCCATTTTTTAATTGGATTATTTGTTTTTTGGTGTTGAGTTGTATGCTTGAGGAGATGTATCTACAAAAATATTGCTTGGACCAATGTTAAAGGGTTTACTGCCCAGGTTTCCTTTGGAGAGTTTTATGGTTTCATGTCTCACATTTTAGTCTTTAATTAATTTTGAGTTTATTTTTGTGTATGGTGTAAGAAAGTTGTCCAGTTCTATTCTTCTGCATGTAGCTGTCTAGTTTTCCAAATAATTCTTAATGAGATGGTCTTTTTCCATTGTATATTTTTTGCTTCTTTGTTATAGATTAATTGACCATTTAAGCTTGGGTTGATTTCTGAACTCTTTTTTCTTACAGTGATCTATTGTCTGATTTTGTGCCAGTAACATACTGTTTGATTACTACAGCTTTGTAGTATATCTTGAAATCTGGGATTATGATACCTTCAGCTTTTTCTTCCTTCTCAAGATTGTTTTGGTGATTCAGGGTCTTCTGCGGTTCCATACAAATTTAGTATTTTTTGTTCTAGTTTGAAAAATGCTTTTAGTATTTTGATAGGGGTTGCACTGAATTTGGGATTGCTTTGGGTAGTATGGATGTTTTAGCAGTATTCTTCCATGGTTATGGAGTATCTTTCCATTGGTCTGTTTTATCTTCAGTTTCTTTCATCATTGTTTTATAGTTTTCAGAGGACAGGTCTTTCCCCTCCTTGGTTAAGTTTATTTCTAGGTATTTTATAGTTTTTGTTGTGATGGTAAATGGGATAGTTTTTCTGCTATTTTATTAATAGTGTGTAAGAAACATAACCATTTTCTGTGTATTAATTTTGTATCCTAAAACTTTACTGAATTCATTTATTCTAGTAGTTCTTTGGTATAGTATTCAGGGTTTTTTTTTATTTATACTGTCATGTCATCTGCAAATAATGAGAGTTTTGCTTCTTCCTTACCAGTTTGGATGCTTTTTATTTCTTTTCCCTGTGTGATTGCCATGGCTGGGACTTCCAGTACTATGTTGAATAAAAGTGGTGAGAGTGGACATCCTTGTCTCCTTCTTGATCTTAGAGGAAAGGCTTTCATTTTTTCTACCATTGAATATGATGTTAGCTCTGGGTTTTTCATATGTGACCTTTATTATGTTGAGGTTTTTCCCTCTAAACTGACTTTTTTGAGAGTTTTTATCACTAACAGATGTTGAATTTTGTCAGATGCTTTTTCTGCATCTATTGAGATAAGATTTTTATCCTTTTTGTTGATGCTCTGTATCATGTTGATTTGCTGATATTGGAGCATCCTTGCAACCCTGGAGTACTTCCCACTTGATCATGGTGAATGATCCTTTTGGATTGTTGAATGCAAAGATTTGCTAATATTCTGTTAAGGATATTTGCAGCTGTTTATCAAGAATGTTGGCCCATAGTTTTCTGTTTTTGTAGTGTCTTTAGTAATTCTGGCCTTGTAGAATGAATTTGGGAATCTTTCTTCCTCATCAGGTTTTTGGACTACTTGAAGAGGAATAGATATTAATTTTTCTTCAAATAATGGTAGACTTCACTTGTGAATCCACATAGTCCTTGACTTATGTTTATTGGGAGTTTTTTTTTTTTATTGCTGACTGAATTTTGTTACTAACAATCAATGTATTCAGATTTTCTATGTCTTGCTGATTCAGTTTTGGAAGATTGTGTATTTCTAGGAATTTATCCATTTTTTTGTAAGTTGTCCAATTTTTGACATATAATTTTCCTAATATTGTCTTTTGTTTCTCTTTCATTTCTGATTTATTTGAATCCTCTTTTTCCTGGTAAGTCTGTCTGAAGGTTTATCAACTTCATTTATCTTTTCAAAGAATCACCTCTTGGTTTTATTGATGTTTTCTTTTGTTGGGTCTCTTTAATTTATTTCTGCTCCAATCTTTATTATTTCCTTCCTTTTACTAACGTTGGCCTTTGTTCTTTTTCTAGTTTCTTTAGGTATAAGGTTAGATTGTTTCTTGTGGTATACCTGTGTCACTCTAAATGTCCTTTTAGAACTGCTTTCCCTGTATCCAGATTATGAACCATTGTATTCTTGTTTTCATTTTGCTCCATATACCTTTGATTTCTTTATCAACTCATTGGCTGTTTAGTAGCATGTTGTTTAATCTCCACTTGGGTTTTTTCCAGTTTTTTTCTTGTGATTGATTTCTAGTTTCATACCTTTGTGGTCAGAAAAGATGCATGATATGATTTCAATGTTAAATTTATTGAGACTTGCATTGTGGCCCAACACATGATCTGTCCTGGAGAATGTTTCCTGTATACTTGAAAAGAATGATTATTCTGTTGTTTTTAGATGAAGTGTTCTGTGTTTATCTGTTAAGTTCATCTGGTCTCATGTGTTACTCTAAGGTTTTTTTTGTTGATTTTCTGCCTGGTTGATGTATCCATTGGTGTAGGTAGGGTGTTAAAGTCCTATTGTTACTATGTTATTCTCAGTTTTTCCATTTATATATTCATATTTGCTTTATGTCTTTAGGTCCTCCAATGTTGAGAGCATAGATAATTACAATTGCTAAATCCAGTTGTTGGATTGACCCCTTTATCATTAGATAGTACCTTTGTGTTTTGTTAGTCTCTGTTTTAAGGTCTACTTTGTCTAATACAAGTATTGGTACCATGGCCTTCCCCTCCCCCTCCCCCCCCTTGCTTCCATTTGCATGGAATTTCTCTTCTCATCCTTTCACTTTCAGTCTGTGTGTAAATCTAAAGTGAGTCTCCTGAGGGCAGCGTATAGATACATCTTGTTTTTTATCCATTCCACCATCCTTTATCTTTCAGTTGATGCATTTAGACCATTTACATTTAAAGTAATTATTATTGATAGGTGTCTCCTTAATGTCATTTAGTTAATTTTTTCCTGGTATTTCTAGTTCTCTCTCTTCCCTTCTTCTTCTCTTGGTCTGTTTGTGACTGAAGACTTTCTGTAGTATTCTTGATTTTTTTCCATTTTTTGTGTAACTATCATAGATTTTAGGTTTGTGGTTACCGTAAGGTTCATATAAAGCATCCTAAGTGTTTAACAGTCTTAAGTTAATGGTCACTTAAGTTAGAACACATTTTAAAAGAACTTTTTACTACCCCCCACCACATTTTATATATATGTTGCCATATTTTACATATTTTTATTGATAATTTTCTTCTTATGGCCTCTTCTTTTCCACTTAAAGTATTCCCTTTAACATTTCCTATAAGGCTAGTTCAGTGGTGATAAACTCCTTTAACTTTTGTTTGGGAGACTTTCTTTCTCCTTCAATTCTGAATGATAATCATGCTGGAAAGAGTATTCTTCATTGCAGGTTTTTTCCTTTCAGTTCTTTGAATATAAGGATTGCCTTATGGGGTTTCCATTATATATAACTTTTTGTTTCTCTCTTGCTTCTTTTCTCAGTCTTTAACCTCTAACATTTTAATTACCACATGTCACAGTATGGACCTCCTTTATGTAACCAGCAATGAAGCATGAAACTTTTAAAAACATTTATGCAAGAAAGAAGAATGTCACATAAGCAAATGTGTAGTACAAAACTATATTATTTAGGCATGTGGCCATAGGTTAAGACTGTAAAAGGAAATGAAGAGTATGATTACCATGAAAATCAACATAGTGGCTACCATTACATGAAGGGCTGAGGGATGTCATCAGGGAGTGTCATGCTTCCAGGGTGTAGGCAATGTTTTATTTCTTGACCTGGATGGTAATTACTTGGATGTTGACTCTGTAATTATTTAAACTGTAAATATGCTTGATGCAAATAAAAAATTAAGGAGCTAAACCAAAGAATTTGAAATGAACTTAGAGCATACTGATTATTAATAAGTCCATGGTACTGCTATTGGTGGTTGTTATCATAATGTTGAATTAACTTGAATGATTTAGAATACTCCATCCAGATAGAAAATTTAATTTACAAGAAGCACTTTTTAAGAGACTATCAGAAATGTTTTGCTATCCAGTTTACCAAAACCAACTATTATATAATTTAATATGAGAAAAATTCTACTTTTACTATGTTCAGGAAGATCACTAGTGGATAAGCCACAAAAAATTCCATCTGTGGCATTAACAGCTAACAATATTTACCACTTTTTGAGCACTTGCCATGTGGCAGATAATGGTCAAGTATTACAAATGTGTGATCTCATTTAATCTTGGAAATAACTCATTAGTGTGGGTACCCCATTAGTGTGTCCCCATATTACACGTGTCAAGGGCAGAATCTGGTTTTGATCTTAATCTCTGATTCCAGAACTCTTGTTCTTAGTCCCTATAATCTTGAGGCTAGGGTTATCTAATACTGTATATATAATGTTACTATTGTTCTAGATTTTCATTTATTCTAACTTGTTATGATTTGGGTATTCAAGTTTTTATCAATTTAGCAACAAACGTCAGCTAAATACCAGGTATTTCTGTGGCCACTATCTACTGGATCTTTTGCTCTGTTTAGCAGCTTGGAACCTGTGCCACAGGAGTTTACTGGCCTTACTTCCTTGAACCTAATGTATTGCACTATTTCAAGTATTACCAAACTGAATTCTCAACTTTACACATTTTTTGTGTTCTATGCATCACCCAAACTACATACTAATTTGTTTCTGAGTGGCTGTAGTACATGAAATTATGTCTTGAGCCCTATGAGCAGCTCTTTTCACTGGTGGAGTTGCTAGCTATTCCTTTCAAGAACTAACATTCATCTGGAGGTCATTGTCAGAAGTATTGAGTTTTTCTACAGATACAGAAAATGAAGGGCCTCTTAGTTAACTTCCTATTATAACCGTAGACCCTTAAAGCTCTTCTTCACATGAGTTTTTAAAATTTATTGACAAAAATATTTTAATTAGTTCATATTGTTTTTATGTTGCAATACACTGCCATGTACTCTGTGAAATGGTGAGTATGGCCATTTCTATAAAATGTTAGGACATGAAGCTCTTGGTAAAAAATGTAATCCCTAGTTCTTGCATTCCTTTTCTGGGAAAAAAAAAAAATCAACCTTGTTACTTTAACTTCTGGTACCTTTTTCAGCTTAACCTTCTGTCAATAGTTTAATGTCTCCCAGTGGATCTAAAGGAAAATGGTAGCCAAGATGTCAGGAAGAGAACCTGTACAGGTTTTCTCTACCCTTACATTTCAAACCAAGATTCTATTTTTACCCAATTATTCTCCTATATTTTATTTTTCCAGTATGTTCTCATAAATCTTGTAAAGGAAATTGTATTATCACTGGAAATGGCATATTGTCTCCCGCTTAATTTTATTATTGCTTTACTGTCTGAACACTGGGAGTGTGGGCTTGGGTCCAATAAAAAATCCACTGTTTTCTTTATTCTTAATTGCTGCTACATAGATTGTTATAAAGTTGGTTGCCTGCATTGAGTATCATAGTTATTTCTGATTTCGTTTACCTTCTTTTTCTACCATTTTTTGGGCATGAGCACACAATTAAAATTTTTCCTTCAAAAATATGATTTGTGATTTCCTCTTTGATCTCTTGTAATTTACAGAGACAAATTAAACTGAAGTCCAAAGATGATATTATTGACTAATGAGATTTGATTGGTGAAGGCATTCTTTATCTGTAAGGAAAATTTTCAAAGAGTGGTCTCGGGATTTTAGACACTTGAGGATTTCTGTGGGTGAAAAATTATTTTTACAATAATACTAACTTTATTTATTCTTTCTCTCATGAGTATAAAGTAGAGTTTTCCAGACTATAGGGTGTGTGATGTTACAACAGCCTGAACACAAAAGCCCATATGAGAATTCATCTGTCTTCTATTATGCCAGGCATTAAAGAGACTTGAAAAAATGTGAAACATCTGTTCATTTTTTATTATCTTTCTAATCTAGATTTTTCATTTAAGGAGTATGATATACATTTTTAAAATCCCATTGCTTATGTTAAATTGTTTTTTCACTATTCAGTTTTCATATGGTATTATTGGTACCTACATCCCACATGTATGAAAGGTCTGTAGGTCCTCAGTTATGTTTAAATGTGTAAAAGGATCTTGAGACCAAAAACTTAATCAATGATTTACCTTTTTTTTTTCTCAAATGTTTGAATTTTTTTCTTATATTTGGTTTTATCCTATAAAAGGCAAACTGAAAATAATCTATTTTTAGGTTGCTACAGACCTCAGGAAAGATCAGATTACTTGATGTTGGCAGCTGCTTTAACCCATTTCTGAAGTTTGAAGAATTTCTAACTGTTGGCATAGATATTGTACCTGCTGTAGAGGTATGCATAGTTCTATTTTGTTTTGAGACTTGAAGATCTTACGCATATACTTACCAAGAAAAAAGCATTGTCTTTACATTACTGAAATAGCAAGTATGTTTCCTATGCACAAGTTGATAAATTTTTAGTCAAAAGCAAATTCGTATTCCATGAAAATTGTTGAGCATTTAGTTGACAAATATGGTACTGGTTAAAATAATACTGGCTTTTATTTTGTTCCTGGTGGTCTATTTTTGTAATCAAGAGACTAATAAATTGCAAAGATTTCCAGGTAGCTATAAGGTTTGGGCTTTTTGTTTGTTGTATTTATCCTTTTTTGAAGTGTACTGTGAAATGGAGCCATTATGGAATAATGTCCAGAGCAAGGACTTTGGAGACCATCAAAACTTTATTAAATCGCAGCTATTTGTACATAGATGAAACTAGTTAAATTGTTTTCTCTACTTTTAAAATAGTTTTTTTTCGTCATGACATAATTTGTTTGCCATTTTACTTTTGATAAAGCATTACACACCAAAAATTGACAAATTGAATTTAAAAAAAAAATGTCTTAATGTTTATTTTTGACAGAGAGAGATACAGAATCTGAAATAGGCTCCCAGCTCTGAGCTGTCAACATAGCACCCGACCTGGGGCTCAAACTCACAGACTATAAGATCATGCCCTGAGCCAAACTCGGAAGCTTAACCAACTGAGCCACCCACGTGCCCCACAAATTGCATTTTTAATGTTTTAAAGAGAGTATGTGTTACAGTGTAAACTGGGTTAGGGATTGGTTTTCAGTCTGCTATATGCCTCGCACCTAGGAATGCCTAGTACATGAAGTACTCATTAAACACTTCTTGAACAAAATAATGGAATCTTATGTTCAACCTGGGATTCCATCTCTGAGCCTCTTTCCTCATCTGTATGGTGGAGTTAGTGATGGAGCACATTTCATAGCACCATTGTAATATGTACTTGAGAAGAAGTATTTAAAACACCTAGCACAGTGCCTGTTACTTAAGTGAGTGCTAGATGGTTGCCATTATTATTGAAAAGTTCCTGCATGGAGATTCAACTTTCATTTGAATTTTTTCTTGAATTTTTAATGAAGAAATGCTAATAAAACTTACCATTATCTCTACTTCTGAAAGGTGGACAAATGTTTGCTTTATGGTAAAACAGCTGTCCTTAGCTTATGACTGCAGAGAATTCCTGTGCCTTCAGGAGCTATACTGTTAAAATATATTGGGCTTTGTACATGGATTTTCTTCTTTCCTTAAGACACACATTAGAGATGTCCTTTAGGGACCCATTTGCTCTAAACCTTGGGCTTAAATATTAAATTTGTTTGTAGATAGAGCTATAAACTTTCAACTGTAAAGTCACTGGGGTAGGCAAAAGAACTAACTATACAGAAGTTCAGTAGTAGCATCAGGCTTCCACAGTTCCAGGATGCTGTAACTAATTTTAAGATGAAGGGCCTTTTACTTCCAGTCAAGATGGAGTAACCTACCTCAAACAACACAAAGTGGGCAAAATACATGCAATAATTTACAAGTCATTTGATATCAGGTAATAAAGGACAATGATCAGTGAGAGACAAAAATAAATGATTTGAGCCCTACTATTGTACCATCATTCGGCCTTTAGAGTGTCTAGGACATGACCCAGAGAAGGAATCCCAAGCAGGGCCCAAATGTTTCCCTGAGTTGTGGGGACAGAGCTGAGAGTCCTGGGGAGAATAAGGCAGCTAGGGTTCCTAGGAAAGAGTACCAATTATATGAGAGCTGCACAGAGACCTGGAGGGCCAAGAGTCCTCCTTGAGTTCTCAGCAGAGTACTCATCAGTTTATGACATGAATGAGAAAACTACAAGAGACTTTAAGTACCACTCGGAAAGGGTAGAGGTTTTAGTGCCTGGTACTCACATAGGGTGGAAATAGTACCTGTTTCCATCAGCC
The DNA here is from genome assembly GCF_028018385.1 of Neofelis nebulosa. Classification (NCBI taxonomy): domain Eukaryota; kingdom Metazoa; phylum Chordata; class Mammalia; order Carnivora; family Felidae; genus Neofelis; species Neofelis nebulosa. The sequence goes on from NC_080785.1 coordinate 38,007,392, forward strand.
ACACTGGAAACCTAAAAAATCACAGTGCATTGGGTCAAGTACAAAGAATCTTGCCTGAGTACCGGAAAATAATTAGCTTCAGACTGAATAATGGTCTAGTCCCACCTAACAAATCATAGAAGACCCCAAAGGATCAAAGTGTTTCCAGGTAATTTAACTGCATCCCAGAACAAAGCTCAAGAATATTTATAGCAGTACAATGCCATCCAGCACCCAGAAAGGTAAAAATCCACCATGTTGGACATCCAAAAAAGAAATAGGCAGCCATAGGACCCATGGCGAGGAGATAAATCAACAGAAACCAACCCTAAACTGACAGAGATGTTAAAATTAGGAAACAAGGACATTAAAATAGGCTCAGTATGCCTGTATCCTATATGTACAAAAAGTTTAGAGACACAGAACATACTTTAAATACCAAATGTAACTTCTAGAGATAGATACTATCATACTCTGCCCTCTTGATCTCCTGGCTCTGTAGGCTAAAGGATCATGTGTTCCTTGTACCATGGCAATGTAATAGTATAGTCCATATCACCCAGAAAGGAGCTCATACTCCCTCTCTGGCACCTCAGTTTTTGTGACCACTGTCAGAGTAAATCTCTGTATCACCTGGCTCTGGTGGCCAGTGAAACTTAACACTCATGGGTCCCACAGAACTGTTATCAATGAGGAAAGTTCCTAAACAGCTGTCACCCCTAGGACACAGCAAGAGGCATCAGACCCAGGAGCTCAGTTTTACTGTGAAGGAAGATTATTAGCTAATCACCATGACTGCAGCCTGAGTGGCAGACTTCTAATTAAACACAAGTCATGTGGCTGACTATAATCCTTTCCAGAGATTTCTGAGGGTGGGCACTGTCTTTGAGCTCAGTCTCTGCTGTGCTAAGTGCCATGGTCTCCTGGAGGGGAGCTATACACACATCTATTGTGCCAGTTTTTGCAGCTGCCTCCTGGGGAACACCCCTTGGTCACCTGGCTCTGGGATGGGGGTAGAGGACTTGCATTCTTGGGTCCCATGAGACCCTGGCAGTTGGAGAGATTGTTCTTGGCAGGTTAGCAGGCTCCCACCCCGAGAGCACTGCACAGACAGCAGACTGAAGCACATTCCCCAATATTTCTGTGAAGGAGACCTCTTTGCTTCTTCTGGGGCTTTAGCCTGGAGACCTGTTTCAGGTTTGGCACACATTTAATGTCAAACAGACGTGCTCTCAAGAAACATAGACTGAGGATGCCATCTTGCATTCCCCCCTCTGCCTTGCTCCACCTCACTACTGTCACCCAGAAAAGACCTTACACACTCATCTGGAGCCCTGATCTCTTTGCCACCCAGGGGATGCCTCCAGATTGCCTGGTTCTCAAGGCCGGAGGGGGCTTACATTTGTGGTCCCACAGGACTGTATATATTTGCATATTTTTAAAACCTGATGCCTGAAGGTCTGGCTTCTAGTCAGCCTGAATCTAGGTGCTGAGATCATCCCCCACCAAGACACTGACAGGTCTTAACACATCCTCAACTACTGGGAGCTATTAAAAATGTAATAGGCTGCTTGGACAAGCATAAAGGTTTGAAAGACAACCAAGATCTGAGGCAGGGTTGAATAACAAGTTTCATCTCCTAACAAGACCACCCCTTCAAGACTGGCTTCAAGAGGCTATGGTGTCATCTGCTATATAGAAACCAACAGAGTCAAGTAAAATGAAGAAAGAGAGGAATACATTCCAAATGGAAAAAAACAAGTTACAAGTACAGGAGGAAAATATTAATGAAATGGAGATAAGTAATTTAGATTCATTGTCAGGTAAAGTAATGGTCATGAAGATGCTCACCAAACTGGGGAGAAGAATGAATTAACACAGTGAGAACTTCAACAAAGAGACGGAAAATATTAGAAGATACCAAGTAGAAGTCACAGAGCTTTAGAATATAAATACTGAATTAAAAAATACACCAGAGGCATTCAACATGAGACTAGAAGTAGCAGAAGCATCAATCAACTTGAAGACAAGGCAGTGGAACTCACACATTCAGAGCAGCATAAAGAAAAAGAATGAAAAAAAGGAGATAATATTAAAAGCAGCAAGAGAAAAACAACTTACTACATACAAATGAACTCCCTTAAGTCAAGTCTATAAGCAGATTTTCCAGCAGGAACTTTGCAGGCCAGATGAGTGTAGCATTTTATATTCACAGGACTGAAAGAAAAAATATTGCCACCCAAGGACTTTACCTGGCAAAGTTACCACTCAGAAGTGGAGAAGCCATTACAACACTGATGAAAAAAATTGGAGACGACACATATGTTGGGAGAGCAAATATTGTTTAAACATCTACACTACCGAGAGCAATCTACACATTTAACGTAATCCCTGTCAAAATACCAACAGCATTTTTTCATGGAACTAGAACAAAGACCCCTAAAATTGTACAGAACCACAAAAGACCTGAATAGCTAAAGCAGTCTTGAAAAATAAAAATAAAACTGCAAGTATCACAATTCCAACTTCAGGTTATAGTTGAAAGCTGTAGTAATCCAAACAGTGATGTACTGGCATATAAACATAGATACTCAGATCAACAGAATACAATAGAAAAACTAGAAATAAACCCACAATTATGTCAATTAATCTTTGACAAAGAAGGAATGAACATCCAATGGGAAAAAAAGTCTCTTCAGCAAATAACATTTGGAAAATTGGAAAATTACATGCAAAAGAATAAAACTAGACAACTTTCTCATTATACACAAAAATAAACTCGAAATGGATTAAAAACCAAAATGTGATACCTGAAACCATAATTAAGTTCTAGAAAAGACTATAAGCAGTAATTTCTCTTATGACATCAGCCATAATAACATTTTTCTAGATTGGTCTCCTAAGGCAAGAGAAACAAAAGCAAAGGTAAACCATTAGGACTACATCAAAATATAAAGCTTCTGCACAGTGAAGGAAACAATCAACAAAACTAAAAGACAACCTACTGAATGGGAGAAGATATTTTGCAACAGACAAATTCCATTAATGGTTAGTACTCAAAATATAAAACTTATACAACTCAACACCCAAAAAATAATCCAATCAAAAAATGTGCAAAAGGTATGAACAAACACTTCTCCAAGAAGACACACAGATGACCAACAGACACATCAAAAGATGCTCAACATCACTTACAAGGCAAATGCAAATCAAAACTACAATGAGCTATCACCTCACACCTGTCAGAATAAATTGTGGAAGCAGCCCAAGTGTCCATCAATAGGTGAATGGTCAAAGTGGTGTATGTTTGTGTGTATACATACACACACACACATACATACATACATACAATAGAATATTAGCCATAAAAAATGAAATCTTGCCACTTGCAACAGTGTGCATGGAACTAGTCAGAGAAAGTGCTAATGCAAAATAAACCAGTCAGAGAAAGACAAGTACCATATGATCTCACTCTTATGTGGAATAAGAAACAAATGAGCAAAGGAGGAAAAAAAGAGAGAGAAAGCAACAAACCTAGAAACAGACTCTTAACCATAGAGAACTGACAGTTGTCAGAGAGGAGGTGGATAGATAGGCAAAATAGGTGATGGGGATTAAAGAGCCACTTATGAAAAAAATAAATCATTTTGGGGATAATTGAGGACATTTGGGTATGTACTGCATATTTAAAATCAACAGTAAATGTCTAGGTGTGAATAGAAAAAAAAAAAAGAGAAAGGGAGTTTTCCAGACCAACAAAGCTAGAGGAGTTCATCACCACTTACCTGGCCCTTGAAGTTATGTTAAAAGAACTTCTTTAGGGGCGGGCGCCTGGGTGGCTCAGTTGGTTAAGCATCCGACTTCGGCTCAGGTCATGATCTCGCGGTTTGTGAGTTCGAGCCCCGCATCAGGCTCTGTGCTGACAGCTCAGAGCCTGGAGCCTGTTTCTGATTCTGTGTCTCCCTCTCTCTCTCTCTGACCCTCCCCGTTCATGCTGTCTCTCCCTGTCTCAAAAATAAATAAATAAATAAATAAATAAATAAAATAAATAAATAAAACTTCTTTAAACTGAAAATAAAGAGCACTAATTAGTATTTTAAAAATATGAAAGAATAAGGCTCACTGGAAAGTTTAACATATAGTAAACATAATAGTTTAGTCACTTATAAAGTATGAAGATTAAAAGACAAAAATGGTAAAAAAAAAAAAAAAAAAAAGTGTGATTATAATAGTTAAAGGGCACACAAGATTTAAAGATACAAAATGTGGTATGAAAATGTAAAACATGGGGATGAGTAATCATGTTAAGCTTCACAATGGGATCAACCTTAAGTTGTCAACTTAAAATAGACTCTTAGAGATCTGAGTTGCTGTATGTAATCTCATAGTAACCACAAAGCAAAAATTTATACTAAATATACTAAAGAGAAAGAGAAAGGAAAGTAAGCATACCACTAAGAAAGTCATCAAACCACAAAGGAAGAGAGCAAGAGAAGAAACCAACAGAGTAGAACTACAGAAAACCATAAAATAATTATCAAAATGGAAATAAGCACACACCTATCAATAATTACTTCAAATGTAAATGTACCAACTTCTCTAGTAAAAAGACAGATTGGCTGAATGGATTAAAAAAAAAAAAACACTCCAATAAAAGGCAGAGACTGTCAAATTGAGTAAGAAAATGAAACAACAAACAAAAACAATGGCCAAATATATTCTGTCTGTAAGAAATGCACTTCAGGGGTGCGTGGGTGGCTCATTTGCTTAAGCCTCCAGCTTTTGATTTCCACTTAGGTCATGATCTCATGGTTTGTGAGTTCAAGCCCTGCATTGGGCTCTGCTCTGGCAGTACAGAGTCTTTTTGGGATTCTCTCCCTTTCTCTCTCTCTCTCTCTCTCTCTCTCTCTCTCTCTCTGCCTTTCCCCCTGAGCTCTATCTCAAAATAAATAAAACTTTAAAAAAATGTACTTATAAACATACAAATAGATTGAGAGGCTAAACAAAAAGAAAGTTCATGTGGCTACATTATAATCCGACAAAGCAAATGACAGAGCAAAGAATATTACCAGCAATAAAGAGGTTATTTCAGAATAATAAAAAGGTCAACTCATCAAGAGTACAGAATAATCCTAAACATTCATGTACCTAAAAACAGCTTAAATACATAAACCAAAAACTGATAAAATAGCAAGGAGAAATAGACATTTATAAAATTATAGTGAGATATTAATACCCCTGTCTCAATAATGGATATAAAAATTACAGCATCAAAGAAGAACCCATCAGGGAAATTAGAGTATATTTTGGAATGAAGAGAAATAAAAACTTAAGAGATCAGAATGCATATGATGTCACTAAATCACTGAAGCACTACCTAGGGGAAAATTATAGCCCTGTACACCTTTATTAGAAAATAGCAAAGGTTTCAAAGCAATGACAACAAATTTCCAACCAGAAACAGACAAAAAAGGCACACTAAATTCCAAGTATAAGAAAGAAAACAAGTTATCAGACCAGAAATCAAGGAGATAGAAAACTTGGAGATAAACACCTTGGAAAATTGATAAAAGGAAAAGCTAGTTCTTTGAGAAGTTAAACAAAATTGATAAACCACTAGCCTTAATAAGAAAAAGAAGTTATATCATTACTGATTTTACCAATAATAAGAGGATAAAAAGGAGATATTGTTAACAATTTTATGCCAATAAATTCCACAACTTAAATGAAATGGAAAAATTCCCTGCAAGACATACTACCAAAGTTTATTCATGAAGAAATAAATAACCTGAATGGCCCTGAATGCATTAAAGAAATTTAAATAGACAGTTAAAAACTTGTCCAAAAAAGAAAATTTCAGGCCTACATGGCTTCACTGGTAAAATCAACTAACAGTAAGGAAGAAATACCAATTCTACACAAACTCTTTCATAAAATTGAAATGGATGGTATATTACCCAACGTCTTCTAAAAGGCCAGAGACTTTATGAACATACATGCAAAGTGTTCTATACAAAGTTATAGCATGTTGAATGCAACTGTATTTCAAAGCAGGTAATGTATCATGACCAAGTTTTGTTTGCAAGATTGGTTTAACTTCAAAAAACTATTTTTTCACCTTAGCACACTAATATAGATCTCAATAGACATAGGAAAAACATTTGATAAAAATCCAAACATTCTTTCCTTATGAAAACTCTCAGAAGGAATTCAGCTGAATTCCGTCACCCTGGTAAAGGCTGTCTGAAAAACCTACAGCTAACATCATACTTAATAAAAATGCTTTCCCCACTAGAACAAGGAAAGAATATGTACCTTCGCCACTTCTATATAGCATTCTCTGTAAATTCTATCCAGTGCAATAGAGACAGAAAAAAAAAAAAAAGCAGTAATAGGCATCAAGATTGGAAAGAACTAAAACTATTTATTCATGCATGACATTGAACATATATTATTCTGTGGAATCTAGAGAGAAGCCAATAGAATAAATGAGTTTAGCAGAGTTGCAAGATAAAAGATCAATATACAAGAGTCAACTGTGTGTATACACACGCAAACTCACCTACACACACTAGCCACAATCAATTAGAAATTAAACATAATACCATCTACAATAGCATCAAAAATATGAAATACTTAACATATTTATATAAAATATTTCACATAAAGCTGATAAAAGATGGGAGAAAACATATATTGCAAACTGTAAGTTATTTTAATGTTTTTAATGTTTAATTTTGGGAGAGAGAGAGAAAACGATTGGGGGAGGGGCAGAGAGAGAGACACACAGAATATGAAGCAGGCTCCAAGCTGTCAGCACAGAGCCAGCCCTGGGGCTCGAACTCATGAACTATGAGATCATGACCTGAGCCAAAGTGGGATGCTTAACTGACTGAGGCACCCAAGCACCCCAAAAACTGTTCATTATTGAGAGAAATTAAAGAAGACCTAAGTAAGTAGAGAAATATACCATGTTTATTCATGGAAGAACTCAATATTATAAATATGTCAGTTTTCTCAATACCTATTCATAGATTCAGGGCAATCTTGATCAAAATCCTAGCAGGCTTTTTTGTAAAAGTTGAAAAACTCTAAAATTTGTGAGGAAATTCAAAGAACCTAGAATAGCTAAAACAACTTTTTAAAAGGACAGTGTTTGAGAGTAACACTACCTGACTTCAGAATTTTAAAGGTACAGTAATCAAAACACTGCAGTATTGGTGTCGAGAGTATCAATGAAGTATAAGAGAGGGCCCACAAATAAGACCAAATTTATGGACTACTAATTTTCAACCTAGATGGAAAAGATAGCCTCTTCAACAAATGGTTGGAACAACTGAATATCCATATACAAAAGAAAAAAAACTTTAGTCCATACCTCACACCATATACAAAAATAAACTCAGATTATGTACTTCAATGTGAAACATACAGCTATAGAACTTTCAGAAGAAAACATTGAAAAACAAAACTTCCTAACATTGGGTCAGGAAAAATTTCTTAGATATGACACCAAAAATAGTCCATTATTAAGGAATAAATTATAAATTGGTCTTCATCACAATGTAAAATGTTTCCTCTTCAAAGACATTGTTAAAAGAATAAAAGACAGCCACAATCTGAGAGTATTTTTTTTTAAATATGAAATTTATTGTCAAATTGGTTTCCATACGACAATCAACAAAACTAAAAGGCAAACAACGGAATGGGAAAAGATATTTGCAAATGACATATCGGACAAAGGGCTAGTATCCAAAATCTATAAAGAACTTACCAAACTCCACACCTGAAAAACAAATAATCCAGTGAAGAAATGGGCAGAAGACACGAAGAGACACTTCTCTAAAGAAGACATCCAGATGGCCAACAGGCACATGAGAAGATGCTCAACATCGCTCCTCATCAGGGAAATACAAATCAAAACCACACTCAGATATCACCTCATGCCAGTCAGAGTGGCTAAAATGAACAAGTGAGGAGACTGTAGATGCTGGAGAGGATGTGGAGAAACGGGAACCCTCTTGCACTGTTAGTGGGAATGCAGACTGGTGCAGTCACTGTGGAAAACAGTGTGGAGGTTCATCAAAAAATTAAAAATAGATCTACCCTGTGAACCAGCAATAGCACTGCTAGGAATTTACCTGAGAGTATTTTCAAGTCCTACATCTGATTAAGAACTCGTGTCCAGAATAACGAACTCTCAGAGCTAATAAAACAGGTTTGTTTGTTTTTTTTAAATGTAAAGCAACCCAATTATTAAGTGAGCAAAAGATTTAAATAAACACTTGACCAAAGAAGATATCCAGATGGCAAATAAGTACGTGTAAAGAAGATAAATATCACTACCTATTAAGAAAATGCAAGTTAAAACCACAGTATACCACTACACACCTCTGTTACAATGATTTTAAAGTGTAAAAGGCTAGCTATCCCAGGTGTTGATGAGTATTTGGAGGAACTGGAATTCCCATACACTCCTGGGGGGAATGAAAAACTGTTTAACTACTTTTGAAAACAGTTTTGGAGTTTCTTTAAAAGTTAAACATACACCTACTAGTATATGATCCAGCCACGCCTTTCCTGGATATTTACTCCAGAGAAATGAAAGCATGTCCATTGAAAGTCAAACAGGAATATTCATAGCAGCTTAAGTTAGAATAGCCAAAAGTTAGAAATAGCCCAGATGTACATAAACAGTATGTGAAGAAACTGTGATATATTCTTGATGCAGTAGCATACCTTACAGCAATTAAAAAGGAACTGTCAATACATGTAAAACAGTGGATGAATCTCAAGAAAATCGTACTAGGTGAAAGAAGCGAGACAAATCAACAATACATTATTGTGTCTTATTCCATTTATATAAAATTCTATGAAATACAAACTATAGTGATAGAAATCACATGAATGATTGCCTAGTGGTGAAGAAGAACAGGAAGGGTACAAGGCAGGGATTATAAAGGCTTATGAGGAAGCTTTCAGGAGGTGTTAGGTCTATTCATTAACTTAATTGTGGAATGGTTTCATGAATGTTTAAATGTCAAAAACTTATCAACGAGTACCTTTTAAATATGCTTGTGCATCAGTTAATACTTGTTTGTACATCAGTTATACTTCAGTAAATAGCAAATCGAAGAAAAACATACATCTTTTTCTATGTAATAGAACTTTACATCTCACTTTGCCTAATCTGTAGTGCACATACATGACCGGCTTGTCCAGCTACTAGCAAGAATAAGGCACTAAACTATTCTATGAAAAGGGCAACTAATTTTTATCTAATTTTAAATTTTTATTCTGGGTCATTTTCATGGAGTTGTAGTATTCAGCAAATTATGCAGTGCTGTTTATTCCCTTAGTTGTGGTGTTTCCCATGGTCATTGAAGTTAGTTTTAATGTGTTGTTTTAAACCAGGTATTAACTTTTTGATAGAATAAGTGTAATAATTAAAATTGCTTTTAAGATAGTTAATGGTTTCAAAGACATTTTTCATTATTTCAAAAGTTTTGGTGTTCTTCTTTTACCAATTTATAATGCCCCTTTCTTTTATTATCCTCTTTGATGTCCTTGATTCATCTTTATTTCATGGTATTTCTTGTTTAAAGTTTTTACATTGACCTGTTTTTGATAACTGTAAATGTTGAAGTGAATGTAAATATGATTAAGTTTAGATAAATCATTCCTGTAAACTCTTAGGCAAATTAAATTTCAAATTGTTCAACAGAAATATTTAGTTTTTTAATGATGAATACAAGTTCTCCAGGCTTGATTACTCTTCAAGATTATTGTGAGTAAAAGTTTAGGTTCAGTGTCTGTACAAGTGGAATAATTTAGAAGGGAAAGGTTCAAAAGTAAAGGTTGGATTATGTAGAAATGCTGTGAAATAGTTCGGTGTAAAATCTGTGTAATAGGATGGAAGTAATTTTCAAATTCTTAATGAGTCCTTTTTTCCCTTTCTGCAGAGTGTATATAAATGTGACTTCCTGAACTTGCAGCTTCAGCAGCCACTCCAGCTTGCACAGGATGCTATAGATGCCTTTTTAAAGCAGCTGAAAAACCCTATTGATTCTCTTCCTGGAGAACTTTTCCATGTGGTTGTTTTCTCTCTCCTTCTTTCTTATTTTCCATCACCTTACCAACGATGGATTTGCTGCAAGAAAGCCCATGAACTGTTAGTGTTAAATGGTTTATTGCTTATCATCACACCTGATTCCTCCCATCAGAACCGTCATGCTATGATGATGAAAAGCTGGAAGATTGCTATAGAGTCCCTGGGCTTTAAACGTTTCAAGTATTCAAAGTTTTCACATATGCATTTGATGGCATTTAGAAAAATCTCCCTAAAGACCACAAGTGACTTGGTTAGTAGGAACTACCCAGGGATGTTATATATTCCTCAAGATTTCAACAGTATAGAAGAGGAGGAATATTCTAACCCTTCCTGCTACGTTCGATCAGATATAGAAGATGAACAACTAGCATATGGTTTCACAGAGCTCCCTGATGCTCCATATGACTCAGATTCTGGAGAAAGTCAAGCCAGCTCTATTCCTTTCTATGAGCTAGAAGATCCCATATTACTTTTAAGTTAATATCAAAGTAAAAGGCCCTTTCAGTCCAGACTCCTAAACTAATTGCTTACACTAATCAGAAATACTAACATGAACTCAGTACTTAAAACCTGGTTTGCATAGAAAAAATGCAAAGGTTTACAGAGTTTGCTATTTTTTTCTACTTCTGGATTTTAAAATTTATTCTTATATAGAAAGCTTAAAGTTTCATGCAGAGTGACTCCTGTCATAGCAGAAACCACTGTTACTTTAGCATTTAGCACTAAGATATCATAGAAAGGTACCTTTTTTTCTTTAGTGCTATTGTGAAAAATGAAGCATAACTTGCTATGTATTTTCCCTTTTTTAATCTTCTCAGTGTTGACTTTAAACCATTGCAATGAGAAAAGATATGTAGAAAGCTGTAGCTTGCACTTTGATGACTCACAAGTTAAATGTGACACAGATAGATTGGTTTAGTTGTTTTGTGATGCACTTACTCTCTTTTCTAGCTAAATTGTTATCTGTTACAGAAAGCCATTTTCTGTTCAGTTTTGTCTGATGACCAGCATTTCTTCAACTTTTTAGAATTCATCTTTTTTTTTTTCTCCCTCTCTTTTGCTCATTTGGCAGCAGACACTTGGGGAAAGATTTCTAATCTTTCTAGTCCCCCAAGTATTTCTAATCCCCCAAGTATTCTAATTCCATCAGTACAAGACAATAAACACCATTGCCAAAGTAGAATGATATGTTCATATCTTTCATATTGATTTAGGCCTTGGTGTTAAGTGTATCTAACTGTGAGAATTCACTCTTTTTTAAATTTAGATTTCATTTCCAGAATTTTCTATTTAAGCAAGGGGCAATACTCAATCCTGACCTGAAACACCTTGGTGAAAGGGTTTGCACTTGTCAGAGTTTATGTTCTGTCTAGACCAACCATGTTAGGGTCCTCACCTTTCCATTAAGGAGGTGGCTGCACTACTAGTCTGGAATTACATAGAAAAATTTTAAATTAACCCTCTGCTAGTGAGCTCATAACATGGTTTTGACCTTTCGGTATTCTAATTTCTATCAGAATTCTAGCAGAAAATTTTCTTTGAATACATAAACCATTAGTTGGCTGTGGGAATTTTCCCTTTCCACAATAAGTGACTTTCTGTGTTTCTGAATCAGAAGCAAGTGATTAAGGAGAAAATTATGTCCAAACAAGACAAGATTAGTTTAAATAGCTGAGAACATTTAGTCCACATTGTCTTGTCAGCCAGCAATTGTCATGTAAACTATCATTTTTAAGAGTGCCACTGTGTGGATTTTTTTTCAAGTGGTTGATACATTAAAATTACCTCATACTGAGGTTTTTGCACTGAAATATCACAGTTTCAGAATTCATGGTTAATGTTGTGTGTGTGTATGTGTGTGTGTGTGTGTGTGTGTGTGTGTGTGTATGTATTTTTAAAGGAAACTTGCATTTTCAATAGTTGATCCTAAATTTCATAAACTGCACTTCTTTGGTAAAACTGACGTTTTGTGCTTATTGTGAGTTGCCGTAGTTAACTTTGAATGTCAAGCTTTATTTAGAAATACAAAATTTACCCTTTAAGATATAAATGATTGCGTATATATGCCCAATATTTCAAATTAAATTTCACATTCTAAATTAATGAAAGTTACAGGATTGTAATTAACCTACAAAGGTCAGTTGACTAAATGTAATATCGATTACTCAAATATGCGAGAAATAACATGAAATGTTTCATTTACTTTCAATAGCTTAAGAGTCAATAATTAGGATTGACTTTTCTTTCCAATTAAGCACTATGAGTCACATCTTGTAGCTCCCACAAAAGAAGGAAAAAAAAAAAAAGCGTTAAGGTAACACAAAACTGTGTTTTGGTAGTACCTCTTTTACCTTACTGCCCATTTCCTTTGGTTTGGCTAAATACTATCTTAAGGGCAAAGAAAACAATGCATCTCATTAAAGTGCTTTGAAAGTAAATGACAACATTGGTTTTGAGAGGCTGGTGTAAGTATGACCTTGGAGTCAGCCTTTGTGTTACAGCTAAAATGTTGGTGCTATAAATTCCTCTGATTGTTTACAGATGTTGATTCTGCTTATGCTCCAAAGTGTGCATGATGTATTTTAAGTAGTACTTTAAAGAAAAGTCTGTTTATAAAACCTACTCCCACTTAGTATAAATTTGTTTGGATTTATAAATATCATTTGTTACTGTAAATTCAGCTTCAAATTAGGTTAGTACAGAATTTAAACTAATACATTTTCCACCAAAGCCAATTAACGTTTAAGTGTTAAAATATAAGCAGTCCTGCGGCTTGCTGCCAGATTGTATATGTAATGAGAGGAGACGTTAACAGAGCCTTCTAATACTGTATTGGTACTCCCAAGAATGATTTCATTTGGATCCAAGTTTTAAGGGGTCTCCTGTCTCACAACAGGAGTCTCCAAAAGAATTTGGAGTTTCAAAAATAAATGATCATTTGGTTAGATTCTTCAGGATCATGACTAGATCAAAAGTGGTTTATATCATAGTTGCCAAACAGTGGGAGGTGGCATACCTGAAAAATGTATGTTTGTGTTTGTTGTATTTTTTCACTTTTTGTGAACAAAGCACATTTATTAAAAATTTTAAATTTTCTAATATTCATTGTGTACTGCTTGTAACCGGAAAATTTTGTGGTCTTTGACCCATCTTACTAAATGATTTTGGAATTGGGATGCAGTTTAGAATCTGAATCACATCTGGAATTTTCCAGCTGCATTCATCTACCCAAATTTCTTAATTCCATAAATTCATTTACCAAGATCCAGAAAGTTAATTGACTACCAGATTGATAAGCAGCATGACAATACGTGACAAACAAGTATTAACAAGCATAAATTCTAGTTCATTTTATGTCTACTTTCCTTGAAAATTAATGATTATATGAGAGAGAAGTGTATTAGGTATTTTAGTGCAGCAAATGGCTTTCTCATGAGATCAAACAGTTCTTTATGGAACAAATGTTTGAAATCTACTACACAGTATGCTGAGGAAACATCAGGATTGGGGTGGTCACAGTCCCCTGTTTCTGTGGAATTTATGATCTAATGGAGAAGAAAAGCATTCTACATGGGGTTAATACCTCCATCTAGGAATGATAGCCTACTTGATAGATCTTTGACCCTGCTCAAGTCCCTTAATTTGTTTACCAAAAATGGAACAAAATACAAGAAAGTTTTAAACACAACTGTATAACAAATTACAAACACAATGCAGATAAGAGGGCTATATTGTTCATCTCTCTAGAAAAGTGCAAGCTACAAACCAATTCTCTGATGGTAAAAGGCAGGTAAAAAAAAGGGGGGGGGGGGAATCAAGCTTTTACTTCATTTCCCCACATTTTTCTGAGCACAGTGCTGCAATGGTATTCCTCTTCAAGGGCCCACACACTAACATTTGGTTCCTTTTAGGTGTTACAAATTGTTAAATGATAGCAAAGGTGGAGACAAAATTTTCCTAATTACTAGTCCAAAACAATGTTTTTACAAAGAATGTTCATATTATGAAAATTTGATATTTAACTTCAGTAACCTCCATGATGGTTCACAATAAAAATTTCATATCCACAATCCACTACCAATGAAAATTTCCCCAAGATTATTAGTGGTGGCCTATGTTACACAATACTCCATAAAAAAGCTACAATAGCTAACAATTTCATTAAGGAACTCTAAATATTATAGAAGGAAGGAAATATTGGGTTTTCTAAGTCCTATTTTTCTTATTGGAGGAATTCATAACTACATAATTGAGAAGACTTTATCCTAAACTTTGACTCGAATGTTTTATCATCCTAAATTTAACAATGAGTTCAGTAGTTTTGTATGCATTTTTTCAACTAGAAATCTAGTTACATCTGGCACTGTTGAGTGGTAACTTTTGGTCAACATCAGCAGTGTTCGACTTACTTTGTATTTCCGTAACACTTGTTCAATGAATAGAAAGCTATTCTGCTTTTTGCAATATAAAACACTGGTTATTAATGTCACTGATGTTTATAGTAATCAGAAACATTGACAACTATTTTGTCATAGATTTTAACTATATCTAAGATTGGATCCTTTGGTAGTACCAAGATCATACATATTTGTGTGTTTCCTAAATTAAAGTAAAATCCAAAGAATTCGGTCATAGATACTGGCTGCAGATTTGTTTCTTGAATTTGTTATAAATAATTAGAGGGCTATAAAACAAATTTGTTACTATTACTAGATTAGAATGCCCATGTAAACCATAAAAAATGGTACTGAGCCTTGCTCAAAAGACAATGCCAATAGTATTTCCTAAACCCAGGCCTATATGCAGCTCTTTAGGGAGAAAAGCCAGGCGAATATACTTGCATACTTTAATTGTGTATAGGTCTTAATTACTGAAGGCAGTCACAAACAAGTAAATCCTTTAGTAGTGCCTAATATTCTATAGTTCTCTCAGCTGGTGTGGAGAAATCAGGTATCTAGAAGACTAAAATGATTTGTGGACACATTTTTTATAAAGCTATTGTAGAATCCACATTTAAGTCCTTTATATTTGTTCCCTACACCTATATCTACGAATCTTTTCTACAGCTAATGCTATGCTTTAGCTATGCCTGTTGTACCCAGGAAGAAGGATACAAACGTGGCCAAGGCCAGTATTAATTTAGTTCTTCGAACTCCTGTAACACATGACTGGATGACAGAGTCTACAGAGACAGGTTAAGTGTAAAAATTAGAGTCAACAAAAAGGACCAGTCTCCCAATTGCCATAGGCCTTTTCATTAGGAATCCAAGAATTAATGTGTTTGTCAAAGGCAAGGATGGATGAACCATTCCCTGGAAATAAGGTAGATGGATGATTTCTGGGAAGAGGAGAGGTAGGCAGACCAAATTCCTGGAGCCTTCCTGCAAGAAAAAAGATGCTTAAGGAAACAGACCTGAGACAAAAGCGGGGCTCTGTATGGCTTGGCTATAAAAACGGACCCTTATGTTTTCTAAACTCACTGAAGCATTAGCACAGATTAACATTCCAGAGAGATTACTGTGGAAACAATAAGGACCTGGGAATTTCAGAGTTAGAAGAAAACATTTCGACAGGAAAGGTGATCTTTTGGAGCTTGTCTAACCACAAGTATTACCAACACGGGGGACCCTAGTGGCCTGGAGAATGGTTCCGGCTGGAATGAGGAGCTATGGAATGGGAGTTAGGAGGTGATAAATCATCTCTTTGGTAGTGACTGGACACACAAAAACTGCTAACATCAATTTTATACTTTAAAAAGTCAAAAGATATTTTTTAATGAACAAATGTTTTTCTCCCTAAAAGTTCTCAAGTGTAAAAAAGGAACATTTTAACATCACTCGTGTAGAGATAGTATTATGAACAAACATAGGTGGATGATAATAACTTCTATAATTTCACTTCCCAAAGAACGTGAAATTTAGAAGAGAGCGAGCTCAGATCTTGTAAAAGGTCATTTTATTTTTTTATTTTTAAAAGATAGCAAGGCTTTTTTTTTTTTTAACGTTTATTTTTGAGACAGAGAGAGACACAGCATGAACGGAGGAGGGGCAGAGAGAGAGGGGAACACAGAATCAGAAGCAGGCTCCAGGCTCTGAGCCATCAGCCCAGAGCCTGACGCGGGGCTCGAACTCGCGGACCGGGAGATCGTGACCTGAGCCGAAGTCGGACGCTTAACCGACTGAGCCACCCAGGCGCCCCTAAAAGGTCATTTTAGATTGTATACAGTATTACTTAGGAAATAGAGTTGTTTTTGAGTAATGAATTTTCACTGATCAACTGGACCTTATGGTCCCTTTTAGTAACTATGAGGATTATTTGTGAAATAGCTAGTTCAAGTTAGCAATATAGTTTGTAGCAGTGATTAAAAGCCAAGTTTTTTTTTTTTTTTTGTACCATTCACTCAAATACAGATTCATTAGTTGAGGCCTAATTACTGCACTATTACACTGGACTAGGTACTGTAAGGAATAGATGCCTGTTGTGCTCTTCAGGGCTGACAGTGTAACTTAAAAAAAAAAAAAAAAAAAAAAAAAAAAAAAAAGGTAAATGCATTAGCTTTAATAGGAGGCAACAAAAAATTGCACAACAGCATACTGCATGGCAGCATCTGGTGGTACCTATCAATGAAACCTGTTCACATGACCTTTTGGCACAATGTTCATAACCAATCTAGATGGAATTTACTCAAATATGGATATCCCTCATCATGCAAGTGCCAAATGGCAATAATGTTGCCCCTTCCCGCCACTCCAAGTCAGCTTCCAACATTGCTCTCCTTAACCTTCTATGATAAAGCCCCAGGGGAAGAGGGGTTGGGGTTTGGAGAACAATCCTGTACCCATCCTTGCACCAGCTAGTCCCTCTACCTGGAATTTCTTCCTCTTATATTGGATTTGTAGGACTAGTTCATTTTTGTTATTAAGATCTTGGCTTACACATCACCTCCTCAAGGTGTCCTTCCCAGTCCACATAATCAAGTGGTCTCTTCACATCACTGTAAAGCCTCTGCCTAACTAATTATCTGAAGGTTATCTTTTTCCTTGTCTGTATATATGGGCAAGTCCCTCATCTATCCTATATCTGCAGCCTAGCAAAGTGCCTTCAACAAAGCAGATGATCAATAAATACTTGTAAACGAATTCATCTTACCTTATAAAATGCAACGGAGAGGACAGGGGACCATGGCTGATGGTTAGTTCATGAAGCTTCTGGGGTGATTTGTTTCGGTTATTTTATTAATGTATTCTCAAAATCAGGATGTAGGTCAATTTATACTTTAGAGAAGTCTGAATTGGCTTATATAAAATATTGCTTACATCGATACGTAGTGATTTGGAGCCATATAATTTTTCTCCCCTCTACTTCTATCCATTTAAATTTGTTCTATCTTAACCTCAGATACTTTCTTACCATGCCCCTGTCAGTGCTATCCAATCCCTACCTCCCTCTCATTGCCAATGAAAGAATTTAAGTTTGTAGACAATCATTAGCTACTACATCTAAGGAAGATTGAATTTATTGATCTCTTTGGTTCCCCAAGAAATGTAGCACTCCAGCTGTTTCTTAATTCATGTAAGGGAAACATTATTCCAACTGCTTTCCAGATAGGTTCCTACCAGTAACTACTATGAGATTTTGGGCAAATTCTTCCCAGGACCTGTTTCTTTTTTTTTTTTTTTTTTTTTTTTTTTTTTTAATTTTTTTTTTCAACGTTTTTTATTTATTTTTGGGACAGAGAGAGACATAGCATGAACGGGGGAGGGGCAGAGAGAGAGGGAGACAGAATCGGAAACAGGCTCCAGGCTCTGAGCCATCAGCCCAGAGCCTGACGCGGGGCTCGAACTCATGGACCGCGAGATCGTGACCTGGCTGAAGTCGGACGCTTAGCCGACTGCGCCACCCAGGCGCCCCAGGACCTGTTTCTTAATCTACAAAATTCATTTGCAGGGTTACTCATAGATTTCTAAAGTATCTGTAAAACAACACAATCTTGTCACATAGGATAATACAACACGTAGTTTCTATTATTATTATTTTTTTTTTTTTAGCAAACAGCCATCAATAACCCTGTTTCTATTTTCTTCGTCCTGACTATACTGTGCTTTCCATGCACACTGACCATTTCATCTCCACCATCACCACCAATTGAAAATCCGTGCTATCTACTCCTTCAGCTCATACTAAGTTAAATAGTGTTCAATTTTCTCAGCTTTGATTTTCTCCCGAACGAATTCCCAGGAAAGGACATAAAAGGTACCCAAACCATTACAACCTACCCTGCAAGATTTCATTGGAAACTACAAAAGAAATCTCAACACAAGATTGTCTTGTCTCTCTAAAAGATGAATACAGATGGGTAACCACTGCTTCAGTATGTTTGATTCAGCTATCTTATTAATCATGAAAGAGTTTCCATGAAGGACAACAGTTAATATGAAGTAGTTATTGGTTCACAACCCTCTTGAGAGCTTTCTGGATGTAATCTGAAACAGGCCCTGGATGGGAAGGGCAGGGAGAGACCAGAGAAAGAGGCCACTCCAGCCTGGTAGGTGGCAGTTTTAATAAGCAAAGAGAGCTTCTATATAAGGTTTGTCGTGGGCAGCAGAAAGACAAACGGATCCCTGCACTGGCTCATTACATCTTCAAAGCTTATAAAAGGCCTTAACTGGGTTCAGTCATGTGTATCATTCAGGTGTTCTCAATACCACATCCTTATGTCAAGGCTACGTCCTTGCAGCAGCCTCTGGGAGCGGGAAAGTCAAGCAGAACCCACATTCCAAGGACAGGGGAATGTGGGAAGAGTCTCTGATCACCCAGACCCTGTTCATGGGTCAACTGGCAGTCATATTTTTTTGATGACCTTCTCCAACAGGAATATAACCCATTTTACTTAAGCGTAGGAAGAGATTAGGATTGTTTCATCAAGTGGGAAGAAAACCCTTGAAACATAGTACAGTTTCTCAAATTCTGATTTCTCTAGCTCCACAAAAGCACACCTCCTATTGCTTCTATCACATTCCAAGTTATGAATAGAAGCTCTTCCATGGGAATACTTTTCTGAATCCATCCACTAAAGTTTGACATTACAGAGGCCTTGAACAAAAGAACAGATTGGAGACTTGACAATAATAGTCTAGAAAACTATCAATAGCAACAGAAAAGACACATTTTTTAAAAAATACCATTATTCTAAATAAAGTCCTTTCAATAGTCATGATAACAAGCATCATTTATTAAGCAACTATTATGTATAACCTGAGTTGCCTAATCAATGTGGATGTCTGAAGCAGTATATGTTTTTGAAGCTAGTTCCACAAAAACTGGGCACAAAATTGAATAAAATATGCTTATGTTAAGTGTTTGCATTACACTGTTGTAGGTATTCTTTTATGTATTGAGTTCTGATCCCCAGCTAAATCAGATCATGCCTTCAGGAGGCTTCCATCTAGTAAGAAAAACAAAACAGATACACGAAAATTGTAATGGTAAAAAAAGGGATGTCACAAAGAAATTGAAAAGGGAGTCAAATAATTTCTCCTTCAAGAAGGCACGAGAACCAGAGTATTACAGGTGAGTTTTATCAACTTCTGGGAGAAGGTTTTTTCCTACAATTTATTCCAAAGCATTGAAAAAAAAAAATGAAAAAGAAAAAGGGAACTTCGAGCTAGAACTGATTCAAACTTGGAAAGCACACAAAATCACAAGTTATACTAATTTTCTACTGGTGCTATAACAAATTGTCACAAATTTACTGGTTTTAAAAAATAAAACATTATCTTACAGTTTTGTAGGCCAGAAGTCTAACATGGATCTCACCGGGCTCAACTCAAGGTGTTGTATTCCCTCTGGAGGCTTGAAGGAAAATTCCATTTCCTTGCCTTTTCCAGCAAAAGACTACCTGAATTCCTTGACTCATAGCTCCCTTCTTCCATCTTTAGAACCAACTCAAATCTTGCTCATAGCATAGCTCTGAATCTCCTTCGATAGTGAGCCTCTCTCCTCTGTCTCTCCAACTGCAGCTGGAAAAGGTTTTCCCCTTTTTAAGGACTCGTGATCAGAATGGGCCAATGAGAATAATCCAGGATTATCACCCTAGCAGAAGGTCTTTAACTTAAAGCACATGTGCAAAACTCCTTTTACCAAGTGAGGTTGTCTATTCACAGGATTCATAAATCAGGAAATCTTTGGAAGGCCAGTATTCTGCCAACCTCACAGGCAATTTCAGCTGTAACTATTAATGCAAAACTAGTAAATAAAATACTGAGGGAAAAAACAACTAAAAATCATATATTGACACAATACAGTAATACCAAAAAGAGTTATTTTTCTTCCAAGGATGAATTCAGGCAAGTAATAATGTAAGTCACTCTATTCACCAATTAAAGAGAAAAACCAATGATTATCTGGATGCTAAGAAAAGCATTTCTTTTATTTTTCTATTATTATCTTTTTAGTGTTTATTTATTTTTGAGAGAGAGACAGAGCATGAGCAGGGAAGGGGTAGAGAGAGAGAGAGAACACAAGACACAGAATCCAAAACAGGCTCCAGGCCCTGAGCTGTCAGCACAGAGCCAGACACGGGGCTTGAACCCATGAACCATGAGATCATGACCTGAGCCGAAGTCAGGTGCTCAACCGACTGAGCCACCCAGGTGCCTCAAGAAAAGCGTCTATTAAATCCAACACCTATTCATAAATAAACTCTTAGATTAATAGTTGAAAGAAAGCCTTCTTAACATGACAAAACAATCTACCGGAAACCTATAGAAAACTTCATAATGAAAAAACACTAGAAGCCTTTCATTAAAGGCAAAAGAATAACAATGATGCATAGTTGCAATATGACTATTTGATGTACAGACGTAATGTAGTAAAATGAGATAAATAAGTGAGGTCTAATACTGGGGAGGAAGAGATAAAACCCATTGTCTATACATATCATTGACTAAAATGTGTAAGAGAAATGACAAAACTACTAGAAAGTTTGGCGTGTTAGCTTTCCTATACATGATCAAAAAAACAATTAGCTATTACCATGGAAAAAATATCCCATTCATGGTTGCAAAAATAAGCAACAACACAAAAAACTAGGAAAAATACCTAGCAATAAACTAAATATTTAAAATATATATATTGAGACCTATACAAAGAAAAGACTAAAACTTTACCAAAGAACATAAGACTAACTAGCTACAGACACTGTCAGATTCCTGATGGGAAGACTAAATATCAGAGATAAGTCTGTGATTTGGGGAGACATCAAGATTTGGAAAATGTCAAATCTCCCCCAAATTACTCAATAATCCAATGCAATCTCAACCAAAATCCAAGTAAGATTTTTGTATTGATTTGATAAGCTGATTAAAATTTCATAAGAAAAACGGGCAAGAAAATTTTAGAAAAAGAATAGAGAAGATATTGATATAAAAACATACAAGATATAATAATATAAATAATATGGCATAGATGCAAAAAAGATTAATAGAGCAGAATATAAAGTCCAGAAGCTCTCCAGTGTACATATAGGTATTCAGTACAGAACAAAAGTGACATTTCAAATCAGCAGAGAAACAATGGACAAGTCGATTGTGCTGGTAGTAGACAATTCAATAAATGATAACATGAACAAAACAGAGGAACAGTTAACATAAGGGAAAAAATAAAATGACAAGGGGCTCAACTTACTAGTAATGAGTAAAAAGAACAAATTAAAATAATAAGTACTATTTTTCATCCATCAGCTTAAGACAAGTGAAGAATGATAATATAAACTATTGATATGGGTATGGGGATAAGAATATTCTCTTCCACTACTGGTAGAAATTTGTTACAAATTCAAAAAGCCCTTTTGGTGAACAATTTACCAATATAAACATTCTGAATATGCACTTTATCCAGCACTTTCTAATCCATAAGCATATCATCATGTTTGCAATTTTTACATTTGCACTGAAGCATAAATCTAAAGCAAAAAACCAGAAAGTCTAAAAGTCCTTCAATAGAAAAATAGCCAACATGAAACATAGTACATTCATCCCATACAATTGTTTAAAATTTTTTTAACAAACCAAAAACTCCACAGGAATCTCTGTGTCCTGTCTTGAGCACATCTTTGAGCGCCAAGATAATTGCTAAAAACACAAAAGCAATTCAAATAACAGCAGAAGTAACATAACAACCAAAAGACAAAATTATACATTTGTATAAGAACTCCTACTGATACTCATGGAAAAAGGGTAAGATCAATGATTCACAAAATTTAGTATGATGGAGAATGACCAGAGGCGCCTGGATGGCTCAGTCGGTTGAGCGAGCAACTTTTGCTCAGGTCATGAGTGCGTTCGAGCTGGGGATCAGGCTCACTGCTATCAGCTCAGAGCCTGCTTTGGATCCTGTGTGCCCTTCTCTCTTTGCCCCTGCCCTGCTCATGAGCTCGCTCTCGCTCTCTCTCTTTCTCTCTCAAAAATGAATAAGTACTAAGAAAAAAAAAAAAAAAAGAATGACCAAAGGGCATCGTCCTAGGAGATACTTCCATGAGATTGTGATTCAGTAGGTCCCGGCTGATGCCCAGGCACCTGCCATCTTTAACAAGCTCCTAAGCGATTTCAGTTTGAGAATCTATGGCCAGAATCTTGAGAAATCAGGACTCAGAAGGATACAGTGTATCAAAGGGTAATACTGCTTTTTTGCAGTCTCAGTAGTGGCTTTGGCAATGCCCTCACTGAAAGTGAACTACTGAACTATACTACTCTGTATAAGCGTAAGTTGTTTGCATTGTGCAAATTAGTATAGTTTGTGCATTTTAAAGCAAAACAACAACAAAGACAGGAAAATACAAAAAAGAGAGGTATCTTTAGTCACCTAACATAAAATGTAAGAGAAATCTAAAGGAAAAAATATCGTCACTCGGGCAGTCAAGGAAGGTTCCCAGAGGGAGTGGCATTTGAAAGGGGCTTGGAAGGAAAAGTTAAAATTCGAACAAGTAAAACTGAGGAAGAAGTATTCTAGGTAGAGGAATGATACAGGAACACACAAGGGGGAAATAAGGGCTTTCAATTAGGGAATATTTCCGTTTTCATAGAGTTTAGGGCACTGAAGAGAAATTATTAGGAATTAAGAGTTTCATAGTTAAGGCAGTGTTTTTGGACGATTTTGGTTATCAGGCTAAAGATTTTGACTCTGCAAATAGTGAAAATCAGTGAAAGGTTTTAAGCCTAAGCATTGTATAATGGTAGAATGACGGCCTATGAAGGTTAAGTGGATACCCAGATGCACTGAAGGGCAGAAACTGGAAGCTGGAGGCTATTATCCTATCCAAAAGAAATCAGCATGAATTGTGGTAGAGACATGGAAACAGAGGAAAATGGAGCTAGGGCTATTGAGGAGAGAATACATGAGGGACGGGTGAGGAGAGGAGTTGGGTCTGAGAGGAATGCATTCAGGCAAGTTTAAAACGTGGCCAGATTTCAGGAGAGCTTTAAGGATAGGCTTGGGAATCAGCTGCAGAGAAGTCAAAATTAACATCAAGATCTAACTAAGGGTGCAGAGGAAAAGAGGACCAAAGTGAACTTTAGAAAAAAATCTATTCAGGAGGAACTAGACTAGTTGTTAAAACAATTCAAATAAAGCAAAGAGATATAGGATGAGAAATAGAACACTGGTCTTTCAAACCAAGGGAGAAGAGATCTGGGTCAACCACACCACCACCTCTCCACCTCTACCCACACTGGTCTTAAATGTTTAGTTCATTTTTATATTGGCTAGAGAAGTGGTTCCCAAACATAGCAGTTAATCAGGATCATCTGGGAACGAGGACGTTAAAGAATATTAGTATGTAAGCAGTAACCGTGCAACTTAACATTCAGTAGGTTGTATGTGGCATCTCAAAATCCATGTATATATATATAGTTCTTAGCCAGATATAATTTGGGTTCTGGAATGAAAGGAAAGGTAGCGAACACTGAAAGGGAATAAATCCACATAAGTACAGAATAAATAATTTTCATAAAAAGTACTACAAAATTCAAAGAAAACTATTACATTCTTAGGATATGTGGGAAAGTAACCATTGGATAAGTAGGAGAAAGGCAAAGCTGAACTACATTTTTCACTTATAAGAGTCAAAAATTATTGTTTTGTCTTTGTTTTTATAATTAGATGCGACAAAGTAAAAGAAAGGATATTATATTTTGAGTATTTGTAGCCTTCCTTCCCTCTGTTTCCTAACAAGGTTTCTGGCACTGTGCTGAGCTCTGGGTATTAATTAAGCAGCTGATCTGAAAAATTAGAGAAGGGGAAAACTGAATGAAGCCCTGAGAGGCTATACTGATCTGTATAAAAATGAAAATGGCTAACAACCAAGAACTTACTAAGTGTCCGGCATTGTTCCAAATACTTGACATATATTAACTCATTTAATCCTCATAGCAGCCCTGTGAATACTACTCCCATTTTACACATGGGACAGAATTACAGATAGAATCCAACTCAGACAGTCTAGCCCCAGAACTCTCAGTCCTACCCGCTACCCTCTACTGCTTCTCATAAAAAATATCAAACAGCTAAGCCAAGGAGTGAGGCAGAGAGGAGAATAAACCAGTGGAACATTTCGGATGAGATATTTTGGAAAAGTATATGGGGAACAGAAAAATAAAAGATATCAAATAGCTTCTTAAAAATTAAATCCATAAGTTAAAAATATGAACTGATAGGGGCTACTTTTTAAACTACCAGAAAATTTTGATTCACGGGTCCCTATTTTGAAAACATATCAGTTACTAAAAGAAACTCAAGAAAGAATAAAAATTTGAAAGACCAATGAGCATAGAATATGTTATGATATCAAAGAATTATCCTTCAAAAAACAAACCACCTCCAGATCCACATGCTTCAGGATTTAGTTCCTTCAAACTTAAAGAAAAGATGATTTCCACACCAAATAACCTGCTACACAAAATAGAAGAGAGAGAGAGAGAAAGCTATCCAGTTTGTTAAATAGAACAAATATACCACTTATACCAAAACCTAAAAAGATAATACTACAAAACAAAACCATGTACACTTCTCACTAAAAAATATATCAATAACCAAAATAAAATCTTGAATATTGAATTTAATAGTTCACGAAAAGGTCAATCAGGATTTATTCCAGAATTATAAAGATAGATAAATACTAGTAGTCAATATGAGGTTAACATATGAGTGCATCAGAGGTTAACATAGCATAGTGCATCAATGAAGGAAAACCATATGAACATCTCAAAAGACCCTTAAAAAGAATTTGAATTCAAAACCAATATGTGAAATAAAACACACAATGTTAAATAAGAATGAGAGAATATATTCTTTAAATATTCCCTTTAAAATAACCATCAAGATTATGCTTAATAGTGAAAATACTACAATTGTTTCCATTAATGTTAGGAACATGCTAACAAGACCTACTTTCACCACTTACTTAAACAAAAATTATTACACAATACTTTAAAGCTGGATTCAAAAGTAAAAAGTATCACAAATGGAAAGCAAATAAATGATCATTATTTTTAGAAAAAAGTGGTTAATATTAAAAAATGTAGTGAGATGGCCAATTTTTTAATGGAATATATCTCCTATAAAGTAATACTCAGAAAATATAAAACAAAATTCAAGAAGGCCTATTCAGCATATGTAATAATAGCCTCTTCCTACACTGAGTCCAGAGAAATAGTAGGAAATATGTTTTAAATCATTAATATAAGTAGAGTTGCCCTGAACATTAGAAGGTCTCCCGAGAACTATAAGCCCTCTTTAAGTACAGGAAATAAGGAAAACTTTTTCAGCCTCAAAGTCTAAGCCAGGAAGACTCTGAAACCACAGCAAGAAGCTGCTGGGGCCAAGCAAGACTTGGAGAAAGTCAACACCATGAAGGATGATGAACCTAACAAATGGAAGAACTTGGAAACTGGTGATAGGGAATAAAGTAAGCATTTGTGGGGCACCCGACTGGCTCAATCTGTGTGAGCATCTGACTCTTGATCTCAGATCATGAGTTAGAGCCTCACATTGGGCGTGGAGCCAACCTTTAAAAAAAAAAACAGCATTCGGGGCACCTGGGCGGCTTAGTCGGCTAAATGTCCAACTCTTGATTTCAGTGCAGGTCGTGATCACAGTTCATGGGTTCAAGCCCTGTGTCAGGCTCCGTGCTGACAGTGTGGAGTCTGCTTGGGATTCTTTCTCCCTCTCTCTCTGTCCCTTCTCCACTCTCTCTCTCTCTCAAAATAAATAAGCTTTTAAGAAAAATGAGCATTCAGAACACAAGTTAAAACATGTCTGTTTAATATCCTCAAAGGAGAAAAATGCCATAAAATAAGAAAGAGATCATTAAAGGATAACAGATTATTTGAAAGATTTTTTTAAAAGAAAGAAAGAAAAAGAAAAAACAGAGGCCTAGGAAAACTTTTTAAAAATCGCTTAAGAAGTAAATTAGTAGCTGTAAAATTAAACTGAAGAATTCTTCCAGAAAAGAGCACAAATAAAGATGTAAAAAAATATGAAAGAAACATGAATATTAGATATAGCTCAAATGTATCTTAGAAATAGGAGTTTCCATATAAGAGAATAGACAAAAAAATGAAAGAAAGGAAACACTGAAAAAAATAATGAACTTTTTCCAGAATTTAAGAATGATTAGAATCCTTCAATAAAAAAAGGATTGCTAAATAAACATGTAGGGTTTTCCTAAACATCAGCACACAAAATTTCAGATTTAGGATAAAGATAGTTTCCTAAAGCTAAGAGAGAAAACAATTTACCTACAAAAGAATGGGAATCAAATTGGCGCTAGACTTTTTATCATCATCTTTAGATTACAAGAATCTATGTAATGAAAATGCATTATTTTCAAAACTTTGAAGAAATACTAGCAAGAAAAAAATTTAAAGACAAAGCTCTCTGCTGACAAAAATGTAGTTAACTAACTGACAGTGGGACCACAAAATGTTTCTTTCTGGTAAGAAAATCAGTGGTATGACTTAAGAGTCTTAAAAATGTTCATATTAGTTAACCTATCTAGGAATCTATTCCAAAAGGATGGTCAGAAATGTAATATACCACAAGTGCAATGAGCCAAAGTTATAGAATTTGATAACAAAAATCAAAAACATTATAAATTTTCCAGATTAAGGAAAAGGTTAACTAAATCATGGCTCAGCCATATGATGCAATATTTGCCATTCTTAACACAGTGTAAATGCTAATGCAATAAGTGCAAAAGGGTTCAGACAATAATAATGACATTTATTATCTGATTTAAGAATTTGGGATGTAAGAAAAAAGTGTAGTTAAGCTCTGGCAAACATGGCTTGTTGTCATCCATCATTCTTTCTTCTTCTCAAAAAGAGAACTCTGATTTTTACACAGGCATATGGCCACCCCAAAACTTACTACTTTTCCCAGATTCTATAAATACTCAATACTGGACAGTGTGATATAAGCTGAAGTGTTTCATGTAACTTCCGAGAAGTGTCATTAGTGTAGGGGTGAGGGGAGTACATTTGCCTCTTGTACTTCCTCCTTTCTGTTACTGGAATTCAAAGCGACAGCCAGAAATTAAGCAGACATCTTGCACTGTGAGAAAGAAAACCATGTTCTGAGTGGAAGGGGAACAAGAGAGAAGGAATTAGGATCTTTGACACCAAGAAGCACCATATCTGCTCTAGAACACCTACTTCTAGACTTTTTATGTGAGAGAAATAAACTGGTATTAAGCCATGGTTATTCGGCTTTGTAATACATACATCCTAAAATCTGGGCTCTACCCTTAGAGTTTCTGATTCTGTAGATCTGGGGTGGGGCCTGATAATTTGGATTTCTAACTAGTTCCCAGGTGATGCTGATGCATCTGGTCTAGGGACCACACATGTAGAACCACTACACAGATGGAGATAATAACCCAGTGGTTCTCAACCCTTGCTTTACATTAGAATCACTGGGGAGAGAGGCAAGGAGGAGGGCAGGGAAAGTCTTTAATAAAACACACCATCTACCTGGCCCTCACTCCAGAGGAGACTGACTTAATTGATCTGGGTTGGGCCTGGGTATTGGTATAGATTAAAAATCTTCAAGATGATGCGGGGTAGCTCAACTGGGTAGCTCAGTTGCTTAAGTGTTAGACTTCAGCTCGGGTCACGATCTTGAACCCTGCATCAGGCTGTCTGCTGTCAGCACAGAGCCTGCTTGGAATCCTCTGTCCTCCTCTATCTGCCCCTCCCCCACTGGTTCTCTCTGTCTCTCAAATATTTTAAAATTAAATTAAAAAAAAAAACTCTGTTTGGGGCACCTGGGTGGCTCAGTCGGTTGGGCGTCTGACGTTGGCTGGGATCATGATCTCACGGTTCTTGAGTTTGAGCCCTGCATCGGGCTCTGTGCTGATAGCTCAAAATCTGGTGCCTGCTTCGGTTTCTGTGTCTCCCTCTCCCTCTCTACTCCTCCTCTGCTGGCGCTCTGTCTCTATGTCTCTCAAAAATAAATAAGACATGACTGCCCAGGGAAGATGGCAGTGTAGGAGGACGTTGGGCTCACCTTGTCCTGCTGATCACTTAGATTCCACCCACATCTGCCTAAATAACCCAGAAAACTGCTGGAAGACTAGCAGAACAGACTCTCCGGAGCCAAGTATAGACAAGAAGCTCACAGAAGAGGGTAGGAAGGGCAGAGAGGTGGTGTGCGATACACAGACTGGCGGGAGGGTGCCGGGGTGGTGGAGGAGCAGCCCGCCCGGCAAGGCAGAGCCCCCCGAAGTCTGGTTTGCAAAAGTGGAGGGGCCAGACTCCGTGAGTTCTGACAGCTAGCGGGACTTAACATCTGGAATGTTATAAGTCAACAGCTCTGCTCAGAGTGGGAGGGCAAGAGGACACCGGGTGGGAGAGGTGTTGAGCCCTGGAAGACAGAGATCAGCTTGGCGGGGAACAAAGGCCCTGGCAAGCACCCTCTCCCTCTCCAATCCCCCAGCCATAATCCCAAAGGGAACCAGTTCCCCTCACCAAACTTGCTTGCACCGCCCAAACACCCAACACTGTGCTTCTGTGGATCCATCATTCCGACAGGCCTGCCTCCCTCCCAGTGTTGCAGGGCCTCCTCCCCACGCCCCCACCCCCCCACTCCCCCCACCCCCCACCCCCGCTGCAGGGGACCACCAATAGCAAAGCTAGCTAGGCCTGCACCTCCCGCCCCTGTGCACCTTGCAGATGCACCCTGGCTATTACGCCAGATTCCATCAAAGCAGCACCACAAGCCTGGAAGTGTGCAAGTATCCCAGAGTCCTACCCCTGGGAGAGAGGAAGATAAGGTACACACCAGTCTGACTGTGGCCCCAGTGGTGGGCTGGGGACAGACATCGTGTCTGACTGCGGCCCCGCCCACCGACACAAGTTACTCCAGATAGCACAGGGTTTCCTGAAGTGCCCTGCAGTTTGGCGCCACCCCAGGGACAACCCAAAATGACAAAGCAGAAGAACTCTCCTCAAAAGAAACTCCAGGAAGTAGCGACAGCTAAGAAATTGATCAAAAATGATTTAAGCAACATAACGGAACAAGAATTTAGAATAATAGTCATAAAATTAATCGCTGGCCTTGAAAAAAGCATAGAGGACAGCAGAGAATCTATTGCTACAGAGACTAAGGGACTGAAAAATAGTCATGAGGAGCTAACAAATGCTATAAATGAGGTGCAAAATAAAATGGAGGTTGACCACAGCAAGGATTGAAGAGACAGAGGAGAGAATAGGTGAATTAGAAGATAAAATTATGGAAGGAGAGGAAGCTGAGAAAAAGAGAGATAAAAAAATCCAGGTGTATGAGGGGAGAATTAGAGAAGTAAGTGATGCAATCAAATGGAAAAATATCCATATAATAGGAATTCCAGACGGGGAAGAGAGAGAGAAAGGGGCTGAAGGTGTACTTGAACAAATCATAGCTGAGAACTTCCCTGATCTGGGAAAGGAAAAAGGCATTGAAATCCAAGAGGCACAGAGAACTCCCTTCAGACATAACTTGAATCGATCTTCTGCATGACCTATCATAGTTAAACTGGCAAAATACAAGGATAAAGAGAAAATTCTGAAAGAAACTAGGGATAGACAGGCTGTAACTTACAAAGGGAGACCCATAAGACTAGTGGCAGACCTATCTACTGAAACTTGGCAGCTAGAAAGGAATGGCAAGAAATCTTCAATGAGATGAACAGAAAAACCATGCAGCCGAGAATCCTTTATCAAGCAAGTCTCTCATTCAGAATAGAAGGAGAGACAAAGGTTTTCCCAAACAAAAACTGAAGGAATTCATCACAACTAAAGCAGCCCTACAAGAGATCCTAAAGGGGACGCTGAGTGAAATGTTGCAAGGACCACAAAGTACCAGAGACATCACTACAAGCATGAAACCTACATACATCACAATGACGCTAAACCCATATCTTTCAACAATAACACCGAATGTAAATGGACTAAATGCTCCAACCAAAAGACATAGGGTATCAGAATGGATAAAAAAGCAAGACCCATCTATTTGCTGTCTACAAGAGACTCATTTTAGACCCGAGGACACCTTCAGATTGAAAGTGAGGGGATGGAGAACTATCTATCATGCTACTGGATGTCAAAACAAAGCTGGAGTAGCCATACTTACATCAGACAAACTAGACTTTTTTTAAAGGCTGTAACAAGAGATGAAGAAAGGCAATGTATAATAATTACAGGGTCTATCCATCAGGAAGAGCTAACAATTATAAATGTCTATGCACTGAATACGGAAGCCCCCAAATATATAAAACAATTAATCACAAACATAAGCAAACTTATTGATAAGAATGTGGTACTTGCAGGGGACCTTAATACTCCACTCACAGCAATGGATAGATCATGTAGACACGGGATCAATAAAGACACAAGGGCCCTGAATGATACATTGGATCAGATGGACTTGACAGATATATTTAGAATTCTGCATCCCAAAGCAACAGAATATACTTTCTTCTCAAGTGCACATGGAACATTCTCCAAGATAGATCACATACTGGGTCACAAAACAGCCCTTCATAAGTATAAAAGAATTCAGATCATACCATGCACACTTTCAGACCACAATGTTATGAAACTTGAAATCAACCACAGGAAAAAGTCTGGAAAACCTCCAAAAGCATGGAGGTTAAAGAATACCCTACTAAAGAATGAGTGGGTCAACCAGGCAATTAGAGAAGAAATTAAAAATATATGGAAACAAATGAAAATGAAAATACAACAATCCAAATTCTATGGGATGCAGCGAAGGCAGTCCTGAGAGGAAAATACATTGTAATCCAGGCCTATCTCAAGAAACAAGAAAAATCCCCAATACAAAATCTAATAGCATACCTAAAGGAACTAGAAGCAGAACAGCAAAGACACCCCAATCCTAGAAGAAGAAGATAAATAATAAAGATCAGAGCAGAAATAAACAATATAGAATCTAAAAAAACTATAGAACAGATCAATGAAAGCAAGAGTTGGTTTTTTGAAAAAAGTTAACAAAATTGATAAACCTCTAGCCAGGCTTCTCAAAAAGAAAAGGGAAAGGATCCAAACAGATATTCAGATCCAAATCATGAATGAAAATGGAATTATTGCAACCAATCCCTCAGAAATACAAGCAATTATCAGGGAATACGATGAAAAATTATATGCCTACAAACTGGACAACCTGGAAGAAATGGACAAATTCCTAAGCACCCACACACTTCCCAAACTCAAATAGGAAGAAATAGATGGGGCGCCTGGGTGGCGCAGTCGGTTAAGCGTCCGACTTCAGCCAGGTCACGATCTCGCGGTCCGTGAGTTCGAGCCCCGCGTCGGGCTCTGGGCTGATGGCTCAGAGCCTGGAGCCTGCTTCCGATTCTGTGTCTCCCTCTCTCTCTGCCCCTCCCCCGTTCATGCTCTGTCTCTCTCTGTCCCAAAAATAAAATAAAAAACGTTGAAAAAAAAAATTTTAAAAAAAAAATAGGAAGAAATAGAAAACTTGAACAGACCCATAACCAGCAAAGAAATTGAATCAGTTATCAAAAATCTCCCAACAAATAAGAGCCCAGGACCAAATGGCTTCCCTGGGGAATTCTACCAGACGTTTAAAGCAGAGATAATACCTATCCTTCTCAAGCTGTTCCAGAAAATAGAAAGGGAAAGAAAACTTCCAGATTCATTCTATGAAGCCAACATTACATTGATTCCCAAACCAGACAGAGACCCAGCAAAAAAAGAGAACTACAGGCCAATATCCCTGATAAATATGGATGCAAAAATTCTCAATAAGATACTAGCAAATCCAATTCAACAGCATATAAAAAGAAGTATTCACCATGATCAAGTGGGATTCATTCCTGGGCTGCAGGGCAGGTTCAACATTCGCAAATCAATCAACATGATACATCACATTACTAAAAGAAAAGATAAGAACCATATGATTCTGTCAATCGATGCAGAAAAAGCATTTGACAAAATTCAGCATCCTTTCTTAATAAAAACCCTTGAGAAAGTCAGGATAGAAGGAACATACTTAAAGATCATAAAAGCCATTTATGAAAAGCCTACAGCTAGTATCATCCTCAATGGGGAAAAACTGAGCTCTTTCCCCCTGAGATCAGGAACACGACAGATGTCCACTATCACCGCTGTTGTTTAACATAGTGTTGGAAGTTCTAGCATCAATAATCAGACACCAAAAGGAAATAAAAGGCATCAAAATTGGCAAAGAAGTCAAGCTTTCAATTTTTGCAGATGACATGATATTATACATGGAAAACCCAATAGACTCCACCAAAAGTCTGCTAGAACTGTTACATGAATTCAGCAAAGTCGCAGGATACAAAATCAATGTACAGAAATCAGTTGCATTCTTATACTCTAATAATGAAGTAAAATAAAGACAAATAAAGAAACTGATCCCATTCACAATTGCACCAAGAAGCATAAAATACCTAGGAATAAACCTGTAAAAGATCTATATGCTGAAAACTATAGAAAGCTTATGAAGGAAATTGAAGAAGATATAAAGAAATGGAAAAACATTCCATGCTCATGGATTGGAAGAATAAATATTATTAAAATGGCAATATGACCCAAAGCTATCTACACATTCAATTCAGTCCCAATCAAAATTGCACCAGCATTCTTCTCAAAGCTAGAACAAGCAATCCTAAAATTTGTATGGAACCACAAAAGACCCCGAATAGCCAAGGTAATTTTGAAGAAGACCAAAGCGGGAGACATCACAATCCCAGACTTTAGCCTCTACTACAAAGCTGTAATCATAAAGACAGCATGGTAGTGGCACAAAAACAGACATTTAGACCAATGGAAGAGAACAGAGACTCCAGAATTGGACCCACAAAAGTATGGCCAACTCATCTTTGACAAAGCAGGAAAGAATATCCAATGGAAAAAAGACAGTCTCTAACAAATGGTGCTGGGAGAACTGGACAGCAACATGAAGAAGAATAAAACTAGACCACTTTCTTACACCATTCACAAAAATAAACTCAAAATGGATAAAGGACCTGAATGTGAGACAGGAAACCATCAAAACCCTAGAGGAGAAAGCAGGAAAAAAAACCTCTCTGACCTCAGCCGTAGCAATTTCTTACTTGACACATCTCCAAAGGCAAGGGAATTAAAAGCAAAAATGAACTATTGGGACCTCATGAAGATAAAAACTTCTGCACTGCAAAGGAAGCAATCAACAAAACTAAAAGGCAACCAACGGAATGGGAAAAGGTATTTGCAAATGACATATCGGACAAAGGGCTAGTATCCAAAATCTATAAAGAACTTACCAAACTCCACACCTATAAAAGAAATAATGAAGTGAAGAAGTGGGCAGAAGACATGAATAGACACTTCCCTAAAGAAGACATCCAGATGGCCAACAGGCACATGAGAAGATGCTCAACGTCACTCCTCATCAGGGAAATACAAATCAAAACCACACTCAGATACCACCTCGTGCCAGTCAGAGTGGCCAAAATGAACAAACCAGGAGACTATAGATGCTGGAGAGGATGTGGAGAAATGGGAACCCTCTTGCACTGTTGGTGGGATTGCAAACTGGTGCAGCCGCTCTGGAAAACAGTGTGGAGGTTCCTTAAACAATTAAAAATAGATCTACACTATGACCCAGCAATAGCACTGCTAGGAATTTACCCAAGGGATACAGGAGTGCTGATGCATAGGGGCACTTGTACCCAATGTTTATAGCAGCACTTTCAACCAACAGCCAAATTATGGAAAGAGCCTAAATGTCCATCAACTGATAAATGGATAAAGAAGTTGTGGTTATGTACACAATAGAATACTACATGGCAATGAGAAAGAATGAAATCTGTCCTTTTGTCGCAACGTGGATGGAACTGGAGAATGTTATGCTAATTGAAATAAGCCATATAGAGAAAGACAGATACCATATGTTTTCACTCTTATGTGGATCCTGAGAAACTTAACAGAAGACCATAGGGGAGGGGAAGGAAGAAAAAAGGTTAGAGAGGGAGGGAACCAAAACATAAGAGACTCTTAAAAACTGAGAACTGAGGGTTGATGCGGGGGGGGGGGGGGGGGGAAGGGAGGGGAGGGTGGGTGATGGGTATTGAGGAGGGCACCTGTTGGGGATGAGCACGGGGTGTTGTATGGAATCCAATTTGACAATAAATTTCATGTTAAAAAAATAATAAAAACAAAATAAAATAAAATAAAATAAATGTTTTTAAAAATTAATAAATAAAACATTAAAAAGTACGTAAGTAAATGAATACATAAATACATAAATAAATGAATAAATATCTTCAAGATGATTCTAAGGTGTATGCCAGGCTGAACACTGTAACCCTTTCCTGCTCTTTACAGAAATAATGAGACTGAAATACCTGCCTTCACCCACAAAAGGAAATGATATTTAGAAAGCTGCATTTGATATCCTAGAACTTGAAGCCAAAAGACTGAAGTTTAAGTGCCTGCCCTGGGTCGGTGTAGTTTCTCTGGACCTTGTTTATTTTACGTATAACATGATGATGAAGATGGTTACTTCATTTAGATTTATAGAAATCAAATTATATGATAGAGGTGAAAGCACTTTGTAATCTCAAAGTGTTACAGAGATATATCAAGGGAGTAGACCCAGCAGATCATCTAGGGAGATGTTGAGTTCATTCGACTCTGGAACAGAATTGAAGAATTGGAAGAAATAGGAGGAAAACAAGAGAGAACATAGGAAGAAATAATGTAGGACTTATCTGTGACTCTCTGCCACAGAGGACTGAGAAAGATACAACCATCCATTTCTCTGCCACAGGTGCCACCTTCCCTCCTTCCCTTGATTTTTAAAAGATATTTTCAACAGCTGTTCCTAGTCTGAAATAATTCCTCTGGGCGAAATCTTTGTCCTGGAGCACACAGACCTTGCCTGCATAGAAACAAGTGTTGGAGAATGGATGTTCCTGCTATTAGGATAATTACACTGCCATCAGTAACCGCAGCTTGAGATCTCCTGTCACTGAAATGGTACCCAGGTGGCTGCTTTATATCCAGGTGTTTGGCTGTGGATGTGCTAGATGTCAGGAACTGACCCTAATATTTATAATTTGGGGACAAATAGTACCCGGCAAAGGGGTGTTTAGTTCATGCTCTGGAGGGCCTCAGGTGCCAGGCTAAGGAGTTTGGACTTTATTCTGTAGCCTGTAGAAATCATTGGTTTTAATCTAAAAAGTGACACAGAACGGTGCTCTGAGAATATCAGTCAGTGTGATGGATTAGAGGCTGGATGAGGCTGACGTCAGGATGACAAACCACAGAGGTTACTGAAGTAATTCAGGGTTAGGACCTCAACTATGGTAGTGGCAGTGGACTTTGAAAAGAAATGATAAATGCAAGAAATGTAGTGAATGAAAACAAAAAACACTTGCCCTTCACAATTGTGAGGTTCTTTTTTAGTCAGTACTGGCAGCCTTCAACAACAGAAGACTGATGAGAGTTACTACCCTCTCGTTTACTAATAGGTCGTGTCCTATAGTGAAAGCAAGTCTCAGACTTCATGCAACTACACAGATAAATATGCATCAACAAGCAAGCACACACACACACACACACACACAACACTACACAAAAAATATTTTGTGCCAAAGTACTAAACAGCGTTCTAGACCCAGGGAGCCATTCTGAAGGCTGTTAGGGTGCTATATTCAGAAGACTCTTCCACGTGCTACATTGAGGTAGGAACAGAAGTACCTGCTCAGTATGCTAGCCAGCCACATATCCTGAACACCTGTTCTTTCCACAATGAAAAATTATTTATAATCTTTTATGTTCATTAACATACCTCTAGTGCAGATTAACAGTGATGGTGGAAGCACTTGTGCAGCCAGCGTTAGAGTGAAGATGCCTGATTAGTCTTTCAAATGCTAATTACCCACCCTGGAGTGTGCAGATTAAAGTTAACTCTCAAACACATACATATCTCACTGAAGTATTCTAAAGTATACCGACAAGATAACAAGCATCAAAGATAGTTTCAAGGTCACAAGGCTGTGGATCATCTTTGAGGAAAATGAAAAAGCAGTGTTTTAATGAGGAGTCTTAGTGCTAAGGAACAGGAAACAGCTGTGGCTGATTTAAGCAGAAAAGAAATTTATTAGAGGATACTGGGTAGCTCAGAGGGTTTCTAGAAACGAAGCCTCGGACCCGCATGGTCAGAGTCTACAACCAATAATAACAGAGCACTGAACTGATGGGAGAGGGCTCTAGAGTTGCTGTAGGCACACAGGCATCTTGAATTACTGATGCCACTCATCCTGAACACTGGATGTCAACCACCAGAAACATTCTCCCTACTGCCTCGGGAGCCTCCCTTGCCACACTCCTCCAGTTACCCCGGAAGCAAGGCTTTCTGTTTGCTTTTTTTTTTTTTTTTTAATTATTTATTTGTTTTGAGAGAACATGCAAGCAGGGGAGAGGCAGAAAAAGAGAGCAAGAGAGAGAATCCCAAAGCAGGCTCCATGCTGTCAGCCAAGAGCCCAACGTGGGGCTCAAACTCATGAACCGTGAGATCATGACCTGAGCGGAGATCAAGAGTCTGATGCTCAAGCTACTGAGCCACCCAGGTGTGCCATGGTTGCCTTTTTGAGTCCATAGCTCCCAGTTGGTACACATGATTGGTAGAACAAGTATGTGGCATTTCAGTTTCAGCTACTACTAGACTCCTCAAGTGGGGAGTTCAGATGGTGGGAATGCAAAACAAAAAAACAATATACTTATGTATAAATAAATGTCCACTAAAGGTAAACTGAGTTAGAAGTGATGGCAATGTATTCAAGAAGAAACATCTAGCAGGTAGTTGGCAATATGGACACTGTGGCAGGAGTTTTTTTTTACCTCAAGATGGAGCGGGGGTTCCTTGTCTTGCTACTTTGAAGAATGTAGAGGTGGACACAAAATGACCAGCAGGCAAAAGTTTACTGGAGTATAAGATCAGAAAGGAAGAATAGTATGGAAACGCTCTATGCAGTGAGGGGGACTTAGAAAGTAAATACCTGCGACTATAGGCAAGGGTTTTGGTCATCGCCGCCTTCCCTTCCCCCTCATTCCTTCTCAGGTCATACTCTTACAGCTAGACAACTCTAGGTGCTGGGTTGTCCATACCTAATTGGCTTGTTTCCATTGTATGAGGTGTGGTCGATGGCCATACGCTTCCTTGTGGGTCACACATTTTATTGCCTAGATATTTTTAGTCAGGTCTTTTGTCAGGTTCCTGAGGGAAACCTGAGTGGGAGCAGGTGGTGTCTGTTACATTCTTAAGAGGGACCTTAACATCTGAGGCGGTTTGTTGTAATCAGACCCTCCCAGTATTGTTCCAAAATACGTGTTTTTCGCCACCCGGGGACCTCGGGTACTAACCTTTCCTTCACTGCCTATTGTATCGTATCTTTCCCTATTAGAACACTTGTTCTCCAGAGAGCCAGAGTTACAGATTTGAGAGATGGCTAGCGATTGCATTTAGAGTTACACAGGAGTCTGGAAACAATCTCACACTTTTCATGTGCATATGAGGAATCTGAGCCTGAGAGTGCTTCATCACTATAGATGTGCTGCCCACCTTGACCCCCAACATCTATTAAATAAAAATGAAGAAATTCACATTCTATTAGCAGATATAGGAACAGACGACACTAACAGAAAATAAGTGGGAGAGAGCTAGTGATTGTTGAAGTCCTACTGTGTACTATTACTTTACAAATAGTTATGTACCAACTATGTATCAGGCACTACTACATTGGGTGGGTTTAATGGTGAGTAAAACTGGACATGTCCCAGAGGAAATGAAAGCATGCTGGGGTGCAGACAACTGAGGGAGTGTTCTGTGATGTCAAGCCGGAGGTAAAAAAGAGCCAGACTACAGAACTTGTTGAAGGATTCTGAGCTTTATCCTAAAGGATATAAAACATCTAAAGATTGTAAGGGATTTTTCTACATGTATCTTCTCATTTAATCCCTATGACAACCCTGTAAGGTGGATATTATTAGTATCCCATTAACACATGAGAAAACTGGGGTTCAGAGAGATTAACTGACCTAAGTAAGAGCTACAAGGAGTAGAAAATGATGGGAGGGAGAGAAGGCCGGCAGGAAGGGCTATTCTTAGGGAAGAGTAATTCATACTTAAGGGCCTACCTTCTGCCAGAAAAAATACATTGTTTCCCTGTACATTCACAACACCTTTGCAACGAAGGTTTAGTTACTATTTATTTAATCAGAGAAACTGAGGTTGCGCATAGAGAAGGGGAACCAGGATCCAAATCCCCAAACCGTCGGGTCCACAGCTGTTGTAAAGCGCTGCCTGTAACAGGCCTGGGCGTTTTACTGGCTTTTAGGAAGAGAGGTTGGTGAACATGTAAGGGACAGGAGGACGAATGGGGGGAGGGGGAGGGGGAGCTCAGCGTTGTCGGTGGCGTAAAGACCCAGGCGGTGATTTAAAAGGAGTCTTAATTAGGAAAGGAGGCGAGAAGGGCTTTGAAGGCGAGCCTAAGGAGCTTGCCTTTTGCCGGTCAGCAGACACAAAGCCATGCATTATGCCAAATACTAAAGAACAGCAAAGCCTCCTGCGGTATTTACAGCCCACGTGTGGCCGTCCCGCCCGTCCGGCCCCAGTTTCGGTCCAGCCCGAGGCGGCGGCCTAGAGGCTTCATAGGCACGGTTTACATGATCCTTTGTGGTCTTCCCACTCCCGGTTCGCGGCCGATTCCAAGTCCCAGAAGGCGAAGGACGCTGGACTCGGCCAGCACCCTAGGTGGGGTGTGTGCGCCAGTGCAGGGCCGGACGCACCTGGGACGGCTGTGGCGCGGTGGGTTTGGGCGGGGAGGGGGGCCGGGCCTCAGGGAGGAAGCGCGCCGCCCGGTTTGACCCCGGCGGCGTTCCGTACCGTCGCGGATTCGGCGGCAGGAACATGGCGGCCGCGGCCCGGCCGGTAACGGAGAAAGTTTCCATCGAGACTGGCCTGTACTAGTGCGTGTGGCCTCAGGCCCTCGACCCCCCTCCTCCCGCTCCCGGCGTGCCACCTTCCCGCTCCGAGTCTCAGGCTCAGCCCCAAGGACCCTCCCTTTTCTGTGTTGGCCCCAGAGCCGACTCCGTGGGTTGAGAGAGCATTGGTGGCGGCGGCCGAGTCAGGTAGGGGGGTCCGGGTGAACAGCGGGGTGGCGAGACCTGAGCACAGACACCGCCCAGGGCTCTGCATAGTTCGAGCCCCAAGCTCCGCCCAGCCGGTCTCTTGGGGCCGGGATTGCCATTAACTGCCCCGGGAGTAGTTGACGGTGAGGGTCGGAGGATGGAAGGTGGGGTGTGCCTTTCCGTATCCTCCGTGATTAACCAGTCAGCTGGGTCCGCAGTTGTGGTCGCCTTCTCCCAAAGTAGAGGGGTGGTAGAGAACAGGCGGGCTCTTTCTGGAAGAATTGCTGTTGCTGCCCCAGTACTGAGAGATTTAATATTTAAGGTGCCATTCTTCTCGTATTTAATGGGCCCAAAGAGTTAACATGAATTCATAGAAGCAAAGCTCTGGAATTCCCCGCCCCTGGCTGTTCAGTATGGTTCTTTTAGCTTTTGAAGCTTCCCCCTAGATGGGACAGAAATAGTTTCTGAGTCCAAAGCTGATGCAAATGTTAAAGTGTGGCTTTGACTCTAGTGAGCCATTCCCTAGAGGGAGGACATGGAAGAGAACTAACTGGTTTGGAGGAATTTGGATGAATTCAGCGAAGGATAGAATAATTCCAAACATTTATGGAATCTCCCTTAGCTCTACTGCTTATGAGCCGTGGGATATTGGACAACTTCTTTATTCTCTTTGTGTATTAGTAAGTGTCCAATAACTAGCATTGTTATTATAGTTATTTCTGTATTAGACTTTATTTCTTCAGGTATTTGTTGAATACCTACTTGATTCCAAATTTCTGCTAGACACGGGTACACAGTAGTAAAGACAAACTTTCAGAGACCTTGTGATCTAATAGGGAATGCAGATATTAAATGATGATCAGTATTCTGCTATTATAGAGGAAGTGCAGGGATCATATGAATGGGTCAGGGGTGATCTCAGTAAGAAAATGATTTAAGTTACACCTGAACAGTAGGAGTGAGCCAGGTGTGAGGACTGGGTTGGGGATAGGAGGAGGGAAAGGAGTATACCTGAAGAGGGAATAGCAGTGGTGTAGTACAGAACTGAAAGGTCAGCGTGGCTGGAATACAAAGTTCAAGAGGAAGAGTGGTAAGAGATGAGGCAGGAAAGTTATTCACAGCCAATATGGCGAGTATTATAAGGCATTTTAAGGAATGTAGACTTTATTGGTTAAGATGATGGGAAGCCATTGGCAGGTTTTACATAACAGAGTGACATAACAAATTTTTGGTTTTAAAAGGGATGCTTCTTGGAGCAGGCAAGAGTAGATACAGGGAGATATTTAAGCATGAGACAATGGTGGCCAAAATTGGGATTTTGACTTTGGGGATGGAAAGAAGTAGAAACATTTAAGATGTGTATAGGAAGAAGGATAAGACTTGGTGAGGATTAAATATCGGCGGTGAAGGAGAGGAGGGTTAGAGTAGTATGTGTGTTTTATAAAATAGGCTCTGGGAGTTATTAGTGAACTTCCTCTATGCAAATTGACTCTTCTCTGCTCCATTTTTATCTGTCAAGTAATTTCTCATTGAATCGACTAATCGCAGACAAGTTGAAAAGATTGTGATGCTTTGTTGCTTTACTCTCTGATTCAGCCAGCTTGTCTTTTGAAGAAGGTCAGAATATGGAAAGACTGTGTAAACTAGCCATTTAAAAATATGCTGCCATGGTGATTTTGGCAGTGTGGTTGCGTAAATTCTACGATATGGATTTATGGGTACAATTTACATTTACCTTTTTTTCTAGGTTTTACTCTAAGAGCAAACAGAGTTGGTGCTTTTATTTCTATCACATAGATTAATATATGTGTGTAATTAGGGAGAGAGAATAATTGAAACATGGAAATAGATGAGATTGCTCAAAGAAAGTATATAGTGAGAGAAAAGCCTAAACTTGGGATTGAATAGCCAAAGGATGGATTGAGAATGAAGAGTCTGCAAGAAGACCTAGAAGGAAAGATCAATGGGTTAGGAAGAAAATCTGGAGTTTAGTATTTGAAAGCTAAAGGGCGGACAGGTTTCAGAAATTGAGAGGAGTCAGCAATGTCAAAGGTTGTTTGAAAAAAGTGCAGGATAATAAGTGAAAAGTACGCATTGATTTTAGGAGCTTACCGCTCATTTTAGAATTTGGCAGAGCAATTTGTTGTATAGTGGGAACCATTGTTTAGTGGTGGGAGAAGTGCAGCAATCAAATAACATCTGTCAAGAGGACAGAAGACTAAACTTGGAAGAGAAGATGGGGATGAGTGAGGATTGTTTCTATTGTTTCTGGGTTTTGGTATTTTTTTTTAAGTAGTTTATTTTTGGGAGAGGGGGAGGGGCAGCGACAGAGGGAGAGAGAATCCCAAGCAGGCTCTGCACTGTCAGCATGGAGTCCCACGAGGTGCTCTATCCCATGAACCTGAGATCATGACCTGAGTTGAACTCAAGAGTCGGGTGCTTAACTGGCTAAGCCACCCAGGCGCCCCGGTATTATTATTATTATTATTATTATTATTATTATTACTTTTTAATGTTCTATTTATTTTTGAGAGAGAGAGAGAGAGAGAGACAGAGTACAGGCGAGGGAGGGGCAGAGAGAGAAGGAGACACAGAATCCGAAGCAGGCTCCAGGCTCTGAGCTGTCAGCACATAGCTGACGAGGGGCTCGAACCAACAAACCATGAGATCATGACCGAGCTGAAATCAAGAGTCAGATGCTGGACTAACTGAGCCAACCAGGCCCCCCACCCCAGTGTTATTTCTAAAAAGAGCTTTGCAGAGCCCCGGGGTAGCTCAGTGGGTTAAGCATCCGACTCTTGATTTCTGCTCAGGTCATGATCTCACAATTCATGGGTTCGACCCCTTCATCCGGCTCAGCGCTGACAGGGCTGAGTCTGCCTGGAATTCTCTCTCTGCCCCTCCCCTGTGTGCATATACTCTCGCGTCTCTCAAATAAACTCAGACATTTGCAAAGCTCTTTTAAGTGCTAATGGATAAGAGTGGGATTTTGGAGAGAGAGGTGACAAGTTCTGGAAGAGGTAGAGGGAAAAACATATCTAATATGGCTGAAAGATTTACCCTTATATAGGGAAGGGACATCCTTCTTTTCTTGTATCAGGAGGTGTAGGTTAGACATGGGTTTGTAGGGTTGGAAACCCAAGTAAGCTCTCTTCAGACACCTCTGTCGAAGGCAGTCATATAGTGAGAATGCAGTGAGAAATGGGTGTCAGAGATTTGACTAGAAGAAGAGAGGATGATAGTCACAGAGAATGGAAGAGTGATTTGAGTGGCATCCATTTAGCCTGGTGTGTAATTTTTTGTTTTTCTTCTCCAGCAGTGTTCAGTTGTCTAAGCCCAGACTGTACCATCAACTGATGATATATATGCCAACATAGTCACTGAATGATTATATAACATACAGGAGTGATGTTAAAAAAATACAATGTATT
This sequence comes from Neofelis nebulosa, assembly GCF_028018385.1. NCBI lineage: Eukaryota > Metazoa > Chordata > Mammalia > Carnivora > Felidae > Neofelis > Neofelis nebulosa. Next base: position 38,050,624 of record NC_080785.1, read on the forward strand.
CTAGATTTTTTTCAGTGTCTTAAGCTTGGGGGAAAAAAGGTAAAACCAAAATAAGGTTTTGTCCTTCCAAACAGAGGAAGACATTTTCTTTAGTGTGTATGGTATCATAAGTAAGAAATGATTGGATGAAAATGTAATTGAGGAAAATCAGAATACTTAAATAGGATTATCTGTAAAAAATATACTTGATGAAGTAGAATTAGTAAGAAGTGGAATTAGTAATAGTACTTGGAACATCCCAGAGACTGTAAGATTGTCACTCATTGACATTCTTCTCCAGCCAAATGGATAATTAACATTAATTCCAGGTTATCTTATGTTTCTGTCAGGTCTTTTAGTGTCCTATTAAGAAAGTATAAATAAGCTGATCACAAACAAGTCATTTTTTTTAATTTTTATCCAGTTGGGTTCTCCATGGATATTTAATGTGACCGTGAACTGTTGAATGGATCAGTTCTTTTGAAACAGTATACTAGAAAATTTGAACAGTTATCTGGCAGATAGTTAAAGCATTTTTGACCACTGTCATGCTTTAAGTGCAACTTTTGGGGGGGCACTCAAAGATTGAAATAATTATCTGGGTCCTTTAACAAATAATTGTTAACTTTTTAAAAGTAAAATTATAAGATTTTTAATTTACAATAAATATTGGTTAGCATTCCAAGTTGACAATTTTAACTAGAAAGTTCAGGAATTGGTTTGCTACAGAGATAGTATCTAGATTTAGAAAGGAGGTTTGATAATCCAAGTAATTTAGTAGAGACAAAACTACAGGGAAAATTACAGATTCACTTTAGGGACTAATTTTAATACTTTACTTCTAATAAGTATATTCGTTAAACAATGTAAAGACTAAGATTTTATAGCATGTTAGAGCTGCCTTGTAAAAAGATGTAGAGGATTTTAGGCAGATAGTAATGGTTGCGATTATTGGGGATTAGTGCCTTTCAAATTAAAGATGAGGATGAAGTCCATCATTCTTTTTAGCTGCTGAGTAGCTTGTGATGGTGCCAAATCCATCTGCTACAACCTAAGCCAGGTTGAATATCTCATATTTGCCTGTAGTTGAAAAATCAAATAGTGAAGCAAGAATGGCTTAGTCTCTGGAAAAACAGTTTCATTGGTGGTGATTTAGTCATACAGTCTTAGCATATGTTAAGTAGAAAGCACTGCCATTTTGGTTGGAATAAAGTGAATTTTGAAACCAGAGACAGTTACCATTAAGATACATGCAAGTCAAATTTAAAACTGGGTTTCAGAAGAAACTGTATATTTCATTTATTATTTTTTACAAAGAAGATAGGTGGAAAAGGTGAATTATATAAAATTAACACTGACATATATGTTTTTTTCGTTTTAGATCACTATAAACAAAAATTCCACCAGAGGAAATGCGGAAATAGGAGTTACGGATACATTGGATTTGCTGGATGAAATACAAGCAGATAATTTTTGAAACGTGGGGAGAAAGCCCAAATTGCCAGATTACATGTGTAAATCACTGCGTTACTGCTTTAGTCATTGTCTCTATTTAGCAATGACAAGACTGGAAGAAGTAAACAGAGAAGTGAATATGCATTCTTCAGTGCGTTATCTTGGCTATTTAGCCAGAATCAACTTACTGGTTGCTATATGCCTAGGTCTTTATGTAAGATGGGAAAAAACAGCAAATTCCTTAATTTTGGTAATTTTTATTCTTGGTCTTTTTGTTCTTGGAATTGCCAGCATACTCTATTATTATTTTTCAATGGAAGCGGCAAGTTTAAGTCTCTCGAATCTTTGGTTTGGATTCTTGCTTGGCCTCCTATGTTTTCTTGACAATTCATCCTTTAAAAATGATGTTAAAGAAGAATCAACCAAATATTTGCTTCTAACTTCCATAGTATTAAGGATATTATGCGCTTTGGTGGAGAGAATTTCTGGGTATGTCCGTCATCGACCCACTTTACTAACCACAGTTGAATTTCTGGAACTTGTTGGATTTGCTATTGCCAGCACAACTATGTTGGTAGAGAAGTCTCTGAGTGTCATTTTACTTGTCGTAGCTTTGGCCATGCTGATTATTGACCTCAGAATGAAGTCTTTCTTAGCTATTCCAAACTTAGTTATTTTTGCAGTCTTGTTATTTTTCTCCTCATTGGAAACTCCCAAAAATCCAATTGCTTTTGCATGTTTTTTTATCTGCCTGATAACCGACCCTTTCCTTGACATCTATTTTAGCGGACTTTCAGTGACTGAAAGGTGGAAACCCTTTTTGTACCGTGGAAGAATATGCAGAAGACTTTCAGTTGTTTTCATTGGAATGATTGAGCTTACCTTTTTTATTCTTTCAGCATTTAAACTTAGAGACACTCACCTCTGGTATTTTGTAATACCAGGCTTTTCCATTTTTGGAATTTTCTGGATGATTTGCCATATTATTTTTCTCTTAACTCTTTGGGGATTCCATACCAAGTTAAATGACTGCCATAAAGTGTATTTTACCCACAGGGTGGATAACAATAGCCTTGATAGAATCATGGCATCCAAAGGGATGCGTCACTTTTGCTTAATTTCAGAACAGTTAGTTTTTTTTAGTCTTCTTGCAACAGCAATTTTAGGAGCAGTTTCCTGGCAGGTAAGTGTATATATAGTTTGGTTTATTATGTCAGTACCTATGATGTGTGGTTAAATGCTTCAAGAGCTAAATTATTAGAATTCAAAAGTCATGTCCTTTTCAAAAGGAGACTCTTTTTCCTGGTGCTTATTTTTGTTCATGGAATTGAAGTACTGAATGAATAGACAGTATAATTTAGTTTGTTCTCTAGCAGAGAGGTACCAAGATGTTAGGAATACTCAGCAAGTGACATGCCTCCTACCTTCTAATTGTTTTTAAACACTGATAAAGATCTTTAGAATATTAACATTTGAAGGGTGCTTAGAGATTGCACTTTAATCCTTTCATTTCACGCCTGAAGAAACTGAAAGCCATTGAAGACATATCCAGAGTCACTGGTACTAGCCTTAACCCTGTTAACTAGCTCCTGGTCTTTTTACTACAACACATTTTTTTTTTTTTTTTATATGTATAAAGCCATTTCCTATTTAAGTAAAAGGTGATTAGCTATATGACATTCCGAAGAAAGAAAAAATGGGTTTCTTTTTTGCTGCCCATGATGTTAAAAAAAAATAAAAAGGTCTTTTGTAGACAAGGATACTCAAATTGCATGGTTGGAGTTTATAATATTAACAAGCCTAGTCTTCCGTTCTTTGAACATTTATTGACTGCAGTGTATGTCAGATACTCTACAGGTTGCTGAAGATCTCAAGGTCTCTGTCTGAAAGAAGTCACAATGTCTAATGGGAGAGGGAAGAGGCAGGCATATAAATGATTATTACAGTGAGAAATGCTGTAGTTTGAGGACATCAGATTAGGATGTAGGATAAAAAGGAAGGTCACCTGTACTTGGTGCAATTTTCTTCTTCGCTGCAGTTGCTACAGAGTGATTTTTGGATGTGAGTGTTTAAAGGGAGATGTAGAGACTTGCCTGGGCATGGTACCTTTTTGTCAAGTGTGGGCTAGGGCAGGGAGCCAGTGTGGAAGTCAACTAAATGATAAAAACATTGTGGGTGTTGCCTGAGACCATCTTCCTCATTTGCCAGTGCAGGGACTATTAGAACCATGATCGTGATGATGATGATGGAGGATAATGTCAGAAATTCCTAAAGAGTTCTACTTCCTTTCCCTACCCTCTATCAGGTTAGCTCCTTTTCCACCCTTCCAGCGCTAACTACTTTGTTTTTGTTTTTGTTTTTGAAGTCAGGCTCATTCATGCTTGACACCTTTCCAGATCATCAAATCCTGCTAACCAATTATTTTGTAAGTCACTGTACCTTTCTTGTTTTCTTATACCAGTGGTCTCCTTATATCAGTAGTATGTGTACCACTGGAGGTACGCAAAAGCTTTCCAAAGACTATGTCAGCAAAAATGATTTTGAGAGAATCAATTTCCATATTCTCTCCTTCCATTCTACTCTTTTTTAAAGTTGAATTACTTGAGACTGCTTCTCAATTTAGGCGTGGAGTGGTATCTCTTTGTGGCTTTAATTTGCATGTCTCTAATGACTAATATGTTGAGCATCATTTAATGTATTAGTCATTCACTTGTCTTTGTTGTTGAAGTATCTATTCAAATCTTTTGCCCATTGTAAATTGAGTTATTTCTCTTATGATTGAGTTTTAAGGGTTCTTTTTATATTCTGCATACAAGTCCTTTTTTAGAAATACATGATTTGTAAATGTTTTCTCCCAGTGTGTGACTTATCTTTTTTTCTTAATGACACATTTTGAAGAGTACAACTTTTAAATTTTATGAAGAACAATTTACCAGCTTTCTCTTTATGGACTGTGCTTTTAGTACTCTATCTAAGAAGTCTTTGGTCAACCCTAGGTCACAAAGATTTTCTTCTATAAATTAGTTTTCTTTAGTGATTGTATTGTTTTAGCTTTGATATTTAGGTGCATGATCCATTTGGCAGTAATTTTTGTCTATGGTATGACGTAAGGATCTAATTTTTTTTTAATAGGGCTTTCTAATTATTCTAGGAAAAGACTATCCTTTCCTCTGTTGAATTGCCTTGGTGCCTTTGACCAAAATCAATGAAATATAAATGTAAGGCTTTATTTTTGAGCTCTCTTTTTTGTTCCATTGATCTATGTGTGTGACCTTCTACTAGTACTAGGCTGTCTCACAAGGTATTTTCTAATTTCCCTTAAAATTTACTCTTTGACCTTTGGGTTATTTAAAAATTGGTTGTCTGATATTGCGATATCTGAGGGATTTCCCACGTTTCTTGGTTATTAATTTCTAATTTAATTACATGTGATGGGAGAACATAGTTTGTATGATTTTAGTCTTTTATTAAGACTTGTTTTGTGACCTGGCATGTGTTTGATTCTGGAGAAAACACCATGTTCACTTGAAAAGAATGAGTATTCTGCTGTTATTGGGTAGAGGGTTCTATAAATACCAGCTAGGTTAAGTTGGTTGTTATTCTTCTCTATCTACATCTTTGTTGATTTTTTTTGTCTGATTCCATCAGTATTGAGAGAGGGATATTGAAAATCCTCGGTATAATTGCCAAACTGTGGGTTTATCCTTTCAATTCTGTCATTTCTTTATGTATTTTGGGATTCTGTTCTAAGGTATCTATATTCATCTTTAATTACTATATCTTTCTAGACCTTTTTATCATTATAATAAACAGCCTAGTTGAATAGTTACAATACAGACCTCATAGCTCATAAAACCTAAAATTTTAACTCTCTGGCTCTTTACAGAAAGTTTGCCAACTCCTGTTGTAGGCCAGTGCTTCTCAGCCTTTAATATGCATTGAAATCATGTGGGGATGTTGTTAAAATTCTGAAGATTGAAATTGATTTTGGGAAAGAGCTTGAAAAAATTAAAGGTGATGCAGAAACTCCTGATCAAAAGTATACCCATTGAGTAACAAGGTATTAATTTAGCTATTTAAGAGCAACATGCATCTACCTGAGTTTTGTCTGCATTCCCCAATTAGTTACTATTTGGTCACTGCTGCCTATGATGTAGGCATTGTGTCTTTGATGCAATTAAATTTTTTAAACTTAATTTTAATTTAGTATTTTGTGTATAGATTTCCCAAACCGTGCTCTGTCCAGTGTTCTGTGAGATGTTAATGAGTATACTCAGAGAAAAAGTGTTAGAAGAAAGAGAAACATTTCCACACTTACTTGACTGTGAAATCTTGCCTCTACCCTTCATTAAGAGGTACCCCCAACCATACCTATAAACCTCTGTGTGAAACAATTTAGGAGACACTCCACTGGATTTATAGAAGTTCTAACCCTTTTGATTGATGAAAGCATCAGAAAATTATATAGTGAAAGGCAAAAAATTTGAGTTTTATAAGGCCAGGACCGCTTTTGGCATAACATCATTGTTAATCCAAGTAAATTTTAAGTCCTATATCAAATTCTTTAGATTTTAATTATTTTTTAAAAATTGACCTATGTTTAACATTCCTAAATGATATTGATACTGATAGCTTTGTAACAATATAATACAAACCCATTTTTTCATATCCTTTAGTGGATTTCCACTGAAAAAATAGTTCCATTGATTGGGTGGGGGCAGACCCAGTGTAGCAGGAAAAAAAAAAAAAAAAGGAAGAAACCTTTTGAGAAGATTGGTCAGCCAAATATAGGATCAGTGAAAGTAGAGGTAGCTTGAAATCAAGTGTAGCTAGGAGCAAAAGATAAGCACCTGGACTAAGATGATAGTCTTCCCTTTAGCACAGCAATTTTCTCCTAAGATCTTGTTGAGAAGTAAAATTTAAAGAAATCTTGAAATAAGTTGATGAGATGTAGAGTTGAATAGTGTTCTGATGTGGTGGATAGTCTAAAAATGTTAAAAAGATATTGAGAGAATAAAGGGAGCAGATGGAAATGTAGGATGATGGGGTTTATTGAGTTAATGACCTAGGAGCATTTGGAATTTATAAAACAGTTTCTAGTAGGTTTATTTTTTAAAGCATATTTTTTAGGAGTCAAATCTATGGTTATTTTACTACTAGAGGAGTAAAACCAAACAAACAAAAACATGAGATTTAGCTTCCTAGTGGAGTACAATTGTAGCTTGGACCCTAATTTCCAAAAATGGGCTTGGCCACTTTTTCTTATGTTAAGCTTTTTTGCATGTTAGTTTTGGGTTCTGTTACTTTTACTTAGCTATAATATAAAAATTTTTCTGTTAAGGAAAAATTTGCATAGAGTATTATTCATCATTTTTAGTGTATAATTCTGCAGTTTTGACCAATACATATAGTTGTGTGACCACCACTACCACAGTCAAAATATAGAGGAGTTCAGTTACCCCCCAAAATTCCCTTCTGCCCCTTTGTAGTCTGTCCCTTTCTCAGCCCCCAGGAGTTGACAACCACTGATCTGTTTGCTCTCCTTAGACACTTTCCTTTCACAGAATGTCATATAATGAAATCATACAGTATATAGCTGTTTGAATTTAGCTCCTTTCACTTAGCATAATTCGTATAGATTCATCTATGTTGTTTATATTTATTCCTTTGTCTTGTATTATATTTATTCCTTTGTATTGCAGCAGTATTCCATTATATGGGTATCTCACAGTTTATTCATTACTCGAGTGATGTTGAAATTAGTTTTTGGTTAATATAAAAGTTGCTGTAAACATTCATAGGGTTTTTTGTTAAACTAAATTTTTATTTTACTTGGTGTGGGATTGCTGGGTCATGTCATAAATGTGAATAATGGGGGTGCCACGGTGGCTTGGTCGGTTGAGCATCTGACTCTTGATTTTGGTCGGCTCAGATCATGATTTCACAGTTCATGATTTTGAGCCCCGCATTGGGCTCTCTGCTGTCAGTGCGGAGCCAGCCTCAGATCCTATGTCCCCCCTCTCTCTGCCCCTCCCCTGCTCACACACACATGCGTGCAGGCTCTCAAAAATAAATATTTAAAAAAATAAAATCAACATGGATTATGTTTAATAAATTATCAAAATGTTTTCACAGCAGCTGTACCATTTTGCATTCTCACCCGCAGTATATAGGAGTTCCAGTTGCTCCACATAAAAACCGGTGCTTGGTATTGTCTGTCCGTTTTTTTTTTTTAACCATTCTAATAGGTGTGTGGTGGTAATTCATTGTGGTTTTATTTTCAGTTACCCCCGTAACTGTTGATGTTAAGTATCTTTTCTTGTGCTTGCTTACTATACTATGTCTTCTTTGGTGAAGTACCTGTTAACATGTCTTGGCAGCTTTTAAAATTGTGGATTGCTTGTTTTAATAGTAAGTTCTGAGAATTCTTTATCTATTCTAGATAGAAGTCCATTATCATATATATGACTTGCAAATATTTCTCCCAGTGTGCGGCTTATCTTTTCTCTTAACATGTTTTTTGAAGAGCAGAAGTTCTAAATTTTGCCACAGTCCATTTTATCAGTTTTTTTCTTTTAAGAATCTTTTGATGTCATGTCTAAGAAATCTTTGACCTCACTTGAATAGAATCTTAGCTAATCCTACATGGGTAGCTTGGTTTTTTGTTTTTCCTTAGTTTTACTGAGTTTAATAACATTGTCAGAATGAGTCAGTAGTATCATTCTAAGTCATTTACATTAAAAATCTGGAATTTTACCATTAACTTCTGTTGTGTTCTATTCATAATCTCATTCTAACTTTAAAATGGAACATTACAGCTGATGTTTCCTGCAATTTGTATTATGTTCATTGAATGTGCTATTTACTTTCCTCTTTTATCCTTTTTTTTTAAAAAATAAGTCAATAAGACAGACTTACATAGTACCACAACATTTGGTGCTAGTATTATTGCCCAGCTATAGGCTTTTCAGAAATTGTGATAATTGATAATTCACATAAGGATAAAAGGGGAAGAAAGCATCCAGATACCCAAGGAAGTATACCCCATGGCTCACTCTTATGTTTAGAGATTCTCTCTCATTATCATTCACATGAGATTTTATGTGCCTTTCCTTGCCAACCATTGTCATTTGCAGATTCCATGGGAGTTTGAAGCAACTTTTTGTAGAAGCCTTTTGACTCAAATCAGAAAAACCATAATCATAGTTGATTTCTCTATAGGAGAAACAATGGCAATCACTGGGTGTGACAGATGGAACAAGATCAGCCCCGCATTTAAGGAAAGGATGAAATCCACAGATGTAGGTAGCAGTTTCATTTCTAGCAAGATGGCAGGATCAGCCATATTACTTCACTTGGCTTGGGGAGCAGGGAGTTTTCAAATCTTCTGCCAAAACTAGAAGTGCACATGTTTCATAATTTTTTGTTTTGTTTCATTTCTCTTCCTAAAGTTTTGAGCTATTTTCATCTAGATGGCAAAGGGTGGGGGGGCACAAATTCTTTTTAGCTAGAAAGCATTCTTTTAATTTGATGTTTCATCATTTCTGCCAGAACATTGTGAAGCAGGAGTACTTTTTTTTTTTTTTTCTAAAACACCAACAATGGTCCTAATTTTGTTTTTCTTGAAGTAAAAACAAAGTATTTCATCTTTCCCCTGGATGATATTCCAGCTTTGAAAAATCTTTAAAAATTTTAATGACCGGAGAGAATGTTTTCCATTTTAATAATAAGACTTACCATTTATTAACTGTTTTCTATGTGCTCTACACCATTCTGTGTACTTTGTGTGTTCATTTAATTCTCATGACACTCTGAGATAGGTACCGTTATGATTCCCATTTCATAGATAAGCATGATTGAGAGGTTAGGAAACTTCCTCAAGGCTGCAGAGCTGGTATGAATCCAGGCAATCTGCCTTCACAGCTCTTAACCACTTTACTTAGTTCCATATATTTTTAGAGTTGGAAATGAGCATAGAGATTATTTAATGTAATCTCTTTATTTTGCCCATGGGAAAAGTAAGATTCAGTAGACTGAGTTTGATTCCCATACCACTGTTGTTTCACCTTTATTAGGGTTGTAGTGAAAAAAATGTCTATTTTTGCTGTTTCTATTTTGAGATACTCAAAAGAAGAAAAAATATAAGATTTCTAATGCATTTAGAGAACTTTAACTCTACATCAATATCTCCTATCAGCAATAGTCATTTAGTTGAAAAAATAATCGTCTTTGAGATTTCTGTTGGCGTGCTCATAATGACTTGATTTCAATTTGAAAATGCTTCACTGCAAATTACAGCTACCATTTATTGTACTAGCCATATTTCACATATTTCTAATCTGTAGTATAAGCTCACAAAATAAATATTAGTCCCCTTTTATAGATTGAGACTCAAAGGTTAATTAATTTGTTCAGGTACACACAGATGGTACATGGCTGAGCTAGGATTGAACCAAAGTCTAACTCCAAAGCTTGAGCCCTTTCCACTAGACCCTATTGCCTCTGTATAAAGAAATCACTTGACTTTAAAACTGTGAAGTAGCTTTCCTAATGTTCTTAAAATTTTCTGTACTGAACACATTTTTGGAGGTTGCCTATTATTTCTTAAATATGGGTTTGTCACATTAAAAGGCATAATACCTCCATTAATATAGTGTTTCTTAGTTGGAATTCCATTTTCCTTAGATTTCCATGTACACTGTTTACTAAATCTGGTTTACTTAATGTGGCTGCTACAAAAATACCTCTAAACGTTAATTTTATCTCTTATGTAAATGCCATATTTTTAAAAATGAAATTCCAACATTGATATCTGTATACTGCATAAAGAGATTTGGTTCCTATTATCTGAGAAATTTTATGATATGAAATGGTTGAATATTTTGACCATGACTTGAAAGCCTAGCTGAATAGAGAATAGCTAGTTACTATTTTTATACAAAGGATATTACTTACAGTTTATTGGTCTGCTAGTATGTTCAGATTCTATCTGCTTTAAAATTTGAATCATGTCCTATAGTTTGATAGTGTCCATAGGGTGATTCGGAGAAACAAAGTACCTACACTTAAAAGTTTTGATTGGGTAAGTTGATCATATTTATTACAGGGAGTTGTTTAAAATATAAGAATATACCAAGAGTCACAAATGCCTTTTAGGTTGAAGCTGTAAACGTTTGCATGCCAATAAAATTGAAGCTTTCTGAAAATGGCAAGTGGCTAAAACATCCTAAATATATTTTTTCTCCCCTTGGACATATTTGCCATCTGTGAAGACTGCTAATATTTTTGTGTTGCCAAACTGCTCACTTTTATTTGTGTATGTTATCTTGATAGTATATTTAATACTGTTTTTTTCTAAGCTTGCTTACTCAAAATAACCTAATAAAAATGTTTAATGATTTTTTTGTCAAATTTGACTTTTAAAAATTAATGACAATATAAAATTACCAGTTTTCTAAGATTATAAAAACAGATCATCTGTTGTATGCAAACCATCTGTGATCAGTAAACCTCTAAATATCTGCTTATTTAGTTCTATTATATTAAATATTATCAGTGTTGTATAACTGACATGAGAGTGTTGAATAACATCACTATCAGTTAACATTTTAATTGGAATTTTAAATTATTTAATAAGGCTTCCTACTTAAGGTATACACAGACTGGCAATTGAAGTTTATCATTACTGTAGTTCATTGTTAAATTATAAACTGTTCAATGCAATGCTTTTTTCTAACGGTAAAACTATATTTTAATTTCACAATAAAAATCTTAGATTTATAAAATTCTTTAAGGTAATTCAAAAGAAGTCAGTGATAACCATTGGTATTGTATACACATGAATATTTAAACAAAGGGTAGTCTCTACCCTTGACAAGATTTGATAAATAAGGCCAAACTTAAATATTTCTGGGTCAGCTTTCGGAAATGGAAATTTCCATTCTTTTTACTGTAGGAAATAGGAA